>NC_090265.1:860915204-862115204 GCF_040414725.1 Anabrus simplex | reverse complement strand
TCCATAGAGCCATTGGATTCCTGGAACTCCCGCTGCTTTCAGCATATCTGCACTTAGTTCATCTATGCCCACTGCCTTTCCTTTCTTCATGCTCTTGAGTGCATTTTCAACCTCAAGCCATGTAATTGGTGGTTCAGTTGTGGTTCCTCGACTTGGCTCTCCTCTATCCGTTGTTATGTTTTCTGTATCTCCATTCAGCAGCTTTTCGAAATAGATCTTGAGTTCTTGTTCAATTTCTCCCTCTTCTTGTGCCAGAGTTCCATCATCACGTTCTATTGCTTTTATGGTCTCTTGATCCCTTCGCTTGTTTTTCACTACTCTGTATAGCAATTTCATATTTCCTCTACTGTCCTCTTCCAGTTTGTCTGCAGACTCATTCCATTTCTTCTCTTTTTCTTCCCTTACAATGTTCTTTACAGCAAGTTTCTTGTTCCTGTATATTCCTTGAAGTCTTTGTATTTCTTGTTCATTTCGTTCTTGTCCCTGTTTTTGTTTTTCCTTGTCCAGTGCCTTCTTTATTTGGTATCTTTCTTTCACCGCTGTTTTCACTCTATCATTCCACCATGGTGTCTCCTTTTTTCTTTTGATAGAACTTGTAACTCCACATAGGTTTTTGGCTTCTCCCACAAAGGTGTCTTTGAAGGCCTTCCATTCTTCATTAACGCTGGTTACTTCACACTTCGGCAAACTCTGTTGAATCCTTAGTTTGTATTCTTCCTTTATTTGGACTTCTTGCAACTTCCAAGTTTTAACCCTTGGTTTTTTCATAATAAGTTTCTGCGTTTCATTTGCCTTATGTTTGAAGTCTACTACCAACAATCTGTGGTCACTGTCCATGCTTTCACTAGGGATGACCTTTACATCTGTGATGTACCTGCCACCATCTTTATTTGTGATTACGTAGTCAATCAATGTTCTATACTGGCCATCTCAACTGTACCTTGTTATTCTGTGACTGTCTCTTTTTTTGAAGAATAGATTTTTGATTATAAGATCATTTCTTCTGCACAGATCTAATAGTTGTTCTCCTTCTAGGTTCCTTTGTCCAAATCCATGTGGACCAATGATGTTCTCGTACCCAAGTCTGTCTATCCCAACTTGCGCATTTAGATCTCCAATAATAATAACATTTTCCTCATTAACTGTATCTTCCAGGTCTTGCCGAAATTTCTCTTTGTCTTCCTCACTGCAGCCTGTCTGTGGGGCATACACTTGTATGATGGTGTACTTAGTGTTCTCCAGTTTCATGAACATTTTAATGATTCTATCACTTTTGCAGATAACTTCAGCTGTAGCACCAGTTAATTAAGAATCCAACACCATTTTTCGCTACCTTCTCCTGTCCACTCCAGTATAATTTATAACCTCCACGAAGTGTCTTACTTCCAATCCCTTTCCATTTGGTCTCACTTAATCCCAATATTGATATTTTTCTTCTATCCATGTCTAGGAGTTCTAGAATGTTCATAGTTCCAATTCGGTATTTGGGTCTCTTTTTTATTTGTGGTTTCCTTTCAGAACATTGTATATCATCAGCCTTACGGTCATCATACTTTACAATTGTCTGAGAGGACGTGTCAGTCCGGTCTATAATGTTCTTTCCAAGGCTCTTTTTCTTATTGAAAGCAACTGTACTCAATACTCTCCTGCTGACTGGCCCGTGTAACTATTCATGAGGTATATTTTGGGCTTATGCCGTGTAATTAATTGTAAACACACACTACGCGTTTCGAAAGAAACCTTGCCATTCTACATCAGGAGACAACAGAGAAATGAAACGACGTATTAAAGGTTGCCAGGAGAAAGCAACAAGGAACTTTTGAAATGGTGCCCTAAAGATGTAAAAGGGATGCCATTTTAGCCCCATGCTAGAGACAACGAATGGCAACAGCAAAGCATTACTCTCTAATGGTTCTGAATATAGGTAGCCATGATTCACTGAGGTTGTAACCTGTATCGCGGTTGAAATTATCTGGGTGTTTACGTACTTCAACCGCCTCCCTGATAATTCTTGGGCGATATTGTTTTATAGGGGCAAGAACATCCACTTCTGGGAACAAGACATCATGACCAGGTGTTAAGGCATGATCAGCAACAGCTGATTTATCAGGTTGGTTGAGTCTGATACATCTGGTTTGTTCTTTGATGCGAGTACACACGGTTCTCAAAGTCTGCCCAATATAAACCTTGCCACAAGTACAGCGAACTC
This sequence comes from Anabrus simplex, assembly GCF_040414725.1. Classification (NCBI taxonomy): domain Eukaryota; kingdom Metazoa; phylum Arthropoda; class Insecta; order Orthoptera; family Tettigoniidae; genus Anabrus; species Anabrus simplex. The sequence goes on along the minus strand of NC_090265.1, from coordinate 862,112,995 downwards.
TGTAGATACCAGGTTGTTGCAACTTAGGCAAACTATCCTTAGTTGGTCGTAGGAATTGCCTAATCTTAATAGATGTTCCAAAAACAGTTCGTACATGGTTGTCATGTGTTTGAGTCATCAGTCCAAAGACTGGTTTGATGCAGCCCTCCATGCCAACCTATCCTGTGCTAACCTTTTCATTTCTACGTAACTATTGCATCCTACATCTGCTCTAATCTGCTTGTCATATTCATACCTTGGTCTACCCCTACCATTCTTACCACCTACACTTCCTTCAAAAACCAACTGAACAAGTCCTGGGTGTCTTAAGATGTGTCCTATCATTCTATCTCTTCTTCTTGTCAAATTTAGCCAAATCGATCCCCTCTCACTAATTCGATTCAGTATCCCTTCATTCGTGATTCGATCTATCCATCTCACCTTCAACATTCTTCTGTAACACCACATTTCAAAAGCTTCTATTCTCTTTCTTTCTAAGCTAGTTATCGTCCATGTTTCACTTCCATACAATGCCACGCTCCACACGGAAGTCTTTAAAAACATCTTTCTAATTCCGATATCAATGTTTGAAGTGAGCAAATTTCTTTTCTTAAGAAAGCTCTTCCTTGCTTGTGCTAGTCTGCATTTTATGTCCTCCTTACTTCTGCCATCGTTAGTTATTTTACTACCCAAGTAACAATATTCATCTACTTCCTTTAAGACTTCATTTCCTAATCTAATATTTCCTGCATCACCTGCCTTCGTTCGACTGCACTCCATTACTTTTGTTTTGGACTTATTTATTTTCATCTTGCACTCCTTACCCAAGACTTCATCCATACCATTCAGCAACTTCTCGAGATCTTCTGCAGTCTCAGATAAAATAACAATATCATCGGCAAATCTCAAGGTTTTGATTTCCTCTCCTTAGATTGTGATTCCCTTTCCAAATTTCTCTTTGATTTCCTTTACTGCCTGTTCTATGTAAACAATGAAAAGGAGAGGGGACAAACTGCAGCCTTGCCTCACTCCTTTCTGGATTGCTGCTTCTTTTTCAAAGCCCTCAATTCTTATCACTGCAGACTGATTTTTATACAGATTGTAGATAATTCTTCGTTCTCGGTATCTAATCCCTATCATCTTCAGAATCATAAATAGCTTGGTCCAATCAACATTATCGAATGCCTTTTCTAGATCTACGAATGCCATGTACATGGGCTTGTCCTTGATTCGATCCTCTAAGATCAGACGTAAAGTCAGGATTGCTTCAAGTGTTCCTACATTTCTTCTGAAGCCAAATTGATCTTCTCCCAACTTAGCTTCAACTTGTTTTTCCATTCTTCTGTAAATAATACATGTTAAAATTTTGCAGGCATGAGATACTAAACTAATGGTGCGGTAGTTTTCACACCTGTCAGCACCAGCTTTCTTGGGAATAGGTATAACAACATTCTTCCGAAAATCAGATGGGACTTCTCCTGTCTCATACATCTTGCACACTAAATGAAATAACCTTGCCATGCTGGTTTCTCCTAAGGCAGTCAGTAATTCAGAGGGAATGTCATCAATTCCAGGTGCCTTGTTCCTATTTAGGTCACTCACAGCTCTGTCAAACTCTGACCTCAAAATTGGGTCTCCCATTTCATCAGCATCAACAGCCTCTTCATGTTCCAGAACCAAATTATCTACATCTTTACCTTCATACAACTGTTGGATATGCTCCTGCCATCTTTCTGCTTTGTCTTCTTTCCCTAGAAGTGGCTTTCCATCTAAGCTCTTAATATTCATACACCTAGATTTCCTTTCTCCAAAGGTTTCCTTGATTTTCCTGTATGCAGCATCTACCTTTCCCAGGACCATACAGCCTTCGACATCCTTGCACTTCTCCTTCAGCCATTCTTCCTTAGCTACCTTGCACTTTCTATCCACTTCATTCTTTAATCGCCTGTATTCTTTTCTGCCCTCTTCATTTCTAGCATTCTTGTATTTTCGTCGTTCATCAATCAGGTCTAGTATCTCCTGAGTTATCCACTGATTTTTAGTTGATCTTTTCTTCCTTCCTAACATTTCTTCAGCAGCCCTATTGACTTCATTTTTCATGACTCTCCACTCTTCCTCTATAGTGTTTCCTTCAGCCTTTTCATTTAGTCCTTGTGCAACATGTTCCTTGAAACAATCCCTCACTCTCTTTTCTTTCAACTTGTCTAGATCCCATCTTTTTGCATTCTTTCCTTTCTTCAATTTCTTCAACTTCAGATGGCATTTCATGACCAACAAGTTGTGGTCAGAGTCCACGTCTGCTCCTGGGAAAGTTTTGCAATCCAACACCTGGTTTCTGAATCTCTGCCTAATCATAATGAAGTCTATTTGATACCTTCCAGTGTCTCCAGGTCTCATCCACGTATATAGCCGTTTTTTGTGGTGTTTGAACCAAGTATTGGCAAGGACTAAATTATGATCAGTGCAGAATTCAACCAGCCGACTTCCTTTTTCGTTCCTTTGTCCCAATCCAAATTCTCCTACTGTACTACCTTCTCTTCCTTGGCCTACCACTGCATTCCAGTCTCCCATCACAATTAGATTCTCGTCACCTTTTACATATTGTATTAAATCTTCTATCTCCTCATAAATTCTTTTGATTTCTTCGTCATCCGCTGAACTAGTAGGCATATAGACCTGCACTATTGTGGTGGGCATTGGTTTGGTGTCTATCTTGACGACAATAATTCTTTCACTATGCTGTTCGTAATAGCTTACCCGCTGCCCTATTTTCTTATTCATTATTAAACCAACTCCTGCATTTCCCCTGTTTGATTTTGTGTTGATAATTCGGTAGTCGCCTGACCAAAAATCTTGTTCTTCCTGCCAACGTACTTCACTTATACCAACTACATCTAACTTTAGCCTATCCATCTCCCTTTTCAGATTCTCTAACCTACCACAATGATTCAAACTTCTAACATTCCATGCTCCGACTCGCAGAATGTCAGTATCCATCTTCCTGATAATCGCCCCCTCTCGTGTAGTCCCCACCCGGAGATCCGAATGGGGGACTAGTTTACCTCCGGAATATTTTACCCGGGAGGAAGCCATCATCAGTACATCATTCATACAGCGAGAGCTGCATGTCCTCGGGAGTTAGTTACGGCTGTAGTTTCCCGTTGCTTTCAGCCGTGTAGCAGTATCAACACAGCTAAGTCATGTTGAGTATTATTACAAGGCCGTATCAGTCAATCATCTAGACTGCCGCCCTTGCAACTACCGAAAGGCTGCTACCCCCCTTTCGATGAACCATTCGTTAGTCTGGTCTCTCAACAGATACCCATCCGATATGGTTGCACCTGCGGCTCGGCTATCTGCATCATTGGGACACGCAAGCCTCCCCACCGCGGCAAGGTAATATTTTAGCAATACGATCCTTCGTGATATGTACGTAAGGTAGGTAAGCAGTTCCTTTTACATCTTTTACCTTAACAGGCGTCCGATTATTTGTTGATTCCAGAACCCTTGAGATCAAAGCTCTGCTGTAACCGTTGCTCTCAAAGGTGGTTCTCAAGGTGTTAATTTCCTCTTGTAGAGCTGACACTTCATAAATCCTCCTGGCCCTGGTAGTCAGAACATACCAGATGTATCAGACTCAACCAACCTGATAAATCAGCTATTGCTGATAATGCCTTAGCACCTGGTCATGATGTCTTGTTCCAAGAAGTGGATGTTCTTGCCCCTATAAAGCAACATCGCCCAAGAATTATCAGGGAGGCGGTTGGAATACGTAAACACCCAGATAATTTCAACCGCGATACAGGTTACAACCTCAGTGAATCATGGCTATCTATTATTAGAACCATTACAGAGTAATGCTTTGCTGTTGCCATTCGTTGTCTCTAGAATGGGGCTAAAATGGCGTCCCTTTTACATCTTTAGGGCACCATTTCAAAAGTTCCTTGTTGCTTTCTCCTGGCAACCTTTAATACATCGTTTCATTTCTCTGTTGTCTCCTGATGAAGAAAGGCAAGGTTCCTTTTGAAACCCGTGGAGTGTGTTTACAATTAATTACACGGCATAAGCCCAAAATATACCTCATAAAATTAGTCCATAATTTTACAGTATCGGAGTTGGGCCATTGACTAATTGCTATTGATTTATTTATTTTTCCCTTTTTACAACGTACATAGTTTTGATTGTTCTAATCATACAGTACGCATCTATCTTAAGGTGAAAGAAAAATCTTTATGTATAATTCATAGCATTCTTTTGTCAGTTATTGCCACTGCCTACTAGCTGGCCCATTAGCCCTGATGAAGCTGAAGATGCAGACATGCGTCAAGCTACACCCCTGCGAGGAACAATGGAGTGGGCTCCTCCTAGGCCTCAGGTCATCTTTACTGCACATCCTACACCTGTGTAAGTATAGACCTCATTTCCTTAACTCTCTTTGTAGTATTCAAAGACTTTTGTTGTGATTATATCAGTCATCTGGTTCAAAAGTAAGATATCTCAAAACAGCTAGTTCTGAGCTATATGAGACTGAAATTTCACGTGTGTCTATAAAATCAGACATTATTGGTAGCATCTTATTCTTTTATTCTTCTGAGCCACTGTAGACAAATGACACATAACATATTGTTTCTGCTCAAAACTATTGTATTTTGAAAAGGTGCACTTGTGAAAAATTCAACACAACAATTGTGGACATTTCCATTGTAATTTTTTTTGTTTAGTTCAGTTTTGATTAGTGATATGACTTATTGCAGTACTCAGTCAGAGAGAGCTTTAAAAATAGAAGAGAATGATATAAATACTGTATTTACTCGTGTATTAGACCCCCTCGCGTACTAGACCGCCCTTGGCTTTTCGAAATGAAGAAAATTAAAAAATTAAATTTTGCATACAAGACACACACACACACACCAACATAATTCGTCAGAGAACAACGATTCCACTTCGAAGCAGCTACAAGCCTTATGCAGCTTTGATGGCATCACACAAATTTGTGAATAGTTTCGTCCGCACGACCCATGCTATGAAAACACGTGTCAAAGTTATGCGGTACATCTGTGTTTCTTAGTTAAGAAATACCCGCCTCCATAGCGTAGGCCTGCTGCAGCTCTGATGACGTCACACAAATAGGTGAATAGTTTCATGTCCGACCCGCGCATTTCAGTCACATATCAGTCATGCATATATGTCTGTGTTTTGTTGTTAAGAATGTCCACTAGCATAATGGTTAGCACAATTAGCTGCCGTTCTTTGAAGCCTGAGTCGATTCCCGGTACCGTATTGCCAGAGATTTATGAATGGCAGGAAGGTTGATTTGTGGTAAAAATGGTACGTGCAACTCCCTTCCACTGGGGGCCTGTCTAAAAAAGAGCTGCACCACCTCAGGATGAGGAAATGAGTATACTTTAGTTAAGAAATATTCACGGTTGTTGCTAGGCCTATAATATAGGCAGGTGAGATCATTAACAAACTGATCATTTAATATCTCGTGTGTGTATGTTCAGTCTTCAGCCCTAAGGCTGGTTGGATCCTCAACAGCTCTGCCATCAGCTTTCATAGATGGCCTAGGCATCACTGAAGAGGTGTAATAGGGAAATAAGGAATGAGGTAGTTTCCCATTGCTTTCCTCACTGAGCCAGAAGTTGCTATTACATATCAGTCTGCCAAGCCCACTGAAATGCATGCACCAACCAACCGTATGAGCAACATTTTCAGACCATTCATAGCAGAGACTGGCTGCAGAAGGAATGGCATTACTAGCATCGCTCATACCTCAGTCCTTTCATATTGTCAAAACCAAGGACAAGACAGAGACAGATCAATGCAAGTAACAAAGTACTCTAACCCATACCAGAAAACATAGTGCACTGTAAACACTAGGTCCTGCCAGCAAAGGCAATAATATCAATATAAGGTTTTTTGGGAGAGAACTAGGTTTAAAACCTAACAAATAATAATAATAATAATAATATTGATTTTTTTTATGTCCCCACTTACGGTACTTTCAACGATTTTCGGAGACGCCAAACAAAACATACTAGGGTATGCGTTAATAAAAAATGGGAGACAACGAACGTACGAAATTAAACATTATGATAATAAAACACAGTACCGCCACACCTCTAAATATCCATAAATGCAGCAAAATTTCCTGTTATTTATTTTTATTCTTTCCGCCGTGGAACTTTTGGCACTATCCGGGCGATACCATACCTAACCTAAACAATGCGGTCTCTCTTATCTCATTTACAGCTGTTTAGGTAAATCCTGATGTGATAAATGTAGAGAACAAGCATGAAATATACTTAAAAATAAGGGTCTGGCTTTCAACAGCCGTAGTTATCAAAAGAATGCTTTCAGTCACTTACATTTGGAAATGCAACTTGTAACATACGCTACTCATCAGCTGGTGGTTTTGCACACTTGCAGCAATAAGGCTTTATTCAGAAGGAGTGGCTTCTGCTACACATACATCAGCTGGGAATATTGGAGACCATCTCCAGAAACTATTTGGGAATAGCTTCACTCAGTTTGGACTCTGTAGTCGGGAACAAAACTATTTTTAAAAGGTTCAAAAAGATGAATGCTCTTGGTCTTGATTGCAGTGCATGGCTGACGAGATGGCAATGAAGTTGACGTCATGTGGAATGACGACACGCTGGTAGCAGGGAACTTAGCCGCGCAAGACAATTAAAATGAAAGCAGTGATCAGGTTTACTGTGTGGTAGTCCTAATGCTCAACTGACAGAGACAAATGACTGGCCATTGAGTTATTTTGTATCAGTATTGCATAATATGAGAGCCTCCGTGGCTCAGGCAGCAGCGCGTCGGCCTCTCATCGCTGGATACCATGGTTCAAATCCCTGTCACTCCGTGTGAGATTTGTGTTGGACAAAGCGGAGGCGTGACAGGTTTTTCTCCGGGTACTCCAGTTTTCCCTGTCATCTTTCATTCCAGCAACACACTCCATTCTCATTTCATAGCATCTATCAGTCATTCATAAATCACTTTGGGAGTGGCAACCCCATTGTAGTAATAGCCTACATATGTTTCATTCATTACATCCCTGACCCGGTCAATGACTGGAAAACAGGTTGTAGGTTTTCATTGCATAATGTGATAGCCGGGATGAGTGGCTCAGACGGTTGAGGCGCTGGCCTTCTGACCCCACTTGGCAGGTTCGATCCTGGCTCAGTCCGGTGGTATTTGAAGGTGCTCAAATATGTCAGCCTCGTGTCGGTAGATTTACTGGCATGTAAAAGAACTCCTGCGGGAAAAAATTCCGGCACCTCAGCGTCTCCGAAGATCGTACAAGAGTAGTTAGTGAGACGTAAAGCAAATGACATTATTATTACATAATGTGATAATACCATACCCTTATCCATTTCCTCTATGGGGTCGAGTACGAAGCGAGACAAATCTTCATAGCGAGTTTTTATGACCGTATGCCCTTTCTGACGTCGACCTCATCGAAAGAATTAAGGAGATGAAACGAATTACATGATATGAGCAACTGAAATGGATTATAGTTACTTTATATGTAGGCCTAAACTTCGTGTTCACCATTTAGTGACTTTTTTACATTTAGAAATACTAACTTCCAACGAAAATAGCCAGTATAACTCACATACAGTGGAACTTCTATTCTCCGTTTTTGGAGGGACCATGAAAATAAAACGTATAACACGGGAAAGCGGAAAATCCGGGAATAAATGAAAAACCATAAAAATTTGTCTAAACATCACAAAAATAAAATATGTATACCAGTAATTATAATCTTACAAAAACTCCTAAACCAGACCAGACTACAGCCCCAATGGGCCTTTGCCTGCCAAGCGACCGCTGCACAGCCTGAAGGCCTGCAGATTGCGAGGTGACACATGGTCAGTGTGATGAGTCCTCTTGGCCGATATTCCTGACTCAGGATACTGTGTGGTAGGCCTAATGCTCAACTGACAGAGACAAATGACTGGCCATTGAGTTATTTTGTATCGATATTGCATAATATGATAATACGATACCCTTAACCCTTTTCTCTACGCCATCTCACTGTTAGTTAGCTCCTCAATTAAAGGTAGTCACATAGGCTGAGTGGACCTGAAACCAGCCTTTTTATCCAGGTAAAAATGCCCGACCTGGCTGGGAATCGAACCCAGGCCCGCCGGATGAGAGACAGGCAAGTTAGACTGCAAAACTGCATTAATTACTGGTACATGAGTTCAAAATCTTGATACTTTATGTTCAGTTTTACAGGGGAATCTTTGTCAGTTTCCCGTGAAAACTTCTTTCAGTTCAGCAACTTTGATACGCCAAGCCAAACGACAGTCGACCACAAGTAGTTTTTAATTCTCTCATCTAATGAAATAAAGCACATTAGATACAAAAGCACCCAAAATGATGGCAAAATCCCTTCTTGTCTTAATCTTCCATTGTAATTTGTTTTCTGGTATACTGTTCATAGTCAGTTTCTGGAAAACTTGCACTGCATAAATTAGGCCTACATCGACTTTCAAAGTTCGTTGAACTCGAGAACAGGGTTTTGTTTGTAAGTATCGATTCTCAAACGTTCTCAGATGTATTAGATTCAATTCTGCCTGTCACTAATCCAATCAAACATACATACATACATTTTCATTATAGACTGTTATGCCTCTCAGCGTTCAGTCTGCAAGCCTCTGTGAATTTACTAAACGTCGCCACAATCCTCGATTTGCAACTAGTGTTGTGGCCTCATTTAGTTCTATATCTCTTATCTTTAAATCGTTAGAAACCGAGTCTAACCAACGTCGTCTTGGTCTACCTCTACTTCTCTTACCCTCCATAGCAGAGTCCATTATTCTCCTAGGTAACCTATCCTCCTCCATTCGCCTCACATGACCCCACCACCGAAGCCGGTTTATGCGTTCAGCTTCATCCATCAAGTTCATTCCTAAATTAGCCTTTATCTCCTCATTCCGAGTACCCTCCTGCCATTGTTCCCACCTGTTTGTACCAGCAATCATTCTTGCTACTTTCATGTCTGTTACTTCTAACTTATGAATAAGATATCCTGAGTCCACCCAGCTTTCGCTCCCGTAAAGCAAAGTTGGTCTGAAAACGGACCGATGTAAAGATAGTTTCGTCTGGGAGCTGACTTCCTTCTTACAGAATACTGTTGATCGCAACTGCGAGCTCACTGCATTAGCTTTACGACACCTTGATTCAATCTCACTTACTATATTACCATCCAGGGAAAACACACAACCTAAATACTTGAAATTATCGACCTGTTCTAGCTTTGTATCACCAATCTGACATTCAATTCTGTTGAATTTCTTACCTACTGACATCAATTTAGTCTTCGAGAGGCTAATTTTCATACCATACTCATTGCACCTATTTTCAAGTTCCAAGATATTAGACTGTAGCCTTCGGCACAATCTGCCATTAAGACCAAGTCGTCAGCATAGGCCAGACTGCTTAATACATTTCCACCTAATTGAATCCCTCCCTGCCATTTTATACCTTTCAGCAGATGATCCATGTAAACTACGAAGAGCAAAGGTGAAAGATTACAGCCTTGTCTAACCCCTGTAAGTACCCTGAACCAAGAACTCATTCTACCATCAATTCTCACTGAAGCCCAATTGTCAACATAAATGCCTTTGATTGCTTTTAATAATCTGCCTTTAATTCCATAGTCCCCTAGTATGGCGAACATCTTTTCCCTCGGTACCCTGTCATATGCTTTCTCTAGATCTACGAAACATAAACACAACTGCCTATTCCTCTTGTAGCATTTTTCAATTACCTGGCACATACTGAAAATCTGATCCTGACAGCCTCTCTATGGTCTGAAACCACACTGGTTTTCATCCAACTTCCTCTCAACGACTGATCGCACTCTCCCTTCCAAGATGCCAGTGAATACTTTGCCTGGTATACTAATCAGTGAGATACCTCGATAGTTGTTGCAATCCTTCCTGTTCCCTTGCTTATAGATAGGGGCAATTACAGCTTTTGCCCAATCTGAAGGTACCTTACCAACACTCCACGCTAATTTTACTACTCTATGAAGCCATTTCATCCCTCCCTTCCCACGATACTTCACCATTTCAGGTCTAATTTCATCTATTCCTGCTGCCTTATGACAACGGAGTTTATTTACTATCCTTTCCACTTCCTCAAGTATAATTTCACCAACATCATTTTCCTCCTCCCCATGAGCTTGGCTGTTCACACCACCACCAGGATGATTTCCTTTTACATTGAGAAGATGTTCAAAATATTCCCTCCACCTCTCCAGTGATTCCCTGGGATCTATTATGAGTTCACCTGAATTACTCAAAACACTGTTCATTTCCTTTTTCCCTCCCTTCCTAAGATTCTTTATCACTGTCCAGAAAGGTTTCCCTGCTGCTTGACCTAGCCTTTCCAGGTTGTTACCAAAATCTTCCCATGACTTCTTTTTGGATTCAACAGCTATTTGTTTCACTCTGTTTCTTTCATCTACATACAACTCCCTGTCTGCCTCGGCCCTTGTTTGGAGCCATTTCTGATAAGCCTTCTTTTTACGTTTACAAGCTGCTCTCACTTCATCATTCCACCAAGATGTTCACCTTTTCCCATCTTTACACACAGTTGTTCCTAGGCATTCCCTTGCTGTTTCTACTACAGCATCCCTGTATGCCACCCATTCACTTTCTATATCCTGAACCTGCTTACTGTCTACTGTTCGAAACTTCTCACTAATCATATCCATGTACTTCCGTCTAATTTCCTCGTCCTGGAGATTTTCTACCCTTATTCGTTTGCAGACAGATTTCACTTTCTCTACCTTAGGCCTAGAGATACTTAGTTCACTACAGATCAGATAGTGGTCTGTATCATCAAAAAATCCCCGTAAAACTCGTACATTCCTAACAGATTTCCTGAATTCGAAGTCTGTTAAGATATAGTCTATTATGGATCTGGTACCCCTAGCCTCCCATGTGTAGCGGTGAATAGCCTTATGCTTGAAGAATGTATTCGTAACAGCTAAACCCATACTAGCACAGAAGTCCAGCAAACATTTCCCATTCCCATTAGCTTCCATATCTTCCCCACATTTACCAATTACCCTTTCGTATCCTTCAGTTCTGTTCCCAACTCTCGCATTGAAATCGCCCATTAGCACTATTCTATCCTTGCTGTTGACCCTGACCACGATGTCACTCAATGCTTCATAAAACTTGTCAACTTCATCCTCATCTGCACCCTCACATGTTGAATACACGGACACAATTCTAGTCCTAATTCCTCCAACTGACAAATCTACCCACATCATTCGCTCATTTACGTGCCTAACAGAAACTATGTTCCGTGCAATGGTATTCCTGATAAAGAGCCCTACCCCAGACTCTGCCCTTCCCTTTCTAACACCCGTCAAGTACACTTTATAATCTCCTATCTCTTCCTCGTTATCTCCCCTTACCCGAATATCACTTACTCCTAGCACATGTAGATGCATCCTCTTTGCTGACTCAGCCAGTTCTACTTTCTTTCTTCCATAAGCCCCATTAATATTGATAGCTCCCCATCGAATTCCATTTCGTTCACCAAGTTGTTTCCAAGGAGTCCCTCGCCTGTCAAATGGGAGTGGGACTCCATTACTCCCATAGGTCCGAGGCTTGCTTAAAATGTTCTGAGCTCGGTCGATTCATGAGGCAGGATGCTACCCTACTTGCACATAGTCCAAGTGAGGATCTCTCCTCTAACGGGTTATGGACCACCGGTGGATTGTATAGTCCTAGCCGCCTGAGCACAAGGATGGCCAGGACTCAGAATATGTCCGAGATGCCCACTCCCATTCCATAGCAACTGGTATCCCGACTCTCAGGACCACTTACTAGGCCACTCAGCCGTTGCCCATGGTTCATGAACTAGGACGTGACTACAGTAACCCACAAACATGAATTGGAAAAAAAATATCGTCAGAACTTTAGAAATTGTTATTCATGACCTTGAGCTCATCTGGAAAGCGCGCTTGCTGCACGTGTCAGTACGAGTTGGAAATGATACAAACCATTTAAATGTAACGTGCACAAATAAAACTAGTGTGGTTTTTGGCATTTTAACACGAAAACTTAATATTCCCAGTCTTACATTAGGACCAAAACAGTAATAGGCAATCCCAAGACCTCCCATGGCTTTCTTTTATGTAAGGTGCAACATCTGTTCTGGTCTCGATAACATAATCATGTACGATAATATTAAAATACTAGATTTGTGTTAAGAAGGAGCTGTTTTAATTCCTGCCTGAAAGTCCAGTTACTATGCAGTGCCGTAAGGAAAGTGCCAAAAACCTGTTCAGCAATACTATCGAAAAAAGTGAAAATATATTCATCTAACCCTCGACACAATGTGGACGTTTTATTATAAGTGTGAATATTTCATGAAACTTGTTCTGTCTTCAAGCAGAGCTGTTGAAATACGCTCTGTCTCCTTACAATTGTTGTGGCCACTCTCTGCTTTATGATTTCAGAGATTCTCTAAACAGTACCACCCGAATGCGGTGCTAAGATGGTCCCTTATGCAAGTTCACTGCCGATCGCTTTTCCAGTACAGTACTTACTCCAATTATTGCAGTGACGGGGCGTTAACGCCAAGATCTGAAAGTATGACGTAGCAGTCATTTCGTCAGATGCAGTTTATTGAAAAGCGCTTGATGGAGGATTTAGCGTTGATGGGACTGAAATTTCTGGACAGTTGATCCAGGAAATCGTTTCTTTGAGGAACGGATAATGTGGGATTTTTACAACTTGATTTAATTACAATGCTTGCGGGACCACGTAATTTGAACCTATAATCCAGGAAAACTTAGTTTCCGGGAACGGATAATTGAGGTTCCACTGTACATTCATAGGTTTGTTAAAGAACAGTGTAGAATGTTTACATGTACAATTTATAATTCTGTATAGCCTAGAAGTCATGTGTTCACTGTACAAAATTTAAGGTTATTGGATATTCATACCTGCCAAGTATTCCGTTTTTTCCGTAAAATGTACAGATTTTGAGTGTGTTTTACGGTTGTACGGATGAATGTTATTGTACGGTTTTTTAATATCCGCGCTTGGTTTCGCTTTCTGCGGTCAAATTGGACTTGTTTGACTTTCAATAGTAGCTGGTAATATGAGAGTGCAGTGTTCGAAATTCGACTGGTAAATGTATCGATAATCACATTATCGATTATCCCCGTGCTTTTGTTACCTATTTGACCTCAACTGCAACTTCATTCAATGAGATGTTTCCAACCAACTAGCAGGCTGCGATTTTGAAGAAAATAAATCCGTGAAAATCTGTGAATGGATATAAAACAACTTTAGTAACTGTGTGATGCTTTGTAGCAGCTGAAAGGCTTTGTTTGTGTGCGTGTGTAACATTGGCGTTAGTTCTGAAACTTGTGGAGTTGTGTGACGAATTTCTAAGCGATTTAGTATTTTTAGTGGTGTTCGTAATTACTAAGAAACTATATTATCAGTCTTTTCATGAGGCATATACTGCTTAATTTCCTTGCTTTGTACGATCACGGAAAGTGTTCCCAGTGTTTAGTGAAAACAGATGAGCACTCATCAAGATGTAACTTTGTGTATTTAATTTCAGGTTTTAATCATAACATATACAGTAAAACCTCGACGAATCGTTTTTCAGGGGCCGGGGGAAAATTATGACAGATGCGGGAAAACTATAAATGCGGGCAACATAAAAAACAGGAGGGGGGGGAAGCAAAATAATAAAATACGGGTACTGTATTGGGACATTTTTCGTTATGTAAATATTATTATTATTATTATTATTATTATTATTGTTATTGTTATTATTATTATTATTATTATTATTATTATTATTGTTGTTGTTGTTGTAAAAACAACAATAATAGCACGTGGCCTCCAGAGCTGGGTGCAGGTCTTTTGAGTTGTTGCGTGATAGGCGATCTACGCGCATATGAATATGCGGCCCTACCTAAGATGAATTCTAATGTTTAATTCAGCGAACAGACAGGCCCTGAACTGATGGAATTAACCAAAGAAAGTTAAAATCCTCGACCCAGTTGAGACCCCTTGAACCAACCATATAGCTCATACTATACATAACAGTATCAAAATATTGCAACCACGATATAGGCCTACGAGGTGAAAATTAAAAGCGTGACTTTTACGCCGTTTCGTATCATTGTTCTTTACACATTTCGTATTAATTGAAAACCTTTTAAGTTCAGTTCTCTTATTGCAAATTAAAGGATATTATGGCGATAACCTGTAATTAGGAAAAGATTCCGTACAGTGCATCGTTGAATTTATTCGGTCCCAAAAATGTTCCATATAAACCAATGTTACATTTCTCTGCATCTATTGTTTCTCGAACTATCGTTTTATCGCATCGATCATCGAAAAATTATTTGTCCTGCAGTGCTCAGCATATACACGTCTCGAACATCTCGCCACTTTATTGCTAGAAGGTGTTCTTTCTGCAATGACATTTTTTCACCCTTTTTCAGTTTTTTTGCGAACTCTGATTTTGGCATTCCTTTCTGATTTGGCATCACGGTGCCAGCTGCTTTAGTCTGACAGTCCCACAGATGGTCATAATTATACAGAGTAAATAGACTACTTGAGAGATGATTGCAGGCTGTTGCCTCACTACACTTTCATTCTAAATCTGTAAAGTCATATAATCTATCATTAGAACACACGCACATAAATTTGAACTTATCTAACCGGAGCGCGCGTGGAATACGTATGTCAGCAATTACGTAAGATCTAACTGAGCGCACGTGGCTACGAAATATCGTCCCTAAGTTGCACCACCAGTCACTATTGATCGATAACACCACCTAACGATAGTAAAGGTAATCGACAACATGTCAAAGCAAAAACTAATTCGATAACATGAATAGCTTTCGAGTGGCTGAATTTCAAAGATCGTGGTAGTAGTATTACTAACAGCGGCACTCAGGCGCACGCCGCGTGGTAGTAATATTACTACCGGCGGGCGCATAGTGCTAATACGCGAGTAAATACGGTAACTCAAAATAGATCATTTTTGAGTTGTTGCACTTTTGAACCAGATGATCAATATTAATTTTATCTGTTCTCTTTTCACTCGGGATATAGCGCATACATACTAATAGAAGAAATGTTGGTTTATTTTCAGACGACGGGTATTGATGGCAAAGCAGAACTACCGGTGTGCGGGCTGTGGTATGAAGGTTGCCATGGAGTACTCTCATAGATTTCGTTATTGTGAGTATCTGGGGCGTTACTTCTGTACTGGGTGCCATACAAATCAAGTAGCCCTTATTCCTGGTCGTGTGCTAGCAAAATGGGATTTCAATAGGTAAGACAATGATATGTGGATAGTTCCTTCTTCCTCCACACTTTTTGTATATTATATAGTTCAAATCAGTGTCTGTAAAAGGGTTTCATTTCCTCATGTTAAAATATGGATTTTTTCTTGAATGCTATTATGGTGACTGAAAGCAAATGTTACTACATAATGAACGATTAATTTTTTGTTGTTTTCCATTTTGAGTTGCATGAAGGTGTCCTGTTGTTGAAGATGAACAAAATTTACAAAAACGCAGTGCACTATCAAAAATTCTGTTTTTTACTTTATAACAACTAGATGTATTAAATTAACTTCTTGCTTTTCAACGGCTGAGAGCATTACATATACATCAGAATATCTGTATAAGATGAAATTACGCTACTATTTTTCTTTTTTCCTTCCCCCTCCCCAGTTTTTGTTTTTCATCATGTCCAGTTCCTTATACTTTTAACTTCATTTTAAAAAAATGTATTGAATTTATCGCTACTTGTATTCACGAAGAGACCCACGTTTTATATTTTTTACCCTTAGTCAGGGCATGGCATTAAACTGTGTCCATTGTGTAGGCAGGATTCCCCGGCCTTGGTGTAGGCAGCCTGCCTAGGGGAAGGAAAACCCTGAGTTACAAGTACTTAGAAGTGTCTGTTCCCCAGTTTAGTACAGCTTTGAATGGCATGTTCCCATGTTACGGGTGGCTGAACACAGACCCTGATGCCAGGCTATTTTAACAACTGCTAGGTGTCATTAGACTTTAGATTATATCAACTAAAATGTTTTTGTTTTTAATTGTGCTTGTTTCATGTAGATAACAAGATTGGTGCTCGTAGATACTATTAACTGCAACAATTGCATTGTAAAAATTATGTCTGCAAATAATGATTTTAAGTATTCTTAACGTGATTGTTATCTTTGTGATTTTAAGTTAAGATTTCAAGGAACTGAAGATGTCACCTATAGGAAACGAAACATGTATTCTATAAAAATAATCCATAAAAAATGTATGATAAAGTGTTGAAAAGGTGGACTTTTTCACTAGACAATTGGCAAGCCTTTTGGTATCTTGATGGTAGAGGGTCCAAGTTTCACAACTGTAAAGCAGTGTTCATATGACAATAACACAGTTAACCATGATCTTGGTATGCGCTGTAAAGTTCTTATCCATGAAGGCATGTCAGGATAAACATCCAAATGCTGAGTGGGCAGCATCATTTCTCCTATCCACATCTTGCAAGCAGTTAGCATTTGTTGAGAGAATACTTCCTATACCTCTAATAAATAAAGATGAATTCTGACAGGTAGGGCTGGAGGGAGAAGCATTGCGTGTGCCATTTCACGATGTTGCCACATTCCAGCATTCCTTTCCCTTTCCCCTCGCTTCTGGCTCACTTGTTCTCTCGTTCATTTTGACCGCTGTGATCTGTTGTAGACTACCTGGCCAGACTGTGACTGACATGGTCTCATGTTCCATTATCTTTAACAGGGACTGGGCTGATAAACTCAAACAGTAGAGAGTTGGCCTTCTGATCCCAACTTAGCAGGTTCAATCCTGGCTCAGTCCGGTGGTATCTGAAAGTGCTACAGGACGTAAAATCAGTAACATTATTCTTTAACAGGGGTGGTACCTATAGCCTGACAAATCCTTCAACATGCCCTTTGTCCTATACTTTGTCTCTGTACACCTTATTGACATAAATATAGAACGTAAAACAATTTCTCTTCCTTGGTGATGAATTGTCACACCACGGCCGGCGATATTTTTTTCACAAGGTGGACGAGTCCTTGGCCTCCCTCTCCCTCAAGGAGTATTCATCATACTCGAAATATATATTGAAATACAATGATTGTACGGAATTAGTATTTAAAATACCATTAGATACTAACGGCCACAAAACAGAAACAGAAATCTAACTCAGAAGTGAGAGGTTTAGCAACTCCAAGCAAGAAGAGCTGGCCAGAAGATTCATCTCCTTGTCAACCGCAGTCGCCCCACCCTCGTTTTCTTGGCAACCATACCCCCCCCCGGCAGGCAGTAAACTGACCTCCCTCTAAGAAATGGCAGAATTCAACTTTAGACATTAGAGGTATAGATATAGAAAGTGGTCGACCTGCTCCAGTGTAGTATGTGCAGTGGGGATATTGAAAACTGGGAGGTTTGACCCGGATGCAGACTGTACGAGTACTTTTGTTTTCTGAACCTTAATGGAGATACCAAAACGATCGCAAGCACTGTTGGGACAATTTACTGACTGTTGCAACTCCTCAAGTGTGAGAGCAGGTGCAGCAGCATTATCTGCATATTGCAATTCCATAACAGAGTTAACCTTAGTGAGCTATTGGCAGCGAAGTCTAGCTAGATTGAACAGTCCCCCAATGAAGCGATATCTGACTTTACGCCTTGGTTGTCTGTAGATGTTCCATATAGCATAGCAGATAGGTAAAGAGCAAAGAGTGTTGGAGCAAGCACACATCCTTGTTTCCATCCATGAGTGATCGAAAATGGATCAGAAATATTATTTTGATGAATGATTTGCCCAGACATGTTATCATGAAGAGCCGTGAACAGATCTACAGAATGCTGTTGACAGCCAAAGTGTTTCAGTACTGTTCAAACAGCTGGTCTCGAGACTGAGTCAAAAGCTTTTTCCTGGTCATAGAACACTAGGTAGAAAGGAGTCTGTTGCTCTCTGCATTGCTCCTGGACTTTTTTTGCTATTGTCTTTACATACAGCCCCAGCATTTGCCTGGTGTGAAAATGGGAAACCATGGGAAACCATCTTCAGGGCTGCCGACAGAGGGGTTCGAACCCACTATCTCCCGAATACTGGATACTGGTCGCACTTAAGCAACTGCAGCTATTGAGCTCGGTGCTCCTGGATTTGCCTTGCACAGATCATCATATCTTTTGTGCCTCTGGTGGTTTGAAAACCACACTGCGACTTGGAAATAATCTGTAGGCGATTGAGCAGAATTCTAGCAAGAATTTTACCTGCTATAGATAGCAATGATATACCACAATGGTTGTCACAAACACTACGATCACTTTGTTTGAATATTTTATATATTGTAGTGTGTATGTGAGATAAAGTATTATTATTAATAATAATAATAATAATAAAAATAATAGAAATAGGTATCTTCAAAAACCATAAAAATGTAGTTTGTGCGACATATAACCGGTATTCATCAAGCACAAAGAGAAAAAAAATTCTGAGACTTTCCAGTTTACTTCATGAAACTTTGAAGTATCTGTTAAAAGTTTGATAGGATCTTTTCATCGATAAAACCACAAAGAAGTATGCAGAAGTAGTTTTCCTTAAGTTTTCACTAGTATTTATCTATGCCTCACTATCATAATTTTAACAGAATAATATATAGCTTTTAATTGGATGCAACTAAACCATTCTTATTCGTTTTACATCTAGTTCCTCTGGTAATTACATCTTGTTTTCTTTCAGATATCCTGTTTCTAACTTCTCATATCGTCTACTAGACCAAATGATGGGTGATGCTCTATTTCGAATTGCAGACCTCAACCCCTGTTTGTATCGTAAGACACGGCAGTTGGAACGCACCAGACAACTTCGGTTACAGCTTTTCTACTTAAAAGACTTCATTCTTTCCTGCAGATTTGCAGAGTTGTAAGTGTGTCTTGAGTAAAACTTAGAAGTAAGTTATTGTGTCAGGTACAATATAGAAATGTAATGCATTTTTAAATTCTGCTTTCAAAACCTAGAGTAAAGGATTAGTCTAAGTAACTATGCTATGAAAATTGGAACAAAACTAAGACTGCTTAATCAATTGTGATGTAGTCAATCGGTGTATGCAAAGCAAAATTCGGCTTGTTCGAAGGGTAAACAGATGCGTTGATGTGTCTGGTGCTGACACTGCAAGTACTGTGGCAGGCAGATTATTTAGAGATTTAGGTTTTCGACATTAGTTTATCATTGAAGACACGGCCCTTACTACTTTTTTGAACAGTGCAGAAGAAATTACAAATCTCACCTCTAATTTTTTTTTTATGCTTAGGAGAATTTTATAGTCCATAAAATGTAAGTGATTAAAATATTTTGGAAACTTCAACCATTCAGAAGGAAAGACATTAATCCTGTAACATTTTTACAGTAGATATAAATTTGAATTTTGCATAAGAAATTTCTCAACTTAACCCTCTTAGTGCTGTGGCTATTTACATTGGATACATTAAGAATGCCACCCGATTTACAGCCTGATTAGCAAGACTGAAAGCCAAGCTGAGTAGCTCAGTCTGTAGAGTGGTAGCCTTCTGTCTCCAAGTTGGCAAGTTTGATCGTGGCTCAATCAGGTGGTACTTAAAGTGCTCAAACACGCCATCCTCATGTTGCTAGATTTACTGGTATGCAAAAAACTACCACGGGACAAAATTCCAGCATCTCAGCGTCTCTGAAAACCATAAAAGTAGTTAGTGGGATGAAAAACCAATGACATAATTATTTTCAAGGCTGAAGAAGATGAACCATAAGTACAGTACATGTCCGCTATACTGAGTACGGCATATAGGGAGAACTCTGTTATAATGACAGCTTTTTTTCTGTCCCTTGAACATCCCTGTATTAAACTGTATTATCCTTCGGTAACGAGAACCCTATATTTGATGCATCCGTTATTATGAGCGATTAAGCGTGCGTAATTTTTTCCGTTATCAATATTTAAGCACTCCAGCTATTATATTGAATGTGAATGATCATCTTCGGTATAGATTTTTCACAAGCTCTCTCATCGACATTTAAAATCGAAGGCAGTATCGAGTCGATTAGTACTATCATAATTTATAAGTTTCATATCCATATTGATTGTAGCTACACCATAAGATTTATTCTGAAGCCTCCACCTTATCAATACATTTGTTTACATACTATCATTCACAGTACCGGTTTCGACCCTACAAGGGTCATCCTCAGCTGACAATTACAAATATAGTTCTTAAAAAAGCATCACAATAGGAAATATTGTACAGTCGTGACAATTGTCCAATCAACAGACCATCTAAAACAAATGATACAATTAAAATAATAAAATGAGTCCTCTTTTCTTGGATTATAAAAGTATTACGTAGTATAAAAAGACATGTCCTTTGCAAATGTTTTTGTAATTTTGATCAGCGTAAAAATTGGAACTTGCAATGTTATATGTGCACTGATAGTAGTATTCTTGAAGTGTCCACTATTTTTGCGTTAAAACTTATGGCTAATTGATTAAAACATTTCGAATGTTTATTCTTGCGATAACTATATTGTTTATTTCACCATGTTCCTTTGCTGGTAGTATGAGCGTCTTGGAATGACTTGGACACTCTTTTTGAGGAAATGGGTAGTTGTCTAGTGTTCAGTTCGAGGCATTGTCAATATATATGTACAAGATTCATAATATATACTAATGCTGAGTTGATAGTAAAATGCGTTTTTAAGAATAAAAATTTTTGTTTTTAGTGACGTGCTTCTTAATTTAATGTTGTATAATTTTGTCAAGTGTCAATTTGTTTTACAATACTTGATGTCTTGAATTTTGAAAGATAGCATGAAGGCAACCCGCCAAAGATAAAAACAGGAATGATAATTAAACCCCATGAATATAACCAAATGAGCACAAGCAGCAAAATACTTACCATCGAGCAGGAGCAGTATTAACAAAACCAGCGTGGAGGGCACAGAACATAAGGGAAAGGACAGGATCGAACTAACTACCTGAGGGGTTGCCAGGTCAACATTGCTAAATGAAAGCAAGATTAATGTTTAAATAACTTGAACTTCACTTAAAATTAGGAAAAATTTAAACAGAATTTAGGAATGAAAACTGTAGAACAAATAAAATTTGTAAATAATGTCTTTAAATTATAGATAAAAATCAATTTTTAAAGCAAAATATACTATGAGTGCGCACTCGGATAACAACATAAAATAAGTTTTATGTAGTAATAAATAAGTAAATAGAAGAAAGATAAAAATTGTAATAATTCAACTCGTGAAAACACACTCAGATTACAAGCTACAGCTTGCCTGAGAATCAATGAATGACAAATGTTAAAACGGATCCGTGCATTAAATATTAATTAAATAACTGGCCAGCTTTTCTTTGTAAGTATACTACAATTAATCACAATAAACTTGAATTTGCTTCCAGAACCAGTACACAAGGATTTCAATCACCCTGAAACACGGAAACACACAATATTTAAGACAACGATAGCAGACCCAAAAAAAAAAAAAAATTCCACACGAAAATAATTGAAAGGACACAAGAGAAAATTGCACGAACCCGAATAAAATATGTCTCAAATAAACTACAAAATCCGAAGGGAAACACTTAAAATTCCACACACAACAAAACAATTGTACACATGAAGCATACAGCTTCCCAAAAACGAAGCCAACATCCAACTTAAAGAGACAATAGGCAAAAGCCCACACAAAATTAGCGTACCGGAGATAAGATAAAAAACATGGCACGCAATTACGAAAGAAGAAGGAAAGAAAAACGGACGCGAATAATCAGAGGAGGGCAAGGTATCATCAAGAAATGGGGAACAAATTCCAGCTTACTGTGTGTGTTGAGTCATCAGTCCATAGACTGGTTTGATGCAGCCCTCCACGCCACCCTATCCTGTGCTAACCTTTTCATTTCTACGTAACTATTGCATCCTACATCTGCTCTAATCTGTTTGTCATATTCATACCTTGGTCTACCCCTACCGTTCCTACCACCTACACTTCCTTCAAAAACCAACTGAACAAGTCCTGGGTGTCTTAAGATGTGTCCTATCATTCTATCTCTTCTTCTTGTCAAATTTAGCCAAATCGATCTCCTCTCACCAATTCGATTCAGTATCTCTTCATTCGTGATTCGATCTATCCATCTCACCTTCAGCATTCTTCTGTAACACCACATTTCAAAAGCTTCTATTCTCTTTCTTTCTGAGCTAGTTACCGTCCATGTTTCACTTCCATACAATGCCACGCTCCACACGAAAGTCTTCAAAAACATCTTTCTAATTCCGATATCAATGTTTGAAGTGAGCAAATTTCTTTTCTTAAGAAAGCTCTTCCTTGCTTGTGCTAGTCTGCATTTTATGTCCTCCTTACTTCTGCCATCGTTAGTTATTTTACTACCCAAGTAACAATATTCATCTACTTCCTGTAAGACTTCGTTTCCTAATCTAATATTTCCTACATCACCTGCCTTCGTTCGACTGCACTCCATTACTTTTGTTTTGGACTTATTTATTTTCATCTTGTACTCCTTACCCAAGACTTCATCCATACCATTCAGCAACTTCTCGAGATATTCTGCAGTCTCAGAATGACAATATCATCGGCAAATCTCAAGGTTTTGATTTCCTCTCCTTGGACTGTGATTCCCTTTCCAAATTTCTCTTTGATTTCCTTTACTGCCTGTTCTATGTAAACATTGAAAAGGAGAGGGGACAAACTGCAGCCTTGCATCACTCCTTTCTGGATTGCTGCTTCTTTTTCAAAGCCCTCGATTCTTATCACTGCACACTGATTTTTATACAGGTTGTAGATAATTCTTCGTTCTCGGTATCTGATCCCTATCATCTTCAGAATCATAAATAGCTTGTTCCAATCAACATTATCGAATGCCTTTTCTAGATCTACGAATGCCATGTACGTGGGCTTGTCCTTCTTGATTCGATCCTCTAAGATCAAACGTAAAATCAGGATTGCTTCACGTGTTCCTACATTTCTTCTGAAGCCAAATTGATCCTCTCCCAACTCAGCTTCAACTTGTTTCTCCATTCTTCTGTAAATAATACGTGTTAAAATTTTGCAGGCATGAGATACTAAACTAATGGTGCGGTAGTTTTCACACCTGTCAGCACCGGCTTTCTTGGGAATAGGTATAACAACATTCTGCCGAAAATCGGATGGGACTTCTCCTGTCTCATACATCCTGCACACTAAATGAAATAACCTTACCATGCTGGTTTCTCCTAAGGCAGTCAGTAATTCAGAGGGAATATCATCAATTCCAGGTGCCTTGTTCCTATTGAGGTCACTCACAGCTCTGTCAAACTCTGACCTCAAAATTGGGGTCCCATTTCCTCAGCATCAACAGCCTCTTCATGTTCCAGAACCAAATTATCTACATCGTTACCTTCATACAACTGTTGGATATGCTCCTGCCATCTTTCTGCTTTGTCTTCTTTCCCTAGAAGTGGCTTTCCATCTGAGCTCTTAATATTCATGTACCTAGATTTCCTTTCTCCAAAGGTTTCCTTGATTTTCCTGTATGCAGCATCTACCTTTCCCAGGACCGTACAGCCTTCGACATCCTTGCACTTCTCCTTCAGCCATTCTTCTTTAGCTACCTTGCATTTTCTATCCACTTGATTCTTTAATCGCCTGTATTCTTTTCTGCCCTCTTCATTTCTAGAATTCTTGTATTTTCGTCGTTCATCAATCAGGTCTAGTATCTCCTGAGTTATCCACTGATTCTTAGTTGATCTTTTCTTCCTTCCTAACATTTCTTCAGCAGCCCTACTGACTTCACTTTTCATGACTCTCCACTCTTCCTCTATTGTGTTCCCTTCAGCCTTTTCATTTAGTCCTTGTGCAACATGTTCCTTGAAACAATCCCTCACACTCTTTTCTTTCAACTTGTCTAGATCCCATCTTTTTGCATTCTTTCCTTTCTTCAATTTCTTCAACTTCAGATGGCATTTCATGACCAACAAGTTGTGGTCAGAGTCCACGTCTGCTCCTGGGAAAGTTTTGCAATCCAACACCTGGTTTCTGAATCTCTGCCTAATCATAATGAAGTCTATTTGATACCTTCCAGTGTCTCCAGGTCTCGTCCACGTATACAGCCGTCGTTTGTGGTGTTTGAACCAAGTATTGGCAAGGACTAAATTATGATCAGTGCAGAATTCAACCAGTCGACTTCCTCTTTCGTTCCTTTGTCCCAATCCAAATTCTCCTACTGTACTACCTTCTCTTCCTTGGCCTACCACTGCATTCCAGTCTCCCATCACAATTAGATTCTCGTCACCTTTTACGTATTGTATTAAATCTCCTCATATATTCTTTCAATTTCTTCATCATCCGCTGAACTAGTAGGCATATAGACCTGCAGTATTGTGGTGGGCATTGGTTTGGTGTCTATCTTGACGACAATAATTCTTTCACTATGCTGCTCGTAGTAGCTTATCCGCTGCCCTATTTTCTTATTCATTATTAAACCAACTCCTCCATTTCCCCTGTTTGATTTCGTGTTGGTAATTCGGTAGTCGCCTGACCAAAAATCCTGTTCTTCCTGCCAACGTACTTCACTTATACCAACTACATCTAACTTTAGCCTATCCATCTCCCTTTTCAGATTCTCTAACCTACCACAATGATTCAAACTTCTAACATTCCACGCTCCGACTCGCAGAATGTCAGTCTCCATCTTCCTGATGATCGCCCCCTCTCGTGTAGTCCCCACCCAGAGATCCGAATGGGGGACTAGTTTACCTCCGGAATATTTTACCCGGGAGGAAGCCATCATCAGTACATCATTCATACAGAGAGAGCTGCATGTCCTCGGGAGGTAGTTACGGCTGTAGTTTCCCATTGCTTTCAGCCGTGTAGCAGTATCAACACAGCTAAGCCATGTTGAGTATTATTACAAGGCCGTATCAGTCAATCATCTAGACTGCCGCCCTTGCAACTACCGAAAGGCTGCTACCCCCCTTTCGATGAACCATTCGTTAGTCTGGTCTCTCGACAGATACCCATCCGATATGGTTGCACCTGCGGCTCGGCTATCTGCATCATTGGGACACGCAAGCCTCCTCTCCGCGGCAAGGTCACATGGTTCGCAGAGGAGGTCGAGCTTATTATAACCAGAATATTACAATAATTATGTATAGTCTTTTAAATTTAACATTTCTTCCAACCAAAATATTAATAAAGGATTTAAATGCCGGTTACACAATTTTAATTTTAGGAGGCCTTGGATAACGGTAATGCCCAAATAAGACCGGAAATAAACCATCCCATTAAGTAATTAAACAATGAGCCATTACAAAAACAATACTAGTACATAACGTCTTTCAAAACATTGTCAGCAGTCCATCGGATGCCACAAATATGAACCAAGAAAAGTAGAAAGAAATCCACCAACAAAATTAATAATAATAATAATAATAATAACTTCAAGAAACAGAAAAAGGCAGCACAACGATAATCTCAGTTAAATAAAGTAATGGAATAATAGGTCTCTCACCCGCGCATATACCATGTTCCAGAATTACTCCATTATAATAATTTTGATATAGAACATTACCAAAATCACATTAAGTTACATTTTAATATTTAGCAGATACAGTTTATATCATTAAAATGTCTGATGAAGAAGAAATTCCAGCTTAATTTAATGAATAAACGGTGGTCGCCATGTCCATAAACTATAGGCCTAATTTCAATTACAGTAGCGGAGTAGAGACGAAGTAATATTAACAGCGTTGCCAAAACATTTCTTCTAATATAATAGTTGTTGCAGATAGCTTGATACACACGTTCTTCTCCAAATAATCCGGCAGCAGAACAGTTTCGAAACAATTAAGAAGATACTTGTACTTATATTTTGTGTGTCCAATTTAATATACTGTAATCTAATAGCTTACGTTCTAGCCCATTTTGTAATGAAGAACCCTCCTTCAGATAGTTCGGTCACACTAATATTAAAAAAACTGTAAATATGAAACACACAACATTATTGCGCTACAATTAAGGCAATGCCTGAATTAACGAGGCAATTAGCCTGGTTTATCAAACTCCACTCCAACAACTTTCAATCGCATTTTGTACACAGCTTCTCCAAACGCGTCCATCTTGGCGATCAGCCAGGAGCAGACTGGTGTTCAGTGCAGTCAAGCCGCGTGTCGCTCAGTTGAACATCGACACTGCGCACGCTCAAATCAAAAATTTGCTTATTGAGCCAATCAGAATTTCGAAGCAACCGACGTAACAATGGCAAGAAGATGCATTTTAAATCTCCACAGTTTCAGGCACATAATTTAACAGCAATGCAACCAATGGCCGAGAATTGCAGATAAGGTCCCCACACACAAATATACATGTCCAACAAATGAGGGTATCGTAAATTATTGTCTCAATTCACAGTACCGGTTTCGACCCTACAAGGGTCATCCTCAGCTGACAATTACAAATATAGTTCTTAAAAAAGCATCACAATAGGAAATATTGTACAGTCGTGACAATTGTCCAAATCAACAGACCATCTAAAACAAATGATACAATTAAAATAATAAAATAAGTCCTCTTTTCTTGGATTATAAAAGTATTACGTAGTATAAAAAGACATGTCATTTGCAGATGTTTTTGTAATTTTGATCAGCGTAAAAATTGGAACTTGCAATGTTATGTGTGCACTGATAGTATTATTCTTGAAGTGTCCACTATTTTTGCGTTAAAACTTACGGCTAATTGATTAAAACATTTTGAATGTTTATTCTTGCGATAACTATATTGTTTATTTCACCGTGTTCCTTTGCTGGTAGTATGAGCGTCTTGGAATGACTTGGACACTCTTTTTGAGGAAATGGGTAGTTGTCTAGTGTTCAGTTCGAGGCATTGTCAATATATATGTACAAGATTCATAATATATAGTAATGCTGAGTTGATAGTAAAATGCGTTTTTAAGAATAAACATTTTTGTTTTTAGTGACGTGCTTCTTAATTTAATGTTGTATAATTTTGTCAAGTGTCAATTTGTTTTACAATACTTGATGTCTTGAATTTTGAAAGATAGCGTGAAGGCTTCTTCCTTTTATGTTGTAGGCCGTATTTATCTTTAAGTAGAACCAGAGATACAAGGAAATGCCATTTGGACCTTGTTTCAATGACGGTGAAATCCTAACATTCACCTCCCCATGGTAGAGAGGGGGCAACGACTGCATATAAAAATTATATTTTATATGCAGGCGGCTAACGAATGAAGGGACCGATTATCTCCCGGTATAAGGAGATCCCCTATACCAAGTGCCAACAGTCTCTTTGAGAGTGGATGAGCGGGTATGGGTAAGGGCACTCTATTATCCTGGGGACAAGAAATTGTTCCCAAAGGCGGAGGAACCAGTTTGGTCAACGGCATTAGGATACAGAAGGCAACGAGAAACCACTGCATTAAAGATCCTGAGAGATATTCCAATAAATTCACATGGCATGGCTGCAACGTCAAGATCAGAGCTGGCCGTGTGGATTGTCTACCTCCGTTTGGAGACGACGTCTTAAGAAGAAGAAGAAACGAAGTGTGTGAGAAGTTGCGTCTACTAGGTTTTAAGTTAGAGGTAAAAGAGTGTGTGTTGTACTTACAATAGATGTTGACACTGTTGTGCATTACACGGCAGGTCATGCGCTGCGGTCGAACGCCAAAGTAGAGTGGAGAATGTTTTGAAGGTCCAGAATTTGTCACGGTTGCGGGAAGTTAAGTATGCATGACCTTGAATGTGCCGCGCTGATCACCAGGAGCTGGCGGCTTTCTACTACAAATCTATTCGTCTGCGACTTCAAGTTATTTTTTATCTTCGTATATTAGTTGATAGTGTTGTGACTTTGTGCATGACAGAATGTGGTGTCGTGTCTTTGTGCCTATCAGAGTGTGAAACTGACCTCCAATATTCATAAACATTGTACATGTTTTTACGGCTGATGATGACCTGGACTAAGGTCGAAACCGGTCCCATTTAAATAGGAATGTGATTACTGCATTTCTTTCTTTTAAGTATTGAATAGGTTGAACCTCCTTTTCAATTATTTAATTTTTAACATTAATTGCAGGGTAGACTGACGTCACTGAGGTATGCTCATGATGTGAAATGCGCCGCTGTGCTGCGCACGTAGCGAACGATAAATGGGACACGGCGTTGGCGAATGGCCCACTTCGTACCGTGATTTCTCAGCCGACAGTCATTGTAGAACATGTTGTCGTGTGCCACAGGACACGTGTATAGCTAAGAATGCCAGGCCGCCGTCAACGGAGGCATTTCCAGCAGACAGACGACTTTACGAGGGGTATGGTGATCGGGCTGAGAAGGGCAGGTTGGTCGCTTCGTCAAATCACAGCCGATAGCCATAGGGATGTGTCCTCGGTGCAGCGCCTGTGGCGAAGATGGTTGGCGCAGGGACATGTGGCACGTGCGAGGGGTCCAGGCGCAGCCCGAGCGACGTCAGCACGCGAGGATCGGCGCATCCGCCGCCAAGCGGTGGCAGCCCCGCACGCCACGTCAACCGCCATTCTTCAGCATGTGCAAGACACCCTGGCTGTTCCAATATCGACCAGAACAATTTCCCGTCGATTGGTTGAAGGAGGCCTGCACTCCCGGCGTCCGCTCAGAAGACTACCATTGACTCCACAGCATAGACGTGCACGCCTAGCATGGTGCCGGGCTAGAGCGACTGGGATGAGGGAATGGCGGAACGTCGTGTTCTCCGATGAGTCACGCTTCTGTTCTGTCAGTGATAGTCACCGCAGACGAGTGTGGCGTCGGCGTGGAGAAAGGTCAAATCCGGCAGTAACTGTGGAGCGCCCTACCGCTAGACAACGCGGCATCATGGTTTGGGGCGCTATTGCGTATGATTCCACGTCACCTCTAGTGCGTATTCAAGGCACGTTAAATGCCCACCGCTACGTGCAGCATATGCTGCAGCCGGTGGCACTCCCGTACCTTCGGGGGCTGCCCAATGCTCTGTTTCAGCAGGATAATGCCCGCCCACACACTGCTCGCATCTCCCAACAGGCTCTACGAGGTGTACAGATGCTTCCGTGGCCAGCGTACTCTCCGGATCTCTCATCAATCGAACACGTGTGGGATCTCATTGGACGCCGTTTGCAAACTCTGCCCCAGCCTCGTACGGACGACCAACTGTGGCAAATGGTTG
This sequence comes from Anabrus simplex, assembly GCF_040414725.1. Lineage (NCBI taxonomy): Eukaryota > Metazoa > Arthropoda > Insecta > Orthoptera > Tettigoniidae > Anabrus > Anabrus simplex. The sequence continues at coordinate 862,083,734 of NC_090265.1, read as the reverse complement.
ACAGAGAATGGAGAACCATCCCTCAGGACACCATCCGCACTCTTATTGACTCTGTACCTCGACGTGTTTCTGCGTGCATCGCCGCTCGCGATGGTCCTACATCCTACTGAGTCGATGCCGTGCGCAATGTGTAACCTGCATATCGGTTTGAAATAAACATCAATTATTCTTCCGTGCCGACTCTGTTTTTTCCCCAACTTTCATCCCTTTCGAACCACTCCTCCTTGGTGTTGCATTTGCTCTGTCAGTCAGTGTAGATTATATAGAACACCAAGAAATCCAAAAAATAGACAATATTCTATTCTGGTGTAGATTTGTGGATGATATATTTGTCATAATAGACAATAGATACACTAATGAAACCAAAATCTTAGAACAATTAAATGCAGTAGACCCGCATATAAAATTCACCATGGAAACAGAAAACAATCACACCATAAACTACTTAGACATATCTATAACTAGGCACGATAATCATTTATCATACAAAATATACAGAAAGTCCACACGTACATCCAATACAATAAAAATAGACCCCACCCACCCCAACGCACACAAGAAAGCAGCATACTATAGTATGATATATAGAACCTTTAATATACCACTAACAAAAGAAGAACTAAATAAAGAACTCAACTTGATCCTTGAAATAGCCAGACAAAACGGATATAAAAAAGAAATGATCAACAAAATCATATACAAAATAAAAAATCAATCCAAATTAATCAGAACTGAAAAAAACCAAGAAAGATTACGTACTATTTACCTACAACAACACCTATATATATCCCATAACGAACATCTTCAAGAAACAAGGCCTAAAAATAGCCTATAAAACTACACACAGTAATATCAGCGTCCTACACAATTCCAAATCTATTAACAATAAAAATCAATACAGCCACTCAGGAGTCTATCGCACGAAGTGTAACGACTGTGAAGCCAGTTACATTGGACGTACTGGGAGGAACATCCAGATACGATACAATGAGCATATCAATGCAATAAAACATAATCATTTTTCAGCCATAGGACAACATATCGAAGATCACAAACACAAATGTACAAATATTGAAAATGACATGCAAATTCTAAGTACTAACCGCAAGAGCCCCTTACTCAATATAATGGAAGAATTTTATATAAACCTAGATCAATATGTCAACCCAAATTTTAATTTGAATGAAATCACAGAAAAAACCAACATTCTTTTTGATGCAGTCATCCCTCTCTTAAAAAATAATTACCTAAAAAGAGTTAAGAAGCAACACCCAATACACATAAAAGCACTGTCAAGGGATAACCCCCACTCAAGTCTCACTCTCCCAGCAGCCGCTCCTTCTACCCCTTCAAACTTCCCCTCCGCAGCCACAAGCAGCAGCTCTAGACAAACACGCAACAGTACTCAACGTGCTGCCGTGTAATGCACAACATTGTCAACATCTATTGTAAGTACAACGCACACTCTTTTACCTCTAACTCTAAACCTAGTAGACACAACTTCTCACACACTTTGTTTCTACTTAAAGATAAATACAGCCTACAACATAAAAGGAAGAAGCCTTCCCGCTATCTTTCAAAATTCAAGACATCAAGTATTGTAAAACAAATTGACACTTGACAAAATTATACAACATTAAATTAAGAAGCACGTCACTAAAAACAAAAATGTTTATTCTTAAAAACGCATTTTACTATCAACTCAGCATTAGTATATGTTATGAATCTTGTACATATATATTGACAATGCCTCGAACTGAACACTAGACAACTACCCATTTCCTCAAAAAGAGTGTCCAAGTCATTCCAAGACGCTCATACTACCAGCCATGGAACACGGTGAAATAAACAATATAGTTATCGCAAGAATAAACATTCGAAATGTTTTAATCAATTAGCCATAAGTTTTAACGCAAAAATAGTGAACACTTCAAGAATACTACTATCAGTGCACACATAACATTGCAAGTTCCAATTTTTACGCTGATCAAAATTACAAAAACATTTGCAAATGACATGTCTTTTTATACTACGTAATACTTCTATAATCCAAGAAAAGGGGACTTATTTTAATTGTATCATTTGTTTTAGATGGTCTGTTTAATTGAACAATTGTCACGACTGTACAATATTCCCTATTGTGATGCTTTTTTAAGAACTATATTTGTAATTGTCAGCTGAGGATGACCCTTGAAGGGTCGAAACCGATACTGTGAATGATAGCATGTAAACAAATGTATTGTTAAGGTGGAGGCTTCAGAATAAATCTTATGTTGTCGATTAGTACTACTCGTCGACTGGTGTTCTGTATGCACAATTCAAAATGAAAGAGAACAAGTTTTCGTAATAACTGCGTAAATAACGTGGCCAATAGCAGAAGTTAACTCGTTAGAAATAAAGGCTGAAGTAAATGATCGCTGCCGGTAGCTCCAAATAGCCTACACATTGGCCTCCACGGTATGCACTAGCCATACGTCTTGGTGGGTGTGCTATTTACCAACTGATGAGCCCAACTTAGCACACTGGAGTGAAACGCTGGCAACCAGGAATGAGTTAGCTGGAAAATTTATAATGTCCAATAATGGACCATTTATATTGGTATTATAAATTTATTCATTCGGGAAAAATATTTCAGGTTCCCTATGGCAATCAACATCTATATCATACTGGTACTTGTCGACAATACAACAGATGGACGATATCTAATAGCATGATCACTTGACTGCCTGGACAGGGAAACACTCCCAGTTCACGTGATCAGCTCTGCTGGACGGATAGCGATAAACATATTGACGAAGACAAAAGAGTGGCAGGGAGGGCTGAATGTGACTGACTGGCTGGCTAGGAATGCGGCCTTGGGGTGGGGGTTTGTGAGTTAGGTATTTTTTGTTACAACAGCTGTCCTCAACTGTTCTGCTGGTAGAAATAAATGCAGATTCTTCTTGTGCTGTCGTGAACAAAGTACCGTAACAGCAATTGGTACAGTTCCGATATTTAATGTAAGCACATCCTTGGAATGCCCAAACTTTTATTTCGTGTATATATCATATGTCTTCATGACGTCAGAAATTAATGCGAGTTATATGTGGGGATTTTTTTCCCTGCAATTTCAAATGTTAATTATGGGGTGCGAGATGTATGCGGTAGCAAGTTACATGCGAACAAATACGGTATTTGTTTTTCATGTCCTACTGACTATTTGTTCTATTTCTTTACATGCCACTAAATCTGCTGACACGGGGCTAGCATATTAGAGCACCTTCGAGCACCACTAGATTGAGCTGGGTTTGAACCCACCAACTTCAGCTCAGAATGGTAGTGCTCTGTCTAAGTCACTCAGCTGCAGAAGTGAAAAATAAAAAGTAAACAGAATGTAAATAAAAGCTTTCCACTTAAGACATTAATGCATCAGCATCATGAATTATGAATATCAACTCTTTGCATAAAATATATTTTTAAAACCTAGGAGCAAGTTAAAAGAAGTAAGAACCACACAGGTAAAGAAACTCAAGACCTGGAAGCTGAAGGACAATGATAGAATAATAGAGTTCCAAGAAAACATCAAAACAGTGATACCAAAGACAGATGAAAGAACAGTTGAGGAGGAATGGAAGGATCTGAAAGAAAATCTAGTAATGATAACTGAGAAGGTTTGTGGACGAACCAGTGGCACAAGAAGATGGAAGGAAACTCCATGGTGGAATGACAGAACAAGAACTGCTGTCCTGAACAAGAACAACATGTTCAGAAAATATTTCAAGAACCGGACTGATCATAATAAGGAACTATACAGGGTTGCTAAAAAACAAGCAAACAAAGTTGTTACAGAAGAACTAGAGAAGTGGTTGAACAAGTGGAGTGATGAATTGAAAGAGGATGTTTATGGTAATAAGAAAATGTTACATGGGATGATGAAAAATAGAAAAAGAGATAAAGAACACTCCAAATACCTAAGAGATGATAATGAAAATCTGATTACTGAAGATGAGAAGATCAAAGAGACTTGGAGGACTTACGTTGATGAATTACTAAATGTGAATTGCATGCAGCCTACACAAAAAGACAGTACCGGTACTACCTCCTGCAAGTCTGCCTCTGACAACAGGTTAGAATTAACATGGACTGATGTAGAATATGCCTGGAAACACATCAAAACTGGAAAATCAGCAGGGGCTGATGAAATTAATGGAGAAATGATCAAGGCAATGGGCATTTCTGGAAAACATTGGATCTACAGACTCTTTCATAAGATCTGGAAAGAAGGTTACATACCAGTCGATTGGAAAACAGGCATCATAATTCCAATCTTCAAGAAAGGAGACAGAAAGAAATGTTCCAACTATAGAGGCATCACTTTAACATCTCAAGTTGGTAAACTTTATGAAAGAATTATAGAGCGTAAAATCAGACCCCTTATTGAAGAGAACCTCTTCGAAGAACAGTATGGATTCAGGAAGGGGAGATCAACAACTGATTTAATCTTTACAGTCCGTCAGTTAATGGAAAAATACTATGAACACAACCGAGATTTGTGGTTAGCCTTTCTGGATATCAAGAAAGCATTTGATGCAGTGAATAGAGAGAAGGTGTGGGAAGCACTGAAGAAAATTGGAATGCAGGATGACATGATACACCGGATCAAGAATTTGTATGAAGATACCCGAAGTAAAGTCAAAACACCTGTAGGACCGGGCGAGTTGGCCGTGCGCGTAGAGGCGCGCGGCTGTGAGCTTGCATCCGGGAGATAGTAGGTTCGAATCCCACTATCGGCAGCCCTGAAGATGGTTTTCCGTGGTTTCCCATTTTCACACCAGGCAACTGCTGGGGCTGTACCTTAATTAAGGCCACGGCCGCTTCCTTCCAACTCCTAGGCCTTTCCCATCCCATCGTCGCCATAAGACCTATCTGTGTCGGTGCGACGTAAAACCCCTAGCAAAAAAAAAACACCTGTAGGAATGACTAAAACCTTTGATATAAAATCTGGGTTAAGACAGGGTGGTGTTCTGTCTCCTCTTCTTTTCATCATTGTGATGAATGAGATTCAGAGAAAAGTTCACCAAACCATTGGAGGTAAGAAAATTAAAGTTATATTGTTCGCGGATGGTATATGCTTGTGGGGAGACTAAAGAAGATCTTCAAGGACAAATAAACTCCTGGGCGGAATCTGCTAAAGAATATGGACTCATCTTCAGCCAAGAGGAAAGTGAGGTTATGGTCATGAAGAGATACGGGCAACCAATGGGACACATTGAAATGGAGGGGAAACAGCTACAGATGAACCATCAATTCAAATATCTGGGAAGTGTTATCTCTGATACTGGTTCTGTAGATAAGGAAATTTCCCACAGAATTCAGGCAGGTAGCAACTTTTACAAAATAGTTAGACATAATATGGAACAAGAAAATACCAACAAAATGTAAGAGAGTCATATATGAAACTTATTACGTACCAATCCTGACCTATGGTTGTGAAACATGGACCATGAGAAACAAAGATGTTAGTAGAATCCAGGCAGCAGAAATGAAATTTGTCCGTAGCATGATCGGCAAAACACAGAGGGACAGAGTCCGTAATGAGGAAATCCGCAAGCAGGCTCAAGTTGTAAGACTGCAGGACAAAATAACAGTGCAGCAACTGAGATGGTATGGACATATACGACGCATGGGTGATAACAGATTACCAAAAAAATGTACGATCTAAAACTTGAAGACAAAAGACCAAGAGGGCGACCAAGACTCAGGTACAAGGACATGGTGAAGATTGGCATTCAACAGAGAGGACATACTTTGGAAAGCATTGAAGAAGGAGAGAAGTGGAGAAGCCTCGTTTGCCGACCCATCGCTTAAGATGGAACAACGTGGGATATGTATGTAGGAGCAGGAAAACAATTACATAGTTGAAAATTGAAGATTTTTGCATTTTTGGGGTTAGATTAGATTAGAGAGTGGGAATATAAATTTGTTCTCTGGTTTGTGATTCAGTTAGAATGTTATTGTTGTTTCATATAAGGGTCATGGAGCACTGCAGTCAGCAGCCCCATGTACTTCTGTGTTTCTGTAATTGATTGGGACTAAAATTGAAAAGGAAGAAACTGTGGTCTGTGTGTTTGGAACACTCCTGAAATATGGCTGTAGTTGAAGTGAGAAACCACAGAAAATCACTTCTAGGATGGCTGAGAGCAGAATTTCAACTCACTCGTCTCCTCAGTTGTGTTCGTGAAGTAGAGTGTAAGTAGGCTTGCTATACATCCCGAAGTGCTTTTCAAATGTCCCAGGTTTGATCAAAATAGAGATTTGCTCCATGCAGTGGTATGTTAAAAAAATAAATATGCATTTATGCACATGTCTATTGTATGTACATTATTTAATATCAAAACTGTGAAAAACTTGGATGCATTCCATAAATGAGTCCATTGAGTCATTATGATGTCAAAATCTTCCAACTACTGTAACTGGTTTGTTATTTACGAATCAGGTGTTATTTCGACTTAAATTCAATCAAACTCTTAAAAAATTCTGAGAATTACAGATATTCAGTCGGCAACGCGTCGGCCTCTCACCGCTGGATAACGTGGTTCAAATCCCGGTCATTCCATGTGAGACTTGTGCTGGACAAAGCGGAGGCAGGACAGGATTTTTTCCGGGTACTCCAGTTTTCCCTGTCGCCTTTCATTCCAGCAACACACTCCATTCTCATTTCATAGCGTCTATCACTCATTAATATATCACTTTGGGAGTGGCGACCCCATCGTACTAATAGCCTATATATGGTTCATTCATACCATCCCTGACCCAGTCAAAGACTGGAAAACAGGTTGTAGGTTTTTTCACAGATATTCAGTACCAATCAATTCTTGGACGTTCAAAAATAAGATGGTATCACATTAGCTTTACTGCTTTTATGTCTACAGTGCTTGAAGTCTCAACAAAAAATGTAAATTTACTTTTTTAAATGAAGAGTGAGAAGATGATGGCTATAGAAATTTTTTACAATTCACAATTCACTTATTGATAAAATTCAAGATAGGAAGACTGAACATGTTCTAACCACAAATTCATTCCTTGCTTTACACATTACTGGAGGGAGAGGAATTTGATTGACATAATTTTCTCCGTCAACGTGATGAATTTTATGATGTATGTATGAGTTATATTAAAATTGGGCTAGTCTGTGTCATCTACGCAGCCTTGGGTGTTTCTGGCGTGACAACGTTTGCCCGTAACGAACTGCTAGTTGCTTTACGTCGCACCGACACAGATAGGTCTTATGGCGACGACGGGACAGGAAAGGGCTAGGAGTGGGAAGGAAGTGGCCGTGGCCTTAATTAAGGTACAGCCCCAGCATTTGCCTGGTGTGAAAATGGTAAACCATGGAAAACCATTTTCAGGGCTGCCAACAGTGGGGTTCGAACCTACTATCTCCCGAATACTAGGTACTGGCCGCACTTAAGCGACTGCAGCTATCGAGCTCGGTGCCCGTAACGAAAGAAATGAAACTCTATTTACAATGCAGTCAGGAAGATAGACTTGAAAGATCTTTGGTTAAAAGGAAGTTTAACATTATTATAAAGACAAATATTGCCATTGATGCTTTCACTACCTGTACTTATAGTCATGATACTGTATAGGCTTTTGGGCTTATGCCGTCTAACGTCTAAATTTAAAGAGTCATTGTTTAAGGAGCCTTTCTCGTGGACAATCGAGATTTCTTCTGATGATGCAGAGCACAGTTCTCTGCGAAACATAAAGAATTTCACCTTATTTTCTTGACACGGCATAAGCCCAAAAACCTATATAGTATCATGTCTATAAGACAAATACTGTATTGTACATAAAATCAACATTCATAAGTCGTCTACATTCTCCTTGAGCATTAAATACTGTTGTCATGCCTCAGTGGCCCTCTCTCATGACGCTGAAGGCAATGATGATGCAGTGGCTTTGTGTGACTGAGTTACCTGTGCATGGCTATTAAATCCTTTGGCACATAACTTTTGATTGGATGGAGATCTCTCTGCTATTCTTTCACCACCTTGTTTGTTTCAGTGTATTCTTTTCATAGCATCTAATTTGGTTGGTAAGTGTTGAATGCTTGCCAATATAGAAATGAAAAAGAAAATTCTGTTGCAAGTTTTCAGTGTTCGCGTTCACTTATAATGTCACATGTTTGTTAGCCTGCTTATTAGTGAACAAAATGAGACCAGAAAGTTTTAAATAGTTCAACATGTTCATTCACTGCGGTACTCTGAAGTGTACAAAGTAGACTTTTGGGCACTGAAATCACGAGACCCTCACAAGGAGAAGTTACATCAGAGCGCTAAATTTATAATTGTGTCATTTCGATTAGGTCTTCAGTTATGTGATGATATCTGAATATTGAACGTATCGCATTTACTTCACCAGAAATAGTCTATGACAATCAGGCTGATTATTGTAACACCAACTTTGTGTGCATGCAAACCTGCAGAGTCATTCACATCAAAAGGGTCGTTCAGAATCATACTTGGGACCTGATGTCTTTATCATGGCTTTATTTCACATGTATTTACTGTACATGGGCTGTTGCCAAGTCTACAGTTTGTGAAATTTCAAATTATATATACGGTAATGTTGAGGAGAAATATTTTTAAAAATGCACACTAGATGCAAAGGCTCTAATTTCAGAATGGTCAAATATGAGGTGTGATAATAGTCTTCACTTCCTCTATGGTGTGTGGATTTGTTGTGTACACTTTACTCTATCTAAGACAAGATGTGCACAAAATCCTTTAAAACTATGAATTTTTTTTTTCATTTCTGAAATTGCTAGCTTCTCTCACGACATTGAATGCAATGATAATGCAGCAAATTCGTGTGATTGAGTTACCTGTGACTGACTATTAAATTCATTGGCACATAACTTTTGATTGAATGGAGATCTCTTTGCTGTTCTTTCACCACCATGTATGTTTCAATGAAATCTTTTCATAGCATCTAATTTGGTTGGTAAGTTTTGAATGCTTGCCAACCAAAAAAATGCAAAAGAGAATTCTGTTTCTGGTTTTTAACCAAAGATCTAATTTCAAAATGATCCAAAGTCCATAAAATTACATATTTTGTAATTCCCTTGCAGGAAAATGTGTGACAGTGTTTAGCCTGCCTGTCTGTCAAATTTCAGATTGAAATATTTTGTAGTTCAAGAGAAAAATACTTGTTGGGAATCTAGTCCCAAAAGGGTTTTGTTGACTTCAGTACCTAAGCGCACTTAAAAATTTAAATTCCTAACACATGCGCATCAAGTGCTATGCTCCTCTCTCTGCAGTGTTCATATAGAGTTAGTGCATATGACGCTGTTGATGGTGATTCGTTCACTGGATGGGGATGTAAAGCTTTGGGCAGCCCCCTTGGTGTTATTCGACAGGAGTAGGCTACATGCCAACACCGGGTTTCAGTCTCTCCCTACCACCCTCTTACCATCATCCCACAACTAGACAAGCAAGTCGACCATGGGTGTCAAGTAGAAAGACCTGCACAAGGCAAACCAAACCTGTCCTCTGTCACTCCTGGCACTAAAAGCCATACTGTAAGTACTGCTGCTGCTACTGCTACTAGCCTCTCAATGTTTTTATCTTTTGAGTGTGTTCCTATCCCTTCCTAGTTTCACCTTCTCCCTACCTCATTATCATCCCACATGTAGACATGGGAGAGGATTATGCGTAGGTCATCTATGACAGCTAATGCTGGAGCTGTTGAGGATCCAACCAGCCTTCAGGCCGAGGACTGAACATACAATAACATAAATATTACCCCTTCAGACTAAAATATTTTTATTTATCCTTCTATCAACCATTATCAGTTAGAATGGACGTTAAAAAAGTAAATTTTGCTTTCTGTTTGAAGCCTTGTAAAGTTTTGATGTCTTGGCGAGAAATGTCTTTACTGCCTTGTAACTAGTCTCATTTTAATTATATGCCTTATGTTCTAGATTGCAAGATGAACTACAGAAGGAAGCTCCATATGTTCTCACTGAGCCTGATGTGTTTTCTTTGCAAGACCTACTTCAGGTGAAAAGTGGAGAACTACCTACAAGATTACGTGAACTCATAAGCTGCTGTTCACAGCATGTTGCTGACTGTCAGGTGTGTGTAAATTTTGGCCCTTTTTCCTTTGACCTGAAGGTGGTTTTGCCTGCAGGAAACTCTATTACTTTGTTCACTTGAAGCATTTTCTATTGAAAATTAAAAAATGCACACTACAGTGTTTTTAAAACTGTGTGGAATTCATGAGATTTGATTAAATTTCTTCATTAAATTCCTTCATTGAATATTTAATACAAAATATTTCCATATAATTTTGAATAACTTTATACAGTTTCTGTAAGAAACATGAACCCTTTGCTGCTTCCTATTAAGGACGGCTGCCCAGCTGGAATTACCATGTTTTCTGATGGGTATTTAAGTGCCAATAGACACAGCTGCATAAATGCCACCCTTTAAAGAAAATATCATAGAATTCAAATGAATAATGATATAAATGTAATTTCTTTTGGTATTAGTTTCTAAATTATCAATGTGTACGTATTTGTACTCGCCTGATTTTGAATGTTAAATATTGCTCAAGTTTCCTAAAACCATTTGAGTGTTATTGCCTTCCTTACTAATGGGCGCATGCAAAAGTCTGCTAAAAAGTAATCATCAGTTTCCGGTAAAACAACCAAACCCATATACACTGACTGACAGAGCAAATGCAACACCAAGAAGGAGTGGTTCGAAAGGGATAAAAGTTGGGGAAAAAACAGAGACGGCACGGACGAATAATTGATGTTTATTTCAAACCGATATGCAGGTTACACAATGCGCACGGCATCGACTCAGTAGGATGTAGGACCACCGCGAGCGGCGATGCACGCAGAAACACGTCGAGGTATAGAGTCAATAAGAGTGCGGATGGTGTCCTGAGGGATGGTTCTCCATTCTCTGTCAACCATTTGCCACAGTTGGTTGTCCGTACGAGGCTGGGGTAGAGTTTGAAAACGGCGTCCAATGAGATCCCACACGAGTTCGATTGGTGAGAGATCCGGAGAGTACGCTGGCCACGGAAGCATCTGTACACCTCGTAGAGCCTGTTGGGAGATGCGAGCAGTGTGTGGGCGGGCATTATCCTGCTGAAACAGAGCATTGGGCAGCCCCTGAAGGTACGGGAGTGCCACCGGCCGCAGCAAATGCTGCACGTAGCGGTGGGCATTTAACGTGCCTTGAATACGCACTAGAGGTGACGTGGAATCATACGCAATAGCGCCCCAAACCATGATGCCGCGTTGTCTAGCGGTAGGGCGCTCCACAGTTACTGCCGGATTTGACCTTTCTCCACGCCGACGCCCCACTCGTCTGCGGTGACTATCACTGACAGAACAGAAGCGTGACTCATCGGAGAACACGACGTTCCGCCATTTCCTCATCCAAGTCGCTCTAGCCCGGCACCATGCCAGGCGTGCACGTCTATGCTGTGGAGTCAATGGTAGTCTTCTGAGCGGACACTGGGAGTGCAGGCCTCCTTCAACCAATCGACGGGAAATTGTTCTGGTCGATATTGGAACAGCCAGGGTGTCTTGCACATGCTGAAGAATGGCGGTTGACGTGGTGTGCGGGGCTGCCACCGCTTGGCGGCGGATGCGCCGATCCTCACGTGCTGACGTCGCTCGGGCTGCGCCTGGACCCCTCGCACGTGCCACATGTCCCTGCGCCAACCATCTTCGCCACAGGCGCTGCACCGTGGACACATCCCTATGGCTATCGGCTGCGATTTGACGAAGCGACCAACCTGCCCTTCTCAGCCCGATCACCATACCCCTCGTAAAGTCGTCTGTCTGCTGGAAATGCCTCCGTTGACGGCGGCCTGGCATTCTTAGCTATACACGTGTCCTGTGGCACACGACAACACGTTCTACAATGACTGTCGGCTGAGAAATCACGGTACGAAGTGGGCCATTCGCCAACGCCGTGTCCCATTTATCGTTCGCTACGTGCGCAGCACAGCGGCGCATTTCACATCATGAGCATACCTCAGTGACATCAGTCTACCCTGCAATTGGCATAAAGTTCTGACCACTCCTTCTTGGTGTTGCATTTGCTCTGTCAGTCAGTGTAAATTAGAACACATGTATATGCCCTTATTTTGTCAGCATTAATATTCTTTGTAAATATTTGCCATGCATATTTGTCTGCTTTGCTACTAGTTCATAAATTCCAATCCCACAAATAATTCAAAAAAATATATAAGATCTGGGAGTGTCTGAAGGAAAGAAATGTGCCTGAAGGACTGGTAAGGAAAATTCAGATGTTGTACAAAGACTGTACTAGCTGTGTACAAATTGGGGAAGGTCGATCACCATGGTTTGAGACCAAGAGTGGAGTTCAGCAAGGAAGTGCACTCTCCCCACTACTGTTCATCACTGTTATGGACAATATAATGAATGTCAAAGAAATGTTAGGTGAACTGAATGCAGTGGCCTTTGCTGATGATATCATGATTTGGGGTGGAACAGAAGAGGAAGTACAGACCAGACTCAATGTATGGAAATCCCAGTTCCAGGAATATAACCTTAACTCAGCGAGATCAAGACATTGGTGATGGCAGTCAACAGAGAAGCACATCCAGCAAGTGTAAAACTAGGAGACAACCAGGTTGAGTGTGTGGATAGTTTTCCTTACCTTAGAAGTGTAATCTCCAGTGATAATTTGGTCAGAAAGGAAATTACAAACAGAGTGCAAAAGGGATCTGAAATCTACCAACAAGTAAGAACACTTTTATGGGATGACATGATTTCAAAACCGGCCAAACTGATGATGTCTAACAGCTATTTTATACCAATATTGATGTATGGTATTGAAGCGTGCACCCTCACAAAAAGAAATTCATCAAGACCGCAAGCATCAGAGATGAAATTTCTTAGATCCGCCATCTAGAAGACCAAGATGGACAAGTTAAGAAATGAGGAGGTGAGGAAAGAAGCCAGAATAAAGACATCCCTATTAGACCGAATCAGGACATCTAGACTACGGTAGTACGGGCATGTGATGTGGATGGAGCCTACAAGAACAGCCAGAATAAATTTTGAAAGACAGGTGGAAGTAAAAAGACCTGCAAGAAGACCTAAAACCCAATGGATGGAGATGATCAAGATTGATCTAGTTACCAGAGGATGGACAGTGGATGATGTTCTCCATGACAAGTTGTATATGGACAGAAAGAAGTGGAAGAGGCTCATTAACAGTACCCGGGAAACTGGAACTGTACAATGATGATGATGATGATGATGATGATGATTTCCAAAATCCCAGAAGGTAAATCGTGTTTTGGACCATCATTGTTTTCTGTATTTCCTGTTCATCAGAACGATTATTGCAACTCTAGATATCACTAGTAACATTTTTCTTCACCTCTCTCTCTCTCTCTCTCTCTCTCATTCTTCACATAATATTTGTTCACGATTTTCATGATTCTCGGAATCATTACTACTACATTCATCAGAATTCAATTCTCAATGAACCACTACCAGAAAATTCTCTAGTTTCTAACATATCTCCAATACAGTTGAAACTGGTTAAGACATCCCTCTCTACACGTTTCCATGGTTATAGCATAATTCTTCCAAAGTCCCAGTCCATGTCCTATTAAATACATGCTAAAGAAACCTGGACAGTACTTTTTTTGCTAGTGGCTTTACGTCGCACCGACACAGATAGGTCTTATGGTGACGATGGGATAGGAAAGGCCTAGGAGTTGGAAGGAAGCGGCCGTGGCCTTAATTGACAGTACATTTACGTCACTCTTTAGTATGTTTGCAACTCCCACCATAAGAAATTTAAATTAGCGATGCGCCAGCAGGACGACTAGCCTGGATAACAATTTGGTAGAGAACTTAATTTCATGTCCCTAGCACAACAGTAGCTCGTGTGATGTGTTGGTGCTTAATTTTACGTTCATAAGTGAATTATGTAACAACGTCCGTAAATTAGGCCTACTGTACATACGTATACAGCTGACATGTTGGTGCTTAATCTTATGTTCATAAGTGAATTGTGTAACAACGTACATAAATTAGGCCTACTGTACTTACGCATAGTGGTTTGCAGAACATTCATTTGTGGAGAAGAAGAAAGCTAGACAGTTTACAAATCCACACGTGAAATGCGTGCAAATCGCCCAGATGTTGGACATTCCTACGATAACTTGAAACATAATTGTAAGCAACCTATATAGTTTGCGTCTCTGAGAATGTTTTTCCTTGATATTTTACTGTGATGGTGCGCTTAAAATGCATTATTTCTTTATTTATTTCATTAATTAAATTGTAAACACTTGTTTTTTTGTTTCATTGTAATTATTTTTACGTTCAAATCTAACCTTAAATTTAACAGCATAATTTTTTTCATTTTCAGCACATTATCTGGCTCCATGGCCAAATGGCTAGCATGCTGGCCTTTGGTCACAAGGGTCCCAGGTTCAATTTCTGGCAGGGTCGGGAATTTTAACTATAATTGGTTAATTCCTCTGGCATGGAGGTTGGGTGTACGTGTTGTCTTCATCATCATTTCATCCTCATCATGCTGCGCAGGTCGCCTACGGCTGTCAAATAAAAAGACCTGCATTTGGCGAGCCAAACTTGTCCTTGGATATTCCCGGCACTAAAAGCCATTTCATTTTCCTTTAAGCACTTCCCTCTTTATGACGTTATTTTTTTTCGGTCCCCGCAAAAATGTCCGGACCAGTTTTGGCTGTATTGCATTGTTTTAAACCTCTTAATAGTACTCTGCAATAAGTAGTAATCTCTAACTGGAAGCCAATGTTTATAAACTAGATTTGCTTGTGAAATACACACAGAAAAGACTGTCAATAAGGTGGAGCTTGCAGAGTCACGGGAATGCAGAGTGGTTTCTGGAGGCCCTTCAACATTTCTGTCGACACACACCTAATGACCACATGTGTGACGAGTGCTTTGGAGTGTTCAGCCATGGCAGGCGAGTCATAAAAGGAACGGCAAATTGTTAATACATTGAAATGGAACATTTGACACATGTTCAAGAGGGGGAATATTTGTAGTTTGGAAGAGGATGTCGTCTCTCTCTCTCTCTCTCTCTCTCTCTCTCTCTCTCTCTTTCTTTTTGTTAAGTAACTCTGGAGTTAACTCCAAAAGTGGCAGTTTTAAATCATGTGGTGGCAGCCATCTTGAGCAGGTTTTATATGTTAAAGTGTAAAAACAGTTCCACTTCTTCTTCTTCTTCTTCTTCCTCTTCTTCTTCTTCTTCTTTTATGACCACATAGGATCACTTTAGTCAGTCCGTCGTTCAGGTCTCTTTGAAGGGATTGTTCGGGCTTTGCGGTCCTCCCAGTACTTCTTCAGACGCTCCGATCTTCGTGCCCTTTCCTCAGTTGAAAATGTGCGTGTTGTTGGTTTGTTTTGTGTAAGGGTAAAGCGGAGGTTTGTATTCTTGAGTTTTGTATTCAATTTTATCTTATTTTTTGTGTCTTCTGTTGTAAGGCCTATTTCCTTCAGATCCTCTCTTACTTCTCTGATCCATTTACATCCTGTTGTGGTATTTTTTGAGACGAGATTGTGTTGTACTAGTTGTTTCAGAAGTCTCGAGTCCTGCATCCTCATGATATGTCCAAAGAATCCCAGTCTCCTCTTACGCATAGTATCTGTAATGGGTTCTAGCTCTTTGTACACGACTTTGTTAGGTATTAACCGCCACTGTCCATCTTTCTGATATTTTTTGTTGATACAGGTTCTTCCAATCCTCCTTTCAATTTTCTGAAGTCTGTCAGTCTTTGATTGTTTATTCAGGTAAAAGAGTGTTTCTGCTGCATATGTAGCTTCCGGTTTTATAACTGTGTTGTAGTGTTTTATTTTTGTATTTATTGATAGACATTTCTTTTTGTAGATATCCCATGTTAATTTTTGTGCTTTAGCTAATCTATTTGTTCTTACTTGGATTGAGATTTTTTCATTTAAGTTATGTGTTATTACTTCTCCAAGATATTTAAACTGAGTTACTATTTTGATTTTATTACCATTTATGGTGACTTCTTTTAGCTGTGTTGGTTTTTGGGGCATAATTTCTGTTTTTTCAAATGATATTTTGAGGCCAATTTTATTTGCAATGTTTTGAAGTTCTGATATCTGGGTTTTTGCTTCTTTTATGTCCACTGCTAGTAATGCTAAATCGTCAGCAAAACCCAGGCAATTTGTTTTGATTTTTCGGCCAATCTTTATTTTGGGGGGACATTTTCTAAACCATTCCCTCATTACCATTTCTAGAGCACAGTTAAATAATAGTGGTGAGAGCCCATCTCCCTGCCGTAGTCCAGTTTTAATTTCAAATGTCTCTGATGTTTCACCCCTAAACTTCACTTTTGACTTGGTATTGGTGAGAGTCAATTTTATCATGTTTATTAATTTGGGGTGTAGTCCAAGGTGTCTTAAAATTTTAAACAGAGATTCTCTATGGATGCAATCATAAGCTTTCTTGAAATCTACAAATGTTATCACCATATCTCTGTTTCTTCTCCCGTTATAGTCCATTATCAACTTAAGACTCATGATCTGATCAGGACAGCTCCTCCAGGGTCTGAAACCTCCTTGATATTCTCCTAGTTCTTTCTCAAGTTGTAAACTTATCCTATTAAGGATGATTATTGAAAATATTTTGTATGTTATATCTAGGAGAGAGATTCCCCTGTAGTTATTAGGGTCGGTTTTGTCCCCTTTTTTGTGCAGAGGATGAATGAGGGCTGTTGTCCAGTGTTCTGGTAGTTCTTCTTTAATCCAGATAGAGACAAGTTGTTGATGGAGGGCAACTTTTGCTGAGTTTCCTGCATATTTCCAGATTTCCGCAAAGGTCTGATCTTCTCCTGGCGCTTTGTAGTTTTTTAATTTATTCAGAGCCTGGTAGACTTCCTTTATTGTGGGGGGATTGATGTTTTCTGGTGATGTTTTTATCGGGGTGTTGGTGTCCAAATGAAGGAGTTCTGTAGGTTCCTCACAATTTAAAAGCTTGTTGAAATGTTTAGCCAGAATTTCTGCATTGTCTTTATTGTTATGGGCCAGCTTACCATCTTATCCTTCATCAGTAGGGTCGGGGGTTCATATTTTTGGAGCTGCTTTCTGAAGGTTTTGTAGTAGTCCCTTGATTTAGTTTTACTGAACTGTTCTTCAATTAACTGCAGGGTGTCCTTATGATGTTGTCTTTTTATTCTTCTTAAGACTTGGGTAGTTTCTTTTCTCTGTTTTACTAGCTTTTGATAGGATATTTCTGTCTTTTGGGACTGATGTAATAGCCATGCCTGATGTCTTTTCTCCACTGTTTCATCACATTCACTGTTCCACCATTGGTGTTTTTTACGTGGTTTAATTGGAGCTAGGTCTTCTGCAATTTGTTTAAGGTTGTGTACTAAGTCTTCAAGTTTGTCTGTGATTTTTATTTTTTCAGTTGCTTTCTGGTAATTTTTGTTGTTGATTAGCTGGGTAGGATCTATTTTTCTTTTAGTTTTAAGGGCTTGCTTTTGTTGTCTCCTCTGGGGAGTGAGTTTAATTTTAATTTTAACTACGTAGTGATCTGAACCTGTGTCTATTCCTCGGAGGACTTTGACGTTATAGATCTCTTTGTGGTGGTATTTGTCCATGCAGACGTGGTCCAGTTGCCATTCTCCTTTAGTGTAGTCAGGGTGTTTCCATGTTTTGAGTTTTTGAGGTTTCCTCTTAAAACATGTAGATTTTGAGATTAAATTATGGTTTCTACACAGGTCAACTAGTCTCTCTCCATTTTTATTTGTTTTCTTGTGTGCTGGCCATTTTCCGATGATGTCACGGTATTTTCTTTCTCTGCCTAGTTGAGCGTTGAAATCGCCTATTAATAATTTTATATGGTGTTTGGGGATGTTATCTATGGTCTGGTCCAATAGGTCCCAAAATTCTCCTGTTTCCTCCTGGTCTTTTGAGGAGTTGTTTTTATCATTAGTGGGAGCATGGGCATTTATTATAGTATAGATTTTATTAGATGCCTTTAAGGTGAGCGTTGAGAGTCGTGGAGATTGTGATCTGAATTCTTGAACTGAGTTTATTATTTTAAGGCTGACCAAAAATCCTGTTCCAAATTGTGGGACATTCTTCATCACTCTCTTCCCGGGTATACCTTTATAAAGTCTGTACCCTTGAGATTCCAAGGCATCCTGGTCAGTGTTTCTAATTTCCTGTAATCCCATGATAAGAATTTTGTGTTGGTCCATTATGTCGGTGATCACTTTTAGTTTACCGGTTTGCATGAGTGAGTTTATGTTGTGTGTAGAGAAGTATGTTATCTGCTTTGGTTTGATTCTTGATTTTGTCTCATTCGTGTATGTAGTACTGGGGTATTTCCGTGCCTCCGACTTCACGGTATCTTTCAGGTGGCAGCCCACCGTATCCGAATGCTGCCTTCTCTGAACTCTTGGTTCAGCCGGTGGAGTATTCCTTAAAAGACCTTCCATGGTTGACTGTCAAGGTGTCACCTGTGTGGGACTAGGTCCCGAATTACAACTCTGGATGTGATCCAGTGAGGTGATAATGAGGCCGCTCCTCTGGAGTACAGACGCCTTGTGCAGCCGCCCCTAACCTGGAGAACAGACGCTGCATAATGGATTCCAGTGGCATTTCCTCCACTGTGGGGACCATCACCCCACCCAAAGGGGCTCATTCGCCCGAAGCCGTTGGCCCCCTTAGGGAGTCAGGTTATTTCCCGCCGCCCAACACTCGGCGTTGGCAATTTTACAGCTGGGTGCCAGACCAGCAAACCCTCCTCCTTTCTCATTCCGGACTTGGGACTGGACAATGGCGGAGTTCCACTATATTATGAAAGAAATTTAAAAGCTAAAACAATGGGGACTATGATGTTGTTACCAAATATTTATCATCCTACAAATGCTACAGTCAGTTCAAAAAGCATAGAACCTAAATTAGTTAATTTAAAAATTAAACAGAAAGCATACTGAAAGTGAGTGGAGATATGCAGAATGTCAGTAATGTACCTGAAATGCACCATACAAAAATTTTCAGCTGTTTAAACCTGCATCCGCATGATGCGCTTTAGTATGCCCTCGAACACATGCCTTCAGTGCAGGGAGAAAGGAAAGTGAGGAATGATATGACCTCACATGTTTTTTTCTTGTCAGTCCTATTCTGATTTTTTAAAATGTCCAAAACTAAAATGGATCTTCTTCATCTAACACAGGGCCTCTCAAACGCCCAAAATCTCATGCGTGCAAATCGAGGCGCAGAGACTCCGTGCACAGTGCACGGGCGCATGCACTCTGAGAGGCCCTGATCTAACATAAGGACAATTAGGATTAACAATGGTCTTAGGTACGGAGCATATTCATCTGGGGGCTCATTTGACCCACTTATATAATTTACTTAATCGTGCCGAAACCAGTGTTGAAATATATTGTCAATCACAATTCATTACAGATAATCTTAAGATCCCTCCCACGGCCAAGTAACACATCAACGGGAATGATTATTCTCACAAGACTGTTTTTAAGTGTCTAGGATGTTCCTTCACAATTAAGCAGCAGCCTAAAATTGTATTCTTCACAATTCATTTTCAACACATTTGACAGGAAACCAGATGCTTATATTTTCATTCACAACAAAATTTAATGTAGTTTTAAACAGTCTTATCCAGCCTACATAAAATAATCTGTTTTAAGTCTCCATTCGTGATTGTGACGGAAAAATCCGGGGTTTGCCCTGGAACTCGAACCCGTGGAACGCCACTGAATTAGGGTCTCTGAAAATCCCTATCTGCATTAGTCATGAAGATTACCAAACATACTAGTCTGGTGTTCCATTTACTCATAGCTTTACAGCAATAAACATAAAACAATTAAAAAGAAATCTTCCAATGCGAACTGAATTTTCGTGAGCCCCAGCATTCCTTTCATTCTGTGTGCAGACTTGACATTTTCTTTCCGTTGCAGAGTTCTTCCTTAACACAACACGGTCGGGTCGCTCCGTTCCGATGACCTTCAATCACTTATCACATTGTCCTGCCTCTCATGTCAGGCCAGTAACCTACTCTTTAAAATCTTCTCAACAGCGAAGCATATTTTCAAGGCATATTGTGGTAAATCTCATTTCAACCACTATCATCATATCACATTTGAAAGCTTCATTTACTTAATGTTCTCTGCACATTTGCTTCTCTTTAAATCACGTCAAGCCATTATTCATCTTATCTCTGCACATCCTTTACTCATGGATGACCCGGGTTCACGACTAGATGATCACACAGAAAATCAACGTACGGTTTTCTATAATGTGTACTTAATAAAAATCTCAAATGGACATGACATAGCCATTGACTTTAGTCTAAATAAAAGAAAAAATATACACTACTTTACATGAAAGAAAAACTGTATCTAAATTGGGAGGACGTATGTTCAAGCCCAGGCATGTCACACATCACACAAATTTATACAGCCATTTCTATCTTATAATCATGCAGATTTACTTTAAAATCAGAGTTCATTGCTACTCCCACGATTAACACACCAATACAGGCATCTTAGATGACCCTGCTGTCATGCATTACAAATATAAAGTGAATATTCCAACATAAAGATAAAGGTTAATTATACGGTTTGAAATCTTTAAAAAAATCTACACTTTACTCTCTTGATCTAAAGCACTCTCGGTCTTCTGATATGTAATCTTTAATTCATGCTCATGCTTTGCTTTTGATAAAAATTCTTTATGCTTGAAATTTATCCCATTTTCCATAAATTCCATTCCCCTCTAGATTAACTTTACTTAATAAAACACGAAGACCACTACAAAGCTGCTCCCCAGTTTAAAATAAATGCATTTCACTCTTACAGTCCTATCGTACGTACTTTACATATTTACATGAAATTAACCCCCACATTTACAAGACTACATAATATTTCAATTCAGTGTACTTATCGTCATGTTGGGATGTTTACGGCCCGAGCCTTGGAGAGGCCCCCGGCGAACGTTTACGCCATCATGGCGCTGGCACGGATCACTGGTTCAACTCCTCTTGTGGTCATCCTGGGCACCTCCATAGTCCTGGGATCGTATCCACTGGAAAAAGGCTAATGTAAATGATGTTCAATTAAATTCAGTCTTCCTTTGACACAGTTTATGAAACTCCAGTTATGGTGGACTCTACTTATATTTTCACCGACACAGTTTGTGAAACTCCAATTATGGTGGACTCTACTTATATTTTCACCGACACAATATATGAATATGATACATGGTGAAATCTACTTTAACTTTCCACCCACACAATGTACAAAGGCGATACAGTCCCCGCGGTCGTCTTGACAGCGATACGATCGTCTGTTAGCCCGTTCGTATGTTCATATTATTTGAGCAAGATTACGTTATATTTTAGACTTGAAACCTGTCTCTAAGGCAGCATCACAACACATTCGATCATTCACTTCCACACAAAGAAATACTTGCTGAGCCACGACGTGGATGGCACATCCGTCTGCTCTCAACACTCCACGGCAAGTCGACGCTTCCCTACAGGGTGGCCTCTTAAATAATTTCACCCCGATTTGGAGGGCGGATGGTGAGCAGTCCCCACCACATTTTGCATATCTCCTATTCTACGGGTCCTCTGACATCGGCGATGTGGTCAAACGTGTAGCTCAGAAATTCTATTTCTTCCAATCATACGCGGAAAGCAAATCGATCGGTGATTTATCTTATATCTACGATCAAATAAAATGCTTCTTTGGGGATTCCCCGTCCAGAGTCTGAGTTCCCAGCTAGCATGGGTATGCTACTGACGCTTACATCATCCTCTTGCGACGCAATTTTACACACATTGAAATTTTATACTCATTTATAATTTTGGCAGAGGTCTAATAAATAAACATATGACATGCAGATGCTTCCCTTATTAAGTAATGTGCTTATCTATAAATATTCCTCCACCTTCTCAATACTTAAAATCATACAACGTTTAACAAAACATCACAATATGATAGTGTCAGGTACTAGTTTCGGTCCATATCCCGGACCATCATCAGCCAAGCCGAAATTGCAAGTAAAAGACATAAACTAAATTAATATGGATGAACATGAGAATGGATGGTAGTGGAATGACATACAAGTAAAAACCTTATACATAAGTTACAATAAATGTGATCAGAATGTTAAAATTAACAAATGAATAAAATAATTGTGATGTTGTTTAAAATTTCTTGATGCCAAAGTCTAGGTTGATGGTTGGACTCAAGTTGCACATTTGAATTCAAGTGAAGTCTTAGTTTTCTGGAAAGTTCTGAGGGCAAGTTCCACGATGGCGCAGAGGGAATTGTCCAATATGACCAATATAGACTTGACGAATTGAGAAATCTGGACTTGTTCTATGTAGCTTAAGCAAATGCTGTGTTTGAAGGAAGTCTCAATTCAGTCAGAACCCAAAGAACCTGAAGAACAAAATTAGAATTAACTCGGAAAATCTGATAGAGAAATTACTAAGGGAGGGAGTGTGTGTGTGTGAAATAACGAGTACTCACCTTGCACTTGTTTTGAACGAGCTATTGGAAGGAGTGCAACAGACAGAGTGAGCATCACGCAGCGTAGATCAGCAAGAGAGGAGAAGGGATGCGGAGGGGAAGCATGAAGTAAGTGTGGAAGGAGACAGGGAGGGAAGGAAGGGGGAAATGGTTCAGGGCGGGTTAGGAGAGAGGGAAGTTATTGGAATTTGAGATGGAAGGGGACCCTTAATTGATTTAAAGAAAGGTTTATTAACAGTTGATTTGTTTTTCCTATAATAGGAAATGAAAAGATCAAATAAAATGTTGGGTTTCTCAGTAATTTCTTTAAGATTGTAGTTGGCATTGAAATATTGATCCAAATGTATGTAAAAGCTCTCAATTATGTTGAGTAGAGGTCCCTTTTTTAGCTATTTCGAGTATGTCCATGTTTGTTTCAATGTTCGTGAAACTATGGTTATAATCGACCATATGTTGGCCGATGGCTGAAAACTGAAAATGCTCAGAGTATCTGATATTGAAACTCCTACCGGTCTGCCCTATGTAAGAAATATTTGAACATGTGCTACATCTGATTCTGTAGACCCCTGATTTTGAGTATCTGTTTATTTTATTAATATGTGAAGTGTTATGTAATATTTGCATATTGTTGTTGCTGGTTTTGAAGGCTATTTTCATGCCTTTTTTCTTTAAAACATTAGTAATTATGTGAATTCCATTGACATAGGTAAAAGTGGAGATAGAGTCGTGTTTAGAAGGTTCTTTTTTAAGTGTGGTCTTAGGTCAGAATTTGTGTTTACTAATGATATTTTCTATGAACTGATTATTGTAGCCGTTGAATTTAGCGATGTGACGGATAGTATTCAGTTCCATGTGAAGATCTTTTTTGTTCATGGGTACGTTAAATGCTCTATGTATGAGACTGTTATAAGTTGCTTTTTTGTGGGGGAAGGGATGAAATGAATCTTGTCGAATTTTGAAGGCCGATTGAGTGGGTTTTCTAAATATCTTGTAGGTTAGGGATTCCTGTTGTCTAGTAATGGTGAGATCCAAAAAATTGATTTTTTGATCTATTTCTGACTCCAAAGTGAACTTAATGTAAGGATCAATGTTATTTAATGTTTGAAGTGTAGTATTAGCGTCTTGTAGATTCTCGTTAATAACTACAAGGACATCGTCGACGTATCTAGCCCAAAAGAGGATGTTATCAAATTTATTGTTGATTTTTGTATTCTTGAGAAAATCTAGATAGATTTCCGCGAGAATCCTGGAAGCCGGTGAACCCATTGCTAGACTGTTTTGTTGGTAAATAGTACCATTAAACGTAAAAAAAGTTGTTGTTAACTACCAATTTAAGCAGTGTGATAAAGTCTTGGTTTTCCAGTTTACTTAGGAGACCGTTTTTTTTTTTTTTTTGTAGATTATTTTTGATAATGGGAATTAATTTAGAAATTGGTATACTGGGGTACATATTATTAATATCGAAAAAATGGAGTGAATAGTCAGGTCGCATATTGAAGTTATTGAGTTTGTCTATTAATTCGAAGGAGTTTCTAACAGACTTCTTAGATGAAAAAAGGTAATTTTTACTTAGAAACTTTTGGATAAATTGCGTAGTTTTATAAAGGGGACTCGGTCTGAAGTTGATAATTGGGCGAATGGGTATACCGGCTTTATGAATTTTAGGGAGTGCTCTAGCCGTGGGAAGTCCGGGGTTCATATTAATGAACTGGCTTTTTTCATGTTCAGTGAACAGAAAGGAAGAATTTTTTAAGGTTTATTTTAGGAGTCTCTGGATTTTTTGTGTGGGATCTTTTTTAACTATAGAGAAGGAACTATCTTTAAAGAAATCGAATGTTTTGCTGATATATTCATTCTTATCTATGATGACCGTCGTGTTACCTTTGTCAGCCTTGGTTACGATTAAGTCGTTATCTTTGATTTTCTTTTTCAGGGCATGTAGGAGTTTTAGGTCAGTTTGTATGTTCTTGTTGTTAGAATTGGGAAAATTAGGTGAGTTCATACGAGAGAGGAAGTTGTTAAGCTTCTCTTTGATTTCGTATCTTAGTTCGTCCTGTGTGTCTGATGGTGTTTTAGAAATGGCCAGTTCCGATTCTGTTATCATTGTGATGATTGAGTTGGTTGTGTTCGAATCGGGCCAATTATGTTTTGGGCCCTTGGCTAAAATTATTTCTTCATTTGCATTTAAGGGAGTATGTGATAGATTGATTACGGGTGAATGGAATTGGTTACAGTCATTTGCTGGTCTATTATTGCGTTTAATTCTATGGTCCTGCGATTTGGATTTCTTTAGTTTTGCCAATTTATTATGTAAAGTAAGTTCTTGTTCTTCAGGTTCTTTAGGTTCCGACTGAATTGAGACTTCCTTTAAACACAGCATTTGCTTAAGCTACATAGAACAAGTCCAGCTTTCTCAATTCGTCAAGTCTATATTGGTCATATTGGACAATTCCCTCTGCGCCATCATGGAACTTGCCCCCAGAACTTTCCAGAAAACTAAGACTTCACTTGAATTCAAATGTGCAACATGAGTCCAACCGTCAACCTAGACTTTGGCATCAAGAAATTTTAAACAACATCACAATTATTTTATTCATTTGTTAATTTTAACATTCTGATCACATTTATTGTAACTTATGTATAAGGTTTTTACTTGTATGTCATTCCACTACCATCCATTCTCATGTTCATCCACATTAATTTAGTTTATGTCTTTTACTTGCAATTTCGACTTGGCTGATGATGGTCCGGGATATGGACCGAAACTAGTACCTGACACTATCATATTGTGATGTTTTGTTAAACGTTGTATGATTTTAAGTATTGAGGAGGTGGAGCAATAAATCTTGTATTCATTTTAAGTTAAGTCTTAACTCAATACGGAACCCAACCATGAAGTTTATTGCTTTAAATATAAATATTCCATCTCAAATCAAGCTAGCACGTTGGCATTACGGTATTTTGGCCATATTTAGTGGGTGGAGTTATCAAAATGTGTCTTCCCTCCTTATCCTTTTCTTAGCTAGCGTTCTCTCTCTGGGGATTTTTCAAGCTATGGCATACTTAAGTCGGCACCACCAGTCGGAACTGTTGCGAAATCAGATGCAGCCTAACTTCCACGTGGACAAAGAAGCTAAAAAAAATGTCTCCATTCCCTCAATCAATTGCCACTTACTTATATGTATTACCGATATGGTTACAATATATTGAATTGTTTTTTATTTCTGTCATGCCTCTTTTGTTTTTCATTCTTTCATGTTTTAACACACTTTTAACATCTGTTATAACTTTAACCCCCTTTTTGCACTGAAGATGGCTCAAACGAATCAAAACATGTTTGACTATTTTTACTCCAACTAATGATGGAGATGTGTTTGTATTGAAAGTAAATATTATCATCATCATCATCATCATCATGTCAGCTATCCAACAAGTGTCACATGGGGACAATCAGTCTTCCAGAGGATTACAATTTGCACTTAGATGAATATGAAGACAGAATGGAAGAGGCATCCTACCTATACTCTGTGAGACTTCGGCATCACAGGATTCTGATTTTGCACTTGAATCGCTGGATAAATCACTTAAACTTACCGAAGGTGGACTAAGTGATCTGGGCATCTCAGAAAAGTGTAAAAGTAGTTAGTGGGACGTCAAGCAAGTACTAGATTCCTGAAACAACTTTTTGATTTCTTTTGGAAATAGTAAAACAAAAAACACGTGGTTTACAGAATGAATTGAAAATTACTAAAGATCAAATTGAAAACAGAGAAGAGAAACAGATTCTAAATAAGAAGTACAGAAGACTACCACTAAAAATATCGCAGCGTAAGCAATATGCGGCAGAAGAACGGGCCGCAATATCATCCAGAATGAAGAAGTTTTGGGAAAGGAAAAAGTTGTCGTGGTGAAAGCTGAACTTATTCTTTGAAGACTTCATTGTATAAGGTTTGATTTTGGTGCTCCAATGTGGGCGTAAACAGTGTAATTAAATCAATCTAAGTGATCTGATTTGAGCTGGATCAGTCAAAAGACAAAGCTGAGCTTCTGGGTTCTATGCTCAAATAGTAGAATATTCTAGAATATAATATTAAATTTCAGTGTACAGGAGTTGGCAGAAAGATTTGTTTCCATATTTTCAGAACGAAAGTCATAACCTAGTTGCCTGCTATGACGTTAATCGTTTGAGTGACAGCATTGAATGTGAAGCCCAAGCCACAGGGCTGGAGGCTATTCATAGAATCATCAAAGCTTAGTTTAAAAGCTGTTTTGCTGCACAGTGGTAATTCTCTTCCTTCATTATCTGTAGATCTTGCTGTCCATATGAAGGAAACATATAACAGTATGAGAATATTTCTGGAATCGATTAAGTACAAAGAGCACCAACACCAGATCTGTGACAACCTGAAAGTAATTGCATTAGGCATGCAGTTGGAGTACACCCAGTGCTACTGTTTCCCATGTGAGTGGGACAGTCAGGCTTGATCCTCACTCTGCAACAGAAAAGACTGGTCTCCAAGTGAAACCCTGGAACACAGTCATCTGGTTGATCGAAGCAAAATTTTTCTGGCCCTTTTACACATCAACCAACTTGAGAAGCCTTTAAAAGTATTGTGCATGGATTCTTAGTTTACAAAGAACTGGAAATTAAGTTATCCTTGTATACTCACCCAATAGTTACAAAATTCTTCTTCCAGATCTATAATAATCATAAGGATGGGATTGTCTTCCTCTATCCAGTCTTACCAGGTCAGGTTCTAGATTTACAAAGGACACTCCATGTCATTCAATGTAGACATGTAAAATATCTCTGGTGACATGCTTGATGATGTTTGCCTGACAAAATACAGTAAATTAAGAACTTGGCCATGTCAAGCATCCTAGTTGGCATCAAATTAAAATGCCAGCACATGGTATTATTATTATTATTATTATTATTATTATTATTATTATTATTATTACAACAACAACAACACAGTGTTACAGGTGAGTCCCTTAGGAATACTGTGTTCAGTTTCATTTGTTAGCAAATGAAAAATCTGTATTATGATTGAGTTCTCCGGTTTGTTCAGTGTGCGTGCCTTGTTTTAACATTTCTGCTGATTTAACCAAAATAGAATTAGGGCATTTGAATTTTGAATTTGTATGTGTGATATACAGATTAAGGGTCGATTGCAGAAACAGTATTTAGACCATGTTTACGGTTAAACAATGTCCAAGTACTACTGCCGCATTGCAAAGACAATATTTATCACTTAGACACTGTTTAAAACCGATGTTCAACCGGCCATGCTTAAACACTGCCGAGAACACTGTTTAACCTCAAATTTGAGGAGTGAATCGCAATAAAGAGGTTATGTACCATGAATCGTATGACACAAGTGCTATACATCCATATCGCCCGATTGTCAGAGGGTTGTCACATACGTCAACTGGAAGGGATTCAGTTATTATATTTACTGGTGACACAAAAAATATAGGTTGTGTGTGTGGGTTTTTTGCGGGTAATCGTCGTGATAATTCAGGTAAGTTTTCAGCAACTATGAGATAGGAAAAGACAAGGACTGGGAGGGAAGAGCTGTAGCCATAGTAACCGTCCCAGTATTTGCCTGATGTATAAACGGGGAAACTATGGGAAACAAACTTCTGGCTACCAATGCTGTGTTTCGAACGTATGATCTCTAAAATCAAGCTACATCTATATGGCCCAGACAACACATTCAGTTGCACTGTAATATAGTTTCATCTTCCCTTCGCAGAAGCTATTTAGATTACACTCACCGTAACAACACTATAATCAAAGCTACACTTACTCGTACGGTGGCGTGTCCCTTTATTGTTGATAATATTATGAGATTTTATTTCCTCCGAAAGTGATATTCTTATCTGTGGGAAAGTCATGCTTATGCTTAGCCATATTTGAGTAACATGTAGCAAAGAGAATAAGTGATGTGTAGGAAAACGACAGCTGACTAAAGTTTGGCGCACGCACCGACAAATTTCATTGGTTGCAACAAGCAAGCATTTGCGTGGAAGATACTTCTGTTTCTATATTCGAATGAATATTGAAACTTTAAACGACATCTAGCTAAACACTGGCTGAACATTGTTTATGCAGTGTTAGATTGTGCTCTACTTAGATGTTGTTTAGGTAAACATTGTCTAAGGTTTAAAAGTTTCTGCAATTGGCCCTAATTGTATTGCAATTGGCTATTCATGTACTGAGCTGTATTTTCTCTTAACCTGGCAGGACGCGCAGGCAAAACGCGTGGATGCTGGATGGGTGAATATTACCCACAAGATAAAATCCTCTAATTCTAAATCGTAATTATTGAAAACCATGTAAATGGTGATACATTTATATACCAAATCAGTTGTAATAATTTTGAAGTAGTCCACCTGGTGGCCGTGATTGTTAAGGCGTCAAGTCTATATGGTCTGACACCATGGTTGGCTGGTTCAAGTCCGGTTGGTTGAAAAAGTGTTCATCAGAATTTTGGCCAGCAGAGTAGGAGAGGAGGTGGTATACAATTTATAATCATAAGATTACATGCCAAAAGCTGTATTCTATTACAAACTTCTCTGCAGTGTTTGTATGGAGTGAGAGCATAATGTGATGCTGTTGATGGTGATTTTTCTGTCTACCTTGAGCAGACTCCTTGGTGTTTCTTGACAAGAGTAGGATATGTGTCGACACTAGCTTTCACCCTCACCTTACCTCATTATCATCGTCATCCCACATCCAGACATGCAGGTTGGACAGGCAGCAAGTAGAAAAACCTGCATCAGGCAAACCGAACAAAAGTCCTTGGACACTCCCAGGTCTATTGTACAATGTCATCATTTCTGGCTTCTTCTTGGCTCCAGACGCTTCCTCGGTGGACGTTAGGAGAACCACTCTGCCCTTTAATTGGGATGTAAGAGTTACGTGCTTAGTGAATCCAAACTTGAAGGAACAAACTTCTTTTTCCTTAATATTCACAAATTCAGGTGAAATTTCTGTTTTGTTCTTCCATCCTGTACTTGCACATGTGATGCAGTGATTTATAAGTAAATATGTTAAAAACATTCAAGCTCTACAGGCCTTTTCAGTCGTGAAATTACATACCAGTGTTTCGCCCCATTGTAGCAGTGGGCTTTTCAGTTGGATTGTGACACCTTTCGAAGATGCTGGTGGCTAGTACTTTGTTGAACCACCACTGCAAGTCTCCTATATAGGACAGTGCAGTGACGATGCACTAGGGAAAGTACTGTATGTATCTTTACATTTGCAACAATGAAATTAAATGATGGTTTCCTTTTGGAAACTTAATTTTTTAATAAAATCTGTTATTAATGGTATGCTCATGCACCAATTATCCAGTCAAGTTTCCTCTGGTTTGTTGATCAGTTCTATGAACCTAATTACTAAGGACGACTATTATTATCACATCTAAAGGCTCCCTTAGGCTGTAATCCAGCATATGTTTGCATATTTCTTGTGTAAAATATCTGCACAAGCTAGGATAAATATCCATATGCCATACTTTGTTGCTTTACTCTTAATATATTGCCTGAAACTGCACAGTCTTATGAATGGCTGTAATTTTTCATCCAGTGGGGCATATTCTCCAATTGTATATTATTTATCTTTGCATTGAACACTTAATAATTTCTCTGATTGGAGAAAACTTCACCAGTAAGTTAAAAGAAAGTGTAAAATGGTTCAACCTTTCAATACTATTAAAAAAAAAAAAGAAATGTAAGTTTACATATTAGTGAACTCACTTCAATATGGAACAATATGAAATTCTTATCTCTTAATGGAGACAACTTGTCGAACTTTCTTCATTCTGAATGTTTGTGAATATCATGAAACCTAATGCTCTTGAGCAGAAATTTAAAAAAATCTCTTTCTGGACATGGAAGGAATAAATATGTCTATTCTCTTGCCATCAGTTGCCCAGAAGTTGTATGTATAGAAGTGCAGAAAGCAACTTTCCAGCATAATAAAGTAATCCATAAAGAGGTTTCACTTCACTCCTGGTAGTCTGTGTCACATCACGACCATGAGAAAATTGGTCTTTTAATTTTTCAATATACTTTCATGTATCTCACGATCAGATTTATAATTGTGTCATCCATTAGCAGGATAAATGCTCAGTTGGAATTTGTACAGATCGTGCCCAATCCTTTTTTGGCCTTCTAAGTGTTTAATAATGTTTTGAGCCCTAGTTCTAATGTTTTTCAGGGCTAGGTCATCGTACTATTTCATCTCACCATAGCCTTCATAAAACAGGATATCTTCATTATCAGTTTCATTGGCACCCATATCTACACTTTCACAGTCACTAGAGTCACTACTCTCTTGTGCTTTCTGAATCATGATTTCTTTGATATTGTCAATTTCTGAGTCATCACTCGCCTCAGTGTTGCAATATTCCTTGGGATCATCTAGCCTGTTTATAATTTTGTTCTGTCTCAGAGAGCAATAATCTTCAGTTTATGAAATTCACTAAAGTTTCAATTGAACTTGCCGAAAAAACATACACATACTATAAAGTACACTTGTCTTAATATAACTAACTGCACTGTTGGTCTGTAAAAACCAAGGCCCCACACCGCTGGCTGCGCAGAAGCGTATGACAGGGGAAGTCATGTCCATGCGTGTACCGCCATGTTGCGGGCGCTCCTCAGCTTGACGAGATCGTATAGAATTCATGCATGAACTTTCGCACATATGAAAACACCCGCCCTAGTAAATTAATGACAGCCTATACCAACTACCGTGTACACACGCAATAAATATACATATCAAGACTGTGGTAATATTAAAAGGTACTTCTGTGTAAAAAAAACTGAACAATCTACACAAATCCTTTGGATAGCCCATAGGTGGCGCACAAAAAAAAAATTTAAAAAACCTGTAGGAGACTGAATCACTATCACTATCAGCCATATTCAATCGTTTTTACGATGTGGCCTCTTTAAGTCCGAAGCAAGGTAGGTTTTCATGAGGTCTCTCCATCTGGGACGGTCTTGAGCGATGTTCTGCCAATTGATCCCAGTAATCTTCCGGATGTCTTTATCCCATCTGTCCGGTGGTCTTCCCCTTGGTCTGAGATGGATCTTTCGGACACCACTCAAGCACAAGCTTTGTCCACCTACCATCAGTTCTCTGAGCAACATGGCCTGCCCACTGCCATTTTAGGGTAAATACCCTTTCTAAAATGTCACTGACCTTTGTGACTGACCTGATGTAATCTGCTCTCTTCCTGTCTTTCTTCGTCAAGCCTAGCATGAACCGTTCCATAGCTCTTTGGGTTGTTCTGAGTTTTTGCTTAACAAACTCGCTCAATGTCCAGGTTTCACAACCGTAAGTCAGTACGGGGAGAACACTCTGGTCAAAGACTATCTTCTTTAGGTGGGGTGGCATGTTGAATTTGAAGACTGAAGAATTTCTTCCTTTAAGTCAAAAGACGGAGACTGAATAAGACTGAAAAATACACTACTACAAAAATAAATATATAAATAAACACATTCCCCGAAAACAGAAAAAACAGTATACAGGCCTACGGGTACCTCATAAATGATAATGTCGCTCATTTTAATATAAGGGTCATGTTGTAACTGTTTTGTTTGAATATTCAGAACAGATACATGTAATTGAAACCTAGGCTCTACACTTTTGATTTATTGAAAATACGAAGTCATGTTCAAATGACAGCAGTCTACAACTTAAGTATGATTACATATCATGAGATAAAAATTGCCTGTCTCTTAGCAGACTGGAGGGCACATTAAATATTTCTGATAGCAATAATCTTCAATATCAGCAAAAAGGAAACCTGTGAAATAAAATCTTTCTATGACAGGCACATAGCTTATGATTTCTCTTTTATAAGTCATTACAGCAAGTTTTACTCAATTCTCTGAACATTTTGTTTAAAAAATGTACATGACTGCAGAAATCTTTCTAAAACGATCAGATACATTTCTTGTCGTTTTATGAATATGAAATGCCGGCTCCGCTGTGTAGGGGTAGCGTGTCTACCTCTTACCCTGTGGCCCAGGATACAATCCCCGGTCAGGTCAGAGATTTTTACATGGACCTGAGAGCTGGTTCGAATTCCACTCAGTCTACGTGATTACAATTGCGGAACTATCTGACGGTGAGATGACGGCCGAGAGGATTCGTCGTACTGACCACACGACACCTCGTGCAGGCCTTCAGGCTGAGCAGCGGTCGCTTCGTAGGCCAAGGGGGTTGGTTTGGATATGAAATAACGTAATTGGATTAGTAGAAGTTAAATTGTCATTTCTATGTGATTTGCACTTAGGTAAATGCTGCCTGACATTCCTTACACTGGCGCTAGTCTGCCTCTATTGTGTATATCTTAAAATTAAATAAATGTCTAGGGTTAGTCTAAGTTTCTCTGAGTCGTTTAGGCTTAAGTAAGAAAGTTATAATTTAAGATGTGAAATCCTCCTCATAATATTATCTTTTTAAATACCCGCATTACTGTTTTTACAAACTCAATCTGAATTAACATTATCTGAGCACAAATAAATATTGAAAGTGCATTCTAATTTTTCTCGAAGATGGGCACCATGATTTACACCAGAAAAAATGAAGTTGAATGTAAAACACTTGCAAGAAGATTAATGTCATAGTTAAACAGTTGTTTTGATTAGGGTTTTCTAATACAGACTAGGATTGACAAGTTTATAATGAGCTTTATTTAGACGTTATATTGTCATTCCATTCCATTCCTGACCTGGTCGAATGACTGGAAACAGGCTGTGGATTTTCCTTTTTATTTTCATTGTCAAATGTTTGTGGAATAGCGTATTAACAATTGTATTCATTTATTATAAAGCAAGTGTAAAAAAAAAAATTAAGAACTTAAGACATACGGTACTAATAAATCATTTTTCAGATAATTTGAAGCAGTACTTAACCCTAATATTAAAAGCGTTATATCAAGCTTTATCATTCATGTCTTACGGATTCTAGGCCCAAGTTTATCAAATTTGTAATAACGGTAGGTCTACACAGTCTTTATGAAAATCACGTAGTCTTTTCCAGAACAGCTGTTTAGTTCTAAGCAATTATCCCCGATGAATCGGAAAAGGGCAAACAAGAAGAAGCCTAAAAATTCTAAATTTCGTGTCCTCCTGCTCTCTGAATCATCCACCCTATAACCTGTTTAGTTCTCGATTATGGTAATTGAAAGTTATTTTATAACAGTTCAATTTCTACTCGCATGCAAAAAGAAATACCAGATACCTTCTGATAACAATCTGTACAAATTAAGGTTGCACACGAATTTACATTCGTGAATACCTTTCTATTCCACACGTAAGGCCTAACTTTATGCCTAATATTGCCGATCAGTTTAACTACCGTAATGTATCAACTCCCACATTTCTTGAAAATGTTTGACAATATATTATCACTCCGTCACATATAATACTACAACAGATCCACTAACCATGATTAAAATGGAAAACGTGCACGGGACTGTAAACATTATCACGTGCTACCCATGCATTCGAAGCTGAAGTGCCCGCAACATGGTGATGCGCGAAAGTGTTCAATATTCCACATAGCATCAGCGCGCTCTGTGAGTCTAGATAAGTAATATTAAAGTCTTTGGTAAAAACAAAGTAGTAAACAATAAACAACAGTGGCATTCTGAAACGAATTAAGTTTTTTGCCCAGTCTATGTTTTTCTCACACTATGAGTGGAACTAACAGCCATGCAGCTGATTCAAAGTCATGACATTTCAGATACACTTGGATAATTTTTACCCATATGCATGTATGTACAGTTTAAACTCAAAGTTTCACATTTCCTTCTATAGTGAAAAAAGTGTACAGTTATTTATTGAGAACCTAGTACTGAAAAATGGCATGTAAAGCACAATGTTATATGAAAATTTGATGTATTAAATATAGTATTTTGTTTTACAGCTCTGTTCAGCGAGAGGATTTGTATGTGAGCTGTGTACCTCCCAAGAAGTGATCTTTCCCTGGCAGCTGACCAAAGTGACGCGTTGTCCGACATGTGGGGCATGTTTCCACGCAGCTTGCTGGACACCTTCGCCTTGCCCTCGTTGTAGACGGCTGACTGCACGGCGAACAAGCCGTTCAGAAGAGGAGCTGTGACACTGGGCTACTTTTGATGCACTTGTCTGTGATATTGAAATTGAACCAAAGATTGATTATATCATAAGGTAGGGTAATCATCCTTGTAAATATGTTATTTTATGAACTTATTGGCTTTTGTCCTTTGGTCTAATTTGGTCATAAGTGGAAGTTACTTCTATTTACTAGAGTAGGTTTTCCTGTTTAGACATTGTTTATAATTCAAAGGCTCCTTTAGTTAAATTTTATTTCATTTTTAAAATTGTACCCATTATGTAGGATGTAGTATACTCTTAAATTGCAACAGTAGGATTTCCTTATGAAAATTGTCTATATTGTAGAAGGAAGGGAAATCCACCTTCAGTGCCTACACCCTGCAGACGGGCCAACAACTTCCACCAAAGATGGCATGACTTTTGTAACCACCTTTTGTAAAATTATAAATGTGTGTTATTACTTGAGGGAGTAAATCACATACTTCACATTTTTAGTACTAACTTTTCGGAATACAAATCTTACTTGATTTTCTCAGGAACAAAGATTTAAGTCATTATCGCCATCACAAGCAGCAGCATCATGGTCATCAGGATTATTATTATTAAAAAATGTACAACTCTTTCATGAAATGAGAATTTAGATCATCAAGGGGTCCAAACTTATATTAGATTATTCTTCAGTAAGAGAGAATTACTTTGTTTATACAAATGCACAGTTCTTGCATATGAATTAGATTCAAGTAAACTCTGTCCAGATCTAGTTTTTACTGAACGTTTGATACCATGCTGGAAAAAAGAAACAATCTGATTGGCTCAGATGACTCCAGGGGCCTATTTCACAAAAGTATGGTCTTGTACATTACAATTTACTAGTGTGGGTTCTTGTAATGTATGGAGTTGTACATTTCTGTTCCACAAAAGATTGAAAGTCTCTTGTATATTACCAGTGAATTGTTACAAGTTTTACAAGTGATGACATATCAATAAACATACGATGTCATAGCACGAATCAGCTGTTTATCTTCATATTCCGTTCTTTGAATTAGGTTGTACTTGCCTCATTTATCATAATATCGTATTTTAAGGTGTTATGCAGCAAAGATTCAAAGAACTCTAATATTTCTATGAATTTCTTAATGCTACGATGTTATTTTTCAGTTTATTTCTTTGATGATAGGAAATTACTCCGTTATCACCCATTCTGTTCTTCCGCGATCCTCGCATATGTTTCACGATAGTCTGACAGACCTTGGTCTGTCATTAGGAATCAGATACCACTAATAACGATATTTGTCCGCCAAACTTGTTACGAAATTGCAAACTCTGCATGAATTGTTAAAATGGTGTCAAGAGAAACAAAGTTATTCATTTGGAGGAAATAGAAAGAAGGAAAGATATTCTTTTCGGTGCATTCAGCGAGATTCTGAAAAAACAAGACAAAACAAATGGTTGGATAGAAATATTTGACTTGGGAAAAGCTCATGGAGCTCTTGAGGGGAAAAGTTCGACATGGGTAAGAGATATTCTGCTCATTAATGGTTCCAGGAATGTTCTTCTTGGAACATGTTTGTTCAGTATTTTCAGGCCAGCAAACAATTTGAGGAAATTTTATATAATTTATTGCAGCTACTACAGAATGTATTGACCTACAGACTGAAGGTTTTGCCATCCCATGCATATCTGCAACACCATGGAACTGCCATGTAGTGTTGTTAGTAACTGTTAGAGATTTATTTCTGTTCGTAGGATGTTTTAACCTATGCCCAATATTTATCAAAAGTTCTTCCACTTGTATTGTGCTTAACCTAAAATGCTCATTGTATTCAAATACAGTGTTAAACTGGAAGTTTATTCTTTCCCTATACAGACGGTAGTTTTCATTTTCATCGCCATCACTGTCACTACTGCTAGACCACATATTCATCAAAATGTATCTGAAATAAGTATATTTAAATAGCACTAGTACCTTTATATATTATTGTCCTTTCACTGGTAGAAAATACTTCCCAGTTCACTAGTAAGTTACAAGTACTAGTACTTTTGTGGAACACACCCATAAAAATTCACTGGTAATTTGTAAGTATGGAGTAGTAAGTTACAACTGTAGAAAATTCTTTTGTGGAACAAAATCTGGTGATTTGTACTAGTTACTACAGAATTTACTTGTAATGTACAACCGGGTGAGTTGGCTGTGCACGTAGAGGTGTGCGGCTGTGAGCTTGCATCCGGGAGATAGTAGGTTCGAATCCCTCTATCGGCAGCCCTGAAGATGGTTTTCCGTGGTTTCCCATTTTCACACCAGGCAAATGCTGGGGCTGTACCTTAATTAAGGCCACGGCCACTTCCTTCCAACTCCTAGGCCTTTCCTATCCCATCGTCGCCATAAGACCTATCTGTGTTTGTGCGACGTAAAGCCCCTAGCAAAAAAATGTAATGTACAAGACCATACTTTTGTGGAATTGGCCCCATGTAGCTGATTATGTTTATTGCTTAGAGCACATGGCTTTGTTTGCTTGTTTGAAAATGTGCCTCAACTAGCACTGTGGTGAACACTTTGGTGCGATTTTGTTTAAATATTTTGTTATCACTTAGTTTACAATTTTTTTTTTTTGTGATATGTAATATATATGTGTGTATTTTTATTCTTTGATTAATAATGTGTTCTTTTGCTGGTATGTTATAGTGTAATATTTATATTTTTAACTTGTGCATTCGACAGACAAAAAACTTTCAAGTTACATCTAGATCATTGGCCCTGTATTTAGTGTACTGTTACGTCTACAGCTATATATTTTAGTGAGTTTATTGAGTAATTTTTAATTTACGGTAGTTAATTGTAGTAAGGTTTTGTTTTAGTATTTCCCATTCCCATTAGGATATTGTTATACATTTTACTGATTGTTTGAGGATCTTCATTACTGATTTGTTTTCTGTAGGTTAGCAATGTAGCTTTTTTTACAGTATTTGGAGTTAAGGGATTGGTATGCAAGTTTGAAGTTTATTTTTCATGGGAGCCTGAGCGTGTGTTTGAACAATGTCTGACGATAGGCCTTGAACTCCGCCTGTTTCGTGTCCCATAACAATAATACTGACAATAGGTAAAAAATATAATGCAGCAAGCTCTATGTGAACTTGTGACAGCTGAGAGGTAGGCACGTGACAGGATAATGAGGTACAGTAGCCTTCGTGACTCAGGCGGCAGCGCGCCAGCCTCTCATCGCTGAGTTCTGTTGTTCAGATCCCAGTCACTCCATGTGAGATTTGTGCTGGACAAAGCGGAGGTGGGACAGATTTTTTCTGGGTACTCCGGTTTTCCCTGTCATATTTCATTCTGGCAACACTCTCCAATATTTCATTTCATCTGTCGATCATTAATCATTGCCCCAGAGGAGTGCAAAAGATGCCTTTTGGGCAACAATTGACTAAAAGACTGCTGAGGTGCTCCCAGAAGATTACCCTATTATATCTGGTAGTCTAAATGGGCATGCAGGATATTGATCACTATGTGTGCATAGACGATAAGGACAGTCAGTGATTACAGGACAAACAGGACACCCTCAAATGTTGGCAACAACACTTTGAAGAGTTTTCCACAATGAGTTCGCACATCCTCCTATTCCAGAATGTAATGCCGTAGTTGACTCTGGCTCTGTTCCCAGTGATTAGGCTACAAACATCACTGTGTCTATCTTTAAGCCAAAAAGATATCCAGCAGAACGTGTAAATGACTGTCCAATTTGCCTCCTGTCTCACACAATGAAGATATTTAGAGAATCCTCGATTGACGACTGAGCGACATCATCAGCATTATTTCCAACTAATACAGTTTTGTCAAGGGTGCTGGAACATCCAGTGCAATCCTCATTACCAGAATGCTCATCAAAAAGCACCAAGAGAAACAAAAGCCACTACAAATTGCCTTCCTTGATCATGAAAAGGATTTTGATCGCATTCCACATCATGTGATCTGGTATGAACTTCGCGATCGCGACCATGGTGTACCAGAAATGCTTATCGATTGGATCACAAAGTTATACACGAACACCGCAAGTCATGTATATTGTGCTGTCGGCACCTTGAAGAGCTTCCCGGTGAAAGTCGGTGTACACCAAGGTTCCGCACTGTCCCCATTGCTCTTTGTCCTCATCATGAATACAATTACATGGGACCTGCAGAAGAGTGTCCGTTGGACTCTGTTATATACTGATGATGTCCCCCTTGGTGATACCACTAGAAGAAGATTGCAGCGTCAAGTTGAAGAACGGAACAGCCGTCTCTCTCTCAGTGCGGTTTTAGACTGAACAAAAAGAAGACCAAATATCTGGAAACTATCCCAAGCAACAGCTACATCGAAGTTGATGGAGAGACCGTAATAAAGACTGTAAGTTGCAGGTATCTAGGATCTCGCCTACAGACTGATGGTGGGATAGACGATGTAGTGCGAAGTAGGATGAACGCAGAATGGATGAGATGGAGGGAAGTTGCAGGTGTTCTGAGCAACAAGGATGCCACTACATCTGAAGTCCAAAGTATACAGTACATTCTGTTGCTTTATACGGTGTTGAATGTTGACCAGCTGACAAAGCTATGGAGTGCCAATTGCACACCATGGAAATGCGTCTGTTCTTTTGGTCGATGGGCATCACACTCCTGCATCATGTCCAAAATGACACTGTTCGCCAGCAAATAGGCATTGCACCCATCAGTTGAGAAGACACGGAAAAAATTTCTCCAATGGTATCGTAACGTCCCGCATGATGCACGTGGAACAGTTGCCCATTTCACTCATTCCTTTGAAATTAATGGCTTACATCCATGTGGATGTCAAAAGCAGCGCTGGCATGACACAGTAAAAGCTATCGTAGGTTATGATCTTCATTTCCGTGTTGACATTTAACTAATAAGATAGAGTTTGAGGGATGTTCCACCATTCGACACATTGTAAAATATATTCATTTATAAGAAGGCTGGTTTCGACTCCCTTGGAGTCATCATCAGTTCTTGTTGAAAATCAAATCAAGGGGAATCTGATAACAGTCATCATAATAAAAAATTATATACCTAAAGGCGATTGACTGGAAACACATCAATGGGTTGCGAAACATTACCTTAAAATGTAACGTACACATGGTAAGCTGTACCTGGAACTTAAAAAGTTCTTAGTTCTGGCTTAAACTGTCTTGTGTTCATGGAACACGGAACACTAGAAACATACACTGCTTGAAAATATACACAAATGCAACATGAACACTTATAACGGTATGAAACAATTCACGCTTCAAGAATATTCTTGGTCTTGATAGTCTTGTTTCTATCTGAATAAACTGGATGAAATATATATATATATATTGAAATAAAATGTACAAAGACATAGTTTTGGCTTAAACTGCCGTGTGTTCATGGATCACGGAACACTGGAAACATTTGCACTGGTTGAAAAAATACACATACGACATGAAACACTTATAAATGATATGACCCAGTTGGCGCTTCAAGAATGTTCTTGAGCTTGATAGTCTTGTTTCTATCTGAATAAATTGGATGAAATATATATATATACAATGAAATGAAATGTACAAAGACATAAACTGCTTGGCATTTAAAAAGTTCTTGGTTTTGGTTTTAAAAAATTGTCGTGTGTTCATGGAACACAGAATAGAACTGTTAGTCTTGTTTCAATCTATTGGAAACAAATGCACTATCGTAGTTGAAAATGTACAGATTAACTGAAATTTTATACACTGATATGAAACACATGACACTTTAATGTTCTTTTATATGAGTAAAAATGCTGTCGTATGTTTGTATAACTCGGCACCAACTTATCAATCGGTCTTGCGACAATCAACTGGAATATAAAAACAAAACTGGTTGACTATTATACCACACAATCACACGAAATTTTTGGTCATTTATGAAAGTTCTTGGATCTGGGCTAAAACACTGCACGTGTGTTTGAAGATGCGGAGTAGACTTGTTGGACCTTTCATCTACATGGATTCATGAATCAGCTGAAATTTTACATTGACTTGAAATGCTTAGTATTTTAAGAAAGATCCTGGATCTAATTTGGAATTAATACCATGTGTTTGTGGAACACGGAACATAATTTTCGGCCCTGTTTCAAACAACTAGAGTATATGACACAGTTGAAATGAAAATACGTTTGACAGTGAAAATATTTAGAACTTGCTGGTTTTAGTTTACATAATCTTGCAGTGTTTTAGGATAGTATGGAATAACTTCTTAGTAGATTTAAGTTGGTTGAAGAGCTGGGGGAACATCCTTCATTATGGAACACTTGCTTATGCAGCTGTAACTGTCGTCAACTATTGTTGATGTAGAATGATGATGGCATAGCCTTGGCTTATGGAAATGTGCATTGAAGGTGGATGTCTGAAAGAAAAAAAAAGGAAAGAAAATGAGAAACTGTTGTGTGTGTGTTCGAGTTAAGTTGAAATGATATTTGTATTACTTACTCACTCTGTTCCCTCTGGTGCTGACCTGCTGTTAAAATAGTGGGTTGCGATCTGTTCAACTGTGCTTGTGTGTGTGTGGTGCTATTGTTGGCTAGGGGAGGGAGCGGGGAGAGGAAGGGGGAAGGGGTGTGGCTTGCTTTGGGTTGGTTGACGTGTGGAGGGGGTGTGTGAGAGAGAGGAAGTGCTTTGTTGTCAAGCCGTTCTGTCTAGATATGTCTTTATAATGAGGGGATGAATGGCTTCGTAAAGAATTTTTGTTTTTTCGGTGGATTCGTTCAGATTATGATTAAAATTAACTTGTTGGTTTAACGATATATAAAATATGTCTTTGATATTGAGTAGGGGTCCCTTTTCCATGGTTTCAATAATTTGCAGGTCTTTGTCTATGTTGGAAAATTTATGATTGGATTCGTGCATGTGTAGACTCATGGCTGAATATTAGGTTTAACTGCATTAATGTTTTTGGTGTACCTGGTGTTAAAGCTCCATCCTGTCTGTCCAATGTAGCTAAGTTGGCAAATCAGACATCTACAGATCACAGTGCCAGACTTGTTTAGCAAGCTACATAAAACACCTCTTCATTCGTGACTGGCGTTCGCTGCATCTGTAGGCCGACATGCTAGCGCCGTGAAATTAAGTTCTCTACCAAATCCTCACCCAGGCCAGTCGTCGCTGGTGCATCGTGCATGCAACGTGGCCAGGAACGCTAATTTAAATTTCTTATTGTGGGAATATTATGAACGTAATAACCAGGGAAACGCGCTAGGGGCTGACATCTTAACCAGTTTCAACTGTATATTGTGTTAAAGTTATTTCCTATAATAGCAGTTGTTAACTCGTTAGAAATGAAGACTAAGTAAACGATCACTTAATTTTAATACTGTACACTGAAATTAAATAAGATTGCGATACACCTCAAGATATGGCAGAGCGCATCACTGATTTGAGATGTTTTCTCGTGTTAAATTTTGTAGAGGCTATTCCCATGTATAGTGGGAATGTTATTTCTCTACCGGTGCTTGGAAATAGTTTTCATGATACATATAGTATGGTTAAGTTAGGTTAAGTGATGCTGTTTGGATAAGAAAACTGAAACATTTGCCCCAAAATGCTATCGATCATCTTTGGTACCATATTGTTTTCTTGCTATGTACACTTGCGTGCTCTCTCGACATCGAAGGCGATTACATGTAATAAATATCATTTTTGGTCCGTATTGATGATGTAGATTGAAATAATAACATTAAGTTATTTATTAGACCACCTAATCAATACAAAATCGTCTTGGATGATTTACATAAATTTGTTAGCTAATAGTGGGACATGTTTCGCCTTCTCTGAAGGCATCATCAGCCATAGTCTTAACCTTAAATTAAAAATAAGCGTCTAAATAACATGTAGTGATGAAATGAATTTTAAAATCTTGAAGAGATTTGAAGTAAAATAACATTAAAAATAACAATGATGGTTTGAAAATACAATGTGATGAGATACAATAGTGGAAGTATTAACAAAATTAACCTTAGAAGGCTGCTAAAATAAGTACAATGGAATAAAACAACAGATTGTTATACAACAAGTAGTAAGATTGCATAAAAGTAAAGTTGATAGTAATGGCGGTTATAATTAGACGATGGCGAAAAATCTTATGTAATCAAAGTAAAGAGGAGAGAGTAAAAGTCAAAGTTAGTCGAGAGATCCGAAGTTCATTATGATCTTGAAGATAAAGGATGAAAGTCAGATGCATATGGTGAAGTTGTAGAACACGTTGAGGATATGAAGTTGGTGAATAGAAGTTGAAGAACAGTTTCAAATAGGATCACTATGGACCATCTCAAAATTTGAAGTGATGTTCAAATGTTGTAAATTGTGAGTTTGTAGATATTCTAGTTGAAAAAGCATATACAAGTGGAATCTGTAAATGGAAGCAAGAAACGTAGAGTTAATTGTGTGAAAAGATATTTGAAAAATCTTGAAGTAGAATCGTATGCACTTACCACTTGACGGTGACAAAGATAGCTTGTAATATTATGAGTAAGAAGTATTTGCAACAGTAGACTTCTTGCTACGTGTGTTATAACTGAAGTTTTGTGTTGGAGGGGGATCTGTTTGCGTTGACGTAACTATTAGAGGGGGGCTGCTATTGGTGGGAGGGAAGGAAGAGAGTGTATTACTGCGCGTGTTGTAACGGTGTAAGGCTATTGGAGGGAGCGATGTTCCGGTGGGTGTGGCTATGGGTTTATTGGTTGTATTTGAATTAGAGGTACTAGCGGTGGGGGGAAGGGAGGGGGGTATATTAGCTGTAGGGGAGGTGGGAACTCTAATTGATGTGAGGTTGAAGATTTTTAAGAATTTGTTGGTGAGGGAAGTTGATTCTCGTAATAAAATAAGAATCTGTTCATACAAGGGGCTTTTTTTATCAATAGTGTCATTTAGATTTTTATCTTTATTAAAATGTTGGTCGAGGAAAATAAATAAGTTTTCATATTCTGTCATGAGTTTGCTTTTATCAACTCTTTTTAGGATATGGAGGTCTTGTTCTATTGTGGTGAATTTATGCCCGGTGTCCCTCATATGGTTGGCCATTGCGGAGAATTTGTTGTGTTTTTGGGCATTGTAATGCTCGGCGTATCTGGTAGAGAAGCTGCGGCCAGTTTGGCCAACATAAGAAAAATTACATGTAGAGCATTTCAATCTGTATATTCCTGATCCAGAGTAACTATTGTCTGTGATGTTGATAGAGTTGTGATTGAAGAATAAATTGCGATTAGTGTTTTTTGTTGTGTAGGCTATTTTTATTTCGTGCTTCATTAATGAATTGGTTATCGGGTAAATGCTATGGTTAGTGAACGTGAATTTAGCGTATTTTGGTTTGACGGGTTTTAATGGAGTTAAATTGGTAGCTAGTTTTAGTTTGGTTTTATTGATGATTTTATCAATCATATTCGTGTTAAATCCATTGAATTTAGCTATTTCCTTGATGAATAGTAATTCTTTCTTTAAATTAGTAGAGGACATAGGGATCTTTAATGCTCTATATATTAAACTGTGATAAGTGGCTTTTTTATGTGAGTTGGGATGTAAAGAATCATTTTTTATGGTTGTTGGAGAAAAGGTGGGTTTTCTGTATATTTGGAAGTCGAATTTGTTCAATGCTCGTGTGATTTTGATATCTAAGAAGTTCAGAGAGTTATTGAACTCATCTTCTTTAGTGAATTTAATATTATTATCTAAGTTGTTGAGGAATGATAGTATGTTATTGCTGTTGTTGATTTGTTTATCAATGATAGCTATGGTATCATCAACATAGCGATGCCAAAGACAGAGTCCGTTGATGTTATTAATAATCTTACTATGTTCGAGATTATCTAAGTATATGTCGGCTAGTATTCCAGATAACGGGTCTCCCATCGCTAGACCTTCTTGTTTGTAAATTTT
Organism: Anabrus simplex; assembly: GCF_040414725.1. Lineage (NCBI taxonomy): Eukaryota > Metazoa > Arthropoda > Insecta > Orthoptera > Tettigoniidae > Anabrus > Anabrus simplex. The sequence goes on along the minus strand of NC_090265.1, from coordinate 862,039,116 downwards.
CTTATTGAAGGTAAAATAGTTGTTGTCTAAAACGAAATTAAGTAATTTTAACCATTCATCAATTTCGATTTTACTCAATGTGCTATGTTTCAACAGATTGTTTTTTATGATGTTAATAGTATTGTTGATAGGGATATTAGTATACATGTTGGTGATGTCAAAAGAACATAAAACGTGGTTTGGTTGTAGACTGAACTTATTTAGGGAATTACAGAGTTCGATCGAGTTCTTTATGGGGTTGGAGTTGTGAAATTTGAAGTGTTTTTTTAGGAATTTGTGTAGGAATTGAGAGGTTTTATAGGTAGGACTATTGATACTATTAATTATAGGTCGAATGGGGACATCTTTTTTATGAATTTTGGGCAGTGATCTGACTGTAGGTAATTTTGGGTTCATTACAGTTAATTTCTGATAATCTTGATCATTTAAAATGAAGTTAGAATTTTTCAGAAGGTTCTTTAAGTTACGCTGTATTTTGTTTGTAGGATCTTTGTTAATTAAGGTATAGGTATTGTCTGAAAAAAAGGTTTCAGTTTTATTGATGTAATCTTGTTTGTTCATTATTACTATGGTGTTGCCCTTATCTGCTTTTGTAATTACTACGTTGTTGCTATGGATTTTGGATTTCAGGTTTAGAATTTGTTTCGAGACATTGTGGTTATTATTAGATGTTATCTCATTAATCAAAGTTGGGAGTTTCTTTTTTACTTCATATCGTACGTCATTCTGTTTATCAATTGGGATTTGTTTATCGATATTAGTTTCGGTTTCAGCGATGGTAGTGATGATGTCTTCTGCCTTTTTGTGATTAGGCCAATTATGTTTGATGCCTTTATCTAATAGATTTAATTCTTGGTTAGAGAAGGTTGCATTAGATAGGTTGATTGTAGTGGGAATGTTAGTCAAATGGGAAGGGGACACTTTGTTGTTTGTATTTTGGTCAGGAGTTTTACATTTGTTTTCTTGAAGACTAAGTAATTTATGGTTTAGGGTTCTCTGTTTCTTGTCTAATACGTAAGATAGTTTGAGGTCAGTGTACCTTAAAAATGAGCTCCATTCAAGTGGGGGTAATTTCTGAGAGATGGTCAAATGAGTCCTATATAATTGTAAATTTAGTAAAGATTTCTTCTTGTATAATAGTTTAATTTCATTTTTCAACCATATGTTGTTTACTTTCTTTTGAGTGGCATTAGATTTTGAATAGGGATGACTTTTTCTTTGTAAAGATTTGAGAAATTTAGGTACCAACTCTAATTTCAAGCAATCTTTAAGAAACTTGATATCTCTAGAAATCTTGCCTATTTTAATTTTTAGGTTTAAGTACTTGTTAGGTTTTACTATTGCCTGGTTGGCATTGACATTACATGTAATAAATATCATTTTTGGTCCGTATTGATGATGTAGATTGAAATAATAACATTAAGTTATTTATTAGACCACCTAATCAATACAAAATCGTCTTGGATGATTTACATAAATTTGTTAGCTAATAGTGGGACATGTTTCGCCTTCTCTGAAGGCATCATCAGCCATAGTCTTAACCTTAAATTAAAAATAAGCGTCTAAATAACATGTAGTGATGAAATGAATTTTAAAATCTTGAAGAGATTTGAAGTAAAATAACATTAAAAATAACAATGATGGTTTGAAAATACAATGTGATGAGATACAATAGTGGAAGTATTAACAAAATTAACCTTAGAAGGCTGCTAAAATAAGTACAATGGAATAAAACAACAGATTGTTATACAACAAGTAGTAAGATTGCATAAAAGTAAAGTTGATAGTAATGGCGGTTATAATTAGACGATGGCGAAAAATCTTATGTAATCAAAGTAAAGAGGAGAGAGTAAAAGTCAAAGTTAGTCGAGAGATCCGAAGTTCATTATGATCTTGAAGATAAAGGATGAAAGTCAGATGCATATGGTGAAGTTGTAGAACACGTTGAGGATATGAAGTTGGTGAATAGAAGTTGAAGAACAGTTTCAAATAGGATCACTATGGACCATCTCAAAATTTGAAGTGATGTTCAAATGTTGTAAATTGTGAGTTTGTAGATATTCTAGTTGAAAAAGCATATACAAGTGGAATCTGTAAATGGAAGCAAGAAACGTAGAGTTAATTGTGTGAAAAGATATTTGAAAAATCTTGAAGTAGAATCGTATGCACTTACCACTTGACGGTGACAAAGATAGCTTGTAATATTATGAGTAAGAAGTATTTGCAACAGTAGACTTCTTGCTACGTGTGTTATAACTGAAGTTTTGTGTTGGAGGGGGATCTGTTTGCGTTGACGTAACTATTAGAGGGGGGCTGCTATTGGTGGGAGGGAAGGAAGAGAGTGTATTACTGCGCGTGTTGTAACGGTGTAAGGCTATTGGAGGGAGCGATGTTCCGGTGGGTGTGGCTATGGGTTTATTGGTTGTATTTGAATTAGAGGTACTAGCGGTGGGGGGAAGGGAGGGGGGTATATTAGCTGTAGGGGAGGTGGGAACTCTAATTGATGTGAGGTTGAAGATTTTTAAGAATTTGTTGGTGAGGGAAGTTGATTCTCGTAATAAAATAAGAATCTGTTCATACAAGGGGCTTTTTTTAATCAATAGTGTCATTTAGATTTTTATCTTTATTAAAATGTTGGTCGAGGAAAATAAATAAGTTTTCATATTCTGTCATGAGTTTGCTTTTATCAACTCTTTTTAGGATATGGAGGTCTTGTTCTATTGTGGTGAATTTATGCCCGGTGTCCCTCATATGGTTGGCCATTGCGGAGAATTTGTTGTGTTTTTGGGCATTGTAATGCTCGGCGTATCTGGTAGAGAAGCTGCGGCCAGTTTGGCCAACATAAGAAAAATTACATGTAGAGCATTTCAATCTGTATATTCCTGATCCAGAGTAACTATTGTCTGTGATGTTGATAGAGTTGTGATTGAAGAATAAATTGCGATTAGTGTTTTTTGTTGTGTAGGCTATTTTTATTTCGTGCTTCATTAATGAATTGGTTATCGGGTAAATGCTATGGTTAGTGAACGTGAATTTAGCGTATTTTGGTTTGACGGGTTTTAATGGAGTTAAATTGGTAGCTAGTTTTAGTTTGGTTTTATTGATGATTTTATCAATCATATTCGTGTTAAATCCATTGAATTTAGCTATTTCCTTGATGAATAGTAATTCTTTCTTTAAATTAGTAGAGGACATAGGGATCTTTAATGCTCTATATATTAAACTGTGATAAGTGGCTTTTTTATGTGAGTTGGGATGTAAAGAATCATTTTTTATGGTTGTTGGAGAAAAGGTGGGTTTTCTGTATATTTGGAAGTCGAATTTGTTCAATGCTCGTGTGATTTTGATATCTAAGAAGTTCAGAGAGTTATTGAACTCATCTTCTTTAGTGAATTTAATATTATTATCTAAGTTGTTGAGGAATGATAGTATGTTATTGCTGTTGTTGATTTGTTTATCAATGATAGCTATGGTATCATCAACATAGCGATGCCAAAGACAGAGTCCGTTGATGTTATTAATAATCTTACTATGTTCGAGATTATCTAAGTATATGTCGGCTAGTATTCCAGATAACGGGTCTCCCATCGCTAGACCTTCTTGTTTGTAAATTTTCTTATTGAAGGTAAAATAGTTGTTGTCTAAAACGAAATTAAGTAATTTTAACCATTCATCAATTTCGATTTTACTCAATGTGCTATGTTTCAACAGATTGTTTTTTATGATGTTAATAGTATTGTTGATAGGGATATTAGTATACATGTTGGTGATGTCAAAAGAACATAAAACGTGGTTTGGTTGTAGACTGAACTTATTTAGGGAATTACAGAGTTCGATCGAGTTCTTTATGGGGTTGGAGTTGTGAAATTTGAAGTGTTTTTTTAGGAATTTGTGTAGGAATTGAGAGGTTTTATAGGTAGGACTATTGATACTATTAATTATAGGTCGAATGGGGACATCTTTTTTATGAATTTTGGGCAGTGATCTGACTGTAGGTAATTTTGGGTTCATTACAGTTAATTTCTGATAATCTTGATCATTTAAAATGAAGTTAGAATTTTTCAGAAGGTTCTTTAAGTTACGCTGTATTTTGTTTGTAGGATCTTTGTTAATTAAGGTATAGGTATTGTCTGAAAAAAAGGTTTCAGTTTTATTGATGTAATCTTGTTTGTTCATTATTACTATGGTGTTGCCCTTATCTGCTTTTGTAATTACTACGTTGTTGCTATGGATTTTGGATTTCAGGTTTAGAATTTGTTTCGAGACATTGTGGTTATTATTAGATGTTATCTCATTAATCAAAGTTGGGAGTTTCTTTTTTACTTCATATCGTACGTCATTCTGTTTATCAATTGGGATTTGTTTATCGATATTAGTTTCGGTTTCAGCGATGGTAGTGATGATGTCTTCTGCCTTTTTGTGATTAGGCCAATTATGTTTGATGCCTTTATCTAATAGATTTAATTCTTGGTTAGAGAAGGTTGCATTAGATAGGTTGATTGTAGTGGGAATGTTAGTCAAATGGGAAGGGGACACTTTGTTGTTTGTATTTTGGTCAGGAGTTTTACATTTGTTTTCTTGAAGACTAAGTAATTTATGGTTTAGGGTTCTCTGTTTCTTGTCTAATACGTAAGATAGTTTGAGGTCAGTGTACCTTAAAAATGAGCTCCATTCAAGTGGGGGTAATTTCTGAGAGATGGTCAAATGAGTCCTATATAATTGTAAATTTAGTAAAGATTTCTTCTTGTATAATAGTTTAATTTCATTTTTCAACCATATGTTGTTTACTTTCTTTTGAGTGGCATTAGATTTTGAATAGGGATGACTTTTTCTTTGTAAAGATTTGAGAAATTTAGGTACCAACTCTAATTTCAAGCAATCTTTAAGAAACTTGATATCTCTAGAAATCTTGCCTATTTTAATTTTTAGGTTTAAGTACTTGTTAGGTTTTACTATTGCCTGGTTGGCATTGACATTACATGTAATAAATATCATTTTTGGTCCGTATTGATGATGTAGATTGAAATAATAACATTAAGTTATTTATTAGACCACCTAATCAATACAAAATCGTCTTGGATGATTTACATAAATTTGTTAGCTAATAGTGGGACATGTTTCGCCTTCTCTGAAGGCATCATCAGCCATAGTCTTAACCTTAAATTAAAAATAAGCGTCTAAATAACATGTAGTGATGAAATGAATTTTAAAATCTTGAAGAGATTTGAAGTAAAATAACATTAAAAATAACAATGATGGTTTGAAAATACAATGTGATGAGATACAATAGTGGAAGTATTAACAAAATTAACCTTAGAAGGCTGCTAAAATAAGTACAATGGAATAAAACAACAGATTGTTATACAACAAGTAGTAAGATTGCATAAAAGTAAAGTTGATAGTAATGGCGGTTATAATTAGACGATGGCGAAAAATCTTATGTAATCAAAGTAAAGAGGAGAGAGTAAAAGTCAAAGTTAGTCGAGAGATCCGAAGTTCATTATGATCTTGAAGATAAAGGATGAAAGTCAGATGCATATGGTGAAGTTGTAGAACACGTTGAGGATATGAAGTTGGTGAATAGAAGTTGAAGAACAGTTTCAAATAGGATCACTATGGACCATCTCAAAATTTGAAGTGATGTTCAAATGTTGTAAATTGTGAGTTTGTAGATATTCTAGTTGAAAAAGCATATACAAGTGGAATCTGTAAATGGAAGCAAGAAACGTAGAGTTAATTGTGTGAAAAGATATTTGAAAAATCTTGAAGTAGAATCGTATGCACTTACCACTTGACGGTGACAAAGATAGCTTGTAATATTATGAGTAAGAAGTATTTGCAACAGTAGACTTCTTGCTACGTGTGTTATAACTGAAGTTTTGTGTTGGAGGGGGATCTGTTTGCGTTGACGTAACTATTAGAGGGGGGCTGCTATTGGTGGGAGGGAAGGAAGAGAGTGTATTACTGCGCGTGTTGTAACGGTGTAAGGCTATTGGAGGGAGCGATGTTCCGGTGGGTGTGGCTATGGGTTTATTGGTTGTATTTGAATTAGAGGTACTAGCGGTGGGGGGAAGGGAGGGGGGTATATTAGCTGTAGGGGAGGTGGGAACTCTAATTGATGTGAGGTTGAAGATTTTTAAGAATTTGTTGGTGAGGGAAGTTGATTCTCGTAATAAAATAAGAATCTGTTCATACAAGGGGCTTTTTTTATCAATAGTGTCATTTAGATTTTTATCTTTATTAAAATGTTGGTCGAGGAAAATAAATAAGTTTTCATATTCTGTCATGAGTTTGCTTTTATCAACTCTTTTTAGGATATGGAGGTCTTGTTCTATTGTGGTGAATTTATGCCCGGTGTCCCTCATATGGTTGGCCATTGCGGAGAATTTGTTGTGTTTTTGGGCATTGTAATGCTCGGCGTATCTGGTAGAGAAGCTGCGGCCAGTTTGGCCAACATAAGAAAAATTACATGTAGAGCATTTCAATCTGTATATTCCTGATCCAGAGTAACTATTGTCTGTGATGTTGATAGAGTTGTGATTGAAGAATAAATTGCGATTAGTGTTTTTTGTTGTGTAGGCTATTTTTATTTCGTGCTTCATTAATGAATTGGTTATCGGGTAAATGCTATGGTTAGTGAACGTGAATTTAGCGTATTTTGGTTTGACGGGTTTTAATGGAGTTAAATTGGTAGCTAGTTTTAGTTTGGTTTTATTGATGATTTTATCAATCATATTCGTGTTAAATCCATTGAATTTAGCTATTTCCTTGATGAATAGTAATTCTTTCTTTAAATTAGTAGAGGACATAGGGATCTTTAATGCTCTATATATTAAACTGTGATAAGTGGCTTTTTTATGTGAGTTGGGATGTAAAGAATCATTTTTTATGGTTGTTGGAGAAAAGGTGGGTTTTCTGTATATTTGGAAGTCGAATTTGTTCAATGCTCGTGTGATTTTGATATCTAAGAAGTTCAGAGAGTTATTGAACTCATCTTCTTTAGTGAATTTAATATTATTATCTAAGTTGTTGAGGAATGATAGTATGTTATTGCTGTTGTTGATTTGTTTATCAATGATAGCTATGGTATCATCAACATAGCGATGCCAAAGACAGAGTCCGTTGATGTTATTAATAATCTTACTATGTTCGAGATTATCTAAGTATATGTCGGCTAGTATTCCAGATAACGGGTCTCCCATCGCTAGACCTTCTTGTTTGTAAATTTTCTTATTGAAGGTAAAATAGTTGTTGTCTAAAACGAAATTAAGTAATTTTAACCATTCATCAATTTCGATTTTACTCAATGTGCTATGTTTCAACAGATTGTTTTTTATGATGTTAATAGTATTGTTGATAGGGATATTAGTATACATGTTGGTGATGTCAAAAGAACATAAAACGTGGTTTGGTTGTAGACTGAACTTATTTAGGGAATTACAGAGTTCGATCGAGTTCTTTATGGGGTTGGAGTTGTGAAATTTGAAGTGTTTTTTTAGGAATTTGTGTAGGAATTGAGAGGTTTTATAGGTAGGACTATTGATACTATTAATTATAGGTCGAATGGGGACATCTTTTTTATGAATTTTGGGCAGTGATCTGACTGTAGGTAATTTTGGGTTCATTACAGTTAATTTCTGATAATCTTGATCATTTAAAATGAAGTTAGAATTTTTCAGAAGGTTCTTTAAGTTACGCTGTATTTTGTTTGTAGGATCTTTGTTAATTAAGGTATAGGTATTGTCTGAAAAAAAGGTTTCAGTTTTATTGATGTAATCTTGTTTGTTCATTATTACTATGGTGTTGCCCTTATCTGCTTTTGTAATTACTACGTTGTTGCTATGGATTTTGGATTTCAGGTTTAGAATTTGTTTCGAGACATTGTGGTTATTATTAGATGTTATCTCATTAATCAAAGTTGGGAGTTTCTTTTTTACTTCATATCGTACGTCATTCTGTTTATCAATTGGGATTTGTTTATCGATATTAGTTTCGGTTTCAGCGATGGTAGTGATGATGTCTTCTGCCTTTTTGTGATTAGGCCAATTATGTTTGATGCCTTTATCTAATAGATTTAATTCTTGGTTAGAGAAGGTTGCATTAGATAGGTTGATTGTAGTGGGAATGTTAGTCAAATGGGAAGGGGACACTTTGTTGTTTGTATTTTGGTCAGGAGTTTTACATTTGTTTTCTTGAAGACTAAGTAATTTATGGTTTAGGGTTCTCTGTTTCTTGTCTAATACGTAAGATAGTTTGAGGTCAGTGTACCTTAAAAATGAGCTCCATTCAAGTGGGGGTAATTTCTGAGAGATGGTCAAATGAGTCCTATATAATTGTAAATTTAGTAAAGATTTCTTCTTGTATAATAGTTTAATTTCATTTTTCAACCATATGTTGTTTACTTTCTTTTGAGTGGCATTAGATTTTGAATAGGGATGACTTTTTCTTTGTAAAGATTTGAGAAATTTAGGTACCAACTCTAATTTCAAGCAATCTTTAAGAAACTTGATATCTCTAGAAATCTTGCCTATTTTAATTTTTAGGTTTAAGTACTTGTTAGGTTTTACTATTGCCTGGTTGGCATTGACATTACATGTAATAAATATCATTTTTGGTCCGTATTGATGATGTAGATTGAAATAATAACATTAAGTTATTTATTAGACCACCTAATCAATACAAAATCGTCTTGGATGATTTACATAAATTTGTTAGCTAATAGTGGGACATGTTTCGCCTTCTCTGAAGGCATCATCAGCCATAGTCTTAACCTTAAATTAAAAATAAGCGTCTAAATAACATGTAGTGATGAAATGAATTTTAAAATCTTGAAGAGATTTGAAGTAAAATAACATTAAAAATAACAATGATGGTTTGAAAATACAATGTGATGAGATACAATAGTGGAAGTATTAACAAAATTAACCTTAGAAGGCTGCTAAAATAAGTACAATGGAATAAAACAACAGATTGTTATACAACAAGTAGTAAGATTGCATAAAAGTAAAGTTGATAGTAATGGCGGTTATAATTAGACGATGGCGAAAAATCTTATGTAATCAAAGTAAAGAGGAGAGAGTAAAAGTCAAAGTTAGTCGAGAGATCCGAAGTTCATTATGATCTTGAAGATAAAGGATGAAAGTCAGATGCATATGGTGAAGTTGTAGAACACGTTGAGGATATGAAGTTGGTGAATAGAAGTTGAAGAACAGTTTCAAATAGGATCACTATGGACCATCTCAAAATTTGAAGTGATGTTCAAATGTTGTAAATTGTGAGTTTGTAGATATTCTAGTTGAAAAAGCATATACAAGTGGAATCTGTAAATGGAAGCAAGAAACGTAGAGTTAATTGTGTGAAAAGATATTTGAAAAATCTTGAAGTAGAATCGTATGCACTTACCACTTGACGGTGACAAAGATAGCTTGTAATATTATGAGTAAGAAGTATTTGCAACAGTAGACTTCTTGCTACGTGTGTTATAACTGAAGTTTTGTGTTGGAGGGGGATCTGTTTGCGTTGACGTAACTATTAGAGGGGGGCTGCTATTGGTGGGAGGGAAGGAAGAGAGTGTATTACTGCGCGTGTTGTAACGGTGTAAGGCTATTGGAGGGAGCGATGTTCCGGTGGGTGTGGCTATGGGTTTATTGGTTGTATTTGAATTAGAGGTACTAGCGGTGGGGGGAAGGGAGGGGGGTATATTAGCTGTAGGGGAGGTGGGAACTCTAATTGATGTGAGGTTGAAGATTTTTAAGAATTTGTTGGTGAGGGAAGTTGATTCTCGTAATAAAATAAGAATCTGTTCATACAAGGGGCTTTTTTTATCAATAGTGTCATTTAGATTTTTATCTTTATTAAAATGTTGGTCGAGGAAAATAAGTAAGTTTTCATATTCTGTCATGAGTTTGCTTTTATCAACTCTTTTTAGGATATGGAGGTCTTGTTCTATTGTGGTGAATTTATGCCCGGTGTCCCTCATATGGTTGGCCATTGCGGAGAATTTGTTGTGTTTTTGGGCATTGTAATGCTCGGCGTATCTGGTAGAGAAGCTGCGGCCAGTTTGGCCAACATAAGAAAAATTACATGTAGAGCATTTCAATCTGTATATTCCTGATCCAGAGTAACTATTGTCTGTGATGTTGATAGAGTTGTGATTGAAGAATAAATTGCGATTAGTGTTTTTTGTTGTGTAGGCTATTTTTATTTCGTGCTTCATTAATGAATTGGTTATCGGGTAAATGCTATGGTTAGTGAACGTGAATTTAGCGTATTTTGGTTTGACGGGTTTTAATGGAGTTAAATTGGTAGCTAGTTTTAGTTTGGTTTTATTGATGATTTTATCAATCATATTCGTGTTAAATCCATTGAATTTAGCTATTTCCTTGATGAATAGTAATTCTTTCTTTAAATTAGTAGAGGACATAGGGATCTTTAATGCTCTATATATTAAACTGTGATAAGTGGCTTTTTTATGTGAGTTGGGATGTAAAGAATCATTTTTTATGGTTGTTGGAGAAAAGGTGGGTTTTCTGTATATTTGGAAGTCGAATTTGTTCAATGCTCGTGTGATTTTGATATCTAAGAAGTTCAGAGAGTTATTGAACTCATCTTCTTTAGTGAATTTAATATTATTATCTAAGTTGTTGAGGAATGATAGTATGTTATTGCTGTTGTTGATTTGTTTATCAATGATAGCTATGGTATCATCAACATAGCGATGCCAAAGACAGAGTCCGTTGATGTTATTAATAATCTTACTATGTTCGAGATTATCTAAGTATATGTCGGCTAGTATTCCAGATAACGGGTCTCCCATCGCTAGACCTTCTTGTTTGTAAATTTTCTTATTGAAGGTAAAATAGTTGTTGTCTAAAACGAAATTAAGTAATTTTAACCATTCATCAATTTCGATTTTACTCAATGTGCTATGTTTCAACAGATTGTTTTTTATGATGTTAATAGTATTGTTGATAGGGATATTAGTATACATGTTGGTGATGTCAAAAGAACATAAAACGTGGTTTGGTTGTAGACTGAACTTATTTAGGGAATTACAGAGTTCGATCGAGTTCTTTATGGGGTTGGAGTTGTGAAATTTGAAGTGTTTTTTTAGGAATTTGTGTAGGAATTGAGAGGTTTTATAGGTAGGACTATTGATACTATTAATTATAGGTCGAATGGGGACATCTTTTTTATGAATTTTGGGCAGTGATCTGACTGTAGGTAATTTTGGGTTCATTACAGTTAATTTCTGATAATCTTGATCATTTAAAATGAAGTTAGAATTTTTCAGAAGGTTCTTTAAGTTACGCTGTATTTTGTTTGTAGGATCTTTGTTAATTAAGGTATAGGTATTGTCTGAAAAAAAGGTTTCAGTTTTATTGATGTAATCTTGTTTGTTCATTATTACTATGGTGTTGCCCTTATCTGCTTTTGTAATTACTACGTTGTTGCTATGGATTTTGGATTTCAGGTTTAGAATTTGTTTCGAGACATTGTGGTTATTATTAGATGTTATCTCATTAATCAAAGTTGGGAGTTTCTTTTTTACTTCATATCGTACGTCATTCTGTTTATCAATTGGGATTTGTTTATCGATATTAGTTTCGGTTTCAGCGATGGTAGTGATGATGTCTTCTGCCTTTTTGTGATTAGGCCAATTATGTTTGATGCCTTTATCTAATAGATTTAATTCTTGGTTAGAGAAGGTTGCATTAGATAGGTTGATTGTAGTGGGAATGTTAGTCAAATGGGAAGGGGACACTTTGTTGTTTGTATTTTGGTCAGGAGTTTTACATTTGTTTTCTTGAAGACTAAGTAATTTATGGTTTAGGGTTCTCTGTTTCTTGTCTAATACGTAAGATAGTTTGAGGTCAGTGTACCTTAAAAATGAGCTCCATTCAAGTGGGGGTAATTTCTGAGAGATGGTCAAATGAGTCCTATATAATTGTAAATTTAGTAAAGATTTCTTCTTGTATAATAGTTTAATTTCATTTTTCAACCATATGTTGTTTACTTTCTTTTGAGTGGCATTAGATTTTGAATAGGGATGACTTTTTCTTTGTAAAGATTTGAGAAATTTAGGTACCAACTCTAATTTCACTATTCCACTATTAGCTAACAAATTTATGTAAATCATCCAAGACGATTTTGTATTGATTAGGTGGTCTAATAAATAACTTAATGTTATTATTTCAATCGAAGGCGATGTCGGAGTTGATTATTAATACGTGTCAACTGCTGTTCTCTAAAAGAATGAAAGAGGATAACTTGTTTTCGTAATAAATGCATAAATAATGTGGCCGATAGCAGTTATTAACTCGTTAGAAATAAAGTCTGAAGTAAACGATCGCTTAATTTTAATGTTATATACTGAAATTAAGTAAGAATATGATACACCTCAAGATATGGCAGAGTACACTACTGATTTCAGATGAAAGTTTATAATTTCTCGTGTCTAGTTAAATTTCAGAAAGGCTGTTCCCACGTAAATTTGTAGCGAGGAGGTTATAATTTCTCAACGTGCGCTTGAAATATGTTTTCATGATACTTAATATACGGTTAGGTTAGGTGACTGTGTTTGAAGAAGAAAACTGGAACGTTTGCTACAGAGGCTTCTGGAGTGATACTATAATTTTTTCAGAATGAAATTAAGCATACACTTTAAAGTAGTATCAGATTTTGAAAAATAACAAGCGAATATACAGTAGTGTGTATATCATCCACGAAGATGCAAGTTTTGAACAAACTGATTGGCATTTCATATTGATTTTATTGTGTATGGGGTTTTCCCAACTTTTACGAAAAATCTGATACAACAACAGTCCATTATAGCGAGTAAATATTTTGCCATTATGAATTCTCACTATAACAGACTTGTACTGTAATTACTATGTTGCAACATTATCATGAAAGATATCAGAAGATCATATAATGAGGCAGAATATGAAGCCAGCACAGAATCAATATATGTCCTGAAATCTTAGGGTGATTTTAGTGGAAATTCTGACCTATTCTTCTTTTTGTTTTTCATTTGCTGTTTCCAGTCTTCTGGGGTGGGTTGTGAATCAAGGACCTCCACAATTGCCTATCTCACCACTCCTTCCTTTCTTCCTTCCTTCCTTCCTCCAGTATTTCTTCTACTTCTCTTTCACTGTATCCATCCACCTCTTTCTGGGCCTTCCTTGTTCTCTTCTTCCATCTGACCTTTTATGGAACATTATTGGACAAGGGTGAATTTTAGCATAAGATGAATGGAACATAAATTATATGATTTATTGTACTTTATCCAGATCTAGTTTTTACTTCCCATTTTAATAGATGTTGCCAAGTTTAAAACAAGTGGTAACCAACTTTGTTTCCATGTGGTGTCAACAATTGACAGTCACATAAACTGCATGAATCACTTATGAATGTAAAGTTAATTTGGAAAATTCAAGATTCCAAACAGACCATTAAACAATTGCATGTAAGCACTTACATTACTCTGGAGATTTGTGTATACTGTATTTATGAAACACAAAAATGAAGAGTTAGGATTGGCAAGTAAAATATAGAATTACACACTTACTAAATCAGCATAAGAAAAGTAACTCGCATATACAAATAGATGCAAGATGCTACGAAATGACACAGTTGACAATGAACATAATAATAACAACACACAATAATGCACTTGCTATGACTATATTGAGGCTGTCTGACAAACAATTCCAAGAAATGACACGCAGAGAGAGCAAGGTGGGAGAAAAAAGGATTCATTAATGAAAATCCACAGCCTGTTTCCAGTCATTCAACCAGGTCAGCAATGGGATGAATGGAGCCCCCATCTAGCGGCAAGGATAGGAACTGTGCCGGCTGCCGAAGTCTGTTGCACTCCTCTGGGGCAATGATTAATGACTGACAGATGAAATGAAATATTGGAGTGTGTTGCTAGAATGAAATATGACAGAGAAAACTGGAGTACCTAGAGAAAATCTGTCCCACCTCCGCTTTGTCCAGCGCAAATCTCACATGGAGTGACTGGGATTTGAACCACGGAACTCAGCGATGAGAGGCTGGCGTGCTGCCCCCTGAGCCACGGAGGGTACTGTACCTCATTATCCTGTCACGTGCCTACCTCTCAGCTGTCACAATTTCGCATAGAGCTTGCTGCATTATATTTTCTACCTACCTTAAATTGTCAGTTTTATTGTTATGGGACACGAAACAGGCAGAGTTCAAGGCCTATCATCGGACATTATTCAAAGACACGCTCAGGCTCCCATGAAAAATAAACTTCAAACTTGCATACTAATCCCTTAACTCCAAATACTGTAAAAACAAATCAGTAATGAAGAACCTCAAACAATCAGTAAAATGTATAACAATATCCTAATGGGAATGGCAATTACTAAAACAAAACCTTACTACAATTAACTACCGTAAATTAAAATCACTCAATAAAATCACTAAAATATATAGCTGTAAACGTAACAGTACACTAAATACAGGGCCAATGACCTAGAGGTAACTTGAAAGTTTTTTAGTCTGTCGAATGCACAAGTTAAATACAAATATTACACTATAACATACCAGCAAAAGAACACATTATTAATCAAGGAATAAAATGCACACATATATATTACACATCACAAAAAAAAAAATTAAATAGGTTGTAAACTAAGTGGTAACGAAATATTTAAACAAAATCGCGGTCCCAGGAATTAACCTGGGAGGAGTTCTTGTAGCTCCGGGCAAATGGGAGTGAAATGCGTCGTTGCCGGGTATTTGCAACATAAAATATTGGATTCAGCAAGAGAATGTAACTAGCCTCTTTCACTCCAACTCCAGCATGTAACCTACAAGAGGTGTCCCTGTTAAGCTGAGCAATGCAGTGGAAGGTTGGGTAACCAATCCCAGCGGGAAGCTGGGTCAGTGAACCGATCAGTGCTGGGGGCTTCAAGGTTTACAACCTTGAGAGTCAACAACTTGTCACTTTTGGGTGACCAACTATACATACTTGTGTGATAGACTGTATCAAACATGAAGTACGAAAACAATAATGATAGATCCCCAGGTGGTAACCAATCCACCCCCGTTCATGACTGGGCATATAGGTCGTCGGATTCTGGGGGACGTATGCCTTCATGTGACTGAGTCAGAACTAAAAGAAAAAGGAACATCACATACGTAGCTACGATCAATATTAACTCCCTGATCAAGACCGTGAAACTTAAACACACCCTTGAAATCCGAAAGACAAGAACATCAGCATTGCAGCCTTACTAGGTTCCCAGATGAAGATGCCATGGAGTCTCAAGAATATAGAATATATAACGGAAAGCCTGGTAAGAGATTCAAGGAGAATGTAGACTTCCTGGGGACAGGGTTCGCAGTACACCACAAACTAGTTGCTAGCATATTTGGCTTCTCTTTACCCAATGACAGATCTTCAGTAATATCCTTCAGGTCTAGTAATAGGGGATACTCTCTGGTTAACTTTCATGCTTGATGGTTATGAATTTCATGTTTTTGGTCCGTATTGAACTGAGAATAATATATAAGTAATAATAATAATAACGTAAACGTTTCCACCTTTTCAATACTACAATATATTCACAAAATTACAAATTATACGGTACTAGTTTCGACCCATCTAGGGGTCATCATCAGCCGTATTGGAGCAAAGATCATTTGTGGCGAAATCCTAAGACAATGTTATTTTAAAGAATAACAAGTGAAATGAGATGTTATGGTAATAGTTAATAATACAAGGAATATACATACTAAGAGGTTTTTAACAAAGAATAAAGTATAAATGGGGTGTTGTAAAAATTATAATCATGGAAATCAGTAAGTTCTTGTATTGTAATGAAATATGGCTTAGGAAGAGGGCTTAAGGTGGGGCTGAAGGGTGCGGGAGAAAGTGTAATTGTCTTGGAAAAGTACCTTTGATTAAATTTAGGATTGAGTTTATGTTGGCTGCATTATTGTTTCTGAGGAAAGTGATAAATAGATCGAAGAGTATGTTGGGTTTCTCTGAGATTTCATTGAGATTGTGACTGGCATTAAAGTATTGGTCTAGGTGTATGTAGTAATTTTCCATTATGTTCAGTAAAGGGCCCTTGTTTGCTAATACAAGGATGTCCATGTCTTGTTCAATATTGGTGAAATTATGGTTATAATCTTGCATGTGTTGGCCGATGGCTGAAAACTTGTTGTATTTTATTGCGTTAGTGTGCTCGTGGTATCTGATAATGAAGTTTCTCCCGGTTTGCCCGATGTAGGTTTTTTTACAGGATCAAATGTACCACCTGTAAAAAAAACCTACATCGGGCAAACCGGGAGAAACTTCATTATCAGATACCACGAGCACACTAACGCAATAAAATACAACAAGTTTTCAGCCATCGGCCAACACATGCAAGATTATAACCATAATTTCACCAATATTGAACAAGACATGGACATCCTCGTATTAGCAAACAAGGGCCCTTTACTGAACATAATGGAAAATTACTACATACACCTAGACCAATACTTTAATGCCAGTCACAATCTCAATGAAATCTCAGAGAAACCCAACATACTCTTCGATCTATTTATCACTTTCCTCAGAAACAATAATGCAGCCAACCTAAACTCAATCCTAAATTTAATCAAATGTACTTTTCCAAGACAATTACACTTTCTCCCGCACCCTTCAGCCCCACCTTAAGCCCTCTTCCTAAGCCATATTTCATTTCAATACAAGAACTTACTGATTTCCATGATTATAATTTTTACAACACCCCATTTATACTTTATTCTTTGTTAAAAACCTCTTAGTATGTATATTCCTTGTATTATTAACTATTACCATAACACCTCATTTCACTTGTTATTCTTTAAAATAACATTGTCTTAGGATTTCGCCACAAATGATCTTTGCTCCAATACGGCTGATGATGACCCCTAGATGGGTCGAAACTAGTACCGTATAATTTGTAATTTTGTGAATATATTGTAGTATTGAAAAGGTGGAAACGTTTACGTTATTATTATTATTACTTATATATTATATTAACTTTCATGCTCCTACTCTAACAAGGAAAACCCAGAGACTACAGATCAGTATTGGGACACCCTTGAGGAAACCCTAGATCACATCCCACATCATATGACAATTTTGCTAGGAGATTTCAACGCTCAGATTGGGAGAGATTAGAAATATCGGAAGGTTGTAGGAAGGGGAATGGGGAACAGCTTATCAGTCTGTGCACCAAGTATGGATTACTCTTGAAGTCTGCGGCTTGTAAACGCCTACCTAGGATGGCCATGACGTGGTGCAGCCCAAACAGCATGATGGGCGAATTCCAAAGTGACCACGTAGCAATAGACAAGAAGCACCACTGCGACGTTATGAACATAAAGGTTTTACGAGGAGCTAACATAGACTCCGATCATTACCTGTCCATGGTTAAGATGAATCTGAAACCACTGTACAAGACCATGGCTATGCTTATGAAGAAAAAGAAGATTCGTAGGTTTGATATCACCAAACTTAAAGAAGACACTGAACCTGAGAGTCTGAACCAACACATCAATAGGATTAACACCACTACAAAATGGGACCCGCTTCAGGATGCTGTAACAGACATGGCTCAGAAGATGATCCCCAACAGACTAAGGAAATAAGCACCCATGGTGGTCTAACAAATGCGATGAGGCTATAGAAGCCAGGCGACTAGCATGGCTCAAATGGAATCATCATAAAAACGAGCCAACCTACAAGCCTTTAATACACAAAGAAAGAACACCTCCAGCATTATAAGAGGGGCGAAAAAAAAATACAACAAAGAACTAATTAAGCAAGCCGAGGAGGATTTTAGAAGATACAACTCTAGAGACCTACACAAAGGTCTAAAACAACAGATGACCCAGTTCACACCCCAAATTTTACACCTCCACGGAACAGACGGATCACTGTGCCTCGATGATGACTGCATCAAGACCCTAGCTGATTATTTCCAAGGACTTTTAAATGCTGAAAAACCTGTGCAGCGCCTCCCAGTTAGAGAACCAGCTAACCCAGACACGAAATACATCCCTCCTCCCACCTATGAAGAAGTAAGAGACCATTCAACTTCTCAAGAGCAATAAAGCCCCTGGAGAAGACGGAATAGTAGCAGAAATGTTGAAACAAGCTGGTGAGCAAACATTCAGGTACATACATAAAGTAATCCTGGACATATGGGCTAAGGAAAGGCTCCCAGATGATTGGACATCAGCCGTTATCCACCCAATCCACAAGAAGGGAAGCAAAACAGATCCCAGCTACTATAGAGGAATATCACTCCTTTCAGTATTGTATAAAGTCTTTTCCAAGATTCTGGAACGGCACATAGCAAGACAACTGGATAAACAATTAGGGGAATATCAAGCAGGGTTCAGAACTGCAAGGTCTTGTGCTGAACAGATACAAAATCTGAAGACCTTCCTTCAATATAGCAAGAAAAGATGCCGACAGTAGGTAGCTATCTTTGTTGACTTTCAGAAGGCATATGACTCTGTGGATAGAATCACACTCTTCAACACCTTAAGAGAACTGGGACTAAATGAAGAAATTAATAGGTTGGTGCAAGCCACCCTGCATAACACCACTTCCAAAGTTAAGTTTAGAGGTCAATTATCAGAAAACTTCACAATCAAAACAGGGGTGAGGCAAGGAGATGGTATCTCATGCATATTATTTAACTGTGTCCTGGAAAAGATCATAAGAGAATGAACCAGGTCATTACCTGAGAACACCGGATTAAGGATGGGGTTTAAAGCAGACAACTTGGGGATTCCACGCCTGGCCTTTGCTGATAACCTTACTTTATTAGCAAACGACGTGCATGAGACCACTATGTAGCTTCAAACACTGCACTGTATAGCAGCTTAAAGCGGGTCTCATGATCAACATTGGAAAGACAGAGTTTATCACCAACATCAAAGATGTCCCTACAACAATGGGAGGCAGTGATACAAAGCATATCAAGAGAGCTAAAAATGTGAAGTACCTCGGAGAGTGGATATCAGAGGACCTAAGTGAAACAATGGCTCTTGAACAAAAGAAAATCAAATTTGACAAGGCCTACCATGCCTGCAGAAAACTATATGCCTCAAAGCATTTATCAAAGAATGTAAAACTGAGACACTATAATGCAGTAGTCAAACCATCAGTCCTCTACGCAGCAGAATGCCTATCCCTAACTAAAAAGACCCCACTAAGAGCCCTGGAAGTGCAAGAACGGAAATTCCTGAGAAGAATAATAGGGCTAAGGATCCTACCAGATGGAAGGCAATGGTACAAACCCAACAATGAGAAAACCTCATAGATGCCATCAGAAAAAAAGTCTCACTTTCTATGGACACCTATACAGAATGGATCCTAATAGATTATCCCATAAGATCTTCAAGGTTGGTAACAAAGGAAAAGCTACTGGATTCTTTTGGACCAAGCAAGTGGACAAAGATCTTGCAGAGCTTAATATTAATCAAGCCGCCATTAGTGATGGGAATGCATACCATTTAATGGTCAAAACTAAACCTTTCCTAACATCCCTTAAATCAGCTAGCCACAAAGGAGCCGGGAATTGGTCAGAGGAGCACAGGAAAGAATTCGGCGTGAAAATGAAGGAATACTGGGCGACCAGGAAGGCTCAAGAGGCCACTAAGAACACAATCCAGTACGCCACAAGGGGCAGACGACGACAAAAACACAGCTAGAACACAAGCACCATGGTCCACAGATGGCCTAAACGCAAAGAAAAAAAATCGCACCAAAGTGTTAACCACAGTGCTAGTTGAGGCACATCTATAAACATGCAAACAAAGACATGTGCTCTCAGCAATAAACATAATCAGCTACATGGAGTCATCTGAGCCAATCGGATTGTTTCTTTTTTCCAACATGGTATCAAACGTTCAGTAAAAACTAGATCTGGACAGAGTTTACTTGAATCTAACCCATATGCAAGAACTGTGCATTTGTAAAAACAAAGTAATTCACTCTTACTGAAGAATAATCTAATATAAGTTTGGACTCCTTGATGATCTAAATTCTCATTTCATGAAAGAGTCTTACATTTTTAATAATGAAAGTAATAATCCTGATGACCATGATGCTGCTGCTTGTGATGATGATAATGACTTAAATCTTTGTTCCTGAGAAAATCAGTACGATTTGTATTCCGGAACGTTAGTACGAAAAATGTGAAGTATGTGATTTACACCCTCAAGTCATATACTCCAGGTAATAACACACATTTATAATTTTATAATTTATAAAAAGCAGTGGGGGTGGACATCTCGGACATATTCTGAGTCAAGGCCCTCCTTGTGCTCGGGTGAGTAGGACTATACAATTCACCGGTGGTCCCTAATCCGTTAGAGTAGAGATCCTCACTTGGACTGTGTAGGTAGGGTAGCATCCTGCTTCATGAATTTACTGTGCTCAAAACATTTTAAGCAAGCCTCGGACCTATGGAAGTAACGGAGTCCCACTCCCATTTGACAGGTGAGGGACTCCTTGGAAACAACTTGGCGAACGAAATGGAATTCGATGGGGCAGGTATCAATATTAATGGGGCTTATGGAAGAAAGAAAGTAGAACTGGCTGAGTCAGTGAAGAGGATGCATCCGGATGTGCTAGGACTAAATGTTATTCGGGTAAGGGGAAATATTGAGGAAGAGACAGGAGACTATAAAGTGTACTTGACAGATGTTAAAAAAGGAAAAGGCAGAGTGTAGGGTTGGGCTGTACATCAGGAATACCATTGCACGTAATATAGTTTGTTAGGCACGTAAATGAGCGAGTGATGTGGGTAGATTTGGCAGTTGGAGGAATTAGGACGAGAATTGTCTCGGTGTATTCACCATGTGAGGGTGCAGATGAGGATGAAGTTGACAAGTCATATGAAACATTGAGTGACATCGTAGTCAGGGTCAACAAAGATAGTGCTGATGGGCAATTTCATTGCGAGAGTTGGAAATAGAACTGAAGGATACAAAAGGGTGATTGCTAAATGTGGGGAAGATATGGAAGCTAATGGGAATGGTGAGCGTTTGCTGAAGTTCTGTGCTTGTATCGGTTTAGCAGTTATGAATACATTCTTCAAGCATCAGGCTATTTACTGCCCACTACACATGGGAGGCTAGGGGCACCAGATCCATAATAGACTATATCTTATCCGACTTCGAATTCAGAAAGTCTGCTAGGAATTTATGGGTGTTCTGGGGATTTTTCGATGATACAGACCATTATCTGATCTGTAGTGAACTAAGTATCTCTAGGCCTAGGATACAGACAGTGAAATCTGTCTGCAAACGAATAAGGGTAAAAAATTTCCAGGGCGAGGAAATTAGACAGAAGTACATGGATATGATTAGTGAGAAGTTTTGAACAGTGGACAGTAAGCAGGTTCAGGATATAGAAAGAGAATGGGTGGCATACAGGGATGCTGTAGTAGAAACAGCAAGGGAATGCCTAGGAACACCTGTGTGTAGAGACAGGAAAAAGTGAACATCTTGATGGAATGATGAAGTGAGAGCAGCTTGTGAACGTAAAAAGTAGGCTTATCAGAAATGGCTTCAAACAAGGGCTGATGCAGACAGAGAATTGTACGTGGATGAAAGAAACAGAGCAGTAGAAGTCCATTATAGTGAGTACCGCATATAACAAGAACCTCGTTATTACGCCGATTTTGTGCTGTCCCTTCAAAGTTCCTATATTAAACTGTGTATTATCCTTCGGTTACAGCGAGAGCTAAATCACTGACACATCCATTATTACGAGCGCTTAAGCGCATGCGATTTTTCCAATTACCAATATTTATGCACCCCAGCGATTATGTTGCATCCGATCGATTACCTTCGGTATTGTTTCCTCACTATTTCTACTAGCAAGTTCTCTCGTCGACATTCGAAGGCTATGTCGGGGTCGATTAGTAACACCCGTCGACTGCTGTTCGGTAAAGAAAATTTGAAATGAAAGAGGACATTTTTGTAATAAATGCGTAAATAACGTGTCCGATAACTGTTGTTAACTCATTAAAAATAAAGGCCGACTGAACGATCGCTTAATTTTAATGCTAAATACTGTAATGAAGTAAGAATGGGATAACCTCGAGATGACATTGTGCATAATTGATTTCAAAGGTTAGTTTATATTTTCTCGCATCTGGTTAAATTACGGAAAGGCTATTATCTACATGCATTACAAATATGTTATCATGATACGTATACCGTACGGTTAGGTTAGGCAACGCCGTTTCAAGAACAAATCTGAAATGTTTGCCACAGAAACCTCTGCGTGATACCATATTTCTTCGAATCCAAGACGACATTTTTTCTCAGAATTTCATTCGAAAAAAATCAAGAGTTGTCTTGCATTCCCGGCCTAACAGTAACGAATACCACTGGCAACTACTGTGGTTACCATGCTGCTTCTTTTCATTCCCACGCGCGCACGTATACATGAAACTCGTTGACAATAAACGATAGCCTCTTTACTATACATCGCTAGCCGCGACAGCCGGTTGTACAGTGCCTGTAACATCACTGGATCTTGGGAAATAGTGAAGAGAGAATGACGTTCTATTAGCCTATACAAAAACATTTCTCAAATCTACAGAATGGCATCAAAACATGCGAGCCTTCGAATTCTTAGAAAGGCCACGGCTACTCACTGGCAGAGTTATAACGTGTCTACTGTACCTAACGCTTAGTAAAATTAAGTTTTATAGACAGCAGGAACATTTTCGTGATGGATAGTCGTTTTGTAAAGATACGCGGAACAGGTATTGCCGTCATATTAACAACGGGTTCTCGTTGATATTATGATGCCAATTTTAAGTTAATGGTTATTAAACATTCGGAAATGTAGAATAATTGTGCAAATGCCTAACTAAAGCCAATATTTGACAGCATGAAGACAAAGATAGCTAAAAAATATGCATACTGTACAAAAAATGTGACAAGGACGCTTTAAAGAAGTCGAAGATGAAATTGTGAGGTATGTGCACGAAAAACTCAAGGGCAGAATGGCCATACTGTGGCGCAATAAACTCTTCCCTTGACCTTCAACGTACGCGATTAGGCCTGTACATCGCTAGCCGCTGAAGTTGGGCGAACCCGGCAAGCGAGATGTGTGCGTAGTGGTTGCCGATTCTATCTGACGCTGAGTAAAAGTGACAATTTTATAGGCAGAAAGAATATTTGCCTGATGGATTTTCGTATTGTAGAGATGCATGGAATAGGTATTGCTGGCAAATTTTCAACCGGTTCTATTCAGTATTACGATGCCAATTTTAAGTTAATGGTCATTAAACCTGTATAAATAAAGAACAATTGTGCGGCCGCAAAAAAATACAGCATAACGAAAGCCAGTGTTTGGCATTTAAAATGCGTACTGTACAACAAAGGCATTCATGTGATTTTACAAAGCACTTTTTGAGCCTGATTTACATTTGTAAAGGAAAAAGTGGGGTTCGTCTTGGCTTCGGAGAAATACGGTACCCTACTATAATTTTTTCAGAATGAGATTAAACTCACACTTTCATGAAAGATAACAAACAAGTAAGCCGTAGTGTGGATACCATCTGCGGAAACGCAAATTTTGAACAAATCGATTTCCTTTTCATACTGATTTTCCGATTTTTGTACAAAAATCAGGTATAACGACAGTCCGCTGTAGTGAGTAAATTTTTCGCCGTGATGAATTCTCGCTGTAACGGACTTCTACTGTAGTTGTTGAATCCAAAAAGAAGTCGTGGGAAAATTTTGGTAAACACCTTGAAACTCTAAGTCAGGCAGCAGGGAAACCTTTCTGGACAGTAATAAAGAATCTTAGGAAGGGAAGAAAGAGGAATTGAACAGTGTTTTGGGTAAATCAGTTGAACTCATGATCTCAGGGAATCATGGGACAGGTGGAGGGAATATTTTGAAAATCTTCCTGGTAGTGGTCGCGAACAACCAAGCTCATGAGGGGGAGGAAAATGATTTTGGTGACATTACGCTGGAGGAAGTGGAAAAGGATGGCAAATAAACTCCATAGTCATAAAGCAGCAGAAATTGATGAAAATAGAGCTGAAATGGTGAAGTATAGTAGGAAGGCAGGGATGAAATGGCTTCATAGATTAGTAAGATTAGCATGGAGTGTTGGTAAGGTAGCTTCAGATTGAATGAAAGCAGTACTTGCACCTATCTATATGCAAGGGAACAGGAAGGATTGGAACAACTATCGAGGTATCTCATTGATTAGTATACCAGGCTGAGTGGCTTAGACGGTTGAGGCGCTGGTCTTCTGACCCCAAATTGGCAGGTTCGATCCTGGCTCAGTCCGGTGGTATTTTAAGCTGCTCAAATGTGTCAGCCTCGTGTCAGTAGATTTACTGGCACATAAAAGAACTCCTGTGGGACAAAATTCCGGCACCTCGGCGTCTCCAAAAACCGTAAAAGTAGTTAGTGGGACGTAAAGCTAGTAGTAGTAGTAGTAGTAGTAGTAGTAGTAGTAGTAGTAGTAGTAGTAGTAGTAGTCACTGGCATCTTGGAAGGGAGGGTGCAATCAGTGGTTGAGAGGAAGTTGGATGAACACCAGTGTGGTTTCAGACCACAGAGGGGCTGACAGGTTCCGATTTTCAGTATGCGCCAGGTAATTGAAAAGTGTTAGGAGAGGAATAGACAGTTGTATTTATGTTTCATAGATCTAGAGAAAGCATATGACAGGGTACTGAGGGAACGATGTTTGCCATACGGGGGGACCATGGAATTAAGGTAGATTATTAAAATCAATCAAAGGCATTTATGGTGACAATTGGGCTGCAGTGATAATTGACAGTAGAATGAGTTCTTGGTTCAGGGTAATCACAGAGGTCAGACAAGGGTGTAATATTTTACCTTTATTGTTCATAGTGTACATGGGTCATCTGCTGAAAGGTATAAAGTGGCAGGGAGGGATTCAGTTAGGTGAAAATGTAGTAAGCAGTCTAGCCTATGCTGACGACCTGGTCTTAATGGTAGATTGTGCTGAAAACCTGTGCGCTAATATCTTGGAACTTGAAAATATGTAGGTGCAGTGAGTATGGTATGAGAATTAGCCTTGCTAAGACTAAATTGATGTCATTAGGTAAGAAATTCAACAGAATTTATTGTCAGATTGGTGATACAAAGGTGGAACAGGTAGATAATTTTAAGTATTTAGGTTGTGTGTTCTCGCAGGATGGTAATATAGCAAGTGAGATTGAATCAAGGTGTAGTAAAGCTAATGAAGTGAGCTCACAGTTGCGATCATCAGTGTTCTATAAGCAGGAAGTCAGCTTCTGGACAAAACTATCTTTACATCTGTCTGTTTTCAGACCAACTTTGCTTTACAGAAGCGAAAGCTGGGTGGACTCAGGATATCTTATTCATAAGTTAGAAGTAATGGACATAAAGTAGCGAGAATGATTGCTGGTACAAAGAGGTGGGAAGAATGGCAGGAGGGTACTTGGAATGAGGAGATAAAGGCTAAGTTAGGAATGAACTCGATGGATGAAGCTGTACGCTTAAACTGGCTTTGGTGGTGGGGTCATGTGAGGCGAATAGAGGAGGATAGGTTACCTAGGAGAATAATGGACTCGGTTATGGAGGGTAAGAGAAGTAGTGGTAGACCAAGACGATGATGGTTGGACACAGTTTCTAACGATTTAAAGATAGGAGGTGTAGAACTAAATGAGGCCACAGCACTAGTTGCAAATGGAGGATTGTAGCAACGTCTAGTATATTCACAGAGCCTTGCAGACTGAAAGCTGAAATGATAATGATTATGTATGTATGTAAAAAGCGTCATTGATGCAATATTCCTATCCTAATGCATATATTTTATCATATTTAATCAGTGCCTTGAAAAGTGACTTTTCTTGACAATGTGGATGTACAGTATCATCATTCCCATTCTAAGAAATATTCACGTAATGTATCATCAGACTATGCCCTATATCCATTCTACCCCTTTCCAAATTATCAACCAATCAATCAATCACTACTGATCTGCATTTAGGGCAGTCGCCCAGGTGGCAGATTCCCTATCTGTTGTTTTCCTAGCCTTTTCTTAAATGATCGCAAAGAAATTGGAAAATTATTTAACATTTCCCTTGGTAAGTTATTCCAATCTACAACTCCCCTTCCTATAAACGAATATTTGCCCCAATTTGTCCTCTTGAATTCCAACTTTATCTTCATATTGTGATCTTTCCTACTTTTAAAGACACCACTCAAACTTATTCGTCTACTGATGTCCTCCCACGTCATCTCTCCTCTGACAGCTCGGAACATGCCATTTAATCGAGCAGCTCGTCTCCTTTCTCCCAGATCTTCCCAGCCCAAACATTGCAACATTTTTGTAACGCTACTCTTTTGTCGGAAATCACCCAGAACAAATCGAGCTGCTTTTCTTTGGATTTTTCCCAGTTCTTGAACCAAGTAATCCTGGTGAGGGTCCTATACACTGGAACCATACTCTAGTTGGGGTCTTACCAGAGACTTATATGCCCTCTCCTTTACATCCTTACTACAACCCCTAAATACCCTCATAACCATGTGCAGAGATCTGTACCGTTTATTAACAATCATATTTATGTGATTACCCCAATGAAGGTCTTTTCTTATATTAACACCTAGGTACTTACAATGGTCCCCAAAAGGAACTTTCACCCCATCAACGCAGTAATGAAAACTGAGAGGACTTTTCCTATTTGTGAAACTCGCAACCTGACTTTTAACCCCGTTTATCATCATACCATTGTCCACCGTCCATCTCGCAACACTATCGAGGTCACCCTGCAGCCGCTCACAGTCTTGTAACTTATTTATTACTCTGTACAGAATAACATCATCTGCAAACAGCCTTATCTCTGATTCCACTTCTTTACACATATCATTGATATATATAAGAAAACATAAAGGTCCAATAATACTGCCTTGAGGAATTTCCCTCTTAATTATTACAGGGTCAGATAAAGCTTCACCTACTCTAATTCTCTGAGTTCTATTTTCTATAAATATAGCCACCCATTCAGTCACTCTTTTTTCTAGTCCAATTGCACTCATTTTTGCCAGTAGTCTTCCATGATCTACACTATCAAATGCCTTAGATAGGTCAATCGCAATACCTCTTTAGTATTACTCACATCCCCTATCTGGACATTATTCTTGTAACCAACAATCTCTACATACTGCTGACTGAATACTTCTGCCTTTTGAAGATCCTCGCATACACACTCCCCTTGTTCATTAATGATTCCTGGAATGTCCTTCTTTGAACCTGTTTCTGCCTTAAAATACCTATACGTACTCTTCCATTTTTCACTAAAATTTGTATGACCACCAATTATGCTTGCCATCATGTTATCCTTAGCTGACTTCTTTGCTAGATTCAATTTCCTAGTAAGTTCCTTCAATTTCTCCTTTTTACTTCCATAACCATTTCTAACGCTATTTCTTTCCAGTCTGCACCTCCTTCTTAGTCTCTTTACTTCTCTGGATCCTTACCATTCCTTACCACCTTTAAAGGAACAAACCTACTTTCACATTCCTCAACAATTGCTTTAAACCCATCCCAGAGTCTGTTTACATTTTTATTTACCATTTTCCAGCAATCATAGTTACTTTTTTAAAACTCCCTCATGTCTGTTTTATCAGCCATTTGGTACTGCCTAATAGTCCTAATTTTAATACCTTCCTTTCTTTCACATTTATTTTTAACTACGACAAAAACAGCTTCGTGATCACTAATACCGTCTATTACTTCAGTTTCTCTATAGAGCTCATCTGGTTTTATCAGCACCACATCAAAAATATTCTTCCCTCTAGTTGGCTCCATCGCTTTCTGAATCAGGTGCCCTTCCCATATTAACTTATTTGCCATTTGTTGGTCATGCTTCCTGTCATTCGCATTTCCTTCCCAGTTGACATTTGGTAAATTGAGATCACCCACTATGATCACGTTCCTTTCCTTATCGTTTCCCACATAGCTGATTATCTTATCAAATAATTCTGAATCAGTGTCAGAACTACCCTTTCCCGGTCTGTACACTCCAAAGACATCAAGTTGCCTATTATCTTTAGAGAAGAGCCTTACACCCAGAATTTCATCTTTTTCATCCTTAACGTTTTCGTAGCTTACAAATTCTTCTTTCACCAGAATGAATACTCCCCATCCTACCATTCCTATCCTATCTCTACGATACACATTCCAGTTCCGTGAGAATATCTCTGCATCCATTATATCATTTCTCAACCATGATTCAACTCCTATTACAATATCTGGTAAGTATATATCTATTAAACTACTTAATTCGATTCCTTTATTTACAATGCTTCTACAGTTGAGCACTAACATTTTTATGTCATCCCTACTTGATTTCCAGTTCCCTGTTCGCTTAACACCGCTCCCTAGGCCAGCCTGTTTCCCTGAATGTACCTGCCTATAACCCTTCTAAACAAGTTTCCTAACTTATATGTACCACTGCAGTTTAAGTGAAGGCCATCTGGGCGCAGATCCCTGTCTCCTACCCACCCATTAGGATCTAGAAATCTCACTCCCAGTTTCCCCACATACCCACTCCATAGTCTCATTTAAATCCTCAATCACCTTCCAGTCAATATCCCTCCTGCAGAGTATTCCACTGATAACAATCTCCGCTTCCTTAAACTTCATCCGTGCTGCATTTACCAGATCCCACACATCCCCAACTATGTTGGTACTTATACCTGCTTGCCTTACGTTGTTGGTACCAACGTGAAACACTACCACCTTCTCCTTTCCCTCTTCCTTCTCTTCTACTTTCCTCAACATCTGCCTCAACCTAATTCCTGGATAACACTCTACCCTGATTACCTTTCCTCCGCACACTTTCCCCACATGTCTAACGATGGAATCTCCCATGACCAGAGCCTCAATTACTAGAATGCTTGGTTCATGAGCAAGTCCTCGCGTACTTAACGAACTACTTACTGATTGAGCATTACCAATCTGGTTTCAAGAAAGGATACAGCACAGCATTTGCAGGAATGAGGAATGCACCGGAGAAAGTAGTCAAGTCACGCAACATCTTGGTTGAATAACGACAAAGGGGAAATCAAAGACTTAACATCTGGAAGGAGTGCAAAGAAAAGAGAATAGGTTTGAGAGATAGAAGATCTGGTGGATTGTGTCAGCATAACGAATGAAATAATAATCATATAGCTTCAATTATTTTGTGTAGTCGGTTTGATTTGATGCCATTTAGGCTGTCTGCATGTCAGTCCCCTTTTACTCTGCCAAGTGGCAGAGAAATGGAGCTCTCTTGGATGAGCTATGGCTGAGTTTTAAGTAACTTTGTTGGGTAAACACTAAATATGTCACCAGTGATCTTTTTCATGTCAGCTTTGTACAACATGGAGTGCCAAATTGACTTTTTTCTGCTCTTCTGCTTCTGCTGGGTTTGAATCTATAATCTTAGGATCCAGAGCCTGACACTCCACCACTGATCCACACAAGGAGCTCTACTCTTCTGATAAAATTGTAACACTGACAAATTTCTTTATTATCATTCTAATGCACAGTGTATATTTGTGTTGTACCATTGCTTTTACTTTAGGCAGCTTAACTGTAGATTGAGAAACTTCCAAAGAAAAGTACATCCATTTGCTCAGAGGAGGGAGAGGGGTGGGGGTGGGAGGGAATCTATCAATGCTGATTCCATATGTCTGTCAACTTAATTGATGTGACTTGATTCCTATATTCATTCTGCAGTTCATTTTGCCCTCATTTTCTTGACTGGTTTTTTTTTCTTCTTTTTTTTTTCTTTTTTTTTTCCTTGGAAGTTTGATAGTATTTACCCAAGCTCTGAAATCTGTTGCCTCTCTTAAAGGTAAATGTATACCCATTAAATCTATTATAGCCATTTTCATAAACAACCCAAGATGTGAAAAATACTTACACAGTATTTGGTGGTAGGATAAAAGTATGATGACTTATAGATGTGGATAAATATTCAAACCCTATTGTAGTGTTTTAGACTACAATTCATTATTGCTATAAGTAAGATTTGGAAGTTTATGACTTAAAAAAGTACAAAATGTTCAAGCAAATATGCCCTAAAAACTAGCTAAATATGACCTAAAAAGTAGATAAAATATGACTCAAGCATTTTAGGAATAGGTAGCAATTATTAGGATACTGTTCACATTAAACGTGCCAAAAATGTGATTTGGCAATAAAACAGCACACACATTTAATCATGCAAACTGACAGAGCTACAATAGGTACGTCAGCATAAGAACCGTGAGGTGCAGTTCACACTTTCCTTAAAAAATAATAAAAGCACAAAAAAACTTAGTATTGGCATGGTTTTTGGTATCTATTGGCGTACATTCACATAGCATCTCTTTCTCAGAATCGCATCTTCTAAACCTGCTACCTATCTATTTCGGAAAAAGAAAGAAAAGAATACATCTACCGCAGTATTTTGAAATTCTGTGTTTGAAACTCTATGCAGATAACATGAACCTTAATAAACTACGCCTCATTTTTTAAAATATCAAAATATAAACATAAGTGAACTTATATCATTGAAATGAGCATAATATGACCAAAACAATGGAAATGGCTGAAAGATGCATATATATCCAACATAAACTTGCTTTAAATTGTGTCAGGGACCCATCATTCAGTTATTTTTCAGGTTTCAGGTGAAATGAGCTCAGGGAAGAAATATGACTTTTCCTTAACATCCGACCCTTAGCTATAACATACTTTACCAAGCAAGTGGCTGCGTGGTTTGGATCGCATAGCTATCGGCGTGCATTCGGGAGATAGTGGGTGAGAATTCCACTGTTGGCAGCCTTGAAGAGGATTTTCCATTGTTTCCCATTTTTACACTAGGCAAATGCTGGGGCTGTACCTTGCTTCCTTCCCAATCACGTCGTCGCCATAAGATCTATCTGTCCAATAACGGACCATTTATATTGGTATTATAAATTTACGCATTTGAGACAAATATTTCAGGTTCCCTATGGGAATCAACATCTATATCATGTATCAGTGAACCGTAAAAGAAAATCGTAAAAAAAAAAAAACACATGTTATTTAATGAAAGTTCCCTTTTTTTAAAATTTGTTAAGTTACTTATATTTGACTGATATCGTTCCAGGTGAAATAATATGCACCTTCAACAGTCTGTATATTCTGGTGCTTGCTGCTGTCAGCATCCTGTATAAGTTTATGTTCCAAGTCTCTCAAATGCACTTCAAATTCCAGCAAACATCGACAATGGTTCAACTTTGGAATTGTCTCCATCATCTTTGCTACAACAACATTTTCAGCAACATTATGCACAGTGCTGCCTCCTTTATGCATAAAACATCCATATAGAGATCTCTACTTATTAACATGTCATGTTTACTTTTTCACAGCCATCACATTGTTAAATTTGCTCCTTGTAGACTGTAGCCATATTTACAGAAACAAAGCAAGGGTTATCATAATCATTAAATAACAATAAGTTTCAGAAGAGAGAAATAAAGGATTAACAGTAACATTATAACAGAATTATTAACCTTCACTTTGAGGAACAATAAATAACAGTTTAAACTTTTGTTCAGAAATTATGAATCATATGAAAATGCAAGCTTATCTTTGTGTGTGATTCTACAAAATCAACACACACTGTATAGACTTATATTTCAAAATTGGAAAATGTTAAGGACTAATTGCTGTCACTGCATATTAATGTTATGTTGAATATATCTTTTTGAAATTGATCATCAGAGTTGAAGGTTTTTCTGGACTGAGATGTTTAGTCAGATAATTTGGGAAAATAACACTCATTCATGTACTCATTCAGTTTGCAATAGGAATATTCTGAGAAACAGAAAATGTTACTTATGGGTATATTAAACTTCATTCATAGTATCATCAGAATTTTGAAAGATGGTTATGTTTGTTATATAAACTGTGTATTTATTTTTGAGACAGACTTTAGCAATAAGGATGTGATACAGATCTGTTCTGATCATGTACAGAAAGTTATAATACATGAATTACTTCCAATTGTTCTAGATTTAAAATATTATCCTATATGTTGACTGTTTATTACATCAGTATTGAAGAATGTGAGAAACTGTAAGTGGTGTACATGAATATTTCTTTCCTTGCTGGTATGCACAGTTGAATTATGTTGTACTGAATGTTCATGATGATGTCCTGATGATTTTATTTATATAATATTTTGTATGGTGTATTTCACCATTAGTTGCCAGAGCTTCAAGTTCAGCGAAGATATATATTTGTTATGCAACATCTTTTTAAAAAACTATTATTATACTGTATAGTACTATTTAAGTATACCTATAATTGTCATGGAAGATTTAAGAATATATACTGTATATAATTTTTTATAACCCATGTTTTACATGCTTATGAAACTTGTAAGAAAATACAAGGAACAAAGTTATATTATTTTTCTTTAGAACTTGTTACACCTTTGGAGTTCAAAACTGAATTCTCTCAACTTTTGTGCAAGTGCAATGAACAATATAGCTACAAGCTATACAATCACATTTTACACTCTGTGACTGTTCTAGCAAATTGCATGTCAAAAACCTGGGAGCATTCAGAAGAAAGTCTGTAGGAGCATACATCTGCCTTTCTTGACTCAAACCTATTTATAAATATGTTATGGTGGTATTAGTTGGCCTAGGATAGCGTTTACATGGTGAATGGCTGCACCACCATGGGTTTGCGTTGTGGAATCAAAATACCATGCTACACCCAGATGGTCGTGACACCTGGTTCCCTATGTTTGGACGAGTGTACAGCACCTATCAGCAGGATCCAACAATGTCACATTTTTATTTTAAATTTTGTTATGTCATCCCAATACAGTGGAAATTAAATTTGGATTCATCATCATCATTTTACAGTACTGCTGGCGAGCCTCTTCCATTCTATCTTATTGAGACACGTTCTGTTATTAATGATGTCCTCCAGTGTCCTTCCCTGATCTGCAATGTACATCTTTACGATAATGATCCAGTGGGTTCTTGGTCATCCCACCATCCATTTCCCTGCCACATGTCGCTCCAAGTTAACATATGCTGTCCTTGTTGGCTCCATCCTCATTCAGGACATGCTGATCCGATCTAACAAGGATGTAACAATCCCAGCTTCCTTCCTAACATCATTCCTCAATTTGTCCAGTTTGGTTTTTTGAATTGTGGACCTAAGGAACTTCATCTCGGATGCCTGGAACCTTGATGAGTCTTTCTTAGTGAGGGTGCAGGTTTCATTACCATAGGTTAAGATTGATATGAAGTACTGATTGAATATCACCAGCTTTGATTTTGTTGGTACTTTGGGATCCCAGAGGAGTGTTCATACTTGCTGGTAAAAGTGAGAGCTCTTCTGCACTCTATTTGCCACCTCCTTTGTGGCCTTTTGGATTAATAACTTAAATACAGTGGAAATTAAATTTGGATTAATAACTTAAAATATTAACAAAACAAAACTAACCAGTTTGTATTATCTGCTTCCAAACCTCGGAGTAAGGTGTACAAAAATTGAGATGCCTGTGGTTTTAAGGATTTTTGATACAGTAAAACCCCATTGACGTTTCTGGAGAGGACAAGGAAAGAGAAAGTGTTTAGTGAGAAAACGTATTATTAAATACACAAATAAAAACTATCCAATAGGGATATGGAAGCACTTGATATGTTTTATTTTTTCTACATGCGTGCATTTTATGTCGTGTATGTGCGGGTCCAGGCTATCTACTGTTTCTAAAGATGAGATGAGAGTATTAAAACACATGAAAAGATGAGAACAAATACAAAAAACTTTTCCACTGGGGTCTATTAAATAACAACAGTGCATTAAATGTTATGTAAAACACCAGACAACAGATATGAAAATATTTGCATAGGTGCCCATAAAAGTATCATTGTATTATTGCAGATCACAGTCTTTCTGAAACAAATGTTAGCTGAAATGTTATATTTCAGACCAGTGGGTTCTTAAACATTGTTTTCTGATCATACTCTTCGATCATGAATCATTTGGAGGTTAAACTTGGCCATGTGCGAGTGAATGACTTTGACTGCCATCTTGAATGCGACAACTTCGATCGACTCTAGTCGAAACTCGAAGATGCGAGTTTCAGTACATGCGCCACCGGTAAATGATGCGGATACCTGTCCACTTGATTTTAATTTTGTCTTCATTGGTAACAGATTTCAAAACCTTTTCAGCATCCATCATTGGGCTACCACAAAAGAAATATGCACCACGATAATCAACTTCACAGGAATATGTTCATAATCCGTTCGTAATGCGACAAATATTCGCAACCCATCGCTTGTCAGTATTAATTTCTAACTTCTGAATGGGATGCAAAATACAAACACAAACAGGTTTATTGAGTTATTAGGCAATATCACACAAAAACGGCAAGCAAAACTGGTCTTCGTTAGGCTAACGTTTTTTTCCCCAAAGGTATAATTTACCCTGTAAAGTTCAGAAATTTAAGACCTTTTCCTGTTTTTGTGTAATTTTCCCCAATGTGCCTTGTGGTGATGAGGACTTTTATCCTTTGTCAGAAATCATGTTTCTATCACAAGAGATGCCAAACAACATTTTCAGGGCTACAAAAAAATGTGATTCTACAAAGTAGTAAAGCAAGAATTTGTGACGCGTTGAGTTATTTTTATATAGATTTAACATGGTGTGAATAAGGACTTCGAATTTACGACGTGCTAAGTGAGAAAACGCCTTAATGAGGAACGCACTAACAAGTTTTCACTGTATTTGTTAATCCATTTCATGTTTATTTTGTACTTCATTTTTAGCACTTTCTCTCGAGAATCTACACTGCCTCTTCAATACTTTTGGTTGAGCTGGAATCTCATTCAGTGGAGGTCTCTGTATCATTGTGTTCGAAATGAGCATCTGCATTCTTGGTGTCAAATTTTTCATTTTCAATACCAACATCAACAATTATTCATTCTGTTTGTTTATTGCACAGTATTTTAAGACCATTTCTCTTCATCACAAAATTCTGATGGCTCTGTATATCAGTCTTTGTATTTGACTACGAAGAGTAGTGGTCTTCCATTACCGGTACATGTTGAGATGCACCTGTGTAGATGCTGTGCGAGTATATTTCCTTCTCCCTTGTCCTCTGTTTCTACTTGCCACAACAGCATGGCAGGTAAGCGCTACTCTTGGCATTCTAATAACTCCAGCCTAAATTATGATCTGTGTAGTTGCTTGTCTCCAGTGCTGGAAAACTGAACTCTAGACAAGGGCTCAAAGTTAAATTGATCAGGTTATGAAGATAAGAGCAAGTGGCTGCTATATTTTATATTTTTATATGCCTGGAGAACCAGTCTTATTAATATGTTGAACTGTGAAAACATAATTTGAAAATCATTCTCTCTCATTGGTAATCAAATCAAATGTTGAAGCCATGTGATTATTCATGCAGCTATTTTGTTTATTATATCAGTTAATTATTATGAATAGCACTTATTTCTGACAAATTAAACAAGTTATATTTGTACAACTGTAGTGAATTTGACTTATGTAACATCCACTAATTCTTAATGTATAATATGAATGTATAGATTTGATTTAGAGTCATTCTATGCCACATAGTCACAGAAAATCAATTTGATCATCTGATTTCCATGAAATTTAAAAGGCTGATAATGAATTTAAGGTAACTTCACATGAAAAATGTTACCCCTTGGTGATGCACGATATTCATATAGCTGGATTGCAAACATGATTAAGAAATGGAAGATTTTTGCTAACATTTTTATTAAAAAATTACTTTGAATTTTGATGGCATTTTCATTTTGAACATTTTTTTTCACATAAATGTTTTACATTGAAATATAGAGTATTTCATAATCCTTTCAGGGTCACATTATATGACATACTTGTGTAAGAATTTGATATTCAATTTGTGGGGGGAATAAGATGTTTTATAATTAAAAGCGAGTCTCTTCTTTTTTCACACTTAATTTGGTTTCAGATTGTCTGTTGTTGTTGTTGTTGTTGTTGTTCCTTTTTCATTATGTCCAACTAAGGAGCATGATTGAACTTATTTAACTGATGTTGTTGCCTTTTTCTTCTCCCAAAATCTCTTCATCTTCTTGCTTTGGCTTTTCTTGCAATCTTCTGACCAGGTTTTCTAATTATTATTATTATTATTATTATTATTATTATTATTATTATTATTATTATTATTATTATTAATCGCACCGACACAGATAAGTTTTATGGCGATGATGGGATAGGAAAGGACTAGGATTGGGAAGGAAGCGGCCTTGGCCTTAATCTCTCAGCGTGGGACGACTTTCACTACCTGGCTACCCTGTGCTGCAGGAGGAGTGGAGCTCCAAGCATACTATGAGTGCAGGCTTTTAGTTAATCGGGCGTAAATGAAAAGCGGTTCAATGAATTTTACCAAAATGTTCAGTTTGTTATTAGTGCATAAACACAAAACAGTTCAATTTTTCACACGGGATATAAGCAGTTCTTTGCAGCAGTCTGAGGCCCATAACCTGCCGTAAACATTTCTCTTTGGCCTCTGTAATTATCCATGTCTTCTCACAAAAACCCGCCATCAGTAACATTACGGCCGATATTTTCCCATGTATCAAAAGCAACATCAATGTCACGATCACTACTTTCACTCTCAAATTCTATATCCTAGTCCCTGTTTAATGAAACTAAATTTTTTGTTCCATCATTCGGCAAAACATTGTTAATTTTCGAATTCGCTATCACGAGAAAACTTGTAGCTGTCATGATGTCAACAAGAGAACTTGTTGGTTTTTTAGACGCAATATGTCAAATGTAATTGATAAAAACTCAGTAGACATTCGCAACAAATCAAAGATCGATGCTTCATTTATAGATACATCTTATTACATTTGTAATAGTTCAAGAACTATTCGCTAGATAAAAGCACAAAGCATCAGCTGCTATGCGCGTGCAGTGTACGTCACTCCATGACAGAGAACGTTGGGGAGTCTGCGTGCAGTGTACGGCACTCCATATTGAGTGGTTAATTAAGGTACAGCCCCAACATTTGCCTGGTGTGAAAATGGGGAAACCACAGAAAACCATATTCAGGACTGCTGACGGTGGGGTTCGAACCCACTACCTCCCTAATGCAAGCTCACAGTTGCGGGTCGCTAACCGCACAACCACTTACTCAGTTTTCAGATCTTCTGAAATGTAATTTTCAGGGTTTTACAGTTCGGGGTCATCTGTGTATGTAGTCATTCTAAGTTGATTAAGGATTCCCACAAAGTCAAAGGGTCTACCATATTTCATGGTTATTGTAGGAATGGCTAGGACTTCCTTGTTATATTGACTTCAGATCTTCACATAACAAGCATAGGCAAGATTTAGTCATCATCTCAGAAATGGGTTTCACTTTAAAGCTCCCACTAACTTATATATTGTTTTAACTTTCGGTTCATGTTTCACCACAACTCCATTGTAGCATTTTCATCTATGACATGGAGTTTCTGCTCCTGTTATTTCTTAAGGTGTGAACATTGTGAACCATAAATCAGTACTGCCCCAACAGTTGCCATCTTGTAAATCATCCCCTTTACTTAGATGGGTATGTGTTGACCACAGAGTATACCAGTTGGTATCTCCACTTCATCCAGCTAGTATTCACGCAATGATGTATGTCTTCCTTGATGTTATCGTTACAAGATACTTTAAAAACTATTTTATCGGGCCCCTTTAGGACTAAGGGATTGCCACTTATTTCAATTTAAGAGGCCATTGCATCATATAAGCCTTTCATATGTGATCGGTGGGGTATTAGCAAACGGTGAAATTTTTTTGCCAGTTGCATCTAATTTTCATATGACATTGTGAGTCTTGAAACTAGCTTATCCATCATTAAAAAATGTGCACTCTTCTGCTGAATCTATTTTATTGTATAATTGCTTAGCATTTTGTATAATCATAAGTCCAGAGATGGGCACTCCTGACCATTTAAGAGTAAACCATTAGTACAAAGCAAAGTCAAGTTGTTCCAGCTTAGATTTCCATAGAACACAGTATCTCCTAACCAAATACAGTAGAAGTCCGCTAGAGCAAGTACAGTATATAACGAGAACCCCGTTATAAAGACAGTTTTTGTCTGTCCCTTCGAAATTCCTATATTAAACTGTGTATTATATTTCGGTTACAACGAGAGAGCCCTATCACTGACGCATTCGTTATTACGAGCGATTAAGCGTGCACGATTTTTTTCAGTTACTGGCATTTATACACCCGCGATTACATTGCATTTGATCGATTAACTTTGGTATCATTTCCTCGCTGTGGGAGTTTGAAATTGATCCATTTTTGCATTCTCTCTTACTGTGACTTGTGCTCTCTGAACGTCTAGGAGCATTGTTAGGATATGTTGTTGTTATCATCCAGGATATAGATTTTGAAACAAAATGGTAGCACATAGTTGACTGGAAGTGATCCCCCTTTTCATTTTAATCTATTCACGACATTTATTAGCGCTGAAATACTCGATTGAATGAACCGACGTACTTTGAATCTTTGACCCAAAATAAAGAAACATTAAGGTTATATTGTATTTCGACAACTTCGTAAACATACAGCTGCAGACTATGGCCAAATAAAGGGAAGTATCTTGCTCGTTTTAGCATTGCTACTTACTCCACTTAGGGCTGGTTGCATAAACCATTTGATCTTGGATCAGAGACGAAATTGATCTCAGTTTCACTCTAAACTCTGATTTTTTTGTTGTATAAACGTTAATATGAAATCAATTCGCACTGAACTAGGATTCACTTTGACTGGAGAAATTTCTCCAATTAAACTCTTTGATCTCAGTTTAAGGAGTTGTTTTCTTTTCGAGTTACAAGAACAGCTGATTGTGAACATACTATTACATGTGTTGTTACGATAAATCATAAGACTAAGCTAATACATTCTCAGCTATAGTTGTCCGTATATAAGCTATATTACGCTTCGTATAACACAGTGAAACATAATTCTACAACATAACCTTTATGAATTGCTTACGTTCTGTGTTTTACAGATGTCTGATTACTGGGATATGGAGGGTTATTCAGCTAAGTTGTTAGTTGTCCATCTCAAATAACATTATGGGCTGTTCAAGATAGAATAGCGTCAGTATCCTCTGAGATAATGCTATTTCTTTCTTTCTTAATCTGTTTACCCTCCAGGGTTGGTTTTTCCATCGGACTCAGCAAGGGATCCCACCTCTTCCACCTCAAGGGCAGTGTCCTGGAGTGTCAGACATTGCATCGGGGGATACAACTGGGGAAAATTACCAGTAACTCGCCCAGGCGGCCTCACCTGCTATGCTGAACAGGGTCCTTGTGGGGGATGGGAAGATTGGAAGGGAGAGACAAGGAAGAGGCCGTGGCCTTAAGTTAGGTACCATCTCAGCATTTGCCTGGAGGAGCAGTGGGAAATCACGGAAAACCACTTCCAGGATGGCTGAGGTGGGAATCGAACCCACTTCCACTTTTCAAATTTCGTGGCAGAGCCGGGAATCGAACCCGGGCCTCCGGGGGTGGCAGCTAATCACACTACCCACTACACCACAGAGGCGGACAATAATGCTAATAACTTTGTTTTTGAAATGGAACTACACTCTTTTCTACACATAGCCTTAAATCTACAAACATTACGAGTTCAGCACTGTGATTATTCTGAAAATAAATCGAAGTACTTCTCAAGAAAATGTAATGTATTCAAACGTGCTTCATTTGCCAACTGGGGACTGCTTTGATCGATTTGCACTACGTATGAAACATGAGCTAGCTTTTGACATGCAGAGTTACTTCACTTTTTCCTGACAGCTACGTAAGCTCTGCTGTGCTCATAAAAGCACTATGACTAAATTTATGATTTAAAACCTCTTTAAGTTAATATCGCCGTAGCTAACAGGCACCGTAAAGGAAAAACGGACATGCAATGAGTTCTGTGTAACAACATTTTTATTCTGACGTGATTTTATAACTACACAAGACCGAACGAGCCCTACTGCAACTGGGAAATTACCCCTTCTTCTAACAGATTCTTCAAAAAATGAATAAAAGAAAGAATGGCCACGAAGGTCATGAAAATGAAAGACTCGCTAGGCCTCGCAAACCTAATACCATGGGGATCAGAAAAAAGAAAAAATACAAGGGTTGACGGAGGAAAGTCGAATATCCATTTTTCGTTCATCTGTGTTCGCTGCAAGAAAATCATATGAAGAAATTCTAGTACATGCTGCAAACGTGCATTTGTCGACAGTCAAAGCCAGCTCAATTCAACCTGTGTTATCCAAGGGGCAAAGCAATTTCGTATTTCATTTGTTGACAGTCACGGCCAGGTCAATCCCACCATTTAAGTATTATTCAACAGGCAAAGCTACTTTGTATTTCATTTGTTTTGCAGTGTTGCAACGTCCACTTTTTTTGAACTCTGATTACATTTGAACTACACTGTGTAAACCGAGTTCAGTATTGTACAACGCTATGAAGTCGTAATCTCAGTTCATTTTTGTAACTAAGTTCTAAATTGATCTCCAGTCAGATGTTTTTATGCAACCGGGCCTTGGAATTTCCACTTTATTTTGGTCTATTTTAGGAAGAGTACTCTATTTCGTATATTACATTTAGTTAAGCACATACTGTTCACGAGATCTTTATTGCTGCCAGAAATGATAATCTGTTCATTGTTCCGCTTTCATTCACTAACAAAATGACAGAAGCCTCATTAGATAGATTACATAACTTGAAATGGAAATGCACTAGGGAATGTTATTAACAGCTTTAGTGACCCTACACCATTGAACGAATATCACTATTACCGAGAGAGACTACAAGAGACACCAGACAAACTTATTAGCATAGATGACGTAATCCACGACCTTCTTTCGGATCAAGAGTTCGAATCTGATATCGAAAAATGTGAAGAGTATATTGATACTGCCAAAACGAGCCATACACCGCTCTACACACGGCATTAACACAAGTACAGCCATTTCAACATCTTCTCTCAGTATTAATGCTCCCAACACAGTAGGCCTACCCTCTGCAATCACACATTCAACAAAACTGCCCACTATCAAACTTGAGGCTTTTAACGGTAACATCAAAACATGGTCTCGCTTTTGGGAACAGTTCCAATCAGACAGTATCTACAATTGATAAACATGTTTTCTTGAGAGGTTATCTGGAGGGAGAAGCTAAACGTCTCATTGATGGTATCGCCGTCACTGCAGAAAATTATGAAGAAACCAAACGAATTTTGCAATATAAATATGGTGATAAAAATAGAATTATACAAAAATACTTAGATTTCCTAGATAATCTCAAACCCATTCTATCTATCACTCCTGATTCCTTAAATTACATGTGCATGGAATGGAATCGTCACATACAAGCTCTGAGGGCTCTGGGAGAGAATGTAGAAAACTACGGCCAAATTCTTGCTCCCAAAAATTCTCCGGGCATTCTCGGAAGACATTTTCCCCCGTTGGATAATTTTCACAAAGAAAGAGAAACTCTTTGAAGACAATATTTCCAAGTTGATGAAATTTTTTAATGACGAGTTTGAAGGCACTCTCATAGCGAAGAAAATTCGAGGTGATTCACCAACTGAAGAAACATTTCTTCCTACTACCGCTGCGTTCCATGTCAACACAAAATCGACAGAAATTTATCAGGTAAAAAAGAGACACCGAAGCCATTCTGTGTATTCTGCGATAAACGAGGACACTGGGCCCAAGACTGTAAGCAAATAACGAACATCAAGGACCGTACTGAGAAACTTAAAACTACATCACGATGCTTTCTGTGCCTTAATTGTGGTCACTCAGTTAAGAGCTGCAGCAAACGTGAACAAGCTCTCTGCTCTAAATGCAAGCAATCACATCATCGTTCATTTGCCCTATTGAAGATTCACAACCAACCACAGTTAATCAAATTGCCATCCACTTACCTGACTACACGGACTTACAGACGGCACGTGTTCAGTTAATTGGACCAAGAGGATTGAGTAAAGTAACACATTGCGTTTTGGACTCAGGCAGGCAGTCAGTCAGCTTCATTTGTACATCACTTATCAACTCGCTCAAACTTGAAATTGTCACTGAACAAACTGTCACCATCACTGGATTTGAAACGACTCAATCAACTTCAGAGAAACGTTGTCAACTACGTCTTCACATTCAAGGACTTACAACAAAAACACAAACATTTATCACTGCTCTTGAAAGTAACAATGTGTATTCTG
This sequence comes from Anabrus simplex, assembly GCF_040414725.1. Taxonomy (NCBI): domain Eukaryota; kingdom Metazoa; phylum Arthropoda; class Insecta; order Orthoptera; family Tettigoniidae; genus Anabrus; species Anabrus simplex. The sequence goes on along the minus strand of NC_090265.1, from coordinate 861,996,782 downwards.
CTCATCCGACTACTCCACCAGACATCACTTCACTTGCACACAGTCATAAACTATTGTTGGCAGACCCCAGAGATAATTCGCCAGACTTGCCCATTGAGAATTAATCGGAACCGACCACTATTGGAAACTAATAAGACACTCCTCCAATCAGAATATCTTCGTCATTTGTCTTCCATAGATTTTTGGATGGATAGTTAGTGGCAACCAATCAGGAATCGTCATTAACAAAGTCAGCGTAAATAAGGTAGAGCTACTGGAAGATTTTACAACACTTGATAACCAAATACGTCGGTTTTGGAATCTTGAAAGCATGGGCATCAAAGATACTGAATTAAGATTAAGTACTAGAAACACAGAGATACTCAACGAATTCCACGATTCTTTCTGTGTAGATGACTGTAGGCGAGTAGTTTCACTTCCCAAGAAACACAGTTCACTTCTTAACGACAGTCGGACGGATGCAGAAAAACACTTCCAAGCATTGACAATAAAATTCAAGAACGACATCAGCTACAAAAATATATACTACAATGAAATGCTTACTTACATTCTACAGGGTCAAATTGAGGTGGTTGACACAGATATTATACCAGACTTATCCTACTATCTACCTCACCATGCTGTCAAGAAGAAGAATGGAGATTACACGAAATGGAGAGTCGTGTTTGATGCATCTTCTCATACAAATATGTGCCTATCTTTAAATGATATATTGGAAATAGAACCGAATCTCATTCCTGAAACACTATCTGTATTACTCAGGTTCGGATTGTTCCCATATGCCTTAATAGGGAATCTAAAGCAAGCATTTCTACAACTATCTTTACACCCCACCAACAGAGATTTGACCAGATTCTTTTAGTATTGCTTGATATCAGATGCTAATGACCAACCTCAGACTACAAATGATATTATCACTTATTATTTCACCAGACTACCTTTTGGACTTTGTTGTAGCCCCTTTCTTCTGTCTGCCACACTCAGAGAATTAGCAAAGTTACACACTGATTTATTTCCTTCAGCTGCTGTACTGGTGGACAACTGCACTTACACGGATGACTTTATTACCTCTACGACAGGCGAAATTGCTCTCTGCACAATACACAGAGACCTTATCGCACTCATGAACATATGCAAGCTTCTGATGTCAAAATGGGCTAGTAACTCTGAATCTCTACAAGACTCATGGAAGGCTGTGAATATAACTCCACATATAAGAACAAAAGTTCTTGGCATTGATTGGGATACCGAGCCTGATGCCTTCTCTCACATCGCTGGTGATATTTTGATTGGCTATTTAGAAAAACCTAGTACCAAACGCCTAGTACTTCAGGTTATTTCAAAATTCTACGGCCCACTCAGATTGTTCTCACCAGTCTTAATAATTGGCAAATTACTATTCCAAGATACTTGGTACAGAGGTATTGGATGGCTAGAAACACTTCCTTTCAACATTGGTGCAAAATGGTCGTTATGGTGCTCAAATCTCCACCATCTTTCAGATATTTCTCTTCCACGGTGGATAGGAGCTGTAAATTCACGACTTGAGATCTCTACGTTACATGTTTTATGTGATGCACAGAACGAGTATATGGAGCTGTTATATACCTGCGTACGGAATTTAACAATGACACGACAATGCGACTAGTATGCAGCAAAGCTAGATTAGCACCGGTAAAGAAGATCACTTTACCTCATCTAGAACTGCTTGCAGCGTTAGTGGGAGTGAGACTTTTACAATATTTCTGTAATGCCACAAATTATGATATTACAAAGGCAACAATGTGGACTGACTCCACTGTTACACTTGGGTGGATTCGCAGCGAACCTCATCGTTGGAAAACATTTGTCTGCAATCGCGTTACCGAGATCATCTTGTACACTTCATCACAGTGGATGCACGGCCCAGGAATTAATAATCTGGCAGATCATTTATCAAGAGGAATTCAAATCCAAGACCTACGTTCAACTGAAACATAGTGGTATGGTCCTACCTGGCTTCGAGCTTCACCACAGCACTGGTCTCAAGATTCCATACCCGAGCACAACACACTCCCAGAATTTAGAACAACTACGCATCAAACATTTGCTGTTACTGTTCAAAATCCCCTTCTTGATATTTCCAAGTACAGTTCCTACTTGAAACTACTCCGAATAGTAGGATGGATTTTTCGTTTTATGAATAACATACGTAACAGAGAAATACGTTACGGCGAACTGATGGCTTCTGAAATGGAAACCAGTCGACATTATCTAATTCTTGCGGCCCAACAAGAAAGCTTTCCTGAGGAGTATAAAGCTTTACGGGAGCTTTTACCACTGCCGAAGAAGTCTAAAATTAAACATTTCCAACCATTTCTGCAAGACAAATGATCCGCCTAGGAGGTCGACTTCAGTACACTGAAACATCATTTAATGAGAGACACCCACTCCTTCTTGACGGCAATCATCACTTCTCTCATTTATTGATCAGACAAATTCATATTAAACTGCATCACCTTGGACTGCGAGTAGTACTTTCAGAACTTCGGTCATAATTCTGGATCATTCGAGCACAACAAGCCATCAAGAAAGTTCTTCGAATGTGTTTACCATGAAGCCCGCGAATAACCCTCACGGGCAAGCTCCTGAAGCTCCATTACCAGCAGACTGCGTTAAGTATGCAACTCCATTTGAAGTCGCAGGTTTGGATTTCGCTGGCCCGCTGTATGGAAAGCAAGGCAACACTGTACAAAAATGGTATGTCTTATTACTCACTTGTGCCACTACTCGAGCTGTTCACCTAGAACTTACTTCCGACATGACTGTAGACAAGTTTTTTACTTGCCTTTCAACACTTCACCAGTCGTAGAGGAATTCCACACACAGTATATTCAGACAACGCTTCTACCTTCCATGCAGCCAATAAGGATCTCAGAGAAGTAACTACTATCCTTCAACAAAACAAAACTTCCCAATATTTTGCAACCAATAGAATTAACTGGGAATTCATTGCTCCATGTGCTGCTTGGTGGGGAGGATGGTGGGAGCGTATGATTGGCACAGTTAAGCAGTGTATTAGAAAGGTCTTAGGACGCAGACAAGTGAACCATGAAACACTTAACACAATTCTGGCCAGTGTGGAGGCCGCAATAAATTCACGTTCATTACTCCAGGATGAAGGCCCTACCACTTTAACTCCTGCTCACTTCCTAAACCTCGGAAGACGATTGACTTATGTCCCTAATGGATCTGAAACACTTCTGCACAAAGACAAACGACAATTCAGACTTCAGCAATAGGCAACAAACGATCTTACGAAAAGATGGACCAAAGAATATCTCTTGGAATTGAGAAACTATCATCATGCCCGGCAGACACATGGAAGATCAGTTCCCTTATGAGTGGGTGATACAGTTCTTCTACAAAACGACTCACACCGCCGTCATACGTGGGAGAAAGCACTCGTCCAAGAGTTACGACAAGGACAAGACGGCCACATTAGGATGCTGATACTCCGCTCGACTGACGGACATCAGATTACACGTCCACTGCAGCTGGTCATCCCACTGGAGGTCGACCAGGGTGGGGAGGATGTAGGAGTTTGAAACTGATCCATTTCTGCATTCTCTCTGACTGTGACTTGTGCGCTCTGAACATCTAGGAGCATTGTTAACATATGTTGTTATCATCCAGGATATAGATTCTTTGAAATAAAATGGTAGCACATAGTTGACTGGAAGTGATCCCCCTTTTCATTTTAATGTATTCACTACACTCGCTATGTCCACTGGCGAACACTCTCGTCGACATACAGAGGCGATGTCAGAGTCGATTAGTAATGCCAGTCAATTTTGTTCCATTAAGAAAAATGGAATTGAAAGAAAAGAACATGTTTTTGTAATAAATGCGCAAATAACGTGTCCGATAGCAGTTAATTCATTAAAAATAAAGGATGAATTAAACAATCACTTAATTTTAATGCTAAATACTGCAATTAAGTGCAAGAGTGGATTATTGATTTCAGAGGTTAGTTTGATATTTCCTTGCGTCTGGTTAAATTCGGAAAGGCTATTATCATGCAAATTTATAGCCAAAAGGATATTTTTCTACTGATGCTTGAAATATATTTCCATGAAGCATATAGTACGGTTAAGTTAGGTTAGATGGCACTGTTTGAATAAGAAAACTGAAACGTTTGCCACAAAATGCAATCTATCATCTTCAGTACGATATCATTTTCTCGCTATGTGCACTTGCAAGCTCTCTCTTCGACATTTGAAGGCGATGAGTGCTGTTCTCTAAAAGGAAATTCATAATGAAAGAGAATAACACAATTTCATAATAAATGCATAAATAACGTGCCCGATAGCAGTTGTTAACTCGTTAGAAATAAAGGCTGAAGTAAATGATCGCTTAATTTTAATCAATCAATCAATACTGATCTGCATTTAGGGCAGTCACCCAAGTGGTAGATTCCCTCTCTGTTGTTTTCCCAGCCTTTTCTTAAATGATTTCAAAGAAATTGGAAATTTATTGAACATCTTCCTTGGTAAGTTATTCCAATCCCTAACTCCCCTTCCTATAAATTAATATTTGCCCCAATTTGTCCTCTTGAATTCCAACTTTATCTTCATATTGTGATCTTTCTTACTTTTAAAGACGCCACTCAAACATATTCATCTACTAATGTCATTCCACACCATCTCTCCACTGACAGCTCGTAACATACCACTTATCATATAGATGTTGACTCCCATAAGGAACCTGAAATATTTGTCCAAATGAGTAAATTTATAATACCAACATAAATGGTCTGTTATTGGATATACCGGGTGAGTTGGCCATGCGGTTAGGGGCGCGCAGCTGTGAGCTCGCATCTGGAAGATAGTGGGTTTGAATCCCACTGTCGGCAGCCCTGAAGATGGTTTTCTGTGGTTTCCCATTTTCACACCAGGCAAATGCTGGGGCTGTACCTTAATTAAGGCCATGGCTGCTTTCTTCACATTCCTAGGCCTTTCCTGTCCCATCGTCGCCACAAGACATATCTGTCGGTGCGACGTAAAGCAAATAGCAAAAGGAAAAAAAAGCATTTCGCCCCCATGTGCCTTGTTGGGCTCATCAGTACACAGCACACCCACCAAGACGCATGGCTAATGCATACCATGGAGGTCACTGCATAAGCTACTCTGAGAGTCCCTTCCAGGGCTGTTGCTCCATTTGGGGGTTATGAACAGACCATTGCCTGCTGTCCATCTCACAACATTATCGAGGTCACGTTGCAGTTGCTTGCAATCTTGTAGCTTATTATTCTATACAGAATAATTTCATCCATTAAAAGCCTTACCTCTGATTCCACTTCTTTACTCATATCATTTATATATATAAGAAAACATAAAGGTCCAATAATACTGCCTTGAGGAATTCCCCTCATAATTATTACAGACTCAGATAAAGCTTCGCCTACTCTAATTCTCTGAGAACTATTTTCTTTGCAAGTTGCTTTACGTTGCACCGACACAGATAGGTCTTATGGCGACGATGGAGCAGGAAAGGGCTAGGAGTGGGAAGGAAGCGGCCGTGGCCTTAATTAAGGTACAGCCCTAGCAGTTGCCTGGTGTGAAAATGGGAAACCACGGAAAACCATCTTCAGGGTTGCCGACAGTGGGGTTCAAATCCACTATCTCCCGAATACTGGATACTGGCCGCACTTAAATGACTGCAGCTATCGAGCTCGGTGATCTATTTTCTAGAAATATAGCAACCCATTCATTCACTATTTTGTCTAGTCCAGTTGCACTCATTTTTGCCAGTAGTCTTCCATGATCACCCTATCAAATGCTTTAGACAGGTCAATCGTGACACAATCCATTGACCTCCTGAATCCAAGATATCTGCTATATCTTGCTGGAATCCTACAAGTCGAGCTTCAGTGGAATAACCTTTCCTAAAACTGAACTGCCTTCTATCGAACCAGTTATTAATTTCACAAACATGTCTAATATAATCAGAAAGAATGCCTTCCCAAAGCTTACATGCAATGCATGTCATACTTGCTGGCCTGTAATTTTCAGCTTTATGTCTATCACACTTTCCTTTATACACAGGGGCTACTATAGAAACTCTCCATTAGTTTGGTATAGCTCCTTCAACCAAACAATAATCAAGTAAGTACTTCAGATATGGTATTATATCCCAACCCATTGTCTTTAATACATCCCTAGAAATCTTATCAATTCCAGGCGCTTTTCTAGTTTTTAACATTTGTATCGTATTGTAAATGTCATTATCATATGTACATTTTAATACTTCTTTAGCATTAGTCTCCTCCTCTATCTGGACATTATGCTTGTAACCAACAAACTTTACATACTGCTGACTGAATACTTCTGCCTTTTGAAGATCCTCACATACACACTCCCCTTTGTTCATTACTATTCCTGGAATTTCCTTTTTGGAACCTGTTTCTCCCTTAAAGTACCTATCCATACCCTTTCATTTTTCACTAAAATTTGTATGACTGTCAATTATGCTTGGCATCATGTTATCCTTAGCTGCCTTCTTTGCTAGATTCAATTTCCTAGTAAGTTCCTTCAATTTCTCCTTACTTCCACAGCCATTTCTAACTCTATTTCTTTCCAGTCTGCACCTCCTTCTTAATTTCTTTATTTCTCTATTATAATAAGGTGGGTCTTTACCATTCCTTACCACCTTTAAAGGTACAAACATGTTTTCACATTCCTCAACAATTGCTTTAAACCCATGAAATTAAACATACACTTTCATGTATTATCAGATTTTGAAACATAACAAACGAGTAAGCCATAGTGTGGAAATCATCCTCAATAACGCAAGTTTTGAACAACCTGATTTCCGTTCCATACCAGTTTTAATGTGTATGGGGTTGTTCCCGACTTTTACAAAAAGTTGTATATAACGACATTAACATTAAAATTAGGAAAGAACTTGCCAAAATATGTGTGTGGAGTGTTTTGTTGTATGGTTGCAAAACATGGGTCTTGGCAAAACAGGATATAAAACGCCCGGAAGCAACGAAAATGTGAATATGGAGGAGGATGCTGAAAATTAGTTAGACAGAGAAAAAGTCAAACAATAGGGCCCTTAAGGAAATAGATGAAACAAGGAAATTGATCAACACTGTACAAAAGAGGAAAACCAAATTCCTTGGCTACACACTTCGACATAATACATTCCTCACGACTATGCTGGAAGGAAAAGTTCTGAGTAAGAAGGGAAGGGGAAGGCCGAGGAAGAAGTATCTGGATTCCATGATGGACAGGCTGAATTTGAAAAAAATATGTTGACCTAAAACGCTCAGCAGAGGAGAGACAAATGTGGTTGCAGAGAAAAGGCCTTGCCTTTAGGATATGAATGAATGACAATCCGTTATAGCAAGTAAATTTTTCGCCATTATGAATTCTTGCTATATCAGACTTCTACTGTAGTGTAAATTGCTTGTTACTCTTTGCACCAAAGATGAAATATTATTCACGTTCAAGTCTGCGATTATAAGTGAAGATAATATCCAGAATCCATCAGAATTATTCATTGACATTGTCCTAGTTCAAAATGGTGCTTTAATTTCAGAATTTTACAAAATGTCTCAAAACCACATTAAATGTATTGAAATTATTTATAATTATTAAAAAAGCAAAATTCATATTATTTGTGCAAAAAGTGAAAAATTCATTTGATCATAAATTCAAAAAATGTAGGTCCTTAGTCATAACTAACTCAAAAATATTTTGAGAAGAACCTTGTACAGTTAACATTAGATACTGGAACCAGCATTGATCTTAGTCTGTCATCAGAGGAATATTAATGAGCTTTACGCATTGCCTCAAGAATCTCCCATTAAGAGTCTCCATAGCAGTTTCTTGGTGTTCTTGATAGGCATATTCCCAGTCATCAACAGAAAGTCTTTTCAGAGGTGGTATTTTTCTGAGAAAAAAAGAAAAAAAACAGAAAAAAAAGCCTTCAGCTCATGCCGTGTTTTTGCATCGGCATTAATCTGCATAGTAACAGGTGCCAAAACCTTTGTGTGGGTATGGTGGTTATTTGTGCTAATTTCCTGTATGTATGTATGTATATGTGTATGTCCAACCCTTGTCCTGTTTCTCTACAGGGTCGGGTATGAAGTGAGATGAATCTTTGTAGCTAGTAACAATCAAAAACAAATCGAAGACTGTCTGTTAGGTAGTTGTAGTGATACTACAGATGATAGTGTATTTTCGTGTCTAAATGAAAGTAACAGCAGTAGTAATGAAGGTGATGCAGCAAGTGGGCCTATTGTCAGTGTACCTGCATATAATGATACATGGTAATGGATGAGTATAACCAAATTGGTTCTTTTATTGGTGAAGAAGTTTGGGAAAATGAACGATGTAGTCTTCTGTCATTAATGAGTTGAAATTGTGGCATGTTTTTATGGCTGGATGACCTTCCTGATGCCGGTCACAGTTTAGGAGCGAATGAAGTTCAAATAAATTTTAGTGAATGAAATTGGGTAAGGAGGTAGAACTAGTTGTTGCATATGAATAGGAACTGTCCCGACATTTGCCTGAAAGTGAAAATGGGAAATCGCAGAAAACCATTCTCAGGACAGTGAACAGTGGGGTTCGAACCCACTCTTCTCCCGAGTGCAGAGCTTGGCTTCATAGCTATAGCACGGTAACACACACAACCACTCCCCGATAAATTTCCACTGTGCTATGATGAACTGAAAGCGTATTTTACAATGGCTGTTCTGATGTTGGAGGTAATTTTCAGAAACTATGCTGTATAATATTTTTGTCTTGATTTGCAAATATCTGTACTTTGCTGACGATGTTATAACTGATATGGATACACAAAAGAAAATTAAACCTATAATTGAATATATGAACAGGAAATTTCAGTATGAGTATTTGCTAGAAAAGAAATTTCAGTTGATGATAGCCTAATGAAATGTAAGGGTTGTGTCTCTTCTTCTCCTTTCCTAGTGTTTAGTCCTGCAGTGGTGCAGGGTCAACTTTTAAACATGCTATCCTCTACTTCTTGCGGTCAAGGGCGTCAGATTCAATGATGCCTACAAGACCCATGTCTTCTTTGATGCAGTTGAACCATCGCTCCTTGGGATGACCTCGGAATTGAGAGCCTCCAGGATCAAATTGAAGGGCTTTATGTATCAATGAGTCTGCAGGGCTTTAGAAGACATGACCATACCATCTAAGTCATGCTTCTCGAATCTCTGGAAGAGGCACCACTCCCAATGGCCTTTGGACATCTTCAATTTTGATATGGACCTGTCATGTAAAACCCAGTGATCAACGTAAAATTTTCATCTCTATATCAAGTAGAACTTGCTCGTACTTTTTTGTTATAGGCCAGCATTCAAACTCATAGAGTGTGACTGATCGGACCATGGATTTGTAGACATTTCTTTTCAGGGGGGGGAATTTCTTGTCACATAACACACCTGTGACCTGACATCACTTCAGCCATGTAGAATTTACTCGTGCTTGGCTCGCTGGTAATGTGTCTCCGTATGAGGTGATAAGTGATCCAAGGTATTTAAATTGGTTAGCTTCAACTAGGTGTTGCCCGTTGATGCGAATGGTGCCAGCAGTCTGCAAGCCACATTTCCCTAAACGGTCTTTCCAAATTTGCAGCAGATTTTCCAGATTCCTTTGGGATCGATCTGCAAGGAACACATCATCACATAAGATGGTCTGCGGGTATGGCATGTGGATGTCAGCTGTGACTGTATTCGTACATAGGATAAATAAGAGAGATGACAGTGCTGAACCCCGATGAACCCCAACATTGATAGGAAATGCGAACCACACTGGTGACATTGTGGTAGAGAAGTTCGGTCCGTCAGACATAGCTTCTGGAACATCATAGGATCGGAGGGCTTTCCAAATAAGTTCATGTGGTATCCTGTCAAAAGCCTTCCCTAAGTCCAAAAAGGCTAGGTGTAGAGGTTTGTTTTTCTCTCTGTTTTTCTCCACAAGTAGACATCAGTTGTACTGATCCCTTTGACAAAGTCGCATTGATTTGTAGAAATTTGTACGATGGTGCATAGGTGACGATCAAGAAAAAATCTTCATCATCTGACATAATAAATGTATTGGTCATCTCTCTTATGTGCAGTTCAATTCCTCCAAGTCTGCACATTTTGGCATAAAATTCTACTAATTATGTGAATCACAGAGTGAATATTGCAGTAAATTTTTCATTTATTGTGATCAGGATACTTATAATGATATACAGTACTAGCTAGTGAAGTGACTGTACTTTAAATTTGCCACAATATTTTGAACCAGGGATATGTAGTTCATCTAGACAGTTGGGATAGTTCTCCATAATTTTTCAAGAGATTACTTGATAGCAGTACGTATGCACTGGGTACAGCAAGGGCATACAGGAAGAACATGCCTAAAGAAGTAATCAGAATGAAACTAAACAGAGAGTATGCAATATCAGAGTGCTAACAGCCAGTGTATGTTTGAAGTGGTACGGCAAGAAGGATATATTTATTCTATCCCTATTGCATGCCAAGCCGCAAATTGATTGCCGCTGGAAAGCTCAGGTGGGGAAAAAAAGGGAAAATCACATCACAGAATGATCACCCAACCCCCGTTATGAAACCTTTACCTGTAATTCATTACAGTTCCAGAATGGGAGGCTTAGACCAGCAGGATCAAGTATGTCTAGCTTTCCAATAATGAGAACGTATCAGAAGATTTGCAAGAAAATATTAGTTTATTTGTTTAATGTGGTCCTGTTCAACTCGTGTGTGCTCTACCAAAAGCTCAGAGGTAGAAAGGGACTCTTCACTGATTCTTGTCTAAATTATATTGAAAACTCTGAAAAATGTGACACCTTGCTAAAAGGCAAGATGACAACCTTCCAATGGACCAAGTCCACTGAGGATTTAGGCAAAACAGGGTGATTATTTTCCAGAGAAAATTCCTTCCACAGTTTCAAAAAACAGATGTATTGTGTCTGTAAAATGTGGGGGGTGTGGTAGTGTGAGCAATGTAAAACTCCGCTCCATGTTTCAGAGTGCTTCAAAGACTACCACACTAAAGTTAACTCTCAAGGTTACTGCAACAAATTGTGAACAACATCAAGCATGCCACATTGTAATATACTTATTAATTGAACTTTTCACCCCCCCAAAAAAAATGTTTGGATATTTTTCCTCAAAAAATGAATTAATGGGTTGATGCTTACAAGTGATGGTAATATATGGCACCAATTCTTTTGCATGAAGTCACAAATATATATGAATGCATCTTGAGCAGCTAAGAGTAAAAATATTTTTGAACATTCCATAGCCTTATACATCATCCTGTGTAGCTTCATCTTTGATTCCACAAAGCTTCTGATGGCAATATGATTTTGTACACAGTTTTTTCCTGTTCACTTGCTGCAAAATCCCCACAACAAACTGTCCCCCAACCTGTTCATTCCATCTTGTGAGAATTGCTTCAACATCTACCATGTGGAGTATTATGGAACCATCTGCCATTGAAAAATTGTTTTCGGACGAAAGCAATTCAGACACTAGCAGACATGGTAGTGAGGAAGCAGTGAAGACTACAATAAATTTGTGTTGGTAAACGATTTGATTTCCAAGGTATTTGACAAAACGTAAGCAGTGTAAATGTGCAAGCTATACTGTATTGTGTAACTTTCTCAGTTTCTTCCAGTTATTCCATGAAAGAGTGTTGTACACGTCTGCATGGCTAAGGATGCAAGAAACAGTATTCACAGCTCAGGAACCCTTTTTGCTCATTACTGCCCTTGCATAGCCAGTGAGAGATAAGTTTCTGAGTGCATAGCATGACTAGTTTCAGTACCCAGATGACTCGTCGTCATTTGAAAATGAAAATCCACAGTAGTTGTCAGTTAAAAGATTAATACTTTATTTTCCTCTTGTTCCCACAGCTTTTTCAGACCAATGCTTTGAGCAAAGAGAGACTGCATTTAACTGTAAAACCTAATTTACTCGCAAATAATTGAACATATTCATTGTAACATCATATATTCATAAAAACAAACTATTTTAATGTAAAACTAGATGTTATGAAAACTAGGCTCTCTAAGATGAAATGTTGGAGGTATGGGTTTGTTGATTGCTACTTGCAATATTGTAAGTTCACCATGTCACTATCCAAGAAAAAGATCTGTTCAACACAATTAAGCAAACAAAGCTGGAATATGGCAAATTTTGTTGTAATAGTCAGTGTAATAGTGTTGACATATTTACAATGCCAACACGGCCTAATATCTTTCTGAATGGTCAGCATAGTGCCTTTTGTTCAGATGGTCCTATGTTGGATTCCCACTCAAACCAGGGATTTTAGCCAAATCTTATTAACTCTTCTGGCTCAGGGACTGGATGTTTGTGTTCAATTCTTCTTATACACAAAACACATCTCACGGCTAACCACACAGGCACAGAATAGTGAATGCAACTGAAGGAAACGCTTCTCTTAGATGTCAAAAGTAGCCACCATCTTCGACTACGTCAACGTCACACAGCGGCACTAAACTTCATTCCACATTTTTCATTGTTCTATGTGCATTCTCTGTGTATGTTTTGGAACTCAATAAACTAAAATACCTGTTTGTTTTATGCTGGGAAGTGTGTGTCTCTGCTATTTCGTTTTCATCAGGTTATGGGCCCAGGATCGTGAACTGCGTGAGTAGATTACGACTTCTCTATAAAAACATACCGTAATTGTGCAGCATGACTCAAGACAGTATAAGGCTAAGTATCCCATTACTGAATGATGGCAATTACGTATTTTGGAAAACAAAGATGCGTGCTATTTTTGTATGTGATGATTTATGGGAAGTTGTCATTGAGCCAAAACCCGAAGATGCAAATGATGACTGGATAAAGAAAAATAACAAGGCTCTAGCGTACATTACGTTAGGTGTCGAGGACAGCCAACTCGTTCATTTTGCTCATCTGGAAAACACGTACGATGCATGGAAAACATTGTCAAAGAAATACGAGAGATCCACGTTTGGCAGCAGGCTGTATTTACGTCGTAAGTTGTATGGAATACACTATCGTGGCGGCTCGATGAACAAGCATACTGATGCCATCATGGAAGTGGTCGGATTGCTGCGCTCATCAGGTAAGCCTCTCGAGAATGATGAAATTGTCGCGGTGTTATTGGTGAGCCTTCCAGAAACATTCTCAGGACTCGTTACGGCACTCGAAGGTCGTGACGAAGCGGATTTAACTGTGGAGTACGTAACAGGAAAAATACTTGACGAAATAAAAGACGTGTTGAAGCAGGCGAGCCAGGAAATGATGACTTTGAGACAGCACTACTGTCAACCGCAACAGGCTCAAGTAAGGTCAATCATCATAATAAAAAAGAATTGCACAAAGATACGAAGAAAGGAAAATTAAATAAAAGTTATAAAGAGACACGAATATGTTATTTTTATCAAAAACCTGGTCATTTGAAGATGGATTGTCATTGGTTCAAGAAAAGCCAACAAAGTCAAGTGGTAAAGAATCTGCCAAATCGTCGGTCGAGGTAGAAAGTAAAGCGAGTTATGTGTCATTCAAAATACAAGATCAGCAAAATAACACTCGTCCTGAGGGATGGTGCATTGATTCCGGTGTAACAAGTCACATGACTGGCAACCAACAATTCTTCTCAAGTATATGTGATGTAAAATCTGCTGTTTATTTTGCTGATGGTTCATCAGTACAGGCAGCTGGAGTGGGAGAAGGACCATTGTATTGTGAACTTCCAGAAAGAAAAGTCCAAGAAATAAGACTGAAAAACGTTCTTTATGTTCCACAACTGGACGATAATTTGATTTCGGTCAAGCGGATAACAGAACAAGGTCATTGTATAATTTTTGAGAAGAATTCATCTGGAATCTATAATGGGCACAGGATCATCGTTGAGGCAAGAAGCGATGGTAATTTATTTCAACTTCAAACTGTGACTCCAAGGCAGGTAGCTAACATGACAAGAGAAGAAGGATGTCTGCATTTATGGCATCGTTGAATGGGGCACAGGGACTTGGCTGCGGTTCAGCTATTAATTAATAAGCAATTGGCCACAGGGATTCGAGTATCTTCATGTTCGGAAGAGGCAGTATGCAACAATTGCGTTAAAGGAAAACTAGCTCAGTCGAAGTTTTCAGATGGTATGCCAAGGGAAATAGAACCGATGAGACTTATCCATTCCGACCTTTGTAGGCCTATGGAAACGGCGACACCTAGTGGCAACAGATATTTTCTGACTCTAATCGACGACTACTTGAGATTTACTGTAGTGAGATTAGTCAAATCCAAGGATGAAGTACCAGGTGTAATACGCGAATATAAACTCCAAATGTCAACAAGATTTGGGAGAAAACCAATTTCCATTCGCACGGACAATGGCAAAGAATACGTATGTAAAGAATTCGAAACTTTTCTGCGGAAAGAGGGCATACAACATCAGCTTACTGTCCCATATACTCCTCAGCAGAATGGCGTCACAGAGAGGAAAAACAGGTCACTAACTGAATCTGCAAAATGTATGGTGTTAGATGCTGGATTTGACAACCGATACTGGGGAGAAGCTGTATTAACAGCAGCATACTTACAAAATCAGTCAGTGAGTCGGAGTATCAATAAAACTCTCCATTCGGGTTATTCACGGGAGTGAAACCTGATCTTAGTCATCTACGAGTTTTTGGATCGAAGATTTATTCCTTGATTCCCAAGCAGAAATGCAAGAAATGGGATGATAAAGCAGCAGAAGGTGTTCTTACTGGGTATGATAATTCTGTTAAAGGATATAGGATTTTAGACCCTATGGCAGCCATGGTTTGGGTCAGCAGGTCTGTGAAAATAGTCGAATATGACACCAGTCACATGAATCTTGTTAGCAGTACAATGCCAGAAGGGGAAACCAACGTCCCCTCGAAAACCGACTCAATGACGAAGGGAATTCGTATTGAAATGTGTTCATCTAATGACAATGCACAAGATTCTTATGAAGAAAAAGAAGACTTGGAAAAGGAATTTGACAGCACAACTGAAATTGAAGAGGAATCTCTAAGATGTGCGTCAAAAAGAAATAAATGAGTACCACCATCAAGATTGTCCTACAAAGTACAATCAGATTACGTGAGAGAACGTAGTACATGGGATGAACTGCTGAAAATGGAACCCCGTGAGCGAAAGTTATGGTCGACTGCTGCTGAAGAGGAAATACGCATTAAAGGAACGAAAAGTTTGGGAACTGGCAGACCTTCCACCTGGAAAGAAAGCGATTTCATGCATATGGGTTTTCAAAGCAAAACGAGACGGAGTTGGAAACGTTCACACGTATAAGGCCCGTTTGGTAGCTCAAGGTTTCTCGGAGTGAACTTTTGACTCTGCGTCAGCGAGAAGGGGTGAAGGAAATGCTTCTCTTAGATGTGAAAAGTAGCCTCCATCTTTGACTACGTCAACGTCACACAGCGGCGCTAAATTGGGAAAAGGCCAAGAAGAAGATCAAAACATGTCATTTAACATCAGTTACAGAAGTTGATACTAGTATAAAGCTGAAATATGAGCAATGAGGCATTAGTTATGGCAATTAATTTTTTACTCACTTTTGCATGGTGCTACCATACAATGGTCATATGTCCCGGAAAGCATGACACTTATAGTACAAGGATACAGCATGAAATGTCGGTGCATTAGGCAGGTACTGTGCACAGAGCAATGGGACTGCAGTAGTGGGTCAGGCTCCGTGCAGAATGGATGTGATTAAGCAAGAACAGTGTGCATATATCACATTGACCGTTTGCTGGGTCACAATGCAAAAGAATGTCAGAGAGCTTGTTGAAGTTGTGGGGAGTAATGGCCTTCTGTATCGAACCATTGCGAGATGAACAGTAGCATTTCAGCACGGACATGAAACAAGCAGTGATGTGCAACAGTCCAGAAGACCTGTTAGTATCCAGACTGATGTGTCACGTGCAGTAGTTAACCAGTTCATGTGCAGTACATGGACAGAAGACGGACACAACTTGATTTAGAAACTGAAACAGGCATTGAAAAACGACCATCCACCGAGACAACTTGAGCGTTGGGGTTGTGAAGTACTGGAACACGGACCATACTCACCAAACCTGTCTCTGTGCGATTTTGACCTCATCTCCCAAGTGAAAGAACCATTGCATGGGAGACAGTTTGGGACACGAGAAGACATTGTCGACACTGTGAAACGTGTGATTGAAAAATTCACACATGATGAGACGACTTGTATCCAATGTCTCCCGCATCATTGGCAATGTGTTGTAGATGATATAGGGGACTACGATGAGGACTTGCTGTGCTCTGTGGGAGTAAACATTATGTAGCACGAAGATTTCATGGCTGATAAATTTCCTCACTTTACAACCTACTCGGCATTATTCATACATTTCACAATACCTTACAGTACCCATTCCCATCTGTACATTTCCACTTGTCTGGTCGATCCCAAATTTGTGCCAAAAAATACCGTAGTTGCCATGACTTTATGCGCCAACCCTCATTCTTTGAGCCTCCTGGTTGAGGAACCTGAGAGTCTGGTATCGAAACTGTTCTGAAACACCACTAACAAATATGGAATTCGCATGGTTATAGTTTTATCTACTCTTCACCCTGCTGTATGAATATCATGGTCAGGGGCTAAACATTTAGTGTGCAAGTTATTTAGTTGTCCCTTACGCTCTTTTTATTCTGCCAAATTTAATAAGTTTTGGTTGGAAGTGGTTCAGTTGGGAGCTTTGTATAGAGTAACTCTGTACACTTGCTATAAATATTGTTGAGGCATTTCCAAAGTTAATATCATTAAAATGTGTAACTACCTTTCTATAGTAATGTCTCCCACACAGGTGTTTTTTTTTTTTTTTTTTTTTTTAATTGTATCACTTCCCCTTCTGTCAATGTTTCTACCTCTAGTTCTTGTTTCTGCTGATTAGTCATTATAAGCATATTTCAGTACTGGAATTGTGTAATAGTTCATGTAAGATGTAGAATATCACACTTGGCCTACATTGTAAAAAGTATGTATGAAGCAGTATTATTTTTACCATTATTAGCATGTTTAATAACACTGCACTTATAACTGCAGTGTTATTTGGGTGTCTAGAAAGGTGTGAACATTTTCTTAAGTGAAAAAAGGAATACTGTAACATTTTTGCATTTAAGAAATTCTTTATCCATCGATGTGGCTTTCATTTTCTCTACGACTTTAGTTCTTCCTAGCAGTTTTAAAATTCTTTACATATGAAAATGAACTGGCTTTGAAGTATGAATTAACCTTCTCAAAGATAGCTTCATAAAGAATAAGTTATCTCTACTCACAAATGCCTATCAACTAGACTCCAAATTTTAGGCAGGTCCTCAAAAGTAAAAATATATTATTTCATTTTGAACATTAACGTGAATAAACTTTCATAAAAGGTTATGTTTTGATTTGTATGCTGTATTTTTATTTTATTTTATGCCTACTTGTAAATAAAATGGAATAAAATGATGTTTTGTTATTTTTTGTTTTATTTATAACAGATCATTTTCTTAAATGGTAAATAATTAAAAATAGATACCTGAAGGAATGTCCTCTTGGTGAGTGTGGAACCATCTGCTCATTCTTCTGAAATGAAACTAGGAAGTAGAATACCATTGGACACAACTCATCTTGCTCCTGCTTGTTTCCCTTAGTGAGCAGCGCTGAATATGATTCGGGATAGGGAAGTATCATAATATATTGGAAGCCAGCTCTAACAAGCAAGAAGTCACGTGGATTCCTGTAGCTTTAAGAAGTGCAGGTAGGACCCTTAGAGAATGTTTTTGTGTGTTTGGTCATTGCATCTTTTATGGTCATCTAACTTATACCCCAGTAGGAAAACAGTCCCTCAGTTGTGATTCACCTCTTTCTCTTCTGTCTTTAGGCCACTTTACCGGGTGAGTTGGCCATGCAGTAAGGGGCGCGCGGCTGTGAGCTTGCATCCAGGAGATAGTGGGTTTGAATCCCACTGTCGGCAGCCCTGAAGATGGTTTTCCATGGTTTCCCATTTTCATACCAGGCAAATACTGGGGCTGTACGTTAATTAAGGCCACAGCCAATTACCTCCAACTCCTAGGCCTTTCCTATCCCATCATCACCATAAGACGTATCTGTGTCGGTGTGACGTAAAACCACTTTCAAATAAATAAAAAGACCCCTTTAAACACCAAGCATCATCATATCTCTTCTTAGTTTTAGATTTATTTACTCCAAAGACCACACACCGTGATATTTCAGAATATTACATTTTAATCCACCGGGCGAGTTGGCCGTGCGGTTAGGAGCACACAGCTGTGAACTCGCACCCGGGAGATAGTGGGTTAGAACCCCACTGTCAGCAGCAATGAAGAGAGTTTTCCGTGGTTTCCCATTTTTACACCAGGAAAATGCTGGGGCTGTACCTTAATTAAGGCCACAGCCGCTTCCTTCCCATTCCTAGGCTTTTCCTATCCCATTGTCGCCATAAGACCTATCCATGTTGGTGCAACGTAAAGCAACTGACGAAAAAAGAAAAGAAAACATTTTAATCCCTGCTTCCTGTTGAATGTCAGGCATTGTAGAGAACGGCTGGGTGTTGGGGGTGTATATGTTCACACTTGGTATTTCCAGTTAGAACACCTGACAGGAAACAATTGCGTTGTGAGTGTTTCAAAAATCCTTCCTTTTCAATATTCTTACAGAGCATCTGCTGTTTACGGCTATGGAACAGGTAGTTTCACGCAGAGTCCTCAGTTGAATTCAAAGTGTACTGTGACAAGAAGCAGTGTGCTAGTTATCTATAAGGGCATCTTATTTGCTCCTCTCTTTTATCTCATATTTAAACTTTATTTATATCCCATGAAGAATTTAATTTTCACAACACTGGGCAAGTTGGCCATGCGGTTAGGGGCACGCAGCTCTGAGCTTGCATCCGGGAGATAGTGGGTTCGAACCCCACTGCCGGCAGCCCTGAAGATGGTTTTCTGTGGTTTCCCATTTTCATACCAGGCAAATGCTAGCTAGAGCTGTATCTTAATTAAGGCCATGGCCGCTTCCTTCCCACTCCTAGGCTTTTCCTATCCCATCGTTGCCATAAGACCTGTCTGTGTCGGTGCGATGTAAAGCAAAGCAAAGTCATCTCCATACATGCCATGAAGGCCCTTGGAGTGGTGGAAGGTAAAGGCATCCACTATTCGTAACCTCGGCACTTGATGGGGTAGAGTGGTTAGCTCTACGCCCAGCCGCCTTTGCCCCCAGGAATTAACCTGGTACTCATTTTTGGTGTAGGCTGAGTGAACCTCAGGGCCATGTGCACCTCCGGAAGTGGAAATCTCGTTTCTTAAATTTTATGACTTCCTGACGGGGATTTGAACCCACGTCCTTTCGGGCGAACCGAGCACGCCTTTACCACTTCGGCCAGGCAGCCCCTGCGATGTAAAGCAAGTTGTAAAAAAAAAAATTTCACAGCCTCAATTTTTATTTGCACTGACTGCAAAATATATATCAGTTATTAAATCGCAGTATTATTTTATATAATGATTCTAATCATGACTAAACGGTTACGAACCTACGGTTTTAATAGTGAATGGTAGGAATAATACTGTCTTGTTGAGTTCAAAGGGAAATTGGTGTGTTTACTGTGTAATGTTAGTGTTTATTCCCCCCAAAAAATGAAAGTAGAGTAACATTTTAAAATTAAATATAAGGACTTCAATAGTGAATTCCCAGCCAATTCAGAACTAAAGAGACACGGAGTGAAGATCTTTAGTCCAAATTAACATTGCATCAATCTATCTTTACAAAGCCCATTCAGTAATCAAGTAATACAAGTGAGAAATTTCATAGTCAATTCTGTATCGACTTCACAATTTTTTAACATTAAAATCTTTGCACGTATTGAACTTCATAGTTGGTTCCATCTCTACTTGTAACTTCAGATAACTCTTTTGAGAAATGTACTGGTCCACCATTTCAATACTAATTAATTATCTACTGATTCAAATGAAATTCTTAGTCATACTATTTATTGTAGGACACTTTTCATTCTCCTTTGAGAATATCCTCAGCTACTAAATATCAGCTTATTACTAGTTTATTTATTTATTTATTTATTTATTTGTATCAGAAGCAATACATCATATAAATTATTAATTAAGAATGAGAAATAATTAGATAGGCCTAACTGGTGAAAACATACTAGAAGTACATTCAAGTAACAATTATATCATATCGGACCAGAATTTGGCGAGATCTCTACCATTTGGTGTGGCCTTCACCAAATCTTGCATGGTGCAAACGAGAGGGCAGGAGTTGAAATTAAGTAGGTGCTCCATGGTTTGTTCTCTGCAGGCACAGAGGGTTGACTCTTTAGATAGACCCCCACTTCTTCATATTGTTCTTAGATCGACCGACCCCAGACCGGAGCCTGTTCAGACTCTTCCATGTAGACCATGACTCTTCATAACCAGCTGGAAGGGTTTCTGATGGATCCATCCATCCATTAAGATGGAGGTTTCTGGATCTCTAGGAAGTTAGTCTTGATGATTGAGGTGACTCTGAAAGGCACTCAGTAGAATGAAAAAAACTTCTTCTCGATTTCAATCATTGTTGAGCAGGTTGATAATCATGTAACGGATGTGTTTGGGAAATGTCTACTTTAGATCTTTCATGTTTGGCAGCTACTTCACGTCTGATATCTGGGGGAGTAATGCCAGCCAAGCAATATACCTTGTCACAAGGTGTAGATCTTAGGCAACCAGTTATAAGCCGGCAAGTTTCATTTAAAGCAATATCTACCTGTTTGGCATGACACGATCTATATCAAACAGGGCATGCATATTCTGCTGCAGAGTACCTCAGTGCTAAAGCAGTAGTTCTCATTGTTTGAGCTTGCATTCCCCAGCTGGTACCACATAACTTTCGAAGAATGGAATTTCGCATAGATACTTTGTGTTTCGTGTTAACACTGTTGTTCATACGTAAGTGCACGATCCAGAGTTACCCCTAAATATTTAGGTGTTGAGCAACGATCCAAGAGAGCACATTCCCAGAAAATCTTCAGTTTTCTTCTTGCCTGCATATTCTTTAGCTGAAAAGCACAAACTTGTGTCTTTGAGGTGTTAGGCTTTAGATGGTTTCCTCTGTAGTATGGACTCAGTTCATCTAAGGCTTCGATTAGTCTCCGTTCAACACTCTCAAACTGATCACCCTGGGTGACAATAGCTCAATCATCTGCATAAATGAAGCTTTTTGTTCCTTTTGGCAAGGGTTGATCATTCGTGTAAATATTAAATAATATTGGAGACAAAACACTACCTTGAGGTAGACCGATTTTCAAAACCATCTTCAATATATTGGGTCAAATGGAGGATTTGTGATGTACAGTTCTTCCCCTCTTCTAAAACCAGCTTGTTCTGGGATCAAAAGTGGTTCAACTATTTTTGTAAGCCTTACCAGAATCATTCGTTCTAAGATCTTGAATAAATGACAGAGCACGGAAATTGGTCTGTAATTTTTAGGATCATGTGGATCTTTTCCTGGTTTAAGGAATGCTATAACTCTAGATTTCCTCCAAATTTTGGGTATTCTGCATGTTCGAATGCAATTGCAATTGCAATTTAGTACCCATTCTCTAGTCACAGGTCCTAAATTCTTGATTTGTTGAATACAGATTTCTTCTACACCAGGAGCCTTTCCATTTTTACTTATATTTATAGCCTCATTCAGTTCTGCCATGGTAAAGGGATTAGAAAGCACAGTGGTCTCTGGTATGAATTTTGTCTTAGTAACATCCACTTTTGTTTTAGAACTGGAGTTTACAGACTTGCCATTTTGGACAAGTTGGTGAGCAATTTGGTTTGCACATACAGTACGTTACAAAGAGATGATGCTTTATTAGGATCATTACTGAGAAGCCTGAGTAGCCTCCAGGCCTTCTGACTACTCCTATCCATGTTAACCTCTTCCATCAATTTTAACCACTGTTCTCATTTAGTCTATGAAATAGCAGAGAGAAGTTGTTGTCCGCTTGCAATAGTTTCAGCACTAAAAGGATCCCTCTCATACAAATCGAAGCAGTTTTTCAGTAGGGCAGATGTTTCCTGATGGTTCATGGTGTGGGTTACTATAGTCACGTCCTAGTTCGTGAACCATGGGCAACGGCTGAGTGGCCTAGTAAGTGGTCCTGAAAGTCGAGATACCAGTTGCTGTGGAATGGGAGTGGGCATCTCGGACATATTCTGAGTCCTGGCCCTCCTTGTGCTCAGGCGGCTAGGACTATACAATTCACCGGTGGTCCATAACCCGTTAGAGGAGAGATCCTCACTTGGACTATGTGCAAGTAGGGTAGCATCCTGCTTTATGAATTTACCAAGCTCAGAACATTTTAAGCAAGCCTCGGACCTATGGGAGTAACGGAGTCCCACTCCCATTTGACAGGTGAGGGACTCGTTGGAAACAACTTGGTGAACAAAATGGAATTCGATGGAGAGCTATCAATATTAATGGGGCTTGTGGAAGGAAGAAGGTAGAACTGGCTGCGTCAGCAAAGAGGATGCATCTGGATGTGCTAGGAGTAAGTGTTATTCGGGTAAGGGGAGATAATGAGGAAGAGAGAGGAGGTTATAAAGTGTACTTGACGGGTGTTACAAAGGGAAGATCAGAGTCTGGGGTTGGGCTCTTTATCAGGGATACCATTGCACGCAACATAGTTTCTGTTAGGCACATAAATGAGCGAATGATGTAGGTAGATTTGTCAGTTGGAAGAATTAGGACTAGAATTGTGTCTGTGTATTCACCAGTGAGGGTGCAGATGAGGATGAAGTTGACATGTTTTATGAAGCATTAATTGACGTCGTGGTCAGGGTCAACAGCAAGGACAGAATAGTGCTAATAGGCGATTTCAATGCGAGAGTTGGGAATAGAACTGAAGGAGTAATTGAATGTGTGGAGCAGCGGCGGAGTGATCGGAGAAAAAGCAGGCATACTAGGTAGGGAATATACGTAGTATAAGCGGAGATCGTAACATATTCCCCACGTGCCGGCGAAAGTGGAGCATCAAGATGATGCAGAGACAATAGCGTGGCGGTAGCGAAGATCGTGCAATAGAAGGAGAAAGCAGACTGGCGAGAAATGGTGTACCAAACGAAGAAAAAAAGGGAGGAAGGAAAGAGGGGTGAGGAGATCGACCGGTCCAAAAATATAAAAAGGGGAATAAGAAGTAAGGAGGGAGTTCACAAAATAGAGGGGTGATATATAAAGATTACATAAGTAGTACAATATAAAGTATACAATAAAAAAAATATGTATGTGGCACGGAAGATAATATATGTATAGTTAAGAATGCATAGGTTTCCAAAATAAAGTCCATGAGGGGCAAAGTAAGAAAGAGAAAAGAAAATTATTTCACCTGTCATGGGGAGTCCGGGTCGAAATGGAGTGATGGAGACCAGAATCTGATGAGCAAGATATAGTAAAAAAAAAAGGAGGGAAAGAGAGAAAAGAAAATATTAGTTATCAGAAGTAGGAGCATGGAATTGTTTCAGCTGAGAAATATGAACACGTTCGACCTCAAAGGAATCAGAAGTGGACTGTAAAAGGGCATTAGCAGAAGTAGGCAGGGAAATTATGCGAAATGGACCTATCCTTACATGTTACAATTCCACATCTTCAACAGCCAATAGCGCACAAGCTGAACGCTCCGCCCATTTCCTTTCCTCCATCATACCCCCCCTCCCTCAGTTTCACACAGATACAACACACGACATTCAAATCTTACTCGTTCCAAGATCATACAGACAACCAGTTCATACCACAAAAATTGAGAATGTAAGTAATTGAATATATATCATTTCGCCTTATTAACCGTTTTTTCCTCTAAACTTCATATCTTTTTATTCTCTTTTCATTACAGATTCTTCACCATATATCCTTCAATAGTTAATCTATATTCAAAACTACAGCCAACAACAAGTAAGAATGTTCCCATTTAACTATCAGTATACAAGTTAACAAAGATCTATACGGCAACATTAAATTATGAACTCTTCATAACTCCTTCAACAAAATTACGGAGACCGCGAACCCACTTCGTAAATAACGAGATTAATGGATTAGTTGGATACAACTTTATAATCTACATAGCGCCATACTACAGTTTAATATTACGACTTTTCAACAAGAAAGTTTCAATGTCATCTTAAGTGGCTACTAAGTTCCATTAACCTTCTCTTCAACATGTAAATCAAGTTGCTTCCAGCTGAATTTCACTCGAACTTTGATACGGCAACTTTAGCCATAGACCTTCTTGTTATTATGTGGTTAAGGCCTAGTTTGTCTGTTTTATAAAATCATTTTAAAATTACTAGTGTAATATCATACCAACTTCAACTTTTTCTTCGCAAACATTTTAAAATGAAGTTTTATTGTAAATTATTATTTAAGAACTCATGACAATTTCTCACATTGTATAATTTCACTCTAATCTTATATTCTCATTTTATATTTTTACCATGACAATCAGGATCCTGATTTTTATTGTTGAGTATGAGTGTAAAAAGGCTGATGATGCCCTTTTAAAGGGCGAAACATGTCCCTTCAAATTTTAGTTTAATAGGATGTAAGTCCTACCTTTGTAAATTCAATCGTATTGAATAGGTTGATCCTAATAAATTTTGTTAATATCTTAAATTGATGAGCCTATCCACTGAGAAGCTAATTTAGCAGAAAACTGATCGCTAGCGGAGTGGGGGTGATTACGTAAGAGAACTATGTCACCAAGTTTAAAGGTGGAAGGTCGATGACGGGAGTCATGTGTTTTCTTGGAAAGTAGTTGAGCAGCACGAAGATGAGAAAGAGCTTCGGTCCAAAGAGATTGAATAGATTTAGAGTCATCAGAACCTAAAAGGGTGTGAAGATCCCAAGTAAGTGATAAGGGAGTATGAAGATCGCGGCCCAAAAACAGTTTAGCAGGGGTTTGTTGGGTAGAAGAATTTATGCTTGAATTGAAAGCAAGGACTAAAGCAGAAAGATTTACATCCCAATCCTTATGGTAGGAGTTGTGAAAAATAGAGAGAGCGATTTTAAGCTTTCGATGATAGCGTTCGATGTTATTAGCCTGGAGATAATATGGAGAGGTATTTATCTTCTTAATTCCCAGTTGGAAACACATTTGAGAGAAAGCTTTGGAAGTAAAAATAGAGGCATTGTTGGCAACTAAATTAGAAGGCAAACCAATAAGGGGAAATATGATGTTGGAGAGAAGATTAATAATAATGGAAGAAGAAATTTTGCGTAATAAAGGGTGAAGTACCAAATACTTAGAAAAACCATCCAGTAAGGTAAAATTACAGGTGTTACCACGTGATGAATGAACAAGAGGTCCAACCAGGTCAATAAAAAAGTTTTTTGAGCTGGAGAAGTAGGAGGAAGAGCAGAATGTAGGCCGGCAGATCTAGAATTTAGAGGTTTAGCTAACTGACAAGGTTGGCAAGTAGAAACATACTGACGGATATCGTTTCACACTTTAGGCCAGAAATAATCCATAATGCCCGCAGGAGAAGAATGATAATAAGAAAGTATCATGTGTTGAAGGATAGAAGGGACAACAACTCTGGCAGAAGATTTAGGGGTGGGTTTAAAAAGAAGTAGACCTTTGGAAAACACAAAGGGACCGCGATAGGAAGGGTCAGAAAGCAAAGTTTTCGTCTGAATGCAAACTTCATCCTGAAGTTGATGAGATTGGCAAGACTGAAAAGATTATATGAAATCAATTAATGAACAAATTAAATTATCCAAAGGCGGTGAATCAGAGGAGGGGAGAGACTGGAAAGTGGTAGGAGAAGGAGAAGCGTCAGAGGATGAAGGATCAAATAGATGAGAGAGAGCATCTGCAACACAATTCTGGGTACTGGAGATGAATTTAATGGAAAATTTGAAGCGAGAAGGACGGAGCAACCAGCGGCCAATTTTGCCAATTTTAGGAGCATTAGAAAGAAGCAATGAAAGGGCTTGATTATTGGTTTTGACAAGAAATTCTTTATGATCGAGATACTCAGAAAAATGTTCAAGGGTGGTCACTAAAGCCAAGGCTTCTTGTTCATAGATGGAATAGTTATATTCAGTGGGGGAAAGTAATTTACTAAACTAAGCAATAGGCAGTGGGGTACCGTCAACGACTTGATTAAGAACTCCAGAAATAGCATAATCAGAGGGGTCAGTGTGAACTTCGAAGAGTAAAGAGAAATCAGGGAACTGCAAAATGAGGGCTTTGATAAGAAGAGATTTAAGAGTAGAAAAAGCATGTTGTTGACTAGCTGTCCAAAGAAATTTAACAGTCTTGCATTTGAGATAGTGCAATGGTTCAGCAATACGAGAGAAGTTAGGAATAAAACGGTTATAAAAAGAAACCATGCCAAGAGAGGTACACAGTTGTTTGATGTTTTTAGTGGGAGAGAGTTGAGTAGTAGCAGCAATACGATCAGGATCAACAGAAACACCTTGGGAGGAAATGATGTGACCTAAAAATTTAATGTTTGTGCAAGAGAAAGTTTAGAAGGATTAATAGTGAGACCTGCCATACGAAGACGAGAAAGTACTTCGGTAAGGTGAATAATATGGGAGTCAAAATCAGGAGAAAAAATCAATAAATCATCTACGTACAGATAAAGATATTTGTACTTAATATCAGAAGAAAGTGAGTCAACAAGGTGTTGCATGACCTGGGATCCTACAATGAGACCAAAAGGAAGCTTAGTAAATTATAGAGACCATTAGGTGTAATGAAAGCAGTAAGTTTAGAACTAGCAGAATCTAAGGGAATTTGGTGAAAAGCAGAGTTACAGTCAAGTATGGAAAAATATTTAGCATTAGCAAAAAATTGTAAAGCGTTTTGCAGCTTAGGAAGGGGATAAGCATCATATTTAATCTTACTATTGAGATGACGATATTCTATGACAAAGCACGTGGAATGATCAGGCTTATTTACCAGAAAAGCAGGTGAAGCATAATTCGAAGTAGAAGGAATAATGGTACCATCAGCAAGCATCTGAGATTTGTGTTGCTCCAAAAGTTGCATACGAGGTGGATTAAGATGATAACGGGGAGATCTGACGGGAGAGTCATCCAAGAGATCAATATGAGCCTCATAATTGCAGACAGTACCAAGATGTTCCGTAACAACGTCAGAAAATTGGTTGAGTAGCGAGGTTAAAACTACCTGCTGAGACTCAGTAACATAAACATGCAAGTTAGAAAGATGTAATGAAGTGGGGTAATCAGAAGGGTTAATCAAAGGAATGCTAGTCACAGAATCAAAATGAAAAGAAAGAGAAGAGGTTTGAGTGTGGAGAATTAAGCCAGTATGTGAAAAAATCATATTCGAGTATAAGGGGAATAGGAAGATCTTGAGCGACGTAAAAGGGAAAGGACCATGAAAATTTAGAAATCTTTACTGTAAGAATAAGTTGACCAAGAATATTTAAAGGGTGACGTGAGACAGAAGTACACAATAAGTCCGAAAAACGTAATTGAAGGTGTGGATGAAATTGAAGTTGTAGCTGAAAGAAAGAGGAACTGAGAAGTGAAATTGAAGCTCCGGAGTCTAATAATGCAAGGGAGGGAATATTCTGAAGTACAGCAAGAATATAAGCAGATCGAGCCTGACACGGAGAGGCGAGTGGCAGATTTTGCCCCATAGACCGAATGCTGCCTACATACGGCGGGAGAGAGCGTTTCCCGATCATGGGGTTGGACAATAGCGAGCGATATGGCCTCGACCATGACAGCGAAAACAAGAGAGAGTGGAAGTGGGTGGATGAAGAGAAAAAGTAGAAGAAGAAGAGGGAGGTGGGGTGGGAAGGATTGGAAGAGGAGGAGGAACAGAAGCATAATATGAAGCATTACTATAAGAATTGAAAGTGTCCACCGGGCGAGTTGGCCGTGCGCGTAGAGGCGCGCGGCTGTGAGCTTGCATCCGGGAGATAGTAGGTTCGAATCCCACTATCGGCAGCCCTGAAAATGGTTTTCCGTGGTTTCCCATTTTCACACCAGGCAAATGCTGGGGCTGTACCTTAATTAAGGCCACGGCCGCTTCCTTCCAACTCCCAGGCCTTTCCTATCCCATCGTCGCCATAAGACCTATCTGTGTCGGTGCGACGTAAAGCCCCTAGCAAGAAAGAAAGAAAGTGTCCATTTGAGCAATATGATAGAGGTGAGAAATAGATGTGGGAGGAGGAAAAGGGTAAATTAATTGCCGAAATGGAGGAGCAGCATAAAAACGAACAATAGAGATGATTTCCTAAGGGTGTTCAGATATGGCAAGAACATCAGCAAAGCCAATGATAGAATCCAAAAAGTCATAAGTCGTTTCATCAGAACGTTGATGACAACGTAAGAAAACAAAGCTTAACTGCTGGCGTATTTCTTAGGGAAGAAAGTAATTGTGTAAAATGGAGTGAAATTGAATCCAATCATGGCAATCAGACATGTGTTGTAAAAGAAAATTACTAAAATGACCAGAAGTTTTAGAATACAAGAGAAAAAGTAATTGAGAAAATGGGGCCAAGTTTAGTTTTAAGAATTTACGAGCGGCAAACAACCAGAGTGTAAGTACTTGTGGATGTGTCGAAGTGAGGTGGGGGACTAAGTCTAAAGATTTCTTAATAAGATGGAAGTTAATAGCCTGTGAATGAGAAGAGGTAGAAAAGGGGTTAGGAGATTCATACAAAAATTGTGGAGACGGAGTAGGTGGTGGTGTAGGCTTGGGTGGGGAAGCGGTTAAGAAAGGTTTGGGAGGGGGAGGGGGTGATTGACATAAAGGGGATTTTGGAGTAGGAATAAGAGCGGCATAATCAAGAGATGGTTCTTGCGGCAGTAAAGGTTTCGGAAGAGAGTAGGTCAGAAGACAGCGTAGAATCCATAGTGGAAGAAGAATTATGAGAAAGTAAATCATAAGCAACAAAAGGATTTGGAGCCAAGAAATTGACAGGATTGGAAGAAAATGTAGAAAAAGTGTCGGATTGATCAGGAGAAAAATTGTCTGAAAAATAGGCCATAGTAAGAAGACAAGCAAAAAAGACAAGGACTATACCGAAAATAAGAAAAAAAAGAGACGGGAATCGAACCAGAGTTACTCTGCTACCATACTGTTGGGAGCTCTGCTACCATACTGTTGGGAGCTCTGGTACCATACTGTTGGTGGCGTGCGATTATCAATAGTAAATCAACTGTAGTGCACGGCAGTAGTGGTAATGTACATATGATACTGATATAATATAGTATAGAATTAGGAAATGTGTATAGCTTAAGCAAAAAGGTTGTAGAAAAAGAGGCACAGATAATAATTACTGAACGATGGAAACGCGCAGTAAGAAGGAGCTAGGCCAAGAAATGAAAGAATATAGGAACAAGAGAAAACCAAAGATTAACAATATAAATAAGATATTTAACAATAAACAAATAAATAATGAAACATTTTGCAACAAGATAATAAATCAAAGACAAAAGTTTGATAGTGAATTATATAGAAGAAACCTGAGAAGATAAGAAAAATGTGCCACATTTACAATATAGATAAGAAATGTATCCAAAAATAACCTTATGAACAAATACAAGCGTACACTGAAGAATATAAAAACTGAATAAAGAAACGGAGCAAAACCTGAAAGAAAAGGAAGGGGAAGGGGAGGTGGGGTAAGGATCGAACTGGGGAAAGGATTTTCTTCTCCGGGTGTGTCTATGCTGCGGGATCAGTTATTATGATATTTATAATACAAACTAGCATACATCCTAGGAGGCGGATGATGAGATTACAATTCTTACATTGTCCGCAGCGCAGTTCGAGATTGAAAGGTTTTTGAAGAAAAAAAGTCTTGCATATGTGACTTGAAGCAAATACAGTAGAGACAATACGCGACACTGAGCGAGATATCGAGGGACAGCTATTGGAGCGCACTCTAGCGGATAGACCTGAACGGTACTGATTCTGTCATAAGAGCACGTGTATTTTTGTGTGAAGTTTTTGGTGTTATTTATGCGTTTTCAGTGAGTTGACATAATTAAATAGTAGCGTGTGTCATTCCTTGATATCTCCTCTCAACATGAGGGGAAAGGTATGTGCTGTGTTTGGCTGCAGTAATTACGAAGTAGAGAAAAATGCGCGGTCGTTCTTCAGGTTCCCTCGTGACAAGAACATGTAAGTAATTGTGTTTGCATATATATTCTTCCAGTGACAGAGATTTATATAGTACTTCATAATCTTCTGACCTGCTCGACCCATGTTTTAATGGGCTTAAAATATAATACGCATATTTTATTGTATAGTGCAGCAGTTAACCTTCAATACCGATGTGTTGTTGTAGGTGTGATCTGTGGGTTTTGAAATGTCACAGAAGCGATTTGGATAAAGTGTACAAGAAAGAAGGGACGTTACGCTTGTATAAGAATTATAGGATCTGTTCAGATCATTTCCAGGCCAGCGACTTTAAAAATCCTCGACTATACAGCCAAGGGTATGTTACATTTTTACTCTAATTGTACGTAAATATTCCTCAAAGCATCACTATTGACAACATTTTCAAACTTTTCTTTCTTTTATCCCTCTTCTCAGATTAAAGCCGGGATTTTATAGATTTTCTTTCTGTTAGTAGGCTTCATGTTAAGAGGAAAATTGTCCAGCTATTAAATGTTAATTCATTGCATCATATGTGTAAGGAATGTGCCAATATTTTTATTGACAAATGTCTTAATCTGATGATACAATGTTTTTAAATGAGGAAAAAAGACAAATCCAACCGTAAGATTTCAGGCAGGTATGCTAAAGCTAAAAAAGTAATGTATAAATGAAAGATCAAGCCATTTCACAGCAGTCCATTTCACACATTGTTTATATGTCTAATTTCAGTCTTTGAATAATAACCTTTTAAATAATTCTTCATTCATTTATCAAGAATTGCTTTAGCACGTTCGAAGTTAATATCTCAATACCACTTTCTTTCTAGACGTAATTTATTTATCCATTTCCGTATATACATTTCCATTGATATTTGAATTTAGCGCGATTTGTTCAAGTCAAGTCACTAGGAGCGCCACCGTCGAATTGTCTCCCATTTTAGCAAGGCGAAATCCATAAGTGTCGTGTATTGTCTCTACTGTATTTGCTTGAAGATACAAATTCATACCTGCCAACTTTCCCGATTTAGGCGGGAGACTCCCGATTTTCGACGTATTTTCCCGCCTCCTGATTATTCTATTATTTCTCCCGGAAGGCCATCGCTCATTGGCCGCTTTCAAACGAAATATCTACGTTTCTTAATGTGAGAAATGTGCGCGAATGTGCGATGTTTATTGAAACCTGTATATAGCGACGCGTGTATCGATCGTCAATCTCTCGTTATTGCGTGCTATGTTTGTGTTCATTCCGTTGCCTACGTCATAATACAAGGCCTGGAAATAGAGCCCGTAAAACGCTATGGAAGTGGTTACACTGAAGTTCAACGCCGGGCCGCTAGGATCGCTATCTTGCCCCCTGTTTACCAGGCTCGCGCCTTTAAACGTGTTCATTAACTGAGTTGGTTGTGAATGTATTAAGTATTTGTCTGATGTTAAGCATTCGCAGTTCCAGTCATGCTTTATTCACGAAAAATTAAAGGTAGTGGAATTTCGTTTCACAAGTCTCCAGTGAATGTTCAATGTTCGAAACATTATACAGAGGAAGTATTACGCATGAGGTACGACTTCAAGCTGATCGAAGTAAGCCTCTGTTTCTAAGTTTTGATCCGAGTTACATCATAAGAATCGGGCGATCCCAAAATTTGTCACTGGACTTTTTTTAAACTATGCTACCGTGACCGGCAATCATTTGAGAGGTATCTTCAAACTCAGAAATCTTAAATTAGGAACCCAACGAGGAAAATAATTTGCCCAACAAATTTCACGAAAATGAATGTAGCAAGAGCTAAAAATATTGTATTTTCCCCTGAAACAAGGTTTGAAAAGTATGGAGGTGGGTTTGTCCCGAGAGCATAAAATACAGTTTAAAATAAGACATTTGTTTTATGGAGCATTTTATTAAATAGTTCAATGCGCATAACGTCTGCAACACCTCACATGGGACATATTCAGGAACGAGAACGAACGACCATCTTTTAACCGCGCGAGTTGGTCGTACGGTTAGGGGCGCGCGGCTGTGAGCTTGCATCCGGGAGATAGTGGGTTCGAATCCCACTGTCGGCAGCCCTGAAGATGGTTTTCCGTGGTTTCCCATTTTGACACCAGGCAAATGCTGGGGCTGTACCTTAATTAAGGCCACGGCCGCTTCCTTCCAACTCCTAGGCCTTTCCTATCCCATCGTCGCCATAATACCCATCTGTGTCGGTGCGATGTAAAGTCACTAGCAAAAAAAAAAAGGCATATTTTAGTACTGAAGATGAACTCCTCAGTTGGTTAATTAATGATTTCGTGTCATATATTAAGAAACTTAAAATGCATTCAGAGAAAGTAAAACAGAATCATGAGAGAAATGTATCAGGCATAGATCTTGACTACCCAGTCCACTGTGGCCTGCGTAAAATACCTCATAAGTATACATTTGCATTATGCATTGACGAGGAACCTAACGAGCTATGACATCGAGCTCTTCTTCAGCTACCTAAGACGCCAAGCGGAATAAAATGACATTATGGTTCGTGTGGCAAAATAAAAAACAGACTGTAAAGGCTGTTTAGAACATATCTGTTCTCCAGCTACTCAAAGTCCAGCATTGTGTCTTATTCGTTTTCAAGATCGAGGAGCCCTCAGATACCGAAAATCATCGTCTGTGGCACTTCTGCAGTGAACGACGGAATTTATCACTTCCGCTACGCAGTACTTGTCCCGAAGAGAGTTACTAAAATGTGCAAGTTTATTTTTTCGAAAGGCATGTTCAACAGTGAAATTAAGTGTGGAAAGTGTAAAGGCGACAAACCACCTCTTTTTCTACTATGAACATTTCTGAGACCTCTGTTAGACAACATTGCTTTGAGCCACACAAGTAGAAGAGAGAAAGTTTTGAAACTTGTTAAGATGCCCCTCAGAAGGAAAGTTTTGAAACTTCAATGACATATCCAAGCCAATGCCGCACCGTTCTATAAATAAAGTACTGTCAATACTCGCAAAAACATTCAGTTCTTTTTATTTAGGATATACTTTACTTATTGACATATACGGTCATGCGAATACAAGGGGGCAAGACCGCGATCCTAGTGGCTGAATGGTGAACTAGGAAGCGACCCGTTTCCACGAGTACATTTCAAGGCCTTGTATCATAGCGTAGGCAACGGTTCATTCACATCAGTCTAGTCGATTCTAGAGACTAGTCGCTAGATATGGAGTCTTTTTAGTAATTTAGTGATAGAATTTCAGTGATAAAGACTAGTGACTTTTCTAGAGATTTTAGGAGTCATTTGGAGACAATTCTGACTAATTTTAATTTATCTCAATATAAATAAAATAAGAGTGACTGTACATTGCTCAGAATTTATAAAGAATGATATTTCTGTTCCAGTCGTGACCACAGTAACAAGGATAAATACACGTTTTAATTTTTCGTAATGTCTGTCTGTCTGTATGTATGTATGTATGTATGTATGTATGTATGTATGTATGTATGTACGTGCGTGTGTACGCGCATCACGAGAAAACGGCTGCAGAGAATTGAATGAAAATCAGTATATATAGTCAGAGAATATGTCGCTACAATCTAGGCTATCAGTGATTGTGTTCACAATGAGTGAAATGGTAGCTTAGGGGAAGGCCTATAATTTAATTCTCACATATTTATGTTATTGGCCCTATCAATAAATACTACATAGTTAAAATATATTATTAAATTTCCTATCATTTATGTCTTAATACAGTATTACCATATCGGCTGCGATAACAGAGATATTTGTGAATTTGGATTTTTGTTGCTCAGTCTATATCAGCGCCGATGTACAAGAAAATGGGTGAACAGAATTTAATGAAAATCGGTACCGGTACGTAAAGTCGGGGAATAAGGAACTACAGTCTGCGCTATAAATAATTTTATTCACCCTGTTCGAAATGGTAGATTAGGGGAAGGTGTCAACATATAATTTTTAATGACCTATCTAATTGGTCATATCGAAAAGTACTACATAACAAAAGTTATAGAGAGTACAATTTCTGATTATTTATGTCTTATTCAGTTTTACTGTGAGCCTCCATGGCTCAGACGGCAGCGCGTCGACCTCTCACCGCTGGATACCGTGGTTCAAATCCCGGTCACTCCATGTGAGATTTGTGCTGGACAAAGCGGAGGCGGGACAGGTTTTTCTCTGGGTACTCCGGTTTTCCCTGTCATCTTACATTCCAGCAACACTCTCCATTCTCATTTCATAGCATCTATCATTCATTAATAAATCACTTTGGGAGTGGCGACCCCATCGTACGAACAGCCTATATCTGCTTCATTCATTCCATCCCTGACCCGGTCAATGACTGGAAAACAGGTTGTAGGTTTCATTTCATTCATTTCAGTTTTACTGTACCGACTATAATAAAAATGTGAAGATGATTATAAGAATGAAAAAAAGTCATGAAGGAATGATCGCTTGAATAATAACACAAGAGGGAGTCATAAACGAAAGGAGGATTCACTTTACATTAGATGCTCTAATATCACAGAGTCGGAAGAAAACTAAACGTGAAGGCCTGCAATAGAGGGAGCTCATAAAATTGATTATTATATTATTATTATTATTATTATTATTATTATTATTATTATTATTATTATTATTATTATTATTATTATTATTATTATTATTATTATTATTATTATTATATTTGCCTTTATTTGTAGTGGCGAAGTTAGGACTCATGGTCCTCTCTTACACTTAACAACACTTCATTAACATTGTACATCTGAGAGCAATATTCATAATCTTATCTTGAAACTACCATTACAAACTATGAAACAAAATAAGATAAACTCTATAAATATTCTTAGTTATGTCTTAAAACTGTCGTTACAAATTAAAAGTTGAATGACACAAAATACCATAAGCACAGTAAACGTACATTCATACACACATTCACTCTACCAGATTCATTGAGCCTGGCGGTACACATCGAGGAGATGCTCACGGCAAGACAACTTGAAGGAATTTAAGGATTTTATGGCTCTAATGTTGTGGGCGAGAGAATTCCATATTCTAGCTCCACTTTCAACAAATGAACGGCTAAATGCTGCTGACCTGCTGCGAGGGATAGCAAGTGTACTGCCGGAGCGTGTGTTATGCTGGTGGAGAGAGGATAGGAGTTGTGAAGATAAGTAGTATGGGATATTCTATTTTAATACTCGAAAGATTAATACCGCCACGTGGAGGTTTCTACATTGTTCAAATTTTAGAAGGGAAAGTTGTCGATAATAAGGGGTAACATGAACATCATTGCCTAAGGAAAAGATAAATCTAATACACGAGTTCATAGCACGTTGTAATCGGCTTAGTTGTTCTCTCGTGGCATCAATTAGTACTACGTCACAGTAGGAAAATATAGGGAGGATAAGAGTATTTATAAGCCTAATTCTCATGTTTAGTGGCAGCATATTTTGATGATATTTTAGTGGGTGAAGGGACGCACACACTTTTCTACAGATATTTGTAATGTGCTCTCCCCAGTTAAGATTCTCGTTTATAATTACACCAAGATTTCTTACCGAGTTTTCGTACGGAATAATTTTACCAGATAAAGTTAGTGGAGGAATATTTTTGTTTTTTGCCGCACTGATTTGTCTCATCTGCCCAACAATAATAGCTTTAGATTTTGATGGATTAATTAAAATACAGTTTTCATGAGCGTATGCACAGATATTATTTAAGTCAGAGTTCATATAACCTATTGCTTGATTGATGTCTGAAATTTTGGAATGATAATAGATCTGTAGATCGTCAGCATACAAGTGGTATTTACAGTGTCTTAGCAGTGTCGATATAACGTTAATATAGATAACAAAGAGAAGTGGTCCAAGTACAGAGCCTTGTGGTACTCCTGAATATTTCATTACCCATTCGGATGACCTATTCTGAAGAATTATGCGTTGTTTTCGTTCCGTAAGATATGAGAGAAAGAATTCTACAGCTGTCTGTCCAAGGTGCAGCGATTTCAATTTAGCAACCAGTACGTCTATATTTTCTGTGTCAAAAGCGCTGCTAAATTCAAGAAGTGTAAGTAACGTCACCTGCCTGTCGTCCATAGCACGTCTCATGTCGTCTGTAACTTTCAGCAGGGCAGTGGCCGTACTGTGTCCCTTTTTGAAACCCGATTGTAAAGGGTCAAGTAGTTTGTATTTATTTAAATAGTCTGTTAATTGCACGTGTACTATGCGTTCAAGAGGCTTGGAGAGAGATGAAAGTATGCAAACAGGTTGATAATCTGTTATAAGTACAGGTGAGGAAGTTTTGGGAACAGAATTTATAATGGCATTTTTCCACATTTTTGGAAAGATGCCACTTGTGAGGCACGTGTTGGATATATGAGTAATGGCGGGGAGAATAATGTCAATGATGTGTTGTATTATGAGTATGGGTATTTCATCAGGTCCTACAGCAGATTATGTGATTGATAATACCTCGCGTTTCACGTCAATCTCTGTGACTTCGCGAAATTCAAAGAATGGCCTATTTGGTGGTGGCTGGTTAAGAAGAGATTTTATAGTCTGTGATATTGTGTGTATTTCCGGTTTAATTTTTATTTCAGAAAAATGAGCATTCAATCTCTCCAGAGAGATGTCTGGATTACATGGCTGGGGCAAAGCTTTCCCAATTCCAATGGAACGAATTTGTTTCCAAGTGTTTGACACATTTAAATTTCCAGCCAGGTGATTGTAAAAAGAAAATTTCTTATTTCGAATTATTACTTTAATTGTATTCCGAAGTGTCCGATACTGTTCAAGCGCACTGGAAGAGTGTGTTCGTCTGTAGAGCCCGTGAAACGCGTCACGGTAGGACATAATGTGTGTAATGTCATCGGTCAGCCATGGAGAAGGAGGTCGGGAGACTTTGGCCGTACGCTTAGGTGCATGTTTATCAAGGAGACCAAGTATAAGTGAACTTAAAGTTTCAGCTTTCTTATAGATACCGTTTGTATTTTTTACGCCATCCCAAGGACTATTCAAGGCGTCAACTCTCAGATGATCTAAGTTTATATGTTTAATGTCCCTGAATGTAATGTATCTGGACTTATACTTTGGTACTTTGAGCAAGTAAGACAAGTATATTAAGTCATGTGTCGATATGCTAGGGGTAGGAATTTGTCCATGTGATACTATTTTCTGTGGGTTGTTAATGACCATTAAGTCAATTAGTGTATGTGAAGATGACGTATGATTTGTCGGTTTTAGTGGAAGTTTGTCATGTCACACGTCTGGAAAATACTTAAGAGTTGCTTTTTTATCTCCAGCCTGTTCCAGTAAATTAGTATTGAAGTCTCCAAATATTAAAATATGTTCATAAGCAGGCGATAGTCTCTGCAGGATGTCTTCAATGTCTGAGACGTGACCTACCCGTGGTGGCCGATAAACAACTCCTATTAGGGCTTTAACTGTTGTCACAGTGATCTCGGCAAAAATGAACTCAGGTCTCGAGTCAGCACAGTGGGCAGATGTGCATACGATTTTACATTTAATATCATCATTACAGTACAAGGCTACTCCTCCACCTCTTTTATCTATTCAGCCATGCCTGTATATATTATAGCCCGTTATGTGTACCATACTACTAGGGATAGTTGCGCGTAACCAGTTCTCCCTGATACAAGCTACGTGTACATTGCTGTTTTCAAGGAGAGCTGTTAGCTCCTCATGGTGAGCAGGTAGGGATTGAGAATTTAAATGAATGCAGTTCAATGTTTTTTTTAAATACGGGAGGCCCCCGTAGCCCGCTCCCCCGCCGTGACCATCGACTCAATATACATGGCCTCCGACATGCTATTAATTTCTAAGTAGAAACGAGATAGCTGGGTAGAGTGGGAAGTGATACAAGGAGTATCTGCCTGTTTCCATGTCAGACACGTTACCAGGCGAGATTGTGTTAGGTATATGGTGTTGAAGTATGGTATTGAAGGGTCAGGGAAAAACCACATAGGCAGAAAGAAGAAAGAGCCTACATGTAAAACCTGACATCTTTTGATAGCACATGCAAGGATGTGGGCTGGATAAAGACCAGAGGTTGTGTTAGTTAGGAATATGTGTCATGCAATCATAACCATTTACCTAGCTTTTGTCAATTATTATGGGGGATCAGTCCTACTTGTCACTGCGTGGTGCGGCTCGGGTCCGCTGGCGTCTGGGCTTTGGGCCACAGGTTAGTCCCTTGGTCCAGCAGCCAGCAGTCCCTGGTGCCAAGTCTCCTTTCAAGGAGAAGGGGAGTAGTGCCAAGCCTTACTTGTTGTAAGGGGCATCTTCTTTCCCGCCTGATGACGTCCTTTCTTTGCGGTGTTGGTGTCACACACTTGTCTCTGTAAATATATACACATATATACACACATCCTATAATATATACATTATTACTTTTCTTCTGTAGAGTGCGGGCCGCTTTTCCGCTCTCGTGTCCTGTAGAACAAGTACAAGTACAATTAGTAGATTAATAGTTAATGGTATTAGCAGGGGTGGGCTTTTCGTCCACTCCTTTGTCGCTGGTGGGGGCGGGGTTGGATTGGATCGTCTCTTTCTTGGCTGTGTTGCCTTCGTCGTGTTGTATTTCTTCTCTCAATCCTCCCTCGCTTGGCTAAATCTGTAACATAGTAATAACATAATCTAGGACAAGGATGTAGGTAGTAAACAAGCATGCACATATATACAGGTGTTGTGGTGTGTGTGCATAGTGTTAAGTGGTGCGGTGTAGTGAGTTGGTGTCAGTTTAAGAGCGAGGGCGGTTTTGGGCCCCCGGCCTCCTGGCCCTGTGCCTGAACAGAATGTGTTTCGGTGTGGAGTATTTGGTGTATAGGTCGACGTCATAGCGTCCTATTCCACTGACTAGTGGGTTGACCTTACTACCCCATGGCTTCTTGTACATTCGGAGTGTTTGCTTTCGTATGTGTTGCCTTATCGAGCTGACTTTCGCATTTGCGCGTAGGTGGCGTATTTGTGTGTCATACGGGAGTCTAGCCGCTGCTCGAATGCATTTGTTTTGTATTAGTTCCAGCTTATCAAGGTTCGTCATAGCAGTGTAGCCCCAGGCGGGAGCTGCGTACGTTATTATCGGCCTAATTAGGGCCTTGTACATGTTTATTGCTACTCGCTTGTTAATACTGGATCTTTTATTCAGTATCGGATAGAGCTGTGACAGTCGTGCGTTTGTTTTCCGCTGGATGTCTTTAATGTGATATAGCATGGTTAGTTTTCTATCTAGGACTACTCCTAGATGTTTGACCTTGTCGTGCCATGCTATATCTCGATTAAATAGTTTGAGCGGTTTTATGTTGGCTGGCCTATGTGTGCGTCTGTTCTTCCTAGTAAACATCACAGCTTGGCATTTGTCAACGTTGACCTTGATAAGCCATTTGGTTAGCCAGGGCTCGAGAGTTCGCAGTGCTACTTGTAGTGTCTTTCGGATGCATGCTAGCTGAAAGTGTTGTACTGTGATAGCAGTGTCATCCGCGTAGAGGTGCGTGGTAGTGAGTTCCGCTGTCGGCATGTCATTCGTAAATAGAATGAACAGGATTGGCCCTATTAGTGACCCCTGGGCTACGCCCGCCCTGATCGATCGCGTGCTTGACGGTGTGTTATGAATATCTACTTGGAACTCTCGGCCTTCCAGGTATGATTTAATTAATCTTATGTACCCTGGGTGGAATTCGAGGTCTATTAATTTCGCTAATAGGCCTTCGTGCCAGACTTTATCGAATGCCTTCTGGATATCAAGGAATACCGTGCCTGTGTCTCTCCGCTTGTTTAGTCCGATGGTCGCTTGTTCTAGGACCCGGGTAAGCAGTTGCGGGGCGGAGTGGCCGTTTCTAAAACCGAATTGTTCGTTTCGAATGATTCCTCTTTCCTTGATGTGCTATGAGCCTTTTCAGCAGTATTTTCTCGAATACTTTGCTGAGGGCGTCCAGGAGACTGATGGGCCTGTAATTATTAGGGTTGGATTTGTCCTTGCCTGGTTTGCCGAATACAAGGATTCTCGCCTTTTTCCACTGTTCCGGATAATACTGCAATTGGAACATTGCATTGTAAATTTTAGTGAGTAGTGCGAGGGCTTTCGAGGTTAGCTTTTTGAGTATTATGTTCTGAATCTCATCTGGGCCGGGTGCCTTCTTCGGGTTAAGGTGACCTATTATCCACTTAATTTCGTGGATATTAGTCTTCTTAACCTCGGGCTTAGGTGCGTTTGTTAGGAATTCTGCTACCTTGGCCTCTGTTTGCCTAATGAAGGCGGGGTCCGACGGTTCGTCATTGGGCTTAAAGGCCTCTTCGAGTGAGTCGGCTATCACCTCTGCTTTATTTTGATTTTCATATACAGGTCCGTTAGGTCCCTTAATTGTTGGGATCACGTGTGGTTCTCGCGTGAAATATCTCGCTAAGTTCCACACCGGTCTGGTATTTGTGTCAAACGTACTCAGTTTGTTATTCCAGATCCGAGACCTATACTCCATTATTTCAGTTTCGATTTCAACCCTGAGTTCATTTTTACGTATCCGGTCTTCATCGCGGTGGTGTCGGGCCCAGTTGCGCTTGTGTCTGTTGCGCTGGCGTATTAGATCTTTAATGTGGGCCGGTATTTCAATGTTAGTGTTTTGTCTAGGTTTGTGTACCGGGATGCTCGCAGTTCTGGCTGCCTGGATCGCATTTACGAGTGTTTTTAGGTATTCATCCGTTTGGGGTGGGTTTACTATTTGTATGTCCTCAGTCCCCTGTAGGAGTGAATCGAGTTTTCTTTCAAATTTACCCCATTTGGCTGCTTTATAGTTGAGTCGGCGCTTGGGGTTATTCTCCTATTCCTCCGGGTTCGCTTCCAGTGTAAATATTACTGGTTGATGCCTCGACCCTAGGTCGTTAATGACCTTTATGGTGTGTCTTTGAGGAATATTTCGCAGTAGGGCGATGTCCAATATGTCGTCGACCTGTTCGTTTGGTGCTAGGAACGTGGGTTCGCTGGGGGCTGTTACCACATAGTCCTGGGATAGCATGTGGTTGTACAGCCTTTCGCCGTCTACGTTAGGTTTCAGGCACCCCCAGCTGGCGTGTTTCGAATTTAGGTCGCCTCCTAGGATCGTGTTTCGATTTTGCCTTAATACCGATTCTATATCTTGTGTGTTAAGGTGTTTAGGTCTGGAGTATGCCGATATTACATTGACGAGTGTTCCTCGCACTAGCATGGCAATTCCGCACGCTTCCAGCTCGACCAGTTCTGGTAAGTCTATTTCCATATGTTTAATGTCCTTCCTTACCAGAACTGCCACTCCTCCGACTCTATTAGCCTTATCGCTTCTGTGTATTTTGTAGCATCTTATAGTTAACTTCTTCCCCGGTGGGAGGAAGGTTTCAGTTAGGAGGGCTACGTGTATACTGTTCGCGGCTAGGAAGGCTTCGAGTTCGTATTTCCTAGACCTGACGCCCTGGCAGTTCCATATTAGAACTCGAAGCTCCTGCGTGTTATTATTGTTATTATTATTGTTATTATTATCGTCCTCGTTTGGTTGTTCAGCCATCTAGGGTCAGGAGGTCAGCAATGGCGTTAATCAGGTCCTTCAGCCAGGGGAATGGTAGCATACTGGCCATCATAACCCCAGTGGTTATGGCTGCCGTGAGGTTCAGGCTCGGGAAGAAGGTTTTCGGGATTTCTTCGATCCTTTCCCTGAACGCCTTTACTGCCATTTTCCCTTCTGGCTTCTGTGCCTGTTCTTGTGTAGGTGTTGTGGTTGGTGTGGTGCTGGGGGCGGGCGTTGGGGACGGTGGTGCGAATGCCGATTTACTAGCGGCAGGTTCACTGCGGGGGGTGGAGCTGGCCTGGGGGGGCCCTGTTGCTGCTCGGGATGTGCTTGCGTGGGCTTAGCCTGCCTTTGATTTCTTGCCTGGGTCTGGGCCTTCTTTTTGTTCAGATTGGAGGTCTTTGTTTGAACGGTGGTGGGGGCTGGTTGGGCTGAGGGCCCGGGGTTCTGTTCACCCACCGTCCTTAGGGGTTTAAAATGTAATATTCTTATGCCTGAAGGGCCTTGTTCTTGGCCCTTTGTGTCTGAGGGACCTGCAGGACCTGAAGGGTCCTTTTTGCCTGAGTGGCCTGGTTTAATTTGCGTGATGCGCCTTTGCCTGAAGGGCCTGCTTGGGCTTTAGGGTTGCCACGCTTATTACCCTTTGGCCCTTTGCCTTGATTGACGGCTTCGAAGGTCCTGCGGCTGGGACAATTTCTGAAATTAGCCGCGTGTTTCTCCCCGCAGATTGCGCACTTGGAGTACGCAGGGTCGTTGCCATGGGGCCAGTCGCGGGACAAGTGGGAGGCGGCGCATCTGCGGCACCTGGGCTCCAGTCGGCACCCCGCCCCTGGATGGCCATGCCTCTGACACACTCCACATTGGGGGCCAGTGGCTGGGGGGCGGTACGGCTCGACTGACACCAGCATGTTCGCGAGCATCCTCATTTTCCGCAGGTTGTCCGCTCCTGGGGTATCCGCCACGGCAACTAGGAATAGGTTGCCCTTGGCAGGCCTATTTCCTGGTCTCATTCGCACCACGGAGGATGCGGGGATATCCTGTGCTTTCAGGGCAAGTTGGATTTCGTCCGCATTACTTCCGTTAATGGGAGTCCTCACTACGAACCGCTTCATAGTGCTGTTGGGCAATATTCTTACAAAGTTAATATTTAGCCGTTTCAGCACCTCGATAGCGATTTCATAGCTCTCAAAGCTAGTCATTTGTAGCCGGATCACTTCGTGCGCGTCAACTCTCGGCCTAGAGAAGTAGTAGTTTCTCTGGTCATGCGTTAGCCTTTTGAGGAGCTCCTCTTCAAGTGACTTTGTGTTCTTGGTGTACACCGTAAGGGGTGGGGGGTCGCCACCTTACGGGTGCTTGGTTGTGTTCGTGGTGGTGGTGGTGGTTGAGGTGGGCTCAGCTGAGCCTGCCTCGTGTGTGTGGCGTGTTGGGGCTGGGTTGAGCCGATAATGTTTCTATGTTGCTATCGGCTTGGGTACTTGGTTTACGTACCCCGCCTTTCTGAGCCTTGCGGCTCAGGGACTGGGCTACTTTGCCTTTCCCCTTCCCCCTCTTCCTCCCTTTTGCCTCCCTGAAGCCGTCGCCCTGGTTTCCCGGCCGGGTGGCTGGGACCTCGGGTTCGGTCGCCACGCGCTCGCACGGTTCCTCTCCCTCCGAGCCTTCAGAGTCGGCATCCTGGGATGTGCTTGATGCATCTATCACCAGTTTTTCCTCATCTGAGTCGGAGTCCGATTTGCCAGCTTGCTTGTGGTGGGGTTGAACTTTACGTAACGCCTTTCGCACAGTCCGTATATTCTTGCCCTCTTTCCTTACCTTGGGCGCCGCCTCATCACACAGGTTGGCGGAACTGGGTCCCGCTTTCCCGGCGTCCGGCTGGCTTGCCGCTAGGTTGGGTTTGGGAGCAAGATTTGTGCTAGGGAGAGAGGTAGTCTCAACTTTGTGTTCAGGTATCTCCCCAGTCACTTTCCCAAGTGCGAGTTCCGGCACTTCAGGATCGAACCCCGGTTCCCGTTCACTCGCACATAACGTCAAGCCTCCTGGTTCGCTTTCCCCGCGCTCCTTTCTCGGGGCTCAGCCGGCCGAGTGGGCAGCAGCTGCACAGGTACGTGCTGGCCAGTGGCTACTGACGGGGTGGTTATGGGGGTTGTCCTGGTGATGGTGGTCGTGTTCGTGGTGGTGGTAAGCGCAAAGTACTGCGGGGCGCACCCCGTTACGTGAGGTTCGTGCGCCAGGTTTACTTGCACAGAATCAGGGGTGAAGACTGTTCTGTGCTCCTCTGGCGCATTTCGCTCGCTGCTCACGGGGGGCACGCTGTGTTGGGTGCCACCGGTCCCCGCTCGGCCGGGTCCGTGGCCATAGCGGGGGCCGTTAGCGCTGAGCTGCGCGCTTGTGGACACCCATCCAAGCACTGACCAAGGCCTATGTTGCTCAACTGCGGTGATAGCACCGTGAAGCACAACATGGTATGGCCGTTGGCGGCCTGGGTAGGGCTACCTGAAGGCAGGAAATGGAGGTAGTCCTTAAAAGTGCCCTTGTGTAGTGATATGGGGCTGGTCAGCCCCACCGTACTGTGAGTGGTTGGCGGGGGGTTGCGCTGTGAGAACAGCGCTGTACCCTCCGCTGATGGACTGACGGCCGTAGAGTGGGTAGGGAGCCGTGATAACGGCATCTCCTCACTCTCCGTCAGCTCTTGAAGTTCGTCGCATATGTCTGTAGTGGCTCCAGACTTCGTGACAAATTGCTCTTTAGGAGGTCACGAGTCTGTTGCCGTGTGTTTCTGTGTGGGGACATTCTAGAGCGAGCTAGTAGACGCGGGATGATCCGTTGTTAAGCGGGTCCCTGGCCTACAGATTCCCTATCTAACCCTAGGTACCGAGAAGCGGTAACCGATTGGGACAGGTAGTGTAGTCTCTCGAAGTCTTGAAGGTCTCGGTGAAAGGAGAGAGAGAGCGGAGCGGGAGGCACGTACGTCCTTCCGCTACGACTGCCAGCTGCTCCTTTGCAGTTCAATGAACGTGCGTTGGCCTGAAATACTTTCAC
This sequence comes from Anabrus simplex, assembly GCF_040414725.1. NCBI lineage: Eukaryota > Metazoa > Arthropoda > Insecta > Orthoptera > Tettigoniidae > Anabrus > Anabrus simplex. The sequence continues at coordinate 861,952,002 of NC_090265.1, read as the reverse complement.
TAATGAGCTCTTGAAGCGGGGTGTCTCCGTTCTCGGATAGGAGAGGTTAGAGGTAGGGGGACAGTCAGGTCCACAGCTGGCAGTGGTTATAACAGTACTCATCACACAAAGCAGAATACCAAGAAGAATACATGCTTCTTACCTGCGTATTTCCTCTGATATCGCGCCGACTTTTCATGCACTCAATCACATTCACACACAATAATAAAACACTATCAACAATAACATTACATTGACCATTATTTTTTGTGATGTGCTTTGTGTATTCTGCTGCCATTTATCTCCGATAGATGGAATTATTGCTGCGTACTGTACCGGTAAAAGAGCCCGACTCTCAGATTATATTTTAAAGTAAGCAAGGATATAGTTCTCAGGGCAAAAACAGGGTGACTAGTAGCTAGGGCTCGGTACAGGAGGTAGGGTCCTATCTACAAGAAAACTTTGACTTTGACTGAACATGAGTTTATTCATATAAGACATGAAATTGCACATCACCTCCAGGTAGATATAAGTTGTCTTCCACATAGTCCTATAATATGGCTCGGATTCTCCAGTTCACCAAGCCGGGCAGGTTGGAACACGCTCCAGAAGATTCCAGGGATTCCGTACAGAAGCGGCTGGACTGTCTGGGTTGGTAGAAGGTAGAGATGCCTCGAACTTTCGAGGCCCAGGTTGAACCCCGATGATTCTGGTGATGTTGCAGATAATCATTTACTACCTCAGTCCAATGTGACTGAGAGGGTTGATGTCTCCAAGGTCACTCGCAGTACTGATAAATCTGAGTTCATAAAAACCTTGGGTGATTAACCTATTAGCGAAGTCACTGGTTATTATTCATCAAGACTTTCAAAATTTAACAATCGTAAAAAATGATATGTCTCTGTATACGAGGAAAATAATTTCAGAGTTCACCACTAGCAAAAGTCTTCGTCTCTGAATAAATACTGGCAAAAAAACACAAGTCCCTTCTCATGAAACTATGACCAAATTTTAAGTTCACCACTGGCGAAGGTACAAGTCTTTGAATGAACACGGACGAAAAACATAAGTCCATCCACATGAAAATCTGAATAGATTTACAGGTCATCACTGGTGAAATTTATAAAGTTTTGAATCAACACTGGCGAATGTACAAGTCTTTGAGTGAACATGTACGAAAAACACAAGTCCATCCACATGAATAAATTTATAGTCTATCACTGGCGAAATTTATGAGTCTTTGAATCAACACTGGCGAATGTACAAGTCTTTGAGTGAACATGGACGAAAAACACAATTCCATCCATATGAATAAATTTACAGTCTATCACTGGCAAGGTATCCAAGTCTTTGAATAAACACAGGTGAAATCCTAAATTTATGTTTTAAAGACGTTGAATGAAGTTAGAGTTCATCACCGACAAAGTTTATAAGTCTTTGATCCAGTACCAGCAAAATCACAAATTTATGCTTACGGGAACTTAAAGCACATTCAGAGATCATCACTAGCAAAGTTTATAAATCACTGCTTATTAGAGGAATGAGTCTCTTAACACTCGCAAATATTGCAGGTTCAATTTATGAAGAATTCGTTCTTTAACACACGTAAATAATACAAGTCCAATTATGAATTTATTACATGTAAATAATACAAGTCCATTTCATGAATAATTGGAAAAATTCCAGTCTCGAACACCCGTAAATATTAAGTTCAATTATGAAGACTTAGAAAATGTTCTTTAACACTCGAAATATTGCAAGTCCACTTGAGAATACTTGGAAGAATTCGTTCTCCCACACTCGAAGAAAATACAAGTTCACTTTATGAATACTTAGAAAATTACAGAGTTCCTCGTCGGGACTGTCACTACACGACGAAAGTAGCAGCGAGAGTGTCCACGCTGACTACTCAGCTGTAACTGAATGAACAAGCTACAGTGGGCCCTCCTTTTATTCGATCCGGGACGTCTACGTCACAATACGGCTTGACTGAATATCTCCTGAATCCCTCGATGGATTTACTTGAAACTTGAGCATTGCGACGTTCAGGTGATCCCAAACAAGATGACATATCGCTCAAGCCGCTAGCATAATTATTATAGGAGTTACAAAATTTTCCCCGTCGAACATTCGGGAAGATGTGACGTGGAATCTAGAATATACGAGTCCAGGCTGGGAACACGTGGTGTGACGGGCGGGCGGTCTAGCTAGCCTCTGTGGCTACGTCACAGCTCACAGCTGTCCTTCACTCACTTGCTTGCTTGCCCCGCTGATGGTAAACAAACCAGGCGTGCTCAGAACATCACGCGTGATAATTATATGTCATTTATACTCAAAAAATACTCATGTACAGGTCGTAACCGGTACAGTACCTAGTATAACAGCCTGCCTGAATATTGGCGGGAATTAGCTAGGGAGTTAGATCTCTCTCTCTTCTTCAGCATGCCATTCCTCTGGTTATACATTTTCTGATACTACTGGTACGTAACACACTGGATCATCATAGTACTCCAGCTATTCGATCCCTACTCTGAGGCAGTGGAATGAGCAGTGTGCACACTTAAATAACCACGAACCTACTACGTTGGCGTAGCAGGCGGAGAGGTGGTACTACCACGTGGCGCGTTCCAGGTGGCGGATAGGGGGGTCCTAACCGGCTTGCCGGCGGACTTGAGCGAAATAAAATAGCTCTCGTGGACCAAACACCCCCCTGTGGGTGCGGGGTGCAGGCAAAAAATACCCCACGGTATCCCCTGCCTGTCGTAAGAGGCAACTAAAAGGGGCGACCTAGGGATGTTTGAATTAGAGACTACTTATAATTAGTACCACCATGCGGGGAACACCATGGGTCGCTTTTACTTGCGTTTAGTACCACTGTGTTAGGTACACAATAGATTTGTGATTAGTAGCGACAGTGTACGAATCAGGGTGAGTTTTACAGTACCTGTGATTAGTACCACTCTATGAGCGACACCATGGGTCTGCCTGGCCTATGGTTAGTAGCCACTATCTAAGGAACAGCATGTTTTGAATTCTGGTCAGTGGATGACTTTGGACTTTTAAATTGTCATTACATTTCGTCTCATTTTGTACCTAGGTCCCCTTAAACAACGAGCATCATCTTAAATGGAATAATGACACAGGAGTGTTAGTGGCTGTCTGCGGCCTGGTCATTCTAGCTCTGGAACTTTGAACTGTTATATCGATGCTGTGGCACTTTTCTTTAAAAATGTGCTGTTTTTCATTTTATCGAATATTTCATATGACAGCATTACTTTTAATCGTGACATTCGTTCTGACATCATTGTAATGACCTATGTTGATTTCAGTTGGGAAAACTATAAGGACAGTCTTTCTGAGAATTCTGTAGTGAAGCACAGGTACAACAGCTAGTTACTTGATAGAAATAGCATTGCGCTTCGCATAATCACGCTGGCGCTTGATGCAATATATTAATCTATGCATTTGCTAAGTAATGGCATTTAAGTGCATGACCGATACATACGTGTGGAGCATGAGTTCAGACATTTTCGGAAGGCTTATCAGAGAGTGATCATCTCACTCACATACTTCCTGTGAGGTAATGGAGGTGTGTAATTTTCAGCTTTGTAGCCTCGTTATAGCAACAGTCGGGCTTTGAGACAATAAGCGTTATAAATATATCATAGTATTGTATTGCACAAGACGTGTAGAATAAGCATTTCTCCAGAGTTTTCGTGATTTCCATTACAAAATCTCCTGAATTTTGGTTTTGTAAAGTTGGCAGGTATGCAAATTTAAGCCAACGGAAGAAAAGTTCAGCTGTGGCAGATGGCCCAATAGAAAATGTAATTCCAAATAACATAATGATAAGTCTTGCTCACCAAATTACTTGAAGAAATAACAGTCCAGATGGAAGTGACATCATACAACGTAGCACAGTTATTTTGGAGCTCCAGCACTCCGAGACGAAGGCAGACTCAATTTTTACAGAAGCGGAGTGGAAATATATAGCAGTACAGAAAGGTCGAGAAAACTAAAGAGGCTGAAAGCCAGCAAGTTTCAGAAGCGTCATTATCACATGTCCAATAGGTAAGCACCAGCACACACGACGGAGAAGGCGAACAGTGGAGAGGATGACGTCAGAGTCACGTGATGAATGGAGTAGCCAGACCAGAGGTGAGCGGAGTAGTTGAATGCGTGGAGCAGCAGCGGCGTGATCAGAGAAAAAAGCAGGCATACAAGGTATGGAATACACGTAGTATAAGCGGAGATCGTAACAATTTCAATACGAATCTAACATGAGAATTATAACGTGTAAGTGGTATGTTCTGAGCTGTCAGAGGAGAGATGGCTTGGAATGACATTAGTAGACGAATAAGTTTGAGTGGCGTCTTTAAAAGTAGGAAAGATCACAATGTGAAGATAAAGTTGGAATTCAAGAGGACAGATTGGGGCAAATATTCATTAACGGGAAGGGGAGTTAGGGATTGGAATAACTTACCAAGAGAGATGTTCAATAAATTTCCAATTTCTTTGAAATCATTTAAGAAAATACCAGGTAAACATAATATGATAGTGAATCTGCCACTGGACGACAGCCCTAAATGCAGATCAGTGAAGACCGATTGATGTTGCAGTGACTTCTATTAAAGAGGGGGGGGGAATAAACCCTGGCCCGAATACCAGCGGCAATTTCAGCTGGGAAGACTTGGCAGCAATCAAGGAGATAGTGAGGGAAGTTATACAAGAAACCTTGCCTTGGGACCAGACGAAGGAAATGATGAAGTAAGATGAAAGAGCTGTCAAAGGAGATAGGGAATATGAAGAAATGGCTGGAAGCAAAGACAGAAGAGACGATGAACAAAATGTGTAGCAATGAGAGCTGTTAAGGGGGAAAGTAAAAAAATCTAGAAGAGGAGGTACTGTTGAAGAAAGAAGCAGAAGTATGCAACCAGGAAAGGATGAAGAAATCCATATTTGTTTATGGTGTCAAGGAAGATGAGAAGGAAGGCAAGGTAGACGTAATTTGTAAAGTGGTGAAGGTTATCAGAATAAGATGAAAATTTTACATCAGATTACAGTTTTGACATACAGAATTACAAAAACACTTTAAAATACCTTTTGCATCTTGCATGCTGTTCAATATATCTTGCAGTTTCCTTATTTTTATAAAAAAATATTACAAACATGTTTAATATTTCTTTCAGTAAAAAAATTCCAGCAGAGTACAGAGTCCTTATTTCTTCATTTCTCAGAATACAAAAATATTACAAACAAAAATGAAATTCTTCAGATACGTTAAAAAAAACTTTAAAATTATATTTGCCATAGTTCTAGTTCTCCGTCCCACCACATATTACATTCTCTTACGAAATGAAATGAAATTAAAGGGAGGCTTAAATGGAGATTTGAAGATTCTCGCAACGCCACGATTGCACCACACCACAAATTTTTTATCTTCGTTCTCTTTCGAAACATCTATACAGGCAAAAACAAGTAGAACGTTGGTATCGCTGTCAAACGAAGGCGCAGACCGCGGCCAACGACGTCTCCATTCATATTACAGTCCCTCCATTGCTCTCTTACAGCCTCAGCACAGCCCAGTATCTTAGTGAACTAGCCCAAAGCAGGCGAAGGTTTTTGGCGCAATACTGCAGACTGCCGCCATCAGAACCACCTTCCTATTCCACCATCAGATATTAGTGGCCAATAGGTGCGTTGCAAGCTCCAAACAGATACTCCAGTTGAACAGATTCCGTGATATTGCAGTCACTGGAAAAACAGACACAGCAGAAACGTGGAACTGAAGAAATAAGGCCACTGGCCCGAACTATCGAAGACTTAAAATTGAGTTTCAAGGGTGGGTTTTTGTGTTGCTTTTTTGTAACAATAACAAGCCTCCTTAGGGAGGTTCTCTCTCATATTTCTGGGATACTCTAGGCCCTTTGGCAAGTGCTATTTCAGAATTTAGGACAATTTAAAAAATTAAAACGAAATCTGCCAGAGTTTACCCTAGTACCAAAACCATTACAAAAATCCCTATCTATGCACATGAATAAACTTCCAATCTTACCCCCAAAATACATAACATTAAAATCTACCTAATATGGTCACAAATGACCATACTCATTACAACAAAGGCAATCCTTAATTAAATATTAATTATAAGGTTCAAAATATGTCTGCGCAGCTTCTTACCTAGAATTTTGCTTACAACTTATTTAATAACTAGTAAATAAAGTTACCGTGTCCAATCTTAATCACCCAACGTTAAGAAAAGAACCAAACGAATAAAAGGAAGAATTTAGAATGTTGCAAGGGAACTCAAAACAGGGGAATAAATGATTAATTACGTTAGCATGCAACCGTTTTCAATGAATTGAGGTTAGTAAGTCATTATTCATTTACCATGTCATGTAGTCATTAAACTTTTAACACAGATAACTCACATTACGTATTACGTGTCACATCAGTCATATTAAGACGCATATAAGTCAGGAATACCAAATCTAAATCACATTAAAATCCCAAACGAAACGATAAAAATAATTCAAGAGTGCGCATACAGAAATCCAACTCACTGATATACGAAATAAAAAGGCACAAACAACACCTTCATAACAGAGATTACCAGATAACCGCATGACACACAAGACTATCGAGCTTATCTGTCCTCCGACGACATACACACAGACAACATTACCAAACCACCAAAACATGTGCGATGATCCCTGAATCAGCATAACCCATCAATGGTAAAAGGCACAAATGATCTCAACACTGACTTCCCATCACACAACATCACAAAACACAGTACACACACACCAAAACACCCATGCAATACTGCATCAAGTACTCGCAATAAAAAAGGGCAGTACATGACCTCAAGTACACTTGAACTTATCACACGACAATGAGACTCTTATGGCCAATATCGTACTCCCAAGAGAGGAATGGCCTCTCAGCACCTTAAGCCCTAAGTCTCAGTACCCCCCCCCCCACACATACAGATATGCCTTCCCAAGGCACGCAAGGTACCCAAGAAAAACACACAATTATTTGCAGAATGGTAGGACAGATACGACATGGCTACCCAAATTTAGAACCTTACTCAGTCGATAAGATCCCATTCTTCCGCAAACTGAGTAAATCAATTTAGAAGATACGAAACCCATAATACACGAAATCTTAACATCAAGTAAATCGAATCAAATAAAACAAGCAGGAAAATTAATTACAGAAGTCTTCCTAAATTGTAACACCTACAGAATTTCACACATGATGAATTTAAATAACAGAAACGAAAATCTTGATAACCTATGAATTTAACCGACATTAATAGTTCAGCGAACTGACACTGAAGTGAATGTTTGCAGAAAATCTTCCTAGTAATCATTCTTACAATCACAAGGGACATTGTTCTCCATCTAGGCACCTAATACTGGGCCAAAAGATCACAGAAGAATCTCATATCAGATAATTTCAAACATGTCACGAGCACAAGTGCAGATCCGTAACCCATCAAATTTGCCCAAATGGGCCTCAGCCTCGACGCTGGTCTATTAATATGGTGAGCACGTTTCACCCTACAAGACTATCACAGTCAATGTAGTACCGGTACCCTCCTAGCAAGTATAGGAACACACAGGTAAATAAATATACGTGACAAGGAAACAGACACTTACACGGTAGAAAAGCTCAATAAGACACACACTAGGAAACTTTCGAATTTAGCAGCCAGCAGAATTACAAAAACACTTTAAAATACCTTTTGCATCTTGCATACTGTTCAATATATCTTGCTGTTTCCTTATTTACAAACATGTTTAAGTTACCAGGCGAGTTGGCCGTGCGCGTAGAGGCGCGCGGCTGTGAGCTTGCATCCGGGAGATAGTAGGTTCGAATCCCACTATCGGCAGCCCTGAAAATAGTTTTCCGTGGTTTCCCATTTTCACACCAGGCAAATGCTGGGGCTGTACCTTAATTAAGGCCACGGCCGCTTCCTTCCAACTCCTAGGCCTTTCCTATCCCATCGTCGCCATAAGACCTATCTGTGTCGGTGCGACGTAAAGCCCCTAGCAAAAAAAATGTTTAAGTTAATATTTCTTGCAGTAAACATAATTCCAGCAGAGTCCAGAGTTCTTATTTCTTCATTTCTCAGAATACAAAAATATTACAAACAAAAATGAAATCCTTCAGACACGTTAAATAAAAAACTTTAAAATTATATTTCCCATAGTTCCAGTTCTCCGTCCCACCACATATTACAGTAACAAGAAGCAAGATTAAGGGAGGAAACCCTGATTGAGGGGAGGGTAAGTTATAACAAAATTGGAAAATAGGGTTTGTGAATATTGAGGGGCTGTTAGGCAAATTAGATAATAAAAAGGTTAAGGAAGTAGTGGAAAGTTACGATATTGTGGCAATCTTGGAGACATGGCTTGAAATAGGAAAGAGGTAACATGGGAAGGGTTTGTGATTAAGTATAAATACAAAAGAAAGGAGTGGAATAAGGGAAGAGCACTAGGAGGAATAGTGGTTCTAATAAATGAAGAAATTAGTGGATTAGTAGAGGATATTGAGACAGAGATGCAAGAAGTGATCTGGATCAGATTTAATATGGGGAGGGAAGAAGGGAGAACTAAGAAATTAAGTTTAGCATTTGCATATTGTCATCCTAGGTGTTGTAACCAAGGTTGAAGTTTACAGAACACAACTTTTATTGCTTCACTTTATGATATTTACACAAATAACAGAAATTTATTTTGAAGCAAAAAGGAATATTGAATCTTGAGAAAAGTCTGTCTTTATACAATATGTACAGGTTTGCAGTCTTTATATACACTTCTATCTTGAAAAGATAGTCTTTGTGAATTGACACGTTGATAGTCGAGAACTATCTGGCACACTAACATAAATGTTCAGGAGAGTCCTTGTTTGTTGAAGTGCCTGAATTCCTAAAAAGCAAGTTCAATTGATTGAAGAAATTCCACCTAGCGAAACTAAGGGGGCTTGCATAAATTAGGGAATGAAAATGGCTTGTAAAAGAATTACGGAACATAGGCAGCGGAAACAGGTAAGGGAGCGGTGACCAGAGGTGAAACCTCGTACTGCCAGAAATTCAGTCCACCTGGTCGAAGCACATTTTCAAGAGGAGTAGCCTCCGTGCTCGACGTAGGGTGTATTCTGGAGCTGGACACCGGGGCGAGTGGGCAAGTGAGCAGTCAGGGAGCTCCTATTTATAGTACACTCGATGGTCAGGCACGCGCACTGAGGGCTGCGCGTCGAAGCTAGCAGAATGATACACAGGCGCGCGTGCAGCTGGCTGGTGGAGCGAGAAGAGAGCGCCGGACATACAACACCCTCCCCTCCTAAATACGCCGGTACGGCGTGAAACGGCGGCGGCGCTGGCGGCGACTGCGATGCTGGGGCGGAGCTGCTGATGTCGCTGTTGTATTGTCCGGAGCTGGAACTGGGCGGAGTGGCGCTGTCTCGTCCTGAAAGGAACCCATTGTTATTAAATGATCTAAAGCGCGTTCAGCAATAGATTTATCTGGTTTAGCAATAGCATCAATAGCTGGACAGGGGCGGTAGCGCAGACGTATCTGATCTTGATGGCGGCAGATACGTTTCTCCGTAGTCTGTATCTCGTATAGACGATGACCCAAAGATCTGCAGATGACTCCAGGTATCCAGAGTGGGTTGGATTTGAATGTCCTGGTGTAGACCTTGTCGTTGAGGGAGAACTTCGTTGGTGAGGTCTTATGCTGGGCCTGAAGAGGCTGTAACAGAGAAAGTAAAGTTCTGTGAGGTCGTCCATGGAGTTTCTGTGCAGGAGTGATATTATCAGCGCCGGGTAGAGTTCTGTAGTTGTTTAAGAGTTGGAGCAAGGCTTGGTCTTTAGTTAAGCCTGAAGAGACAGCTTTCTTCATACTTCTTTTAAATGTTTGTACGAAGCGTTCAGCTTCACCATTAGATTGAGGGTGAAAAGGTGGTGCTAGGATATGACGAATGCCATTATGTGTACAAAAGTTCTGAAAAGCAGTAGCTGTAAATTGAGGTCCGTTGTCTGAAATGAGTACTTGCGGTAAACCTTCTGTAGTAAAGATTTTCTGGAGAGCACGAATGGTAGCTTCGGTTGTAGTAGTCGAATGCATATCCACGACATATGGAAAGTTTGACAGTGAATCGATGACTATTAACCACATGGAATTGAGGAAAGGACCTGCGAAATCGATGTGAACTCGTTCCCATGGAGTAGTAGCAGGAGGCCATGAAGCAAGATCAGAAGACGGGGCGTTCTGATTCGTTTGACATTGCTCACAATGACGTATTAGCTTTTCGATGGCGGCATCAATACCGGGCCAGTAGCAGTGTTGACGGGCGAGTTGCTTTGTTCTGGAGATACCCCAATGGCTTTGGTGTAATAATCCGAGAACTTGTTTCCGTAGGCTAAGTGGGATAACCACTCGGAAGATGGTGCCTGCTTCTAGTAGTACAACTCCGGCACGAGTCGTGAGACGATGCTGCATACGATGATAAGGTGCCAGGTGGGCAGGAAGTGTGCTCTGAAGAGGCCAACCGTTGCGGATGTAAGTACGTACAGTAGCAAGTGTACTGTCCTTATCCGTAGCTTTAGCTATGCAGGTAGCATCAATAGGAAAACTGGATACAGTATCTTCAAGTTCTATGTCCAACTGAAGACATTCAGATTCTTGAGAATCGAAGGCAGTATCAGGACCAACGGGTAAGCGGGAGAGGGCATCAGCATTACAATGCTGGGATGTGGCTCGATATACAATCTGATAGGAATAATCAGAAAGGAACATGGACCATCTTTGAAGCTTTCTGAGGGAATTCTCTGGGATCTTATTACCAGGATGGAATAAGTGTACGAGAGGCTTATGATCGGTAATGATCAGGAAATGGTTGCCATAAAGATATTCATTGAAACGGCGAATACCAAAGATGATGGCTAAAGCTTCTTTCTCTATTTGTGAGTATCGACGTTGATGGTCATTAAGTGTTTTCGAAGCGAAGGCGATGGGGCGTTCTTGTCCATGACGATCCTTCTGGGAGAGAACTGCACCGACACCGTAGTCTGAAGCGTCAGTAGCTAGCGTGATGATCTTGTCGGGCTGAAAATGAGTGAGTTGTAGAGCTTGAATTAAGGCGTTGTTGATTGTTTTCCATGCCTGTTGGCATTGCGGAGTCCACTGAAACTTAACACCTTTTTTACGTAGAGCGTTTAATGGAGCTGCCACTGTAGCGAAGCGTGGAATGAACTTATTATAATAGTTCGCTTTGCCTATGAAGGACTGAAGCTGTTTGAGGTTCTGAGGTGCTGGCATGTTTACTATCGCTGAGACATTCTGTGTACTAGGACGAATTCCATTCTTATCAAGTATATGTCCGAGGTAGGGAACTTGAGGCTGAAAGAAGGTACATTTAGCGAGATTCGCTCGTAGGCCATTGTCTTTCAATTTCTGGAGAAGAAGGCGGAGATTGGTGAGATGTTCCTGATGATCTTTTCCAGTAACAATAATATCATCCAGGTAGTTAGCACAACCGGGAATTGAGGCGGTGAGTTGAGCCAAATAGCGCTGAAAATAGCCGCTGAGGATGAAACACCGAATGGGAGCCGCTGGAGCTGGAGCAGTCCTAGAGGAGTGTTGAGTGTGAGAAATTTCTTAGATTCTTCGTCTAAAAGTAGCTGGAGATATGCTTCTTTAAGATCAACTCGAGAGAAGAATTGTCCACCAGAGAGACGACGGAATAAGTCTTCTGGACGTGGAATAGGAAAGATATCGGTTTCGAGTTGTGCGTTGACTGTAGATCGAAAATCGCCACAAAGTCGAACATTACCATCAGGTTTCTTGATTACCACGAGTGGAGTAGCCCATTGACTAGAAGTAACTGGTACTACAATTCCAGTTTGTATCCATCTTTCTAATTCTTTCGTGACCTGGTCTTGAAGTGCTAGGGGTACTGGACGTGCTTTGAGGAAGCGAGGCTTAGCTCCGGATTTCAGCTGTATGTGAGCTGTATAGTCTTTTGCTGTTCCGAGCTGAGAGTCGAAGACTTCAGGAAACTGCGCTAGGAGAGCGGTAACGTCAGAAGTAGGATGCAATGTAGATACGACGTTAATGTTGTCATGTATCTGGAAACCAAATAAGTTAAATAGATCCATGCCCATAATGTTTGACGCAGTGTAGTTGTTAACTACGAGAAGAGGAATGGCCTTCTGAATTCCTTTATAACTAGCCTGAAGCTTAATTTGACCTTTGATGTCAATTTTCTTCTTGTTAAATGTCACGAGCTGGATGTCAGCTGGAGAGCATGAAGGTGAACCTAAGTCGTGGTAGGTAGTCAGGTTAATAAGAGAGACAGGTGATCCAGTGTCTAATTGAAAATCGACAGATCGATCAGAGAATGAGAGAGGAATGATGATTTTGTGAGAATCCGTTGTGGGAAGAATAAGATGATCTGATCAACTTCCATGTCTTGGCGGGGCTGTATATGCTTCCGGCGCGCTGCAGTAGTCTTAGCAGGGCGGAGCGAACTTTGACAGACAGTCTGAATGTGTCCAAGTTTATTACATCGTTGACAAGTAGCTTTGAAAAAACGACAGTCACGACGTTCATGATGCTTGAAACAACCTCGGCAGGAAGGCAGGAGTTTCGAGGTGCTTTTAGAAGTGGGCTTCCGTGTAGCATTACGAGAGGGAACCTGGCGAGAATGCTTGGTGGAGAGCGCCTTATCCGTACGGTTCACTGTAGCAGAGGACTTGCGGGCCTGAGGCGAGACTTGTGCAACTTCGTGTGGAGAAGCTATGGCTGCAGCAGTCTTGATAGTAAGCTCATAAACCGTAGCAATACGCTGGACGTCTTCTAAAGAAGGGTTACTCTGTTTGACAGCGTCAAAACGTATTTTGTCTTCAGGAGTATGTAAAATTATCATGTCCCGAATGAGAGAATCAGTGTAGGATGAACCACAACCGTCCTTGGAGCAGATGAACTGGCAGGGTTTAGCTAGACCACGCAATTCAGTTATCCATTCAGAATGTGTCTGATGGGGTTGCTTTCTGCACTGAAAAAATTTATAGCGAGCAGCCACTATGTGAGGAGCTTTGGCATAGTGTTCCGTGAGACGGGCCAAGAGCTGCGTGAAGGGTACCTCAGATAAGTGTTCTTCTGGACTTAATTTACGTAGTAATTCACACGTAGCATTGCCAACCGAACTAAGAAATAGTGCGCGGCGGCGTTGATCATCTGTGACAGAATGGCAGATGAAATGCTGTTGTAAACGGGCTAAATAAACTGACCATTCTTCCTTAGCCGGATCAAAAGCAGAGAACGGAGGAATAGCTGATGGCTGTGTAGAGACAGAAATAGCTTGAATAGCCTGAAGTAATGCTGCCTGTTGTTGTTGCATAAACTGTTGTTGTTGCTGCTGTAAGGCTTGGAAGACCGTAGCGAGTTGTTCCGCAGTAGCCATTGCGAGATGCGTGCAAGAAAAGTAAGGTAAGCTGTGTGTCAGAACTGGTTGGAGTGTCGTTGTTGTGTAGCACGTCGCCGTAGAGTTGACAACTGGGCCTGTTGAATTGTAGTGTCGTGTTTACCTCGTTGCTATAGAGTTGGCGATTGGGGCTGATGACGTGTAGTTTGTTGCTTTTTTACCTCGTCGCTATAGAGTTGGCAACTGGGGTCGAAGAATTGTAGGTTGTTGCTTTTTTACCTCGTCGCCATAGAGTTGGCGACTGGGGCCGAAGAATTGTAGTGTCGCTTTTTACCTCGTCGCCATAGAGTTGTGTTGTAACCAAGGTTGAAGTTTACAGAACACAACTTTTATTGCTTCACTTTATGATATTTACACAAATAACAGAAATTTATTTTGAAGCAAAAAGGAATATTGAATCTTGAGAAAAGTCTGTCTTTATACAATATGTACAGGTTTGCAGTCTTTATATACACTTCTATCTTGAAAAGATAGTCTTTGTGAATTGACACGTTGATAGTCGAGAACTATCTGGCACACTAACATAAATGTTCAGGAGAGTCCTTGTTTGTTGAAGTGCCTGAATTCCTAAAAAGCAAGTTCAATTGATTGAAGAAATTCCACCTAGCGAAACTAAGGGGGCTTGCATAAATTAGGGAATGAAAATGGCTTGTAAAAGAATTACGGAACATAGGCAGCGGAAACAGGTAAGGGAGCGGTGACCAGAGGTGAAACCTCGTACTGCCAGAAATTCAGTCCACCTGGTCGAAGCACATTTTCAAGAGGAGTAGCCTCCGTGCTCGACGTAGGGTGTATTCTGGAGCTGGACACCGGGGCGAGTGGGCAAGTGAGCAGTCAGGGAGCTCCTATTTATAGTACACTCGATGGTCAGGCACGCGCACTGAGGGCTGCGCGTCGAAGCTAGCAGAATGATACACAGGCGCGCGTGCAGCTGGCTGGTGGAGCGAGAAGAGAGCGCCGGACATACAACACTAGGAGTTCGTTATACACAAATAAAAACTATTTTGAGGAGTTACTGCTGGAAATTAGTATGATAAGTGGGAAGTTTGAAGAAAAAGAGGGAATGTTGTTATTTGGGGATTGGAAACCGAGCATAGGGGAGCAGAGCCCAGTGTACAGTAAAGAAGATGGAAGGGAAATGAGGGAAAGTAAAAGAAGTGAAGATACAGTTATAATCAGTTATGGTGAAGCACAAATTAATTTGTTTCTCAGCTGTAAATATATATATATATATATTACTGATATTGTCTGTATAAACCACATGCTAAATAAATAATAAAACTTTCAGAAATGTGTGCAGTGGGAAATTTATACATTCTAAATAGTTGGAAAGAGGGCGATAGGAAGGGGAAGCTGACGTATGTTACATAACAGGGAGGAAGCGTGATTGACATAGTAATAACCTCAGCAGATATGTTAGAAGAAATCATAAGGATGGAGGTACGAAATTGGGTTGAAGCATATCATTTTCCATTGTGGGTGTTGATAAAAAGTAGGGTAAGGGGGTACAAGAAGAGAGAGATAAAGAAGAGGGATGAACTGGGGAGAGGGTATATTAAATATAAATGGACAGAGAAAGTAAAACAGGATTTGGATACGATAATAAAGAGTTACAACTAGTGAGGTTGCGTCGGAGGAAAACAATATAGATAGAGCTTTGGAACTGATGTTATACACAATCAGAAGGGTGGCTCAGAGAGACAGAGGAAGGAGGAGAAAGAGGAGAGAGGGGGAAGCCTGGAACGGTAAGGAGTGTGAGGATTTGCAAAATAGGGTTATGGATGCATTAAGGGAGTATAGAAAAAGAGGTGGGAGTACAGAAAGAGAAGTTTTCTGTAATTTAAGGAAAGTCTACAAAAGAGAAATCAGTGAGAGAAAAAGTTATGGATGAAAGAACAAACGGAAGTGATAAATAAAGAGTGTAGGATGAATAAAATGGAAACATTTGGCAGAGAATAAACAGAATTAACAAGGGTGGAAGGAGATTTGAGAAAACAAGTATTGAGGATGAGTAGAGAGTGAATTATTTTAGTAAACTACTTGGCAGAGAGGAAAAGGAATGGTACAGAGAGGAGGGGGAAGAAGTTATTTGGAAAGATAGGGGGATAACGATATATGAACTGGACAAGGAAATTTCAAAAGAAGAAGTTTTGGAAGTGATAGGTAAAACCAAGGGTAGGTCTGCGGGAGGATGCAACGGTATTAACAGTAGGTTTTGGGAAGAATTAAGCAAAATTGGGATGACGATAGACGGCATAGTGAAGTTATTAAATAAGATTTTTGAGGGGGGCAAGTATCCAAAATATGGGAAACAGGAATTTTGTATCCAATATACAAGAAAAATGGTAATAAAAAAAAACACGAACAATTATAGGGTCATAACACTGTTAGATTCTCTAAGTAAAATTTTTACAGGAGTTGTAGCAAACAGATTAAGAGATTGGGCTGAAGAGAATTTGGTTTTGTCAAAGTTCCAAGGGGGATTTAGAAGAGGAAAAAGAATGGGAGACAATATAAAATGTGTTGTATTGAATAGGTGGAAATAAATATTAAATATTTTCCTATATACATTTTATGACACTTTCAATACGGACGAAAAATGAATTTCATCACTTGTAATAAGACAATATAATGAACGTGAAGATAAGTTCAGAGAAATACATTAGTATGGGAAGAGGCAAAGTTTATGTGGCAGCAATTGATTTTGAAAAAGCGTTTGATATGGTGAACAGAAGTGCGTTAGTGGAAAAATTGGGTAGGTTGGGAGTGTCTGGGAAGACGATATGTGCAGTGGAGGCAATATATAAGGTCAGGTGTTGTGTTAATTTGGAGGAAAACAGGTTAAGTAGGCCTATAGTGTCCAAGGTGGTTTTAAAACAAGGCTGCAAATTATCCCCGATATTATTCATTAACAACATTTTGGATTGTCACGGTGGGAATAACTGGGCGGCTCAAGTTCTTAATGGTATGGCGATACCGGGACTGATTTTTGCAGACGATGTGGCATTGATGACTTTAATGGCTGGTGAGATGCAGCAAAGTTTAAATGCAAAGAACTGGGACATGAAAATTAACGGGAATAAATCTAAAGTATTAGTCATTCAGAAATATAAAGGGAGAAAAAAAAAGAAATGACATGGATGGTACAGGGAGCCAGGATAGAGCAAGTAAATAAGTTAGAATGTTTAGGAGTGATTTTAAACAGAGGTGGGACATGGGAGGATCAAATTAAGAGCAAAAGGGAAGGGGATGGCAGCCTTAGCCTTAGTCAAAATTCTAGTGGCTAAATTTCTAGGAATATGCTATAAAACTGTGAGATTAGTTTTAAGATCAGTAGTATTTGGCAGGGTAATGTATGGGGCAGAAGTATGGGGGCTGGAGGAAAAGAGGGTTAAGACAAATTATGAGTAGATTTGGTAAGGCAGTGATAGGGCTCTCTCAGTGCACAGCAAATGCTAGAGTTGAATTAATGTGCAGAGAAGAAATAGAGGTGGAGTGTGTTAAAAGTGTAGTCAAATATTGGATGGGTTTGAAAAGAGGGGAAGGAGGAAGGGTGCTTCACGCTGCGTACGAACAACAAAAGAAAAGCATGTACAAAGGGTGTCGTCTAGAAAACATTAAACTATACTTGGAAAGGGTTGGAATGGGGTACATGTGGGAAGAGGTTTGGAAGAAGAAGGAAGTTAGGGGACAGTGGGTGCTTTTAAGGAGGATCAGATATATTCAAAGACAGAAAGTGATAGAAGAGTGTAGGAACAGATGATCACTTAGTGTTTTTAACGAAGTAATGAAAGTGTCGGTGTTAAATATTAGGAATATAAATAGGTTGAACAGACGAGGATTACTATGGTGGCTGATGGGGTTATACAAGAACAAGGGCGGGACAGAGGGTAAAGAAAAGACGCTATGCATATTATGTGGGGCATCAGGAAATGATCTACACTTAAAAGGGAAGTGTAAAGATATGGAAAAGGTAAGAAATAAACTTTTGAGTGCCAATAAACAGGAATTATTACAAAAATAGGATGAGCAAAAATCGTAGGGTAGATTATCAAAGAATGGGAGTACGGGGGCAAATTAAAAGGAAGTTACGTGTGGTAGGGAGAGTTTGTGAAAAGAAGTTAAAAGAAAAAAATGCATAATTTTATTTGGGTCTGTAACAAGTTAAGTGAAAGCAGTGAGGTTTTATTGGCGAGTCATGAAAGTATAAGTCTTGAAAGTGGACGTGTAAGGAAGTGTAAAGAGTTGAGTATAAAATGAGAATGAATTAGAGGAGTGTGTAAGAGTGTGAGTAAAAGTCAGATGTAAGGTTGTGCAGGTGGTAGGTTCGTTAAGAGTGGTTAAGTAAGCTAAGTATGGATAAAAATGTGTGTGAAATGTGACTGCAGGTTTGTTATTTCTGATTGTTAAATCTGGAGATACATTGTAAAGGTGGAAGGTATGTGAAGGGTAAATAAGATGGGGAAGTGGGAAGATATTGTAATTTTGGAAGGTTTAAGCGACAATGATAGGGCATGTTATTATTGAGATGGCAAGATATGGACGTAAAATTGAAATGGTATTGGTAAGCAAGTTAGATAATGGAAGTCATGACACAACTGTTGACACACAAGTGAACTGGAATTTGTCTGGAATTAAGTCAGTGCATACATAATATAAGGAACTGCTAAGTCAGAAGGTGATCAGGTAGGCACATGTGCTGAGGATGACAAAATGTTAAATCAGCCGATATGGAAAGCAGTACTCTGTTGAAATAAGTATGTGTAAGAGTTAAGGTAGATGTATATGAGAGAGATGAATGGGTAGGGTTACTATGATGAAGGGCCAGACGTGTTGTGCCTCACCAAGAGGGGACGGCACAGACGGGCAGTAGTTTTAGGGGTCGCAACTCACATGTCGTCTGGTCATCCGCCGGTGTGAGGTGTCATTTGATAAGCTAGGAGTTTAGAGTAAGTTAGTTCTAGGGATGGCGCTCACATGAGGCGTGGCTTTTTCGCCCATGTGAGTAACCACACAGTAGACTTAGTATATATATTTTTTCTTATTTATTATATTTTTTTTGTAATTAATTTTTTATTGTTGTTTGTAAGAAGGGGAGGGAACGTCATAAGAGGGAGGGATAGGGCGGTCCTATCCCTAGTGTGGTCGACAAGTGGAGAGAGAGAGAGAGAGAGAGAGAGAGAGAGAGAGAGAGAGAGAGGGGGGGGGGGCAGGATACACGTGGAACTGGGCGCCAGCACTTGTGTGACCTGCCGTCAAACAGAATGGTGAGGATCTAACTTTGTCAACTGTATGGGGGGCTGGATGTGTTGTTCCAGGGAGGGTGGTTCCTTTTTTTCCTCACCAGGGTGGAACAGCACGCCCGGTCAGTAGCTATAGGTGTGGCACTTCTCATGTGGATTGATTACTGCCTGTGTGAGATATTTAGAGTTATAGGGGTGGAGCTCACATTAGGCACGGTTTTCCATCCATGTGAGTGCCCACATAGTATAGGAATGGCACTTACATGTGGGTGCCCACTTAGTAGATTTAGAATTTTATGTTTTCATTTTAATTTATTATTTGGTTTGAATGGGAACATGTATTTGGGCGGAAGCCTGTTATGTTCAGCAAATAAATTGTAAAGCTAATGTTCGGCGTTGGGATGAAGACGAAGACAGTCTAAAAATGCGTACCAGTACTGTACGAGAAAGGCGTTCATATGATTTTACAAAGCACTTTTTAAGCCTCGATTTAATATTTGTGAAGGGATAAGGGGGGTTCCCTTGGATTCGGAGAAATATGGTACATCCAGAGTGTCCCTATTCATCTCAGCGACTCCAACAACTATGGATTCTACGTTAATATGGGTCGTTCTCTATTATTTTTATAATTCACCCCCTTTCCAAGCCCACCCCTAAGGTTGCTAGTGGTACCTTACCCAGACAGTATTTTTTCCATATAGTTAGTCATACACATCCATCTATAATCTCGGTAATTTTGGACGTTCTCTTTCAGCCCCATGCTGATGGAGGCTGAACTTGAAGTTAAACAGCATCCAGAGTTTCACAGTTCCTCTCGGCGACCCCGAAAACTATTGATTTCGACAATTAATATTGGTCATTTTCAATTATTTTTTACATTTCATACCCTCCCCTACGGATGTCTTACCCTCCATGGCCATTTCTTCCAGATAGTAACTTGTGTACAAAGTTTGGTTGAGAGCAATGCTGGAACATACACACATTCACCTGTAATTTTGGTCATTTTCTTTTTCACTCCTCCTCGCCCCGTGCCGATGTGGCTGAACTTGGATTTAAACGACATTTGGAATGTCACTGTTCATCTCAGCGACCGCAAAAACTATGGATTCTACATCAATATCGGTTTTCTATTATTTTTATACTTTATCCCTCTTTCATCCCCGCCCTAAGAGATGCTATGGGTGTCTTATCTCTACAGTATTCTTTTTTCAGGTAGGAAGTCATATATGTACCAGTTGTGGTCGACAGCTATACTGGAACATACATCCACAATCTTGCTACTGTAGAATCATTGAGCTGATGTTGCCATGTTTACAGCCGGTTGTTTCTTTATCCGATTCCTACAGCAGGGGTAGTGTGGTGCCAATATCTCCATAACGGTTGGTTTTAAGGCCTTAAAATATAGTTTTTGAGCCCATAGGGCCTAAATCTCGGGAATGGAGAGGGCTGTTAAAATATCTTGCAGATAGGGTTACCGGCAGTGTCCTAAAATGTAAATATACAAAATTTGGTTCAGACTGGTGGAATGGTATGGATTTATATAAGGAACAGACAGATAGACATTCTGCTTTATATATATAGTTATTCACTACACATTCATCAGGGTGCCCCCTGATAACCTATATCACTTTTCCCTGTAATATTCCTGCTTTCCCTGCATTAAATTTAGTGGGACATTCTACACAAGAGTGATACTCGAATTTGTTTTATTATACTCTGGAATCACCTAGAAACACATTTTGCATGACCACTTATAATAACATAAAGAACTTGAAAAAAATGTAGGTCAAACAAGCCACACCTTCTCATAAAGTGCTAATCTGTCAAGTGGGCTATCAGCAATCCGAACATGTCCGGTCCCGCGGTGTAGGGGAAAACGCGTCCGCCTGACAACCCGGCGACCTCGGGTTTGATTCCCAGCTGGGTCAGGGGATTTTAATTGTAAATGATTAATATCCCTGGCCTGGGGACTGGGTGTTTATGTCATCCTTAATTTTCCTTTCCTCACATTCCAAATACACGCAAGTTCATATCATATGGTGCAAGTAGGGGCAAAAGATCTCTATAGGTCGACGCCCTGAACAAATAGCATTTTTAAAAAGAATCCCATCATAAACAGCCACTATAAGAAATACTACAACCAACAAAAATGACCTACATTGCACATAGCAAACGATCAATCATTCTTCAAACTAATGCCCGTGTTCATCAGGGACCTTATTCTTGAAATTGGCAGGTGAGATGGTTTTCCATGGTTTCCCATTTTCAGACCAAGCACATGCTGGGGCTGTACCTTAATTAAAGCCAGGGCCACTTCCTTCCAACTTCTAGGCCTTTCCTATCCCATCGTCGCCATAAGACCTATCTGTGTCTGTGCAACGTAAAAGTCACTAGCAAAAAAAAGTTGCTATCGCAGCAATGTTATTTTGCATCAAAGAATATTAACCAAAGCGGAAAATTATGAAGATTATTTTAATAAATTGTTAAGCGGTTTTGAAAGCGAGAGTGATGAAAATATCGTAAGTGAGAAAGAAACAAAGCCACCTTCTAAACGAAAGCACGGCGAGTTCAAAAGCTATTTCATCACTATCTTTGTGGCGGACGGATGACACTTCTCCACCAGACTTTCAGCTGAGAGATTCGGGAGCCAAATAGTGTTTGATGGGAATCCAAAAATTGATATTTTAAAACTTTTGTGCCAGTGGATTTGGTGCAGCCGGTTGTTGACGAAAGAAAATCGGTATCACAAGCAACTGGTGGAAAACATTTCAGGTTCAAAAAGTATTTTAAAATATCAACTTATGTACTTGTAAGGAGTTACATGTATTAGTTGCCTACATATTTTAGGAAATAATTTTATATTGGGATCTTTACTTTGTATTAAGATGATGTACACGCAGGCACAAAAAGTGTAATTTTTGTTTTCTCTCCAAATATTATTGAACATGAGTGTAAGATTTTCCATTTGCTTTTAATTTATAAAGAACCAACATTTATAAACATTTTAAGCTGATCACCCCACTGATAAGTTAAAAATTGAGGCTTCTACAATTTTTTTTTACATACAAATGAAAAACTCAGCACTGAGGTACAAATAGTCACCTGGTAAATCAGCACTTGAAGGTTGATATCAGTACATAGCATTAAAATCAAGCAATCATTTACTACTGCCTTTATTTCTATTGAGTTAACTATTGCTATCGACCAAGTTATTTATGCATTTATTACAGAAACATTAATTTCAAATTGTGTTTATACAACATCAGTTGACGAGTATTAGTAATTGACTCTTGACATCGAGCATCAGCGAGAGCGCTCGCTAGTGCACATAGCGAGGAAACAATACTGAAGATGATAGATTTCATTCAATATAACCGCCAGTGCATAAATATTGTTAACGGAAAAAATTAACGTACGCTTAATGGCTCATAATAACATGCATCAGTGATACCAGTTCTCGCTGTAACCGAAGGGCACAATTTAATATACCGTAGGAATTTTTAAGACACAGAAAAAAGATTTCATTAAACAGAGTTCTCTTTATATACTGTACTCGCTAAAGCAGGCTTCGACTGTACCTGTAAATATTTCTAGAGATAAATATGACAGAAAGGGACAGTTCAACGATACTGACGATGATAAGACGGAACTAGCAGAATAGTTCCCTTGATTAAAATTTTCTAACTGGAACTTATTTCCGTAGAAATTAATTTCTGGTATCTTCCTGCGAGATGTGGACTTATATTATCTTTAAAGCGATTTGAAATTGTGAACTGCTCCCTTTTTCGTACCTTTGAGTATGCGGTGCTACTCATTTGAAACTTACTTATGCGCCAGCCCGAAGGTATGTTTTGAATGTAAGCTTCTGTCAGCTACTGCACTCTACCGGAGGTTGATCGAGTTTCCTTGCCTCGCTGTAACCTATTTCGCATCTTCCCCTGGCAAGACTAGCCAACGTCACTGAAGCGACCAAGGAGTCTGCTACGAACATGGAGAGTGACTGGATGCTCTTTTCACGGTTCACTGTAAAACCTGCGTATAACATGGATCCAGGACGATTTAGTGGATACTAGGGGATTTATTCCCCTCCTGAAGTGTTTTTTTTCTTTGAACGTATTTCTGGAACATCTCCAATTTGGTATATATTTCAAAACTTGTAATTTTCTTTTTGCCTCCGCAGCGTAAGTATGTCTTCAGACTTAGACTACACCTTCAAGATCGTAAGTTCTAAAGTTATTTTGCTTCACATCTATTAAGATTTCGCCGAAGTGTTAAGTGGTGCGTAATAAGTGTTGTGTGGAAAATCTTTCCTGAAACTTAGTACTTGGAAATTTTTCGGAACTTAAATTCGTGAATGATTATCACCATCATCATTACTGCATGTAAACATTCAGAATCAGTTCCAATGGATTAATATTATTGTTTGGTTACGAACATTTCAAATTTGGTATTGTAAACAAAATTTTTGTTATTGTAAAATTATTATTATTGAAAAAATAGGTGATGCCTCAAGCCTTTGCTAGAGGGGCTGTGTTTGGGTAGTCGAAGGGTATTAAGCGAGGTAGTATTCACAAGATTTTGTTTTCGCTGTTATTTTCCCATTTTGTTCAATTCTGTTTTTCTTTTCTTGGTTCTATTTTTCCTGGGGTCTTGCTATTCAGACTTTCTTTGATCCCTAATTTGCTTTGTTGCGTCCCTGCTTGGGATTGGTTCTACCCTCCCTAGGGTGGGCGTGTGTTGTCGTTGCCATGGGGATGAATTAAGGTTTTCTGGTGGGATGATGTAATGTGGATTGCTGATCTCGCTTGATCAGATTTTTTTGGCAGATAATTTCTGTGTGATAGTGCCAATTTCACCATATCTCTGTTTATCCTCTGGATATTATTTTTCTGATTATTGCCAAATTTATTTGAGGAATTATTTCATTTGTTTCTCTCTATTCGTAAGTGGGTGTGATAATCCTTATGAGAACTCCTCGCCTAGTAACTTAACAAGATTTCAAACCTGCCTAATGAATTTCACAAGAATAGGAAACTATCAGTTAACATAAGATTTCAAGCAATTAGATAACCAGAAGCGATGAATTGTGTAAATTCAATCAAAATTGTTATTTTTTTAATATTTTGAATTCCATTAAAGGAGGTTAGTCTAGCTAATTAAGTTATTGATATTGGGTCCCAATTAGTTATTTAGGTCTGATCCATAGGGTAGACTTTCAAGTTTTTTTTTTTAAATTTCTATTTTAATCTTCTATGTTCCATTTTCTTGATGTCCAGAGTCTTTCTTGCTGATAATTTAAATCTATACAGTGACAAGTTTTTCTTCTCTTCCTTCCACGGGTTGTGGTCACCTGCTCTACCTACGGTAACAGCTGCATTTTTCATTGTGTTGTGTTTCCTTGAAAGGTGACGTTGGCTTCAGCTTGTTTTCTTTGCTTCTTGTGATGTTTTGGTTGCCAGTGCGGGCATAGTGGGGATGGGTGTTTGCCTGGGTCAATGCTAAGAAAGAAGAGAACTTTTATGAAAAGGGTGACAAATGTAGATACATTTCAAGGGGAAGAAATTCATCTCCACTGTACGGCTATTACAAGAGTACCCAACAATAGAAGCTTATGGTTTCTCTTAAAACGGCAGAACCTTTGTGGTTCCTTTCTCTGGGCATCTTTTCCTGACGATAGAGTAACTCCTGAACTAGAGAATGTCATTTCACTTGGAGCGACAGCTGAAGTTCTTCTGAATCTTCTGGTATGGAGACAGAAGCTGCTGGTAATGCAGAAGACTAAGATCTATGGGTTCAGTTGCTGGAGACTTGATTCAGAGCGAGGAAGCGTGGCACAACATATGGCAGGCGACAACGGAGACCAGGAACATCTATTATGAGGTAATTTCTCACCCATTGTATTTCCTGGCCTGAGTAGAAGAGTGCCTAAACTAATGATGGGCAGTCTGAGACAAGGTCTCGAGATTTCTTGAGACTAGCGCAGGCATTATTTCTCGCGAGAAATTTAGAGAAATCTCGAGAGCGTTGTCCCCACAATGTGCAGTGAGCAGCGTGTCGTAGGTCTGCAGGTAGTCGGGGATTAATGTTGTTTGTTCTGAATATGCGAATAGCCAAATACGGGCCTTCTCATTTTCGTAAATACGTGTCAAGCGACTAGGGCGTTCATTTATACCGAGGTCTATTTTGACGCAGTATAACATAATTATAAAGGATACGCATTCGGGCATTGTATGCACTGGTAGGTACACGAATGAGTGGTTTAAGTACAGAACCCGATGGCCACTGTAGGTACATGTAACTGGATACTAGAGGCGTGCATTATTCGAACTCGAGACAAGGCAAGATGTGCCTTGCTGCATATGCAACCACCATTACGCACGAGTAGAATGTGGAATCGAAATTGCTATAGATTATTCGCGTCATAATCAGGTAGATACCGTACTTCATATATGACGGTGCAATGTGAACTGTGTCGAATTGTACGTGACAACTTGAAGACGATGTCCGAAATGGAACGTAAGTCGTGGATGTCTGTTATTTTTAAGAGATGTCATAGCACAGCCCACTGTGTTGCTTATTCAAAAGAAGTAAAATACATTGGCAGAAATACTTCTGGGATGATCCGGCACTTACAAACGCATAATATACATGAAGAGGAATCGTCACAGAACACCTCTGGCCCGGTCTGAATCACAAGAAACTACCCTGCCGACAACGATTGTGAGGCATCCAGGTAGGATTACATCCTAATAAGAATTATTAACAAATTATACGGGTTATTCAGCTAAGAAGTCCACCTGACATAACTCGTGAACAGTTTAAGATACTGACATTCTGTTTCCACTTTAGTTAATGGTATTAAGGGGTTCATAGTTGAACATGAAGTACTTTTCCAGGCTTTTGACAAAATGTCTTGGCTCACACGTTTCCATAAGAGAACATTATTTCACGCAATAACTGCCAATGATATACTATCAAGTTTACAGTCGTAGTTACTGGTACGTCGCACAGCTTACGCTACAGGAGGATCGGTCTCGGGATTCTCGAGAAATGTGACGTCAGTCTCGAGCGAGAGCGTTGCCCATCACTAGCCTGAACTTCCGCATATGGAACTTTTCCCAGAAAAACTAACTCACAAATAAACAAGTCCAAGTCTGATAGAATTACATTAACCAGGACCATAATCTTCTGTCAAATCAAATATGAAGGAAATTGAGATGATTCTTAGGCCGGAAGTGTGCTGAAGACCTACTTTTCAGTCAACTTCTAAACTATAAATACAAGCTCTGTTATATGAAATCTCAAAAGAAAGATATTGAGTTATAAAAATAATTTAATCAATATATTAATTTTTCCATGATTTATTATACAGCACTGAATGACATTAAGTTTACTCGTACAGATATCAAATATATGGTTTCTGATTTATAAAAATATATATAAAGTAGCCAGAAAAAATTATGCCAAATCAGTCTAATTAGAAACCAAATGTGAGAATATATACATGTGTAAAAATATTGCATAATTACAACAATAACATCTAGTCAACAAATTACACCTTGTAGTCAGAACTTCATGTCTCTAAAGCCAAACCTCTTGAAAGGTTATCTCCTTGAAAACTCACCTCACGTTGCAACATCAATATATTACAGAATTTGCTGTCAGACTCCTGCCTATATATTATGAAACTGCAAAGTACTGCAGAACTTTTGTTTAAAATAGATGCCAAGGCATTTCTCCTAGGAATTTGTAAACGAGTATTGCACTTGGATCAAGTAACACAGTTACAACCAATATAGAAACTATGACAGATTTGACACTAGAAGAGGCTGGTGCATCTTAGAAATATTTGAAAAAATGTTTTGTAAATCCAGACTTCAAATTAAGAGGGACAGGGACATGAATTCAACTTAAAAAAACAACAATTTAAGTGGCATTAACATCTAGGGCATCTGTCATATTGGAACAGGTAAGGATTGGTAATGATAATATAAAATCTGTACCTTCCAATCATTTCTCTGGAAGCTTCTTATGAATAAGGAACACTCAGCAGTATATTCTTCTAAAGGCAGTCACATTCAATGCTTATATTACTGATTCAGGCAAAGAATAATTTATTAGGGAATAGCCAGAAATTGATAATCAGAATCAAAGGCTAATTACATTCCAATTCAAACCAACTGGTCAACATCAGATATACTTCAGAATATTAGAAGTACTTTACTTTTATCATAAGAGCACAATATTACATAACCAAGTTTTCCTCAAAATTAATTGATTCGCTGTATCCTTATTTAGAAATCATACCATTTCTCCAATGTCATAATCACAAATACGAACAAACATATCACAAAACATGCTGGAGGCATGTTCGTAACATTTATAGCAGCTAAAGTGATGGGTGAGATTAGCAAGTTTCATCCCTATTCTGCTCATGGGATTTTGATTTCATAAAGAATGTAAGCCAATGGGAAGACATAGCAGTGTTTGAACAACTGTGCAAAATAAACAAGATTGTGTTAAAACCTGCAATACAAAATAATCTTAGTTTACTGTAACAAATGTACACTTCTCTTGATGCGAATGACAAGATACCTTGATCCAAATTTAGGTACTGTAAAGTGGGGCTACTTTGCCCCTTCAAGGGATACTTTGCTCCAAAATTTGGCTTTCTTTCAAATGAGAATATTTTTTGAAGACTGGGTGTTTGATTTTTGTGTAGTTGGTACTTCAACAGTTCCTTGATTCACCATCCCTTTGTTTACATACAGCTTCCATGACAAGTTCATAGTATTTTCCCTACAACTTTTAGCTTCAGAAAATTGCGCATGTGAATGAGGAGACACTCGAAGAAGGCTAGTATAAACTTCAATTATGAGATAACTATTAATTTGCTCAGGATGTATCTTGGAATTTTGCATCTCTCTTCAGCCTTCCTGTGAATGATTGAACCACTTCACACTGCAAATTAAACAACTCTACAGTTTGTGGGGAATAATCTTTGATTGTGGATCAAGTAGTCTTGGGGTTATTTCACAAATTGTCGTTTTGAGGTTAAGATAGCATTGAAATGGGGTAACACTTCTCCACAGTTTCTGGGGAAATATTACCCCATTTATGATTTTAAATGATTGTTAGGACATGTGTAGAAGTTGTTCACTTCCTGTGTTTTATCTTTTCTGTTTCAGAAGTGCCACGAGTGTATCAAAGAAAAGCTGGTGTCAGCATATATGCAGATTATTCCTTGCAAACTGTAGAGTTGTGTTTATTTGCAGTGTGAAGTGGTTCAATAATTCACATGAAGGCTGAAGAGATGTACAAAATTCCAAGAACAATTTTGAATAAACTCAGGAAGTACCACACAAAGAAAAAAAGTTAACCGCTAATATTTACAGAGCAAGAAGGAAGTGCTTTTGCCGAGTGTATCCAAAGCATTAGAGACTTCGGTGTTGTATTAGATCTCAGGGCAATTGTGAAATCTTATTTGAATCGGATTGGAAGATGTAAGTAGATTTAATAAAAACTTCCCAAGCCAGGCATGCATATTGGATTTTCTGAAGCACCTTCCAGCACTGTGTTTGTTTTGATTCCAACATTAAAAGGGCTCAGACAGCAATTGAGAGACTTTGCAAGAATATATTCTTAACTTGAACCTTCACAAAACATTTGGAACTTAGACATATACAATTTAACTGACAATCTAAGTTGAAAAAGGGTCATAGTGAAGCGTGGCACTAAATACCTGGAGAAAATAGGCAATTCTTTAAAAACCACCATATCCCTCGTGATCGCAGGCAGTGTTGCAGGTGATAATCTTCCTCCTTACGTAGTTTATTGCTCATCTCATGTGGTCAACATGGACCCAAAATAGACCATTACGACTGCCATTATAACAACACAAGAACAGGATGGTTTGATGTTCGTACCTTCCCTAAGTGGTTTGAATCACTAAAGTTACATGTCTTGAAGAAACTATCTGGGAAAAAAGTATTTGTTTGTGACATGTTTTCTCATTTTACTGTGCATGTGCTGGATCTTTGTAAAGAGAACATCAGTCCAGTTTGCCTCCCACCCAATAGCATACATTTGACTCAGCCTCTGGATGTGGTATTATTTCATCCCATAAAGGTTGCTTGGAGAATTTTAAGGGAGTGAAAGGAAAGTCCTGAAGGAAGAAAGGATACAGTTTTAGAGCAGCTTATGGAGAGTTTGGCTGAATCCACTCGTTCGATTCTCCAATCTGGTTTGCAGAAATGTGGCATTGCTCCTGCCAGTAGAGACAATGTTACTAGATTTGAGAGTCCAAGAGAGCAGAGTGGACAAGTCCTTCAGGATCAAGAAGAGGAAGGAAGAAAATCAAGATTGTTCCATACTGCAGTGTTGCCAGTGAAAGAAACTCCATAGCCTGCAGGAACAAGGTGGAGAAGTGTCAGCAGTGATAGTACCAGTACTGATGATCAGCAAATAGTCAAAGATTTGCGTGATAATGATCTTCTACATATTGTTGATAACGAGGAAAAACTAAACCAACGTGCTGTGGCTGAGGGATCCGGAGAAAAACATCCTAGTGACCTTTTCTGTCTTTCCCATGAATAGAGAGGAAGGTTAGAGAGTATGTTGAGTTTATCTATGAAAATGAGATGTTGCCAGGTGTAATAACTCATTGTAATGCTAGAGGAGCCTGTATCAGTGCAGTGCAATGCAATGCAATAGTCATGTAAATCCTGGAAATGGCCCAAAGATCAGGACGAACTATTTTACAGTTTGGGATACGTTCTTGGTGGTATATCACCATCTAAACAGTATCAAAGCAAGGATTTTTTTCTTTCAGTTCCTGAGTTAGAAAAAGCTTGGTGAATGCAACATGACTCAATGTGATTATCTGATGTAATGTGTGTTCTGTTACAAATAATGCCAATGTGTGTAACTTATGTGGAACTGATATTTTGAAAAGTTATAATGCTGAAGAAATCTTATACTGTCCTTTCCACAATACATTCTTGTAAGATTATGGAATATTTTTGTTAGCTTTAATAATTGAACTTCACTTATTGTTTACTATAACAAGTTAATTATAACAGGCTTTGTTGAACAGGAAGGCACATGGAGCAAACAGGCCACGCCTGTGTTCTTACTTTGACCCTGGTTAGAAGTTCCCATGCAAAATATGGGTTGTAATGTATTTGGAGCAAAGTAACCTTCCACTATGAGGATACCTTTTGACAAAATTGAATTTGAAATACTTACTAAATAGTCATACTTACAGAAAATATGTCCAAAACTAATTGAAAGGTGTCTGTCTGGGTACATTCATATTGTGGAGTAAAGAAAAATACCCCACTCGTCGATCATTTTGGCATAGGATTTTGTTTCTTATACAAATTTCTGGAGCAAAGAAAGCCTGCTTTATGGTACCAAAAAATTAAACGAGAAAGGTGTTTAAAATATCATAAGTTTCTTTATAAGATGCAACAATACTTCTGAGGATTTAATTCAAGGCACATCCACAAGCTCATTAGTCCCAATGCATTCCGACTATACATTAGAACATGGATAACTTTACGAATTTTACAAAACTATAAAATTTAATATAACAGCAGGTTCATGAACATGATTAACTTTGGAAAAAATTCAGTTCTGTATTAGTTTTCAAAATCCATGAAATATTTTTCAAAGCCTCAACCTACAAAGTCCATAATTTATCCAGTGATGAAGTCTTGCCAAACTTCACAAATACTCTCCACTGGTGGCTCGAGCAACTAAAAGGAACTGTTGCCTATGACGAAACACATTGCAAGTGGAGTCAAAGGACAGCTACCGTATATATATTTTCCTAGTGACAAGAAAATCAACATACAAAAGTGAATTAGGAATGAAGTTTTCAAAAAGTAGCTTGAATTAATCTGGGCTCTATAGAAGGAAGAGAACATGTTTTAGGTGCATGTCCATCATACTCTAGCACAATTACCACTTTACCTCTGATGTACTTTTAATGCATTATCCTCTATTCATGAACTAGTAAAAAAATTACAGGGTATGTTAGACCTTTTGAGACATTCAGTTCTTCCTTTTCAGGTGTATTTTAAATAAAAAAACATATGTACAACTTTAACATCACAGGGGTTGACACCATTATGATACAGAATATTCACAGAATATACCTGCCCTCCATAAAAATAATTCAATTGCAAAGGTACTTATTCACAAAATAAGGATATATATGTAACATAGATAAAAATAATAAAAAACAGCTAAGTACTATGTTGTACTATTGTCATCTGTAAATCTCCAAACATCTCATATTCATGTCTTGCACAGATTACATTTAGTTAAAGGAGGTGGTTTAAGGTAAGGAAAATGGAATGAAAAAAATTTATCACTTGTACTGAATTTAGATTTGCTGCTTTATGAAAGAAAATTCTGAAGAAGAGCAGCAATAACAGAAAGGAAACATTAAAAAAAAAAAAAGTATCAAGCACACAATACATACATTCATACATTAAGGAAGAATTTGAGCAAATGTTCATTTGACTGGAAAAGAATCAATTGCACCAATAGAACCAACACATTTTTGAAAGAACACTTTACATTATAAGTTCTCATTTTGCCCTTCAATGGTAACTGTTGTCTTCATTTGGTGTAAATGGTAAAAAAGACACCCCCTCCCCCCAAACTTAACTTGAAGCTCTTGAATTCGATGAGAGGAATTCCTATTCTTTTAACATCAAAACTTAAAAAAAAAAAAATGAAATTTTAAGGTATAATCCGACTCTTGTAAAAGATTAAAAAGCATGCATATTATAAAATTTCTCATTCTGTATATTCAAAGAAATCCAAACACATCCTGTATTTTTTAAAATCAGTGAATAAAATAATAAGCAGAGTTTTGCATTTTGTCAAAAATACAATATTTTAAGATTGCCTAAACATATGTGTAAATCAAAACTGTACTTGCAACATCAAGAAGGTAAAAAACCCATTCCCTACAAAACATACTACTGAGGCAAGGATGGAATGAAAATAAACAGGTCAGAAGAGCTTCTCCCCAACAAACAATACTTCAATTCTACCCACAATCCAGCATAAAAAAATAATTTCTTCCTATACTTTGATTTTGGGAGACTAGTTATAAAAACCTGAAGCAGTCCTTTCAGTACAAAGTTCTTGACAGTCAACTGAAATGTTCTCTAAAGAACACTGAAGATGTCTGAACTGCTGAGAATAAGATCCACCAACAATTTGTCATATTAAGAAAATTGTTGTGATCTAATATTTATGATATGCTCCACCAACATAATAGATTTCCTACTTCAAGTCCAAGGTTACTTTTATGGACCAAACAAGATCTAGCATTTTTACTTTATATCTAAACCATCTCCTGCCCTAAATAAGTCTTCCTATGTTTTTCTTTTCCTAGCATAATTTATCTAGCAAGTAATGTGACTGCTTAGCTTGCATTCCTGCAACACACACTCTTATGGACTATAGCAAACACTAAAGCTGGATCAGGGTGCAAATTCTACAGTAACTAGATTTTTAATATGGTTTTGAAATGTTGCATCATTTTGTACAAGATGAATTCTATTATTAGACTTTAATTTTCATTGTGTTGAGTTACACACGTTTTAGGATTATACAAAATCTCATCCAACAGTTTTATTCACTTATTTGATAAATAAAATTGATAATGAGAAATGTATAT
The DNA here is from genome assembly GCF_040414725.1 of Anabrus simplex. Taxonomy (NCBI): domain Eukaryota; kingdom Metazoa; phylum Arthropoda; class Insecta; order Orthoptera; family Tettigoniidae; genus Anabrus; species Anabrus simplex. The sequence goes on along the minus strand of NC_090265.1, from coordinate 861,919,578 downwards.
TATATCACCAAAAATAGATTGATATGTTATTGGAAATTATACAGGGAAGATTTCTTGTAGGCTTAGAATGCTGAACTACCATCAATCCAGTATTAGAAGAATATAAATAAGTCTGATATTTCTTTTTATATACTTTACATCCTTTTAAACAAAAAGCACTGTACCTCAGCTTAGTCATAGAGATCTTCACACACAGGTATTGACACTTCAATAGACAACAATCAGAGAATGTAAGAACTTTGTTCACAAATTTTTTTTCAGAAATTTTCCTTGTTACAATCTTATTTATATCTATATAAAACAATATCATATGCAACTCCCCGTTAAATACACATTACAAACATGGCATGCCAACCCCCATTTTTGATTCTACTCAACAGATTAAATCTCTTTAAAAATATAATTCTTTTTGAAATTTGCACAATAAAGTATCACAAATCTTAAAATCTTTTCAAAAAATTAAAATCCACATTTACAAAATCTTCACAAGTTCAGGCATTACATTGTGAAATTTTTTTTCTCCAAAAGATTAGTTTTAAAAAGTCTTAATATTCTTCAGAATTCTTCTAACATTGTCTATCCTATATACAAATAAAAAATGATCTTGGAATCTCGTCACTAAGTTCAGTGTACAAGAACAATGGGTTGCATGAATTCCAAGAAGCTGAGAAATTCCCCATTTCTCTGCAGAGAATGTCAAACTTAGGCCAAGGTGCAGCTGAAGGACCATTTAAGGAACATCTTCACAAACTCAGATCATGAATGAGGGGAATTTTTGCCACTTCAAAAAACACCCTGCAAAAGATAAAATGCATTGCAATTCCACATACATAATAGAAAAACAATTGATTACAGAACCTTGGTCAACATTTTAAAAGGAATGTAGTGGAGGATAGGAGACAAAAGCTTTATAAAGTGAGAAGGTGCCTGTTCACTTAATTAGATGCTGCACTACAAATATTTTCTGCAAAGCAAATTTTAGATCAATACTCATCTGTGTTATGGTTGCACCTTTCCTTTATTTTTTCAGCAGCTAATGCAATTGATTTTAAAATTTTAAGCAATGAAACGAAGAAATTGCTAATGCACAGTGCATGATAAAGGTTTTCAACGGTTCTACCAATTGCTTTGGTAACCATCAAAAGACAGTAAGTAGCAAGTGCGCATTTTACTCATCAGTATCCATGTACCCTGAATTCATTATGTAAAAACAGAGATCCCTGTGGTATACAATGTGAGAGAGTTAATCAGTATGTGATACAACATTTAGCGATGTTCCAATTACAATTGATAAAAGAAGCACTGACACGGTTCATAAGCACCTAGACAGCAGAAGAAAACTGAAAGAACAACAACATAAATGAAGAGGAACTCTAAAATTCATTGCGGCACTGCTATCTTCCAGTTTATGAAAACGAAATGAGTTTTCTACAGACAGAGGATATTACCGGTATTGTATACAGTATTCTTTTCACAAAGCTTAACCATACTACTATGATACAGTATATTACCAGGAATAATATTTCAAATATTCTAGTAAACCACAACAAGGTTGATATGAAGCTAAAAAGGTACAGACAAGGCAAGAAGCAGTTCATAAACCAGTTTACATTAAACTTCACAAAACATGCAACAGGCAGAATAGATAAGTTTTGAACATATTGGCAGCCCCCTTAAATGTCAAAGATTTTATAAAAATGGGCTTCCGACAAAAAGGACAATACCAATGTATTTGAAAGTTTCAACAAATCATGTATAGTATTGTGGCCTGAAGGAGTCCAGTATGAAAGTGTGCAACTATTTCTTAGAGATTTTTTTGTCCCAATCTGAAGGCCACGTACCAATATTGTAATTTACAGCAGATTATCCTATTTTTGCATGCAGTGTAAGAAGTTTGCAGGGTGCAGAAAAATCAAATATATGTTTTTGAACAAACTTGTGAAATGCATTAAAGTGCTGAAGAAAGCTCCTGCAAGGATACAGAAGTACAGTAGAAGTCTGTTATAGTGAGAATTCACAATGGCGGAAAATTTACTCGCTATAGCGGATTGTCGTTATGTCCCATTTTTTCATAAAAGTCTGGAAAACCAAACATATTTTCAATCTGTATGCAACGGCAATTCGTTTGTTCAAAACTTGCGCTTTCGCAGCTTCTATACTGCGGCTTACTCGTAAGTTATTTTTTAAATTCCGAGACAACGTGAACGTGGATAATCAAGTTCATTCTGAATAATTGCAGTAGCATCACTCCAATGGCTTCTGTGGCAAATGTTTCTATTTTCTTATTCAAACAGACTCACCTAACCTAACTTACCTTCATATGTATCATGAAAACATATTTCAAACACCAGTAGAGTAATGACAACTTTTCGCTATAAATTACTCTGGAATATCCTTTCCGAAATTTAACCAACCACTGAAAATGCAGTGAAATCTTGCAGTGCATGTTCCTCATTAAGACTATTCCTCGTTTCGCATGTCGTAAAATCAAAGTCCCGATTCATGTCTTATTAAATTTCATTTATTCCATCAAAAAATGTCAGTATTACCACACAGTATCACAGTTCTCCCAGCCCTAAAATTGTTCTTTGTCATCCCTTGTGAAAGGAACGTGATTTCCAACAGATTAGAACCGCCACCACAGGAGGCAGGTTGGGGAAAATTAAGCAAAAACAGGAAATGGCCTTGAAAATCCGGATCATTAGACAGTAATATAGTGTCCGGAAGCAAGCCATTAGCCTCAGGAAAGTTCAGTTTTGCTCTCTGGTTTTCATCGATATTGCTGTATAACCTAGTAAGCCTGTTTGTGCTTGTATTCGCATTTCATTCAATAGTTAGAAATGTATTCTGTGTTGAGCGATTCAGAGAATGGTAGGAAATATTTGTCGCGTGAGACTACATAAGAATTAAGAACATAATTGTTTGAAGTTGACTAGCGTGGTACATATTTGTCTTGTGGTAGCCCTGTTCTAGATACTGAAAAAGTCATGAAATAGCTTATTTATGAAGACAAAATCTAGGAAGCGGACAGACAACTGCATCTTGCAACAGTGGCGCGTATGTTGAAACTAGCACCTTCAAGTTTAGACTTGCGTTGATCCATTCAAGATGACTGCTAAGGTCATTTCTCTCGCACATGGCTGAGTTTAAGCTTCAAATAATTGATGGTCTAAGAGTATGATCTGCAATAATGCACTGATTCTTTCATGCGCCCCACTGCAAATGGTTTTAAATTTGCCAGGTGTTTTACACATTTTTAATACACTGGTTTTACATTTATTCTCTTGTCTTTTTCATGCCTTTTAATACTCTCATCCCACATTATAACCTTCCAATGGTTGCTTGATAGGAATTAAAGAGTTTATGGTAATATAAAGTTAATGAAATCATACGAACATATACATCCAGGCACATCAATAAATGAAATAACTTGCTCGGTTGAATAAATCCCATCTAACGAATTGAAGGCACAGGAGGATTCATAAGTTCAGAGCCCAGTGGTATTCAATAAGTCATGGTCTGTAACGAAATGTTCTTGTACATACATACATACATACATTATCATTATACTGTAGAATGTTATGCCTTTCAGCGTTCAGTCTGCAAGCCTCTGAGAATTTACTAAACGTCACCACTATCCTCGATTTGCAACTAGTGTTGTGGCCTCATTTAGTTCCATACCTCTTATCTTTAAATCGTTAGAAACCGAGTCTAACCACAGTCTTCTTGGTCTCCCTCTACTTCTCTTACCACAGGGCAAGTTGGCCGTGCGTGTAGAGGCGCGCGGCTGTGAGCTTGCATCCGGGAGATAGTAAGTTCGAATCCCACTATCGGCAGACCTGAAAATGGTTTTCCGTGGTTTCCCATTTTCACACCAGACAAATGCTGGGGCTGTAACTTAATTAAGGCCACGGCCGCATCCTTCCAACTCCTAAGCCTCTCCTATCCCATCGTCGCCATAAGACCTATCTGTGTCGGTGCGACGTAAAGCCCCTAGCAAAAAAAAAAACTTCTCTTACCCTCCATAGCAGAGTCCACTATTCTTCTAGGTAACCTACCCTCCTCCATTCGCCTCACATCACCCCACCACCGAAGTCTGTTTATGCATACAGCTTCATCCATCGAGTTCATTCCTAAATTAGCCTTTATCTCCTCATTCCGAGTACCCTTCTGCCTTTGTTCCCATCTGTTTGTACAAGCATTCATTCTTGCTACTTTCATGTCTCTTACTCCTAACTTATGAATAGGATATCCCGAGTCCACCCAGCTTTCGCGCCCGTAAAGCAAAGTTGGTCTGAAATCAGAGCGATGTAAAGATAGTTTCGTCTGGGAGCTGACTTCCTTCTTACAGAATACTGCTGATCGCAACGGCGAGCTCACTGCATTAGCTTTACTACACCTCGATTCAATCTCCCTTACTATATTACCATCCTGGGAGAACACACAACCTAAATACTTGAAATTATCGACCTGTTCTAGCTTTGTATCACCAATCTGACATTCAATTCTGTTGAATTTCTTACCTACTGACATCAATTTAGTTTTCGAGAGGCTCATTTTCATACCATACTCATTGCACCTATTTTCAAGTTCCAAGATATTAGACTGCAGGCTTTCGGCACAGTCTGCCATTAACACCAAGTCGTCAGCATAGGCCAAACTGCTTACTACATTTCCACCTAACTGAATCCCTCCCTGCCACTTTATACCTTTCAGCAGATGATCCATGTAAACTAGGAACAGCAAAGGTGAAAGATTACAGCCTTGTCTAACCCCTGTAAGTACCCTGAACCAAGAACTCATTCTACCATCAATTCACACTGAAGCCCAATTGTCAACATAAAAGCCTTTGATTGATTTTAATAATCTACCTTTAACTCCACAGTCCCCCAGAATAGCGAACATCTTTTCCCTCGGTACCCTGTCATATGCTTTCTCTAGATCTATGAAACAAACACTGCCTATTCCTATCGTAGCATTTTTCAATTACCTGGCGCATACTGAAAATCTGATCCCGACAGCCTCTCTGTGGTCTGAAACCACACTGGTTTTCATACAACTTCCTCTCAACGACTGATCGCACCCTCCCTTCCAAGATGCCAGTGAATACTTTGCCCGGTACACTAATCAATGAGATACCTCGATAGTTGTTGCAATCCTTCCTGGTCCCTTGCTTGTAGATAGGTGCAATTACTGCTTTTGGCCAATATGAAGGTACATTACCAACACTCCACCCTAATTTACTACTCTATGAAGCCATTTCATACCTGCCTTACCACTATACTTCACCATTTCATGTTTAATTTCATCTATTCCTGCTGCCTTATGACAATGGAGTTTTTTTCACCATCCTTTCCACTTCCTCAAGCATAATTTCACCAACATCATTTTCCTCCTCCCTATGAGCTTGGCTGTTTGCAACACCACCAGGATGATCTCCTTTTGCACTGAGAAGATTTTCAAAATATTCCCTCCACCTCTCCAGTGATTCCCTGGGATCTATTACGAGTTAACCTGAATTACTCAAAACACTGATCGTTTCTCTTTTTCCTCCCTTCCTAAGATTCTTTATTACTGTCCAGAAAGGTTTCCCTGCTGCCTGACCTAGCCTTTCCAGGTTATTACCAAAATCTTCCCATGACTTCTTTTTGGATTCAGCAACTATTTGTTTCGCTCCGTTTCTTTCATCTGTGTACAAATGCCTGCCTGCGTCTGCCCTTCTTTGGAGCCATTTCTGATAAGCTTTCTTTTTACGTTTACAGGCTCCTCTCACTTCATCATTCCACCAAGATTTCGTCTTTTCCCATCTTTACACACAGTTGTTCCTAGGCATTCCCTTGCTGTTTCTACTACAGCATCCCTGTATGCCACCCATTCACTTTCTATATCCTGAACCTGCTTACTGTCTACTGTTCGAAACTTCTCACTAATCATATCCATGTACTTCAGTTTAATTTCCTCGTCCTGGAGATTTTCTAACCTTATTCATTTGCAGACAGATTTCACTTTCTCTACCCTAGGCCTAGAAATAGTTCACTACAGATCAGATGGTGGTCTGTATCATCGAAAAATCCACGAAAAACTTGTACATTCCTAACAGATTTCCTGAATTCGAAGTCGGTTAACATATAGTCTATTATGGATCTGGTACCCCTAGCCTCCCATGTGTAGCGGTGAATAGCCTTATGCTTGAAGAATGTATTCGTAACAGGTAAACCAATACTAGCACGGAAGTCCAGCAAACGCTTCCCATTCCCATTAGCTTCCATATCTTGCCCACATTTACCAATCACCCTTTCGTATCCTTCAGTTCTATTCCCAACTCTATCACTGAAATCGCCCATTAGCACTATTCTATCCTTGCTGTTGACCCTGACCACGATGTCACTAAATGCTTCATAAAACTTGTCAACTTCATCCTCATCTGCACCCTCACATGGTGAATACATGGACACAATTCCCGCCCTAATTCCTCCAACTGACAAATCTACCCACATCATTCACTCATTTACGTGCCTAACAGAAACTATGTTGCGTGCAATGGTATTCGTGATAAAGAGCCCTACCCCAGACTCTGCCCTTCCCTTTCTAACACCCGTCAAGTACACTTTGTAATCCCCAATCTCTTTCTCATTATCTCCCCTTACCCAAATATCACTTACTCCTAGCACATCCAGATGCATCCTCTTTGCCGACTCAGCCAGTTCTACTTTCTTTCTCCCATAAGCCCCATTAATATTGATAGCTCTCCATCGAATTCCATTTTGTTCACCAAGTTGTTTCCAACGAGTCCCTCGCCTGTCAGATGGGAGTGGGACTCCATTACTCCCATAGGTCCGAGGCTTGCTTAAAATGTTCTGAGCTCGGTAAAGTCATGAAGCAGGATGCTACCCTACTTGCACATAGTCCAAGTAAGGATCTCTCCTCTAACGGGTTATGGACCACCGGTGAATTGTATAGTCCTAGCCGCCTGAGCACAAGGAAGGCCATGACTCAGAATATGTCCGAGATGCCCACTCCCATTTCATAGCAACTGGTACCCCGACTCTCAGGACCACTTACTAGGCCAGTCAGCCGTTGCCCATGGTTCATGAACTAGGACGTGACTACAGTAACCCACAAACATGAACCAATGTTCTTGTAGAGAAGATAATATTGAATAAATGCTGTATTTTATTTCAGTGGAAGAGGAACAAAAATTGACAGATAGCATGAAACCTCAATGGCGAGAGTATATAATGGAGGCCATGGAAGTGATTTTAAAGCATACAGGCCAAGTTTAATTCACATACGATGATCATGCCTGGGTTATTTATTACGATATAATTCAAGAGTTGAGAAACCAACTATAAAATAACCGATTGGTACGTAAAGCTAAGAAGGAGACAGATTGTTAAATATGCTCCTTTACCAAGATCAGTGATTACAAGAGCATTTTGTATGAAAGAGGTTATGCTTAAAACATCAAAATAATCTGGAAGAGAGATTACAGGCTACTGAATTCTGAGGATTTATGAAATGCAAGCCAATTTTTGTTATTGTATTTTAGAATAGGATTTTGTTTCTGTAAGAACAATGCGGGTACTGAAAAGAGACTAAAAGATACCAGAATCGTTGCACACAGATAGTAGAAAATTGAATCTAAAACTCGTTAAAATTGAATAACTATTGCACAGATAGTACAAATTGATTTGTGAAGAAATAAAATATATCCTGTTCTCTCAAATAATAAGGCGAGTGTTAACTCAAATCACTGTAAAATATTATTTGTGTGTATGATATTGTGCTAATTCCATATTACGAGTTTCAGGTACTACGAAGTCGCCATACATGATGAAAGATTGTCATGTGATGACTAATAAGCAAATAATGCAGGCCTAAACTCAGGATGTGGTCCTGAGGGGTCTGGAGAATGTTGAGATGAAGGCCAGGTGATGAAATTAACACCCGAGAGATGAGAGATGTCATCCTCCCGAACCCATCAGTATGATAAGTACAAAAAAAATAAGTATCTTTCATTTATTCTGCTACGTAGTTGCTTAAAGTAGAGTAGATCATTTTATAGTGTCAGAATGTGACATGCGTGGGTAAACAACTTGAGTGATACCGTGTGATCGTCACTCATTTCGTAACAGATAGTGTTGTGAATTTCATCTTGAATAATCCAGGAGAAATCACAATTTTTGAATTTGAGCGTCTAATAGTAGATATTACGCAGGAAATTTTCTAAAAAATGTGGTCGTTACATTTAGTAGAATACTGTCATCGTAATTGAACCTCAACATATTTATTGCATAGGCATATTTATTCGAGGTGATCACAAGATCTGGAGTCGTCTAAGATTATAATTTCATATCATATGTGTAGTTTTCGCAAGAGGAATAATGGTATTATCGCATTGATTATGATTTTATGAATATGTAAGAATGAGGTAGTAGTCTTCGATAACAATGTGCTTGAATATTGGAAAGTTGAGTTAGATTTTACTTAAACATGTGGAATGAGAGAGATTTGAAGTAGGGTCATCGAAATAAAGTGAATGACTGATGTGCGATATTATTGGAGAATAGTTAATTGAGAGTTTTGAATTGAATGATACGATGCAATCTTCGAAAAAGTCCCGACGATATGTTATTGAGGTAATAGGCTTGATGCTCGTCATGCAGTGGACTTAATGGTCGTGATGATAGATTAGCGATTTTCTTGATGATGTTTTTGAAGAATACTGAGGTTAACAATGTGATAGTCATCAAATACGACAACCCAGGACTTAATGTAAGCGAGTTATGCGCAGATGTGAAGGGGTGGAATAGAAATGACACTATGTAGCTTGATTTCCTGCTAATGATATTCTTCTAGTAGCCCATAGAATTGGTAGTTAGTATTAGACGAAGATTTATCAGGACTATCATAGAGGACACTAGAGGTTGCCGAGTCTTGGAATTCTTGACCATGTATTATTCTTGATGACATCATTTTAGAAAATTTATTGTCTAGATGCAGCTGTTGCCGACTTCTAGAGGATGCTGATTCATAATATCACTATGCAATCTTAATATTTAAAGAGGGACCAGAGTATATTTCTATTTCCTTGATCGTAAGCGACAAGTTGTAAGCATGTCATTGGACCACCCAAGTTGTTTTATTAGAGTTTACTGAATAATGTTATTATTTAAAGAAATGATGGAAAATTGAGAGACTTGAATTTTTGGATTCAACGAATACAGGTGCCAAAGAAAAATATTTCAAATTTTATTTGTTAACCAGGAAGTAAATGGCATAAATAATGGAATCTAACATTAAAGTTAACCCTTCAGCAACTTTCATGTTTGTTTTCTTTACTTCGATGCAATTGTTGGATCTTTGAACTTTAATTGTATTATGATTCATTGTAACGAACAACAATTTGGGAGTTTTGCTATTTACAGTCAATGATCATGTTCAATTTTAATTAGCTGTCCAGTCATGTTGCTATTTCAATTATTTTGGTAATTCGTTTAGTTAAAAATGATACTCATTAAAACGGAATATCCTTCCAGAGTAATTTTTTTTTTACAATTTGCTTTACGTCGCACTGACACAGATAGGTCTTACGGCGACGATGAGACATGAAAGGGTTAGGAGTGGGAAGGAAGCGGCTGTGGCATCAAGTAAGGTACAGCCCCAGCATTTAACAGGTGTAAAAATGGGAAACCACTGAAAGCCATCTCCAGGGCTGCTGACAGTGGGATTCGAACCCACTATCTCCTGAATACTGTATACTGGCCGCACTTAAGCGACTGCAGATATCAAGCTCTGTAAAAATAATTCTCGGAATTCTTAGTTATAGGTTAAGTTTAGTATAATAGTATGGTGTAGACTTAAGTAGTTTTAGGATATGCTATCTCATACGACAGTAACATCTCAAAGTTTAACGATAAATGAAATGGCGTATGGCTTTTAGTGCCAAGAGTGTCCGAGGACAAGTTTGGCTCGCCAGATGCAGGTCTTGATTTGATGCCCGTAGGCACCCTGCATCAGCGAAATTAACCAGTTAAGGTTAAAATTCCCGACCCTGCCAGGAATCCAACCCGGGACCCCTAGTTTAACGGTGTGATAATGTGACCCGACTTGAACTTGCACATCCCTTGAGTGGCGTTTCTTGCATCTCCGCATGGCACCGGCTGCGGCATAGTATGATAACTTTAACCCTAAATCAGAAATTCGTGTAAGGTCCAATAATTAGAAATGTTAGATAGCTGATATATTTCGCTTCACCCGTACATATAAATGTAAAATGCATGCATGTCGGAAAAAAAATATAGTGTTTACATATATTCATGTTGGATAGTTTTTATTCGTGTATTCAACAGTATGCTTTCTCGCTTAACACATCTTTCCTTGTCTCCTGCAGAAACACCTAACGAAGTTTTTACCGAATAAGCTAACCTTCGAAATCAGTCATCCACACTGCGTCATATCTTGAGGTGCATCACATTCTTGCGTAATTTCAGTAAATAGTTTTAAAATTAAGTGATCGTTTAATTCAGCCCTATTTTGAACGAGTTAACTACAGGTGGGCCGGCATAATGTTGCACACGACAGCTGCGTAAAATGTTGGTCACACTGCAGTGGTGCACGAAGCGATGTTGCCGTCATAACAGCTAATTGCACTACACTTGAGATTTTAGAAACATGAAATGTTTTTACTGTCATCGACACACTGATTAAGTTTATAATAAAATACGAGTACATTATCATACAAAATGTTAGGAGATAAAAAATCTACTACAAACTTCTTATTATCGCAATGTTACAAAATATGGAAGAAATCCGCAGACAAGATTCTCACTTTAAATACACCAAATAAATGTTATAGTAATATGCACCTGTGCTAACACAAAAGAGTGAGTAAAATCTATTAAGGTTACCATTGTTGCTTTCAAGGCCCATACTTGTAGACATGATATAGGGTATTATGTTTATAAAATCTATTCAAACTTCGAGCACCCGTAAAGAGGAAGTGGGGGTCCTGTCCATTACTACAGAGTGGCAAGATGCATTGTCCATAACAATGACAGAAAGGTCTTTGAGCTGTTGCAGGAGCTTCTTAAACCAACCTAAAAAGCGAACACCATCCATATCTTTGTGATAATCACCGGTTTCTTTTTTCTTTTTCGAACGTCACATTAGAAGACCACCTTCCACAAAAATTACTAGATGAACCTGTGTGCGCTCTTATTAATCTGGCATCCTTCCTAGTCTGTTGATTACTGGAGCTTTTAGGACTGTCATCAGTCCAAGATTTAGCAAAGCACACCCCAGCATTCGCCCACGTCTCATCCAACCACATTACCTCGTGGGGATCCTTACCTGCAAGTTCATAAAAAACTCCTAACCACTACGATGTACGACTTTTCAAGCAGCACTTTCTTTTCGTTCAGTTTTTTACATCTGAAACCTACGGCTCACAGTACCGATTTTAAGGAAGTTTTACCCCCCCCCGAGAAAAGCATTTCCTGTCCAAGGGAGACTAGTAATTTTGCCACGACACGGTATTCCTTCCTGCTGAAATAATCGTACACGTACCTTCGTATGGCATGAGCCTGGAAAGAATCAATTCCTGTTGCAGGAAATGGCTTAAATTGTTTCTTTCCTGCAGTGCTAAAAAACAAGGCCCCACTATCAACCCCGTTCCCAATACTGCTAGGTTCCCCAGTCCCTTTTTCCTTCAATTCCTGGAGAGAACACCTTTCTGAATAACAGTACGCATTGAAAGCCCTAATGTTCGACTTGTATGTTCCACAACTTGATCTGAAGGGACAGAGGGACGATTGTGCAGGTGAATGACTTCTCTCTCCCTCTCACAAAACTCCCCAGTTCTCCGCACTAATTCACATGCCTGACTATCACGGGGCACTCCTAGGCACAAAGGATTATCACTTCGTGATTCATCACAATTTTTAAAGATAAAAAAGCATCAGATAAAACTTCACATACTCCGAACACATCAACGCCATTAAATACAACAGATTCTCCGCTATAGGACAACGCACACAAGACTCCAAGCATAATTTCATCAATACTGAAAAAGACATAAAAATACTTAAAAACATTAACAAAGGCCCCGTCCTAAACACCACTGAAAATTGTTTTATTCACCTTGACTAATACTTCAACCCTAATTTCAATTTAAACGACATTTCTGAAAAACCCAATATCCTATTTGACTTCCTAATTCTTGAAGAAGTAAGTATAAATATCCACCTAATCGATACTTTATTAATGCCTCAGGCAAAATTGAATAAAATTAAAACTTACAGGACATGTTTCGACCACTTAGTGGTCCTCTTCAGCTGTATAAATAAAGAACTGAAAAGAAAAACATTGACAATAAGCACAAATAAACGTTCTTTGGAGACTCCTTTGATAAAAATGGAGGTCATCAGAATAGGTCATCTTGCCTCTCGTTCTTGTTTGGAACGGATGTTTATTCTGCGCTCTCTAGAGGGTCTGTCTTTGAGCGCGACCTGGTGAAGTAACGATGTGATACAGTTTGACAATTCATGGAAAGCTCTGGAGAGAAGGGAAGTAGAGTTTTATCGCCATCTAAAATAACATGTGAGGGAGGAGGGAGATTGGGCTGTGCTTCTGCGATGTCGTGTTTGATTATATCTCTTGTTCGTCTAGTCTGTTTCATTTCTACCCATTCTAAGTATTTGCTAATATTCTCATATAAGATGTTTTTATGCTCGTTGTTTTCGTTGAGATTCTCTTCACCGTTTTCCAATTTATCAAGAACGATGTGGATGTTTTCCAGGTTGTTCATAAGATTACCTTTATTAATCCTACAGATAATTTGAAGGTCCTGTTTTATATTGGTGAATTTGTGGTTGGACTCTTTCATATGGGATCCTATGGCAGAGAATCTTTTGTATCTTTCAGCATTGACGTGTTCTTGATATCTAATTGAGAAGTTCCTTCCAGATTGTCCCACGTAAGTTTTTTTTACATGGAGCACAAGTCAGCTTATAAATACCCGATTCCTGGAATTCGTCATCTTTAAGTTTATTAGCTTTATTATGACTAAAGAATCTATGTTTCGTGTTGTTGTTTGTAGAGAAGGCTACCTTGGTATTGTGTTTCTTGAATAAGTTGGTGATTTCGTAAATCTGCGGGTTATTAAAGGTGAATTTTACATATCCTTTTCTTTTTCTGAATGCTGTTTAAGTTTAATTTGTTGTTGGTATTTGCATTTAGTGATGATTTTATTGATGAATTTCAAACTGAAACCATTATGTAGAGCCTGTTGACGAATGAAAGAAAGCTCCTTTTTTCTGTCTGTTTCTGTTAGCGGAATTTCAAAGGCTCTGTTGACGAAACTATAATAAGCTGATTTCTTTTGCGATAATGGTTTCAGTTTGAAATTCATCAATAAAATCATCACTAAATGCAAATACCAACAACAAATTAAACTTAAACAGCATTCAGAAAAAGAAAAAGGATATGCAAAATTCACCTTTAATAACCCGCAGATTTACGAAATCACCAACTTATTCAAGAAACACAATACCAAGGTAGCCTTCTCTACAAACAATAACACGAAACATGGATTCTTTAGTCATAATAAAGCTAATAAACTTAAAGATGACGAATTCCAGGACTCGGGTATTTATAAGCTGACTTGTGCTCAATGTAAAAAAACTTACGTGGGACAATCTGGAAGGAACTTCTCAATTAGATATCAAGAACACGTCAATGCTGAAAGATACAAAAGATTCTCTGCCATGGGATCCCATATGAAAGAGTCCAACCACAAATTCACCAATATAAAACAGGACCTTCAAATTATCTGTAGGATTAATAAAGGTAATCTTATGAACAACCTGGAAAACATCCACATCGTTCTTGATAAATTGGAAAACGGTGAAGAGAATCTCAACGAAAACAACGAGCATAAAAACATCTTATATGAGAATATTAGCAAATACTTAGAATGGGTAGAAATGAAACAGACTAGACGAACAAGAGATATAATCAAACACGACATCGCAGAAGCACAGCCCAATCTCCCTCCTCCCTCACATGTTATTTTAGATGGCGATAAAACTCTACTTCCCTTCTCTCCAGAGCTTTCCATGAATTGTCAAACTGTATCACATCGTTACTTCACCAGGTCGCGCTCAAAGACAGACCCTCTAGAGAGCGCAGAATAAACATCCGTTCCAAACAAGAACGAGAGGCAAGATGACCTATTCTGATGACCTCCATTTTTATCAAAGGAGTCTCCAAAGAACGTTTATTTGTGCTTATTGTCAATGTTTTTCTTTTCAGTTCTTTATTTATACAGCTGAAGAGGACCACTAAGTGGTCGAAACATGTCCTGTAAGTTTTAATTTTATTCAATTTTGCCTGAGGCATTAATAAAGTATCGATTAGGTGGATATTTATACTTCTTGATTAAACATCGATACGGTCATGAAATGGACAACTTGTAATTCCTAATTCTTCTCAAAAATTCTAAATTTCTAAACCCGAATTCAATTTTCCATGCCTACGAAGTTATTATCCACATTTTCTACTTCCAATAACTCACCCTGAACTACCCCTCCTTTACTTCCCTATCTTATCCTTTCGCATCATCTTTTAACTTCAAATCCTTTTAATCTTCTTTTATCTACTAATCCTCTTCCTTTATTTATTCTTTTCTTTTCACCTCTCCTTCTTCAAGAAATAGCGCACTGTGCATATAAGTTTTTCATTTGTTTCCGGTATTGCGCTTTTTAACATTTTTCTCTTCACAATTGTTTTTTGCATCAACTGTTCTAAAAAATCTACAAGATCTAGTTACATATTTCAATTATATTGAATTGTATTACATGTATATGTATATTTCCGCGACCGAAGCAAGTACTGGATTATTAAGCTATTCAAGTTCCGTCGGCGTTTGACAGCACAGTGCTTGACGTTGAATACGTCGCGCTGATCTTCGGGAGCTGGCAATTTACTTCAATTGAGCTACTCGTCTTTGGCTTCTGCACGATTTTGGATCTTCTTATTTGCTGGATTGTGTTATGACTTCGCACCTAATAGTGTATGCAAGCTGACTCATCTAACTGTTCTCCGCTTCTCGTAAACATTATGAGACGATGCTGAACTTTACGTGTGCTATGCTGCTGCTCGGAACATTGCACCTTGCTTCTTTTAAGTGACTTACCTTCTACTTCTTCTGAATTTTACAGTGCCTATCCCTGTTGTTTTACATTGCCCTTTCAACTGTTTTTTGTGGGGACTTTATCTTTTATTTTCTTTCTTACCTACGCACTGTTTTTTGCGTGTTATTCGGCTGATGATGATCCGAATTGGGGTCGAAACCGGTACCGATTCCACTTATAATTAAATAGGAATGTGACACTACATTTCATATTTATTTGTATTGAATAGGTTGAACTACCTTATTTATTATTTCAATTTAATTGTACCCAGCTTTACAAAGATGAAAAAATGAGTGTATCCTCCTAATTCAATACATCATATATTCCATCATTAGACGGAGTAAACAAATTCAAACATTTTTCAGCACGTTTGAGCCATCTTCAGCGAAAAATAATTTACATAATACAAGTTAAAAATGCCAAAAACCACAATGAAGGAACAAATGAAAAAAGAGCCTACATGGAAACAAAATTAGCACAAAATACAATATTTACATCATTATGTGGAGCAAAAAAGAACTCACTACAACAAAAATCAGTGAAACAGGTGTTAATACAAAACAACAATTGAAACTAAAAAAGTGTTAACCTAAGAAGAAATGAAACAAATTATACAGATGTAAATGAACAATAAGTGCACATAGTGAGGTTGTGAACCTCGTAGTTTACAAGATATTGGTTTTGTAACAATAACAAAACAGGTTGAAATCACTGTCGAAAATTCAGGCAGAAAATCTATCTTTGTAGAAACCCATCACATCAAATTTGCTAGGAGGGGAGAGGGAGCGAAAAAGTTTGAGAAACCAAGCCTGATATGACGTGCAGGCGAAAAGCCTGTGGCAAGGATAAACACCGATGAAATTTAAAGCTTTAGAACAGCAGCATTTTCAATATCTTCCTAATCTGTACAATTGGGAGACAGTTGGCTAAGTTTTGGGACGGGGTGAAGTCATGAATGGTAGAATAGGAAAATGTGGCAGAAAACTGAAAACTTCACCCAGGATGTGACACTGGTATGCGTGGTTTGTGTTTGGAGGACAGATTTCCTACCTGGGATGTGCTCACAGAAAAATGGAGGAAACTTCTGGGGTTGATGTTTGTTCCAGAACTGTAAGGAACAGATTGTGAAAATTTGGTTTGGTGTCCAAAAAGGCAGTAAAGAAACGAATGCTCACCAAACAACAACTTATGAAGCACATAGTGGGCTAAAGAACATCAAACCTGGTCAGCTGAGCAGTGGCGCAAATGTTCTGTTCAGTAATGAATGACATTGATGGAAGTGATAGGGGTTGTAGAGTGTTTCGGAAGGCAAGTGAAGCTTTGAATCCTGCCTATACTCTAAGAACTGTGAAGTTCCAGACTAGTGTTATGTTAGCACTCGTACAAGATTGGACACGAACAGTTTGGGAAAATCTATCAGGGCCCCTCCTTCGATGCCCGGCCTGTCGTGTTTCTTTTGCTGTTATGATATTATGCACTTACATGAATTGTACTTTTATGAGTTCAAGTTTATTTCATTTCAAGTTGCATTACCAGCTCGTAAAGGAAAGAATATTTTCCAATGTCTATACTTCAAACCCACATGTCCAACTTACCTGATGTACCCTACTTCACTTTTTAGAAAAGAAAAAAACGTAGGAATTTTATGCCAAATGACAATGTATCTTTTATATGTAAGTGAATTGTAATTTTTTTTTTTAATACCTGAATTCCTTGAATAATTTACGCATTTGAAGTTTTCGCCTGTATGTTTCATAAACAAATGTTAATTATGCAAGAAAATACAGTATTGTGTTTTCCCTTTTTATTCCCCCCACTATCTGACTTGATTTGACACTTGTTAGCTTCCTATACATATATAATAGAAATAAGACTGCAAATGTATAACATAAAAGTGATCAGATACAAAACAAATGGCTAAGATAAGATGAAGACATGCTCATGTGCATAGGAAGAGGAAGAGAAAGAAGAAGATATGAAAGGTAAAATTTGCATACACACACACACAGAGAGAGAGAGAGAGAGAGAGAGAGAGAGAGAGAGAGAGAGAGAGAGAGAGAGAGAGAGAGAGAGAGAGAGAGAGAGAGAAATACATACATAATAAATACATGCAAATGCATATCTATGCATGTGATGGGTCCGTCATAGCCACACCATCGATTGTTGAATGTCTCACTGAACACACTCACAATAAATTAATTACTGTACACTTACTTGTGAGAATACTTTGTTTTAATAGTGACTAATTTTTCCTTTGGTGGAGTGTGAAGCATTTTGTTCAGCCTCTCTATCAAAGTCTTCAAGTCTGCCAACTTGTAGCCTGTTCAAGAAAGAATCAATAAATAAGAATGACCTTCCTAACAAATTTACAAGAAATGACTACAGTAAATTTACAAGAAGTTACCAACAAAAATATATACAGTAGAATCTCATAAGCATGCTTTCCTACTTATGACAATTTTTGTCAGTCCCAGTCCTGATACTATTAAAGGCATATTAACATATCCTCATGAACTCATTTTTCCTTTTCTGCTTAAGAGAATTACATTTTTTAGCACTGTCTGACCAGACAGTATTTTCCCCCCATTATCGATGACTTACAGGGATGGTAGAAACTAGTGAATAAAACGGCTTCATTATCGGTAGAAAAAACATTTAAAAAGACGTTAAAAAGAAACGGTTAAAAACCAGATGAGAAAGTGTAAACTGGCAGAAGTCACTTAATATGCTGAGATAATTTTATTTTTTAATGTACCATAAGCTTACATAGGTCTAATACCAATACCAATACAAATAATGGTCATGGATGTGTCCGAAAATTCTGGAGCTCTCATTTTGCCACATTAATTGGTGCTCAGATATTACGCCTTTCATAGTCTGTGTCAAATGGGAATAGTTTTGGCCTCGAGAGGCTACTCATTATCTCACCCCTTTAATGCACTGCACTCTTGAGGAAAATTTTAGAGCATTAAATATTACCTGTGCCAAGAAAAATACTTTTATTTTACGAAAACTGTAATGGAAACAGCTTCCCATTCAACAGACTATCGTGCTAACAGCAGAGAAAAATATAATATACAAAATGTCTACTTACTTCCGATGAAGAATTACATGAAGTTTATTAGAAAGATTCAAAATATTTTGACACAATTTGCACACCATTTTTTTGTTTGAGATGTCAAAAGTAAATCACCATATACAACAGAACATTAACAAGTTCTTACTTGTTAATGGTATATACATTATGAAGGAGTGTCACCCATTTAGTTTCGCAGCATAGACACATTGCACACAGCATCTCCAAAGTGATCTGTGCAAAGGCCGCTGTGACCTTCGAAAGTGGAACCTCGATTCTCCATTTTTGGAGGGACCACGTAAAAAAACCAAAACCAAAAAACAAAACGTACAACACGGCAAAACGGAAAATTCGGGAACGAACAAACCATCAACAATTTGGCTAAACATCACAAAAATGAAATATGTATACTTATAATCTTACAAATGCCCTGAAACCAAACTACAGCCCCAATGGGCCTTCTGCCTACCAAGCGAAGGCCTGCAGATTACGAGGTGACGCAGGGTCAGTGTGACGAATCCTCTCGGCCGTAATTCCAGGCTCTCTAGACCGGGGTCGCCGTATCACCATTAAATAGCTCCTTAATTAAAGGTAATCGTAGAATGACTGAACATGTGAACCCTCACATCCAGGTAAAAATTACCTGACCAGTAATCGAACCCGGGCCCTCTGGGCGAGAGGCAGGCAAATCAGACCGTGGGGCTGGCTTCAAACGTTAATTACTGGTACGCAACTTAAAAATCTTGAAACTTTACGTTAAGTTTTACCGGGGAAACTTTGTCAGTTTCCTCTGAAAACTTCATTCAGTTTAGCAATTTTAATCAGCCAAACTCTTTGAAAAATCTAATTAATACCCGTAACGGCAAGCTGAACAACAATCGACCACAAGTAGTTTTTCATTCTCTAATCTAATAAAATAAAGCACATTAGATACAAAAACCTTCCAACATGATGGAAAAATCCTTCCTTTCTCATTTTTTAAAAATCATCCATTGTAATTTGGTCACCAGTATACTATTCCTAGTCAGTTTATGGAAATCTTGTACTGCACAAATTAGGCCTACATCGACTTTTAAAGGTTATGTTGAACTCTAGAATCTGGTTTCGAAAGTATCAATCCTCAAGTTCTCGAATGCATTATATTTAGTTCTGCCCGTCACTAATCACAATCAAATTGGAAAGAGAAAAAATGTCATTACACTTCCGAAATTACGATTATTCGCGTCCTTGAGCTCAGCTGGAAAGCGAGCTCGCTGTACAAGTTGGTACGAGTGTGAAATGATACAAAGTTTTTAAATGTAACGTGTGCAAATAAAACGACTGCGGCTTTTATAATATTTTAACACAAAAACGTGAAATTCCCAGTCGTATATTAGGACGAAAACAGTAATAGGCAATCCAAAAACCTCCCATGGCTTTATGTACGTAAGGTGCAACATCTGTTCTGGTCTCGATAACATAATACTAAATTTGTGTTACTTAAGGAGGAGCAGTTTAGATTCCTGCCTGAAAGCCCAGTGACCATACAGTGCCCGGAGGGAAATGCCAAAAACCTGTTCTGCGACTCACTCGAAAAAAAGTAAAAATATAAACATCTAATCCTGGACATAATGTAGACGTTTTGCAAGTATGAACATTTGACGAAACTCGTTCTGTCTTCATGTAGAACTGTCGAAATGCGCTCTGTTTCCTTCCAGTTGTCGTGGGCACTCTCTGCTTTATGACTTTGGACGATTCTCTAAACAATATTACCCAAATGCGACACTAAGATGATCCCTTATGCAAGTTCACCGCCGATCGCTTTTCCAGTACAGTACTTCTTCAAATTACCACAATGATGGGACGTCAACACCAAGATCCATAAGTATGCCGTAACTGTCCTTTCGTGAGAAACAGTTTCTTGAAAAACGCGTGATCGAGGATTTAGAGTTGACGGGACTGAAATTTCTGGACGGTTGATCTGGGAAATCGTTTCTTCGACGAACGGATAATGCAGGATTTTTACAACGTGATTTAATGAGGATGCTCGTGGGACCATGTAATTTGAATGAATAATATGGGAAAACTTAGTTTCCGGGAACGTATAATCAAGGTTCTACTGTACTCCCACACTGAAAGGTCTCAAGGTGTTAAGCATGGGCTATTTGCAGGCCATGGGATGCGTCCATCACAGCCACACCATTGATTGTTGAATGTCTCACTGAACACTCCCACAGCCCTATGTGGTGGAATGCTAACGTGTAGGAAGATAATGGTGTCCAGTAATCTATTTTGCTGTAATTGAAGGAGTACAAACGCTTCAAACATAACCTGGTAATTGTCAGCAGAAAAAGTTTCCTCTGCAAAAAAGAACAGGTTGTAGATTTTCTCATGAGCCATTCCACACCACACGATGACTTCAGGGCTGGCCCATTCTAGGCATATGAGACTTGAAAATTCTCAGTTCCCAATTAATAGAGTTGTGCACATTGAATTTGTAAGTCATGTGAAATAGCTATTGATCGTATGCTATCTCCCGCTCACATGTTTGTAAAGTTGATATGGGCGAAGTAATCACGCTACATCAATGCCTGTGGGTTCTGATCGCAGAATGGATACACAGTAGAAGTCCGCTATAGCAAGCACGGCATATAACAAGAACCCTAATATACCAACAAAGTTTTGCTGTCCCTTCAAAATTCCTATATTAAACTGTATTATCCTTCGGTTACAGCGAGATCCCTATCACTGACTCACCCATTATTATGGGCGATAAAGCGCGTGCAATTTTCTCTGTTACCGATATTTATGCACCCCAGCGATTATGTTACATGCAATCGATTATCTTCAGTATCGTTTCCTCGTTATGTCCACTAGCGAGTTCTCTCATCAACATTCGAAGGCGATGCTGGAGTCGATTACAAATACCTACCCAACGACTGCTGTTCTCTAAAGAAAATCAGAAATCAAAGAGGATAAGTTTTCGTAATAAATGCATAAATAACGTGGCCGATAGCAGTTGTCAACTCGTTAAAAATAACGGCTGAAGTAAACGATCTCTTAATTTTAATGTTATAAACTGAAATTAAAAATGTGATACACCTAAAGATATGGCAGAGTACATCATTGATTTCAGAGGATAAGTTTAGTTCATATTTTCTCGCGTCTAGTTAAATTTCGGAAAGGCTATTCACACGTAAATTTTTAGTGAGATAACTTATTTCTCTACAAGCGTTTCAAACATGTTTTCATGACACATACACAGTTAGGTTAGGTGATGCCATTTGAAGAAGAAAACTCTTCAGTGATACCGTACTTCTCAGAATCCAAGATGACATTTTTTCGTCAGAATCTCATGTGAAATATCAAGGATTGTTTTGCATTCGCAGCCTAAAAGTAATGAATACCACTGGCAACTACCGCAGTAACCACGTCACTCCTTCTCGCCCCCGCACGATCGTACACACCACACACACAAAATTCGTTGACAAACGACCGGCTCTTTATAATACATCGCCAGCTGCGACAAGCGGTTGTACAGTGCTTGTGTGTAACACTGGATCTCAGAAAATAGTGAAGAGAGAATGACATTCTATTGGCCTTTAAAAAAAAACTTTTCTGAAATCTACAACATGGCCTCAAAACATGCGAGCCTTCAAATTCTTAGAATGACTACTGCTACCAAGTGGCAGAGTTATAACGCGTCTACTGTACCTGACAATAAAATTTTATAGACAACAGGATTATTTTCGTGATGGATAGTCATAAAGATACGTGGAAAAGGTTATGCCGACAAATTTTCAACTGTTTCTCGTCAATATTATGATACCAATTCTAAGTTAATGGTTATTAAACACTGGAAAATGTAGAATAATTGTGCAGCCGCAAGAAAATATGGCTCAGGTCTAACTAAAGCCAATATTTGGCGTCAGCGTGAAGACAAAGATAGCTAAATAAATGTGTACTGCACAAAAAAATTCATTCAGTGGTCCGCAACAAGGATGCTTTAAAGAAGTCGAAAATAAAATTGTGAGGTATGTGCACGAAAAATGCAAGGGCGAAATGGCCATACCATGGCGCAATAAATTCGTCGACCTTCAACGTCCGCGATTAGGCCTATAGGTCTACATCGCCAGCTGCTGAAGTTGGCCAAAACCGGCAAGCGAAACGTGCGTGTATCAGTACCGGTAGCCGATTATATCGGACGCTGAGTAAAAGTACCGTAACAGTTTTATAGACAGCAAGAATATTTTCCCGACGGATCGCCGTATTGTAGAGATGCATGGAATAGGTACTGCCGGCAAATTTTCAAGGGGCCTCTTCGGTATTATGATGCCAATTTTAAGTTAATGGTCAGTAAGCCCATGGAAATAAAGAATAATTGTGCAGCCACAAAAAAAGCGGCATAATGAAAGGCAATGTTCGGCGTCTAAAAATGCATACTCTACAACAAAGGCATTCATTTAATTTTACAAAGCACTTTTTGAGCCTGATTTAAATTTTTTGAAGGAAAAGGTGGGGTTTGTCTTCATTCGGAGAAATATGGTACCAGTACTGCAACTTTTTCAGAATGAAATTTACACACACACTTTCACGTAGAATCAAATTTCAAAAAATTTGAAACAAGTAAGCCGTAGTGTGGATATCATCAGCAGAAATGCAAGTTTTGAACAAACTGATTGTCGTGTCATACAGATTTTCATGTGTATGGGTGTTTTCCAGACTTTTATAAAAAAAAAAATCAGATATTTGATAGTCCATATAGGATTAATAGCATCATTAAAGTTGAATGAAGAATGCAGCTGCTCTTCAGTATCGTCGTCGTGATTACAGTCCTCACTCAGACCCCTTTGTGCGCCCTCAGCAATCTCTGCGATAGTCATGGCTACTGCAGTAACGAGGTTAGCGTCAACATTTACGTTGGATGATGCCTCCTCTTCCAATTTCCCCCATTCACAGTCATTAGCAGGAGCATCGCCATGATTATCGATTATATTATAGTCATCATCAGAACTACCTCCAAAACCAGCTTTTAGGAAAAAAATTTTTAAGTGTAAGTTCCGAAACACTATACCATGGCGCTGCGATGTAATGCTTTGCCTATCAGAAGAAAAGAAAATAGTAAACATTTACTGTTCATTTGAAGACAAGATTATTATAACTCAGAGAATCGTGTCTTTCAACGCCGCTTCACACCAGTTGACCGGAATTGGCTACAGAGTAGCTCACATGAATTCCGTGTCGCCAAGCGGTGTAGCCTGCTGCGCTACTTAGCCGCCTACCCCAGCCTTCTGACAGTTTTCATCATCTTCCTGCCTCTTGTTATTATCGAAAAGAAAGAAGGAAATATAGCGTTGTATGTTTCATTCACATCGTATGTTGAAAGATCGTTTGGGAAAAGCACTTCTCTTTAAATTATTCGATTATTTATGTGATGAACAAGTTTATTAGATACTGCAGGAAGTCTAACCTTTTGACGAAGTCTTCTAAAGTGTGAAAGAAGATATTACAGGAATGGATACCAAGTTGAGAAAAGCAAACCGGTTAAAGAAAAATCAGCCTTAACGTTGGGGTAGTTGAACTGAGACGGTCATTACTGGAGACCATGCATTTCTGTTCACAACTTTTTCTTCTTCTACCGCTTATTCCCCCCACACCAGAGGGGACATGGGTGTGAAGTGCGGCGCATATTTGGATTTGGCCAGGTTTTACAGCCCGATGCCTTTCCTGACGTCAACTTCATATGGAGGTATGTATTGTGTTTCTGTGGTGGTTGGTAGTGTGGTGTGTTGTCTGAATATGAAGAGGAGAGTGTTGGGACAGAAACACCCAGTCACCAAGCTAAAACAATTAATCAGAAGTGATTAAAATCCCCAACCCGACCGGGAATCGAACCTGGGATCCTCCGAATCAAAGGGCAGTACTCTGACAATTCCGTCAATGAGTCTGAGATTTCTGTTCTCAACTATTGCTATATTAGTCTCATTTTAAGTTCCAGATGGTTTCATAATTTGTATAATGAAATCTTCCGTGTATTCAGTCCACTTGTCTAGATATATCGGACAGTACATTTTTCTTCTAACGCGTTTCCCCACAGGGGTGGGGCCGCTGGTGAGAACTGTGTTGCGCATGTAAATCTGGCCCTGTTTACGGCCGAATGCCCTTCCTGACGCCAAGCCTATGTGGAGGGACGCGTTCAATATTGCGTGTTTCTGTAGAGCGATGTGTTGTATAAATATGAAGAAGAGAGAGTGGGGACAAACACAAACCATACCATACACAGTTAAAATTTCTGGCCCCACTGGGAATCGAACATGAGGCCCACTAAACTGAAGGCCGGTAGGTTGACCATTTAGTCAAGGAGCCGGACATCGTTCATACTGAATATTATTTATTTTTAGCAGTTTATAGTATTTTGAAATGGAATCCATAATGTGAAGGAACATGAAATGGAGTTCTGAAGGGAATACACCTGAAGAAAGTGAAACCCCAGTGCACAGCGATGGTTTAAAAGCTCTCCTCAATCTGGGTTGTGAAATCTGCCTTGGCTGTCGGCAGTGGGAGTAAACTACTTCAAGGTCGGTCGCCGAGACAGTAGCCCAGTGTGATGAGCTCCATTTAAAACGTTTTTTCACAAGCATGGGCAGCCGATTCCTGTCTCCTAGCGTGAAACGGCCCTTAATGCATGGTACTGCGAAGTCCTAGGGCAAATATTTCACATAAACATGAATAAACAAACAAAAAGAAGAAATAAATGAAATACCAGTAATATGTTGATCTTTATTTCGTCCTTTCTGACATTCACACATCTGATTGTGTGCAGCACCAGCATCTTACGATAATGCAACTTGAAGTTGCTTATCATTCCAAGATCGAGCGACGGAAACTCGCTTGTGCAATTCGCGGGGGAAAATTTCAGTCACATTCTTCAGATAAGAAGCAACAGGAGGATATGTTGGGCATCAACCCGTGAACAACAAGATCTTAAAACCTTTCGCTCCCATTTTGGTGTCCATGCTTCAAAGCCCGTCTTCAAAAACTTTCGTAGTGAAACAGGATTTCTTATTGTTGGTGTATTTCGTGGGGAGCGTAGTACATTTTTTAAAACAATGTGGCTTTGAAAATTTGCCGATTGTCAGTGATGGCAGTTTTTCATTTCCATCACTATTGGCACACAACATAATTGTTATGCGATGTTTGCTTTGTTTCCTGCCGTGACGTTCTACACCAAGTCCAAGTCTGATCGCTAGTTCACTATTAGTAGCACCTATTTGTCTGAGGCCTAGATGGTATAAAAGAAACAAACAAACACAAGAAATTAAAACTTCTTACAAGGTCAAACTATTAAGAGATCCCAGTATAAAATGGCTGTACCAGAACAGTTTACTGAGCTCGATAGCTGCAGTCGCTTAAGTGCGGCCAGTATCCAGTATTCGGGAGATAGTAGGTTCAAACCTCACTGTCGGCAGCCCTGAAAATGGTTTTCTGTGGTTTACCATTTCCACGCCAGGAAAATGCTGGGGCTGTACCTTAATTAAGGCCAAGGCCGCTTCCTTCCCACTCCTAGCCCTTGTCCCATCGTCGCCATAAGACCTGAGTCGGTGCGACGTAAAGCAACTAGCAAAAAGAACAGAGTTAATAATCTTACACAGATGACACCAGTTAGTGACAATGTGGAAATGGAGTGGTCTAATTTGTGTTCAATTTCAAAGCAGTCTGCTTTTGAGAGTTTGAGAGTTAAGAAAAAATGGCAGGGTAAAAAGGGTTTAAGAATCTGGGATAAAGAAATTGAAAGTTATTTCAAACAAAAGAAATGCTTTAAAATTTTTTTTTTTCAACTAGTAAATTAGAAGATAAAATAGAGCATCACCACAAGAGAGCAATAGCAAAAAGGGAAGTGCGAAAAAAGCACAGAAAGAGTTGGGAAAACGGTTTCACACCTGGAGACTGATATAACACGACCACAACCACAACCACAGACCTATAAAATACTCGAGAAACTGAATAATGATGTGAAAGAAGAGAGACACATTAACGCAATACCTCTAACGGAGTGGCTCATTTATTTTCGGAACCTTTGGAGAGGTTCAAATATTAAGCCATTTCTTCTGCCAACATCTCTTAACAAGTCTTCGGAAACCATTACACTTGAAGAACTGGAGCTAGTACTCAGAAAACTTGGAAAAGCATCTGGAGAAGACTCAATAAATGCAGTACTCCAGTGACATCTTCAAGCAAAGATTTCTCAAATTCATCAATTTAATTTGGAATGACACAGACTACCAGAGAATTGGCAAGAAGCTATAGTTATTCCTCTTCATAAGAAGGGCAGTGTGAAAGATTGTGGAAATTACATAGGGATAAGTATACTCAACTCAGGTTACAAAATTTACTCTAATATTGTCAAAGAAAAATTATTCAGGTATTATGAAAATGTGATTGGAAATGAACAACATGAATTTCAAACAGGATGCTCATGTGCTGATGCTTATTTTACCTTGAAAATCTTAGTAGAAAAACGCAGGGAATTTAACTTGGAAACTCACATAGCATTTGTTGATTTTAAGATAGCCTTTGACCTGGTTAACAGGAACAGACTTCTTGATATCTTAGCAGAACATAATGTCCCACAACAGTTAATAGATAACATATACAACATGTACAGTGACAACCTCATTGCAATAAAGTTAGGTAATCATCAGACTGAATGGGAACCAATCAGCAGAGGTGTGAGACCAGGTTGTGGACTTGCTCCTTTGTTGTTCATCTATATATATAAAATAAAGAGTTTTGTCTGTACATTGCTCAGAATTTGAAAAGAATGGTATTTCTGTATCGGTCATGTCCACAGTAAAAGGGAAATGCGCTTTTTACTTTTCCGTAATGTCTGTACGCGCATCACTAGAAAACGGCAAAAAAGAGACTTATGAAAATCGGTATGCAAAGTTGGGAAATAAGTCGCTACAATCTAAGTCATAAATAATTTTACTCACGCTGACAGAAATGGTAGTTTAAGGGAAGGCATAAAATTTAATTTTTTAAATATTTATATTATTAGTGGTCCTATCTTAATAAAAATGGGTGTGCAAAGTCGGGGAATAAATCGCTACAATCTAGGCTATAAATAATTTTATTCACGCTAAGTGAAATGGTAGTTCAGGGAAAGGCCTAAAATGTAATTCTTAAATATTTACATCGTTAGTGTTCCTATCTCATTGAAAACTGGTATACAAAGTCGGAGAATGAGCCACTACAATCTAGACTATAATAATTTTATTCACGCTGAATGAAATGGTAGTTTAGGGGAAGGCCTAAAATTTAATTCTCAATAACCAAAGTTATACAGAATTAAATTTCTGGCCATTTATGTCTTAAATTTTTACTGTAATGGCTATGATAACAGATATTCATGAATTTGTATTTTTGTTGCTAGATATTCATGAATTTGTATTTTTGTTGCTAAGTCCAAATCGACGCTGAGCCACGAGAAAATGGGTTAACAGAATTTAATGAAAATTGGTATATAGAGTCGGGGAATAAGAAACTACAGTCTAAGCTATAAACAGTTTTATTCACCCTGGATGGAATTTTAGTTTAGGGGCAGGTGCCCGAAATTTAATTTTTAAATACGTATGTTTTTAGTGATATCGAAAAGTACTACATAACAAAAGTTACAGAGAATACAATTTCCTATCATTTATGTTTTATTCAGTTTTACCGTACCGACTAAGATGAGTGGTATTGCTGTGAAGGGCTACAATATCGAAAGCGATTAACATTGACCAACAATAACATTACATTGACCATTGTTTGTTGTGATGTCATTTGTCTCTTATGCTGCCTCTCAACTCCGACAGATGGGATTACTGCTGTGTACCGACTATAATAGCCTGACAATATTGGCGGGAAACAGCTGGGGAGTTGGAAAACTTTCTTCTTCAGCATGCCATTCCTCTGGTTCATACATTTTCTGACACAGCTGGTACGTAACACGCTGGTTCTTTACAGTATTCCAGTTATTCGATTCCTACTCTGATGCGCTGTTTTGTACGAGCAGTGTGCATACTTAAGACAGAGGCATAGTAGTAGTAGTAGTAGTAGTAGTAGTAGCAGCAGTAGCAGCAGCAGCAGCAGCAGTTCTACATTTTATTCCAAATTATCAGTGAAGAGGGGGTTTCTCCTCTGGCTTAGAGGAAAAATTTGCCTCCAAGTCAAATAGATTTTTCCACGCCAATGTAGTGAACTGATATTTTCCGACTCATCGGGTACTCCTAGGAAACAGATTAGTAACAGGGCATAGTTTTTTCCCCTGGGAGTCTCCACTATTCGTCCCTCTCCCGGCCAAAAAAAAGACGAAGAGTGTTCATGAATCACGGCTGTCTGCGACTTGGTCTTTCCAGCTCTGGAACTTAGGACTGTTCGTTTAGCAGCATAGTACTGTCCGTTAAAAGTGAGAAAATGTGAGGTTTTTCATTTGGTCGAGTATTTTATATAACATTGCTTTTAATTGCTACATTCCGAATGACCTTTTTGTAATTACCTATGTTGACTTCAGTTGGGAAAACCACAGTCAGTCTTTCCGAGAATCCCGTTGCGAAGCACGGGTACATCAGCTAGTAATCTATATGAACAACATAATACAGGAATGGAGGCATGAAAGGCATGGATCAATCCCAATCAGCAGATGTCTCACACATCTAGACGCCATACTCTTTGCTGATGTTGCATTGGTAGCATGATCACAAGATGATCTTCAGTGGTCAGTATTTAATCTCCAGAAAGTCCCTTCAAAATTGGACACCATTTCACCACAAGAGCAAAATAATGGCCTTTAACGGGATGGACCCCATCCCCAGTAAAATCTGTTTAGATAATAAAATTTGGAAAGAGTCAACTAATTCAATTATCTGGGATACAATTTATCTTACCAAGGGGAAATTGATAACTGCAAAAATAACCAAATTTACCAGAACAGGAATCATAAATTATATCATGAAGCCATCTCTTGTCCAAAAACACACTCGCTTACATCTTTATAACACTTTAGCCAGACCAACCCTTTGCTATGGCAGTGAAGCATGGACAATAAGAATTCACGACATTTCCAGAATTACAGCGTGTGAAATGCCATTCATGCGCAGAACGGCAGACTATACGAAATGGGATCGTATAAGAAATGAAGATGTGCTTAAAGGACTGAATGTGAAATCAGTAATCAATTACATCTATGATTACCAAGAAAACTGGAAACATCATGTTCAAAGGATGGAATCTGGAAGACTACCAAAGGAGATCCTACGTTATCAACCAAGAGGACAGATCTATAGGACATCCATTGAAGCGCTGGAAAGAAAATGCAAGACCGTAACGGGCCACATGGTCCAATACTCTGAAGGAGCAGGATGATGATGATGATGATGATGATGATGACGATGACATAACCTCCCCAACCCAAATTCCAACCTCACTTTCCCGGGAGGAACAAACCTGTTCCCACAGACTGAGTCACGGCGGTATAACCGTTACATATTAGAGGAAATGCTGTAATTTCAGGTAGTCCATTAGCTGAGAGGTGGCAGCTCCACCAAAGGTCTTACTTCCTTCAGGCTAGCAACCTGTCTGAAGGACATTTGATTGCTTTCAAGTCTTGCAAAAAGAAAAATGCAAGACCTTAACAGGACACATGGCCCAATACTTGGAAGGAAGATGATGACATTTTCCCCCTTTGAATGCCATTGTACGTCCAGGCATTAAATTAATACAGAGGCCTGCCTTATCAACATTTAAAATGTTCTTAGGAGCGAATCAAGGTGTCAGTTATTTCTAACTATTTTCTCTCCAATCCTACAGTCTCGGCATCGACACTTCTACTCCCCCCCCCCCCCCACACACACACACGACTGCGAATACCATGTCGAAATTTGTATAGCCAGCCTGATAAAATACTAAAATCTTCTACACGAAGTCCAAGTCTGATCGCTAGTTCACTTGCCTTTTCGCAAAGCATTGGTCCGCTGATTAGAATATCTTCTGTCCTATGTTGCCTGAACCATTGTAATAAACAGTCTTCCAGGCGTTCGTACTTTTTGCCCTGAACGCGGGTATGTTTATTTGTCGTAACACCTAACACACCGCGCGTCTTGTTCAATTTCAGCAGCCTTACCTACAATTGCATTTA
The DNA here is from genome assembly GCF_040414725.1 of Anabrus simplex. Classification (NCBI taxonomy): domain Eukaryota; kingdom Metazoa; phylum Arthropoda; class Insecta; order Orthoptera; family Tettigoniidae; genus Anabrus; species Anabrus simplex. The sequence goes on along the minus strand of NC_090265.1, from coordinate 861,889,151 downwards.
AGGTAGATGGAGCGATCCCAACTTACTAGCAATTTCTACTCGTTTCATGCTGCCACTTCCCTTCACTACATTCAAAATACATAATTTTTCAGCAATCGCAATGGTCGTTCTCTTTCTTTCACCCATGCTCACTACTCACAAATCTCACAATGCTAATCACAACCCTGTCGCACCTGAAGCACAGAACACTAAAGAGTATGCTCGAAAAAATCTTCCAGGCTGCTCACACTACCAAATCTGCACGCAGAGGTATGATTTCCAAGAAAAGTACAGTGCAATTCATAAGTTTGTTATTAGAATATTTCTTGCGATTCTGAAGACTGAAACCATCATAAAGGTATAAACTAAGCATTTTGCCTTCGAGGACTTCAGATATAAGCGTAAAAATTGTATAAGTGAAAGACGTACAATTGAAATAAATCGCCGTAATACATGTAGGATTTTGTCGGGACTGCTGAAAAAAAAGTATAAGTAAAGAAAATGAATAAGCGTGAAGATATAAAAGAAGTTTTACCATAATCTAAAGGTACCATCTGAATCTTCACACAGGTACTGAATAGAAATAGATTCTCTGCTAACAAGTGGCACAGTAATATCTGTGGACTTGTTATGGCTTGCCGAATTAAATCCTCCCTGACCCTGACACACATCTTTCTACCTGAACAAGGCATAGGCAATACAACTGACCAGGAAAATGCTGTATCATTTCATCATGTCCTGATCATCACCATCATTCTGTGTCTGATAAACATTTCCAAAATATAGCAACTCTGATGGCCTTGTTGTTCGCCTCGATCAGGTCCTGTGTAGGGCAGGATTGGTCTAGTAGAGGACAGATGAGCAAATGGTTCGGATTTGTGTTATACCACACTCGCAGGATGCGCATCCATCAGCTGAAAGTAGGCCCCATTTTCTCAAGTTGGTCTTGCAAAGAGGGACACCCACCCTAAGACGATTAAATGATCTCCAAATAAGGTAGGGCAGGTTATTTCCTGGAGCAAGCTCTTCCTTTGCAGGGGTATCAGATGGCAGCATGCTCTTCCACCTAGTGATGCGGTTAGACTCCGATGTTCCTACCAGTGGTCGAGTCCTGGTGATGAAGCTCTTTCTCGACTACAGCCTGGTGATCATGCAGTGGATGGTGAGAATCATTAGTCTGCTTCGTCCTTTCTGCATCAGCAGCTACAGCCCTCCTGATAGTGAGGGGACCTATTCCAACAATCGGGTAGAGTTTGTCAACTGGAATTGGCTTCAAACATCCTGACAAGATTCGTACGGTCTCTATTGCAACCTGCTTGGTGTGAGTGGATGCACTCCACACAGGTGAAGCGTACTTTGCAGCGGACATACACAAAGCACGAGCAGAAGTTCTCAGCATGCGAGGGCTTGCTCCCCAGGTGATGTGGGAGTTTTACAGCCATCTAAAAGCTTGGAGGTTCCACGTAACACGCAAAACTCTTGCGCACCACAAGACACAGTGCACGCTGTTCCAGAGCAGAGCGATCTCATACAAGCTAACACCAACAGAGCTGCCTGGCCGAGGTGGTCAAGGCACGCTTGGTTAACCCAGAAGGACGCGGGTTTGATTCTGCCAGGAAGATGAAACATTTAAGAAATAACATTTCCACTCTTAGAAGGTGCAAATGGCTCAGCCTCCACCAAAAAATGACTGCTAGTTAATTTCTGGGAGCAAAGGCAGACAGGCATAGAGCTAACCACTCTACCCCACCAAAGTGCCGAGATTACAGACAGTGGAAGCCTTTATTTTCCACCCTTTGAAGGGCCTTCATGGCTTGTATGGAGATGACTTCGCTACCGCCGCCACCACCACGCATCTGTAGTATGGAAATCTCCACTCTCATATTCTTGCTCATATATTAAAAAACACCAAACGATTGGCTTTACATCACATCGACACAGATAGAACATATAGTGATGATTTTTTTTTTTTGTTATTTGCTTTATGTCTCATCGACACAGATAGGTCTTATGGTGACGATGAGACAGGAAGGAGCTAGGAGTGGGAAGGAAGCGGCCGTTGCCTTAAGGTACAACCCCAGCACTTGCCTGATGTGAAAATGGGAAACCACGGAAAACCATCTTCAGGGCTGCCGACAGTGGGGTTTGAACCCACGATCTCCTGAATACTGCATACTGGCCGCACTTAAGCGACCGCAGCTTAATGAATGAATGAATGAATAGAAACTATTCACAAGGATATGGAAACAAATATCCCCCCCCCGACAGGAAAAATCTCGTCTCAAACAGATAAACAAAAACCATTGCCTTTCAGACAAAATGCAAAGTTTCCAGAAATTGAAAATGAGATTGTGAATATGTGACTCAAAAGATGAGGAGTCATGAGTGAAACGTGTTGAAAGCTATAGCAATAGAGTTAAATATTACACACTGTAAGGCTAGCTAGGGATTACTCTCGTATGCTTTTGAACAAAATAGCATTAGTTTTCATAGGAAAACTAAAAGCCTTCCTAGCCAATTATGAAGAAAAGATGGATTTCTACAGTTATATGTCTGTGCCAGAGAAATTTGTACAGTGAAACCTCGTTAAGATGCACCTGCAGGGGACGAGCAAAAAAGAACGTGTTAGGCGAGAAAACGTACTAATGAATGAATGAATGAATGAATAGAAACTATTCAACAAGGATATGGAAACAAATATTCCCCCCCCCCCCCGACATCAGGGCATTTTACATCGTGTATCCACGGGTAGCGTACATGAAAACTATTGGCCTATCTACCATTTCTAAAAGGTAGATAGAACGAGAGAACAAATATGAAAATCTTTTTCAGCTGGGGATTATAAAATAACAAGCACCGGTACGCTAAAAGGTGTGGAAAAACTCCAGACAACAAATATGAGAACGTGCACAGGGGCCAACAAAAATATCACACTATTATCACAGGTCACTCTCTTTCTAAAACAAATGTTAGTAAAAGTCTTATTTCAGAGCAATGGTTTATTAAACATTATTTTCTGATCACACTCTTAGGCCCAGTTTCATCAACACATGTTAAATATATACTAACAAGTTGTTAGTTAATACCGAGTTAAAAATTTAACATCTTGTTAGGTTTGTTGCGTTTCATCAAACTTTTCCTGTGAAATGTTAACTAATCGCCTGTTAACTCCACTAACATTGCGAAGTGGTGTGGATCACGGAGGCAGTGGTACGAACATGCTGTTTTACAGCGCGCTCCGATGCGCTTTTGTTTGAGTACACCTGTTAAATATGGTGAGTGAAGCAAAGAGGAATCGAAGTTCCAATTTCTCTTCCTTCGAAAAGGAGTTGCTAATTGAGTTAGTAAGTAAAAATAGGGAAGTGATTGAGTGCAAGCGCACAGATGGCTTAAGAATAAGAGAAAAGGACAAGGCATGGGAGAAAGTCCGGGAGGGTTTCAATTCTAATTCCAATGTAACCTCCCGGACTGCAAAACAACTTCGCCAGTTTTATATCAATATTAAAAGGCTGGCGAAGAAGGCAAAGGGAGAAGAACGGTTGGAGAGATTCAAAACAGGAGGTGGCCCCTACACTCCAATTGCAACCAAAATAGACGAAAGGGTTCTAACCTTGATAGAAGACCAGATAGAGCCCTGCAGTAACGTGTACGACTGTGATGCGGTTTACTACGGTATGTATTGCTTTTATTCATGGAGGACCTCAATAAAAGAGTATGTTACATGTTAATATAAATCAGATGGTAAATGTTAAACACATTTTTGTGTACTGTTATAGGAGATGCCGAGATAGTGGAAGTTGTGGATGAGGATGAGGATCTTTCAGTTGTGGCAGCTGTACAGGTAATTATAAATTATATCAAATATTATTTTCCATGAACCGTACGTATACCTTAAAGTGATTGAATGTTAATACATTATACTGAACAAGATGTGCATTGTTCTGTTAGCAGAATGAACCAAGTTTGGTTGCGAGTACATCACCCAAGGCCACTACACACCTTGAGAGCACCAGACTGGATATAATTTCACCACAGGCCACTCCAAAAACTGTAAGTCCATATTTCTTTCTAATGAACTTGAATATGAGGTAATGTTTCGACTAGGCCTATACTGTAGAATGTGGTTAACGTTTAACTTATGATGATGTGCCATCCAGGGCTGAGGTTAACCTAGACAAGAGGAGACAATTACTTCCTGCAGCATAGCACATGGGGAGACTTTGTGACTGAAGTCTACTGAAATAAATAAGTAAACTAGCATAGTGTCCTCCAACTTAAAGCTCATCACTACTACTACTACTACTACTACTTTCAGAGGGACAAAATAATGTATTTGTTTGACTCTAAATACAGCTGACCACAAGGGTCCAGAATAGCTACAGAATAGAATTTGTTGTGAAAATCTGATATAAGTTTAGGCCTAGGTAACTTTGCCAATTCTAACTATGTGAAGCATTCAAAACAGTTTAAAAATACAATCTGTGATGCAAACTGTTGGAGGACACTATGCTAGTTTACTTATTTATTTCAGTAGACTTCAGTCACAAAGTCTCCCCATATGCTATGCTGCAGGAAGTAAGCTGGAATATCTGGAATCTTTGAATATGAGGTAATGTTTTAACTATGTGCTTAGGCAAACTTGAAGTCAGATTATGCAGGTAGTGCAGTTGAATTGACTGGAATAGCCAGTCTGAAACAAGTGTGGAAATATATAGCTTACTTCCAAACTTGCTTGTTGAGGTTTATCGTGTAAAAGTGTCATTACATTTATTATCTGAGACTGGATGATGTTTTCCAGAGTTGAGTCTCTCCTACGCTCTCATTAACTTGGTGAGAACAGTAACTTGATAACAGGGGATAAGCAATAGGGTAGGCGAACATAGTTCAGTCACTTGCTTTACCTTTAATAGTGCACTGGTGAAAATTAAAACTTGTTTTGAAAGTATAGATAATTTTATGATTTATTACTGTCAATTTTCATAAAACTTTTCAGACCACATGCACATGTACATGTAGCTCGTTGTTTGCTAGGGTCGCACTTAGTTGGTAGGAACTAATATTTTGAGGAAATGTGTGCACAGGTTGTGAGGTGAATAGAATTTTTCAACATTGTTTTCTGTATAGCATAAGTTGTATGTTGAGCAAAACATGGCAAAAAAGGGTTACACTTTGTGTAGATGTGTGTGTATTAATTGGTTCTTAGTGTGCTGGTGTTGTTATTGACATCTGTCTGAAGTGAATTCTGGGAGTCATGCAATGGCTGAAATGGCTGCTGATACCATAGGTACAGATTGTCACACAATGTATGATAAGTTGTGAAAGTAATTATATTTCTTGGCATAGCTTTCCTGCCAGTCATTCAAGATTTGCTGGGGTTCATTTTGTTAGGTAGAATTTATGCCCCCAGACCCCTTTGCTTGTCCCGTTCCTATCTTCTTTATAACAAATGATGATGTGCCAGCAGCGCCATGTTCGATCTGTGATCTATCTTCAACATAACACTATCAGAATCGTTACCAACATTTCTAGACGAATGGTGGTAAATTAGACATACAAACAAAGTCTAAACCCTGATGCCTTGCTTCACTTTGCTTATATGCTGTGAAGAAACCAATAGTGAAAAATTATCTTCACCTCGCAACCTGTACCAAACAGGTGGTAGCATTGTGTGCTGACCTTAGTAAGCTGCTAATAAAAACTTAAAAACTTCCCAGTCTACCGAACACAGACTCGAAAACTTGTAACTTTATACTCAAATGAACACCGTATAGCAGCAGCATACATTTCTATAAGTCTTGGTTTGTGTAATAATTCTACATTTAAAGGAAACAAATACAAAACACATGTTTCATATAAATTCTGAAAGTAGGAACGAGGCAGGGACATCATCTAGGACAAGGTGAATGATTAAGGCTTAACCTGTTGCAATGTATTATCTGCGCACTTTTTAGCGATAGATTTGGGTACAGGTTTGAGGAGTAAGGTGGGAGCGCTTCCGGTTCCGTTAGTACTGCCAACTGAATGGAAATTAAATCTGAATTGAATCGATAATATGATCGATCGATATGAATTTTCTAAACCTTTGTTATTTTAAGCCAACAACTGTGTCACACACACACACACACACACACACACACACACACATTATATAACATTTCTCGATGCGAATCTTATTACTAGAGTGAATTTGATAGTTTGGCTTTGCTGTGTAAATAACAACAGTACTAGTACGTAAAGTGTACGCCAGACGTCGCACAGCGATGCATAAGCGATTCATAGTTTGTGTTTCAAAGATTGCCAGTACGAATCTCGAAGATTGCCGAGGTCGACCGCTTCAGCACTAGGGTGTAAATCTGTCGCTAAAAAGTGCGCAGATAGTACTTTTTATTCAAAGATTCAGCATATTTTAGTTCTGACTGAAAATCACTATGACTGTAATTGAATTGAAATGTTTTCCAAATTGTTACACATGTAATCAGAACAAAGTTAAGATTCCCCAAACACATAAAACTATAAAATCAGACTGATAAAACCTAAAGATGGGGAATGGAAAATTATACAAATACAAGGCTTATGAAATTGCTAGGGTAATACCTAGTTTAGAAAAACAAATCAAATAATTCACTGGTTGGCTATGAAATGTTCCTATCTCTTCCATCGTCTGATCAGTGGACAGTCCTTTACATTTCTCTTACTCATCTAAGTGATTCCTCTAGTATGTAACAAATAATGGTGAATTTACATGGCAGCTATCTTGTGTGGCATTTCTTTAACTACCTTACTACTAACTACCCTATTTACACACAATATTAAAATTAACAACACTTTTTTGACAAGGCCACTTCACATAATTTAGGAGTAAAGCTTGCCAAGTCAATCAAAATTATTCAAAATTCTGAACTGGAAAACTTTTAAAAATATCAGATTTCACTCTCATCATCACAGCCTGCTCATTGTTCGATATGTAGCAACATTAAGTAGCTCTATTTTCAGAATTTTTTCCTCTTTACTTTCCTGTTTATTTAAACAATTTTTACAAAGAAATAGAGACTGATATCATCACTCAACACAAAATAAATTTTACAAATAGAAAAGCAAATAATTGTTTATAAGCTTCATAGGAAGAGTCGCATCTTTGCGTGTTTTTGGTCACTTTTCATACATTGTAGGCCTACTCCTTTTTTTCTGGTATTTTTATAACAAAATTATATTTTTTCATGAATGGTTTTCTTTGTTGTTCTCCAGTGGAAACTGCCTTCTGACAAACTTATTTACTTACATAATACTTCAAAAAATGTGAAAACTTGTGGATTTCCTCCACGTACTCTTTTTTTCCGCTGCGTCAGTCGCATCCAATTATGAAGAGAATCTAGGGACAATGCTCATCACCTGAAGTCTCTATCGCAACTTAGCACAAATACCTGAAATGTCAGCTTGCACTCATCTTCAGTGAAGATGTAAAAAGGCTCACTTTCGAATCGCTCCTTTACCCCAATGGCACAAAAATAAATTGGAAGAGAAAAATTACAGTGAGATAGACATTGTCATTTTGCTTCCAACAACTATCCGTTCACAATCATTAGTTCCACTTGTTTATTTCTTTCTCAGTTTCAAATAAAATTTGAATAGGTGCAATAATATTGTAACTATTTAATCATAGACGATAACATCATGACTACAATCATGCTACAAACTGTAGGCATACTTTAGTGGGATCCACTGAGCCCTCTTTTACTGAACATTGAGACCTATGATATGGATAACCGCAAAGTACAAACTACGAATTGAGACACACGATTATTCATTTTGCGGGGCATGGATTCCCACTTCACAGTGTGTATAAATAAGAAATTCCACGCTCCAACCTCAGACTGCAAGTTTGAATGGTGTGCGGGACCATGTGATAAACACCGTTCTCCAGTATGTAAAAAAAAAAAAAAAAAAAAAAAAAAAAAAAAAAAAAAAAAAAAAAAAAAAAAGAAGAAGACAAGACTATTTAAATACAGCAAATTTGAAGTGAATGACAGTTTAAAAATTGTAATAATTGTAAGAATATTTCACATGTACATTGTGCGCTTTTCTGTTTAATAATAAAATAACAAATTTCTCACCAAGCAAGTGGTTGTGCGATTAGGGTCGCACAGCTGTGAGCGTGCGAGATAGTGGGTTCAAACCCCACTGTCGGCAGCCCTGAAAATAGTTTTCCATGGTTTCTCATTTTCACACCAGGCAAATGCTGGTAAAACCTTAATTAAAGCCATGGACACTTCCTTCTCACTGCTAGCCCTTTCCTATCCCATTGTCGCCATAAGACCTATCTGTGTCAGTTTAACGGTAAACAAATTGGAAAAAAGGAATACCCTCAAGTTTTCCCCTTTACACATTAACATATAAAAATAAACCTAAAGCTGAAAATATATACATACAAAATCAAGCACTATGACTTACTACTACTTGTAGTAATTGTATAGGCAACAGTGAACAATAATAACAGCAACATACACAGTTTTCAGGGATTGCTCTGACATGTGGTATTGTGATTCAGATAACTTTTCTTATATTGTGTCTTTTTAGCCACACACTGATTTTAACTTTAATATAATCCTACTGTTCACTTTTCAAAACGCACGTCTTTCGCACAAGACTCGTCTACACCTTGAAACCAGGTCGTATACTGCAGCAGTTGAACGACACATACAGGATATCAGCTGAGACAACTAGTAACTGTTCGTAGACGATAGCCACTTGTCAACACGATAGTAGATTCACAATAGGCACTGGACAAAGAACTCTTACCATTGAACTGGCCTGCAACTAACATACGCTTGTACGGCCATCCACCTTCCCCATCCCATTTATCATGACGAACACAGTGTGGGTAAGGGTTACAACCTGCGCAATACAGACAAGTGTATGGCCTACCTAACACAATATAGTCACCAGTGTCAGAGGTGTTCATTTACCTGTTTTCAGCAATTTCTACTTCTCTCTTCCTTCCTTACAATTTTTTTTTTTCTTTTCAGACCAAAGATAAAACCTGCGCAGAAACAAAGCAGTCAACTCGCTCAAACAAGGTCAGTATCTCATTAGCTATTTCACACTGAGAAAGTCAAAAACATTATTGCAGATGTTTTAAGATTTTCCTTCGTCATCTTTGTTCACAGGCCAGTCTTTGTCAGAACAACATTGCTGCACTTGCTGAGAGCAGGACATCTCTCTGCGAAAAAGAAATGAAGTTGATAGAGGAGAAATATAAGCAGGAGATACAACTTATTGAAATGAGAAAAGAAACCGAGAGGTTGAAACAACAAACAGAGAAGTTGCAACAGGAAGCTATAAAGGAAAAGCTTCTCTATTTAAAAGAAAAAAAGACGGCGAATTGCCAAAGATTGTGATTAATATTGCAAATAACCATTATGTATTCTTATTTATGTTTTTTTATTTTTAAAATAAAAGTTTCATGTGCAGTACTTACAAGCAAAGTGTTGTTGAGCAATTGAATTCCTATACGCTACTGCTGTGTGTTCATTATCAGCTTCAACGGGATGATTTTCCATCCTTTCATTCCTATTTCCCCTTTGCCTTATGTATTGGTATAATGGTAAGTCATCTGGAGGAAGTTCATCTCTAGTCAGCACTGCGATGTTGTGCAACACAGCTGTCGCTACAATAATGGTTAAGGCTGACTGGCATTTGATTCGTAATCCCAGGCTGAGAACAGGAAATCATCTTTTCCAGACCCCTATCATCCTTTCCACGCAGTTCCGTGTCCTGATATGCGCTATGTTGTAGCTGTTTTGAGGTCTTCCTTCAGGATGTAAGTATGGGGTTAACAGATACTTTCTTAGCGGTTATCCACTATCACCTAACAAAATCCCTTCATTAATTGTCCCCATTTCGAACTGTGCTCTGATGTGGGAGTTATTAAATATTGTACTGTCATGTACAGAACCAGGCCACCTAGCAACTATATCCCTGATTTGGAGGTTAGGGTCACTTATCACCTGAACATTAACAGAGAAATATCCCTTCCGATTACGATACATTTCGGCCCTATTGCCTCCAGGTGATTGGATTCTTACATGTGTGCAATCTATTGCACCTAGAACACCAGGAAAACGACTTGCTTCATAGAAGTCGCGGATAATTTGCTGACCTTCTACTGAAGGGAATGTTACATACCTCCTTCTCATGGATGCTATTGCTGCAGACACTCGACAAACAACTCTACTAACAGTGGCTTTAGAAATTCCGGCATTGTCTCCGACTATTACATGAAAAGAACCAGTAGCAAGAAATCGTAATGTTATCAGTACCTGCAACATTGGAGAAAGAGGTAAGTTTCTCTTCGTAGGATATTCCAACCTCACTCGAATTTCTTCAACAACCTTAGCAACGACTATTTTCGATAACCTGTATCTATGAAGAAATTCCGCACCCGTCAAATTTTCGAAGTCATTACGTCGCTGAACTCTTCTTTGATTAGGATTGTTTTGTAAAAGATCTAAATAGAGCAATTCCGCATCGAAAGCGAGATTCACAGCAGCCATTTTGGAACAGTGGAACAGGTTGCTAAATGCTAATGTTAGCCATTTAACATTGGAAATTGCTGATGTTAACTTTAATACGCAGTTTAACATTTGTTAATGTTAACAGTCGTTGATGAAACGCAAATTTTCTTTAATCGGATGTTAAAATGTTTTAACACCTTGTTAAGTACTAACATGTGTTGATGAAGCCGGGCCTTAGACTGTGAATTGGAGGTTAAATTTGATCATGTGCAACTATGAGGAATGACTTTGGCCACCATTCTGAATCTAACAAAACTTCAATAAACCTGAATGATCGAGTCAAAACTCGAAGGTGCGAGTTTCAACATTTGAGACCTGCGTGTGCTTATGCCAGTCCACTTTCTGACAACTTTTAATTTTGTCATGATTGTTAAGGAATTTCACATTTACCGTATGCATAACTACACTATCAGAAGACAAATATATAACACGCTAGTCAATTTCACATGATTATGTTACTGATCCAGATACAGGCTACTATATCACGCGACAAATATTAACTACACTTCACTATACCACTGAACAAAAAATAAATTTCTACCTTTTGAATGGAATGCGAATTACAAGTACAAAATGGCTCACGCACGCATTCTGCTATTAAACAATCCCACTGCTAACCAGCAAGCAAAACTGAACATTCCTGAGGCTAACAGCTTGCTCCCCGAAAATACAACTTATCCTTTTAAGTTCAAGAAGGCCTTTCCCGTAATCATGCAACTGTAGCGAGAGCTCTTACCCGAGCTGGAAATCGCCTTTCTTTCAGAAGGGATGACAAATACAGTTAAATTTTCAGGTCTAGGAAAAATGTAATCGCACTAAGCGATAATAGCGAAAATTCGTGACGGGATAAGCGAGATATTTTATAAATATAGATTTAATATGATTAGAATCGGGACTTCGAATTTACGATGTGCATTAATGTGGAACGCACTAACGAGGTTTCACTGTATATACTCCTGCAAAATGGTAAAGCACTGCAGATGCCAGTACATTTTGAAATGCTGTTGAACTACACTAATGATACAAGTTGCTTTATAATTTTGTAGTTTTTTGTTGTTGTTGTCGTCGTCATCACTATTTTGCTTTACATCACACCAACACAGATAGGTCTTATGGCGACAATGGGACAGGAAAGGCCTAGGAATGGGAAGGAAGCAGCAGTGGCCTTAATTAAGGTGCAGCCCCAGCATTTGCCTGGTGCAAAAATGGGAAACCACGAAAAACAATCTTCAGGGTTGCCGACAGTGGGGTTCGAACCCACTATCTCCTGGAGGCGAGCTCACAGCTGAGTGCTCCTAGCCGCACGGCCAACTCTGCCGGTAATTTTATAGTTTAACGCACTGTAGTATTTACAGTTTTCAATAAACAGTAGAACCCCATTTATCCGAAATAAAGGGGCGGAGCCATTTCGGCTGATGCGTTTTCAGATGACACATGCTAAATACTTTCGGAAGTTAAATGTCAAAATAAAAAGGCATAAACTTTGTTAAGCAAAGATGCATACCGTATATTGACATTAAAATGTTTACATAATGTCACTCATTGTATAAAATCAGTTATTTTCTACACATAGCTGCCAACTTTTAGAAATCAAAAATAGAAAGATTTCTTAATTCTTGGATTTCATCACATAGATTGCACCATGGTCTAAGTGAAAAAGGGACAGGATAAAAGGCATGCATACCTACGGTTACAATGTGATTTGATCATAAAATTTAAAATCATAAACTAAAAAAAAAACAACAAAAAAAAAACAACACTAAAATGGTTACAAGAAAATGTACCTAATCACTCATTTATAACACACACATACGAATAATAATAATAATATAGTCGAACCTCGATATCTCGAAACTCCATTACTTGAATTTTCAATATCTCGAACTAACTTAGATTTTCCAGCCGTTATCCTATTCTTCACGTGCAAACATTTCCTCCCTTGACGCAAAAAAAATACTCTGCAACTCGAATTTTGTGCAACATTAACTGTGCAATACGGCATTTGCGGTTATTGAGGAACAGTTAGGGGAAATTCACAGAACCACTAGAAAAAAACACGCGGTATACAATTACAATGAAATTACAAACAGAAACGATGTTAATAGTGCGCGAACCACACAGTAAGAAACTCATTCTTTTGTCCCGATTAACTGAGTCACTAGCGCGGGCTAGCCTCTCTTGCTTGTAGAACGATTGCCATTCCAAATCCCCAGCCGTAAAGCCCACATGCTGTTGTAGCGAGCAGGAAACACGATACACGAAGGCGACGGACGATACACTCGCGAAATAAAGCATCAAATTAAAACGCTTGAAAATGAGGTTGGGTAAATTTCACAAGCACATAAGAATTTATCCTCTATCCTAGGGGAAGGGTATTGCCTGTACTGGAAGTTCTATTGGTCAAAAATAGGAAGAATTAAAAATAAATTGGAAAATCAGAGGAAGAGTTAAAAAACTGAAAGTTTCCGGGTAAATCGGAAGGGTTGGCAGGTATGTCTACGGAATTGTTTTTGGTGCAGCGCTGTTGCGCCACCGTTTAATCAACAATACATCAGCTGGTGTAGGTTCATCGATTCGTTGAACGAAGTGCAAAGCAATCTGAAATAATTGAACACTTTTTTGTTAGTACTGAACTGAATACGCACAGTAATTTTATTACAGTACTGTAATTAAAGCGTGTGGTACTGTATTTTAATAAAAATACAAAATCAATCTTACCTCCCATGCATTAAATCTATCAACTGCTACTGTCAAAGGTTGGAGTCGTCCGCATAATCTTCATGACGAATAATAATAATAATAATAATAATAATAATAATAATAATAATTGCTGCTTGTTAAAAAAAAAATGCATCATGGAACGAACTAGAGGGTAAGAAACCGTTTTGTTTACATGTGCATTCTGGCATAAGTCATGATATAAAAATAGGGTGCACCTAATAGCTCTTGGCACATATAGCAAGAGAATTACTAATATAGACGGCTAAGAACGAGAGGGTAAAAACAAAATATTAAAATACAGTTTTGCCAGAGCATTTCGGTTAAGCTGGGTTTCGATTAAGTAGGGCTCTGCTGTAAATATTTAACAAATTTTTTCTTTTTTAAGTTTCAGAACATTCCTTCCTTAATTAGGGTGCGAGGATTAGTAACGCATATCTATATATATAAAGTAAGAGTTTTGTCTGTACATTGCTCAGAATTTGAAAATAAAGGTATTTCTGTATCGGTCATGTCCATAGTAACAAGAAAATGCACTTTTTACTTTTCCGTAATTTCTGTCTGTCTGTATGTATGTATGTATGTACGTACACGCATCACGAGAAAACGGTTGAAGAGAATTTAATGAAAATCGGTATGTGAAGTTGGGGGATGAGCCTCTACAATCTAGGCTATAAATCATTTTACTCACGCTGAGTGAAATGGTAGTTTAGGGGAAGGCCTAAAATTGAATTCTCAACTATTTATGTTATTAGTGGTCTAATGAAAATCGGTATGTGAAGTCGGGGGATGAGCCGCTACAATCTAGGCTGTAAATCATTTTACTCACACTGAGTGAAATGGTAGTTTAGGGGAAGGCCTAAAATGTAATTCTCAAATAATTCTTATTAGAAGTGTAGTCGATGAATGCTAGATAACTAAGGTTATATAGTATTAAATTTCCTATTATTCATGTCTTATACGTTGTTACCGTACTGGCTATGATCGCAAAGATATTCATGAATTTGGATTTTTGTTACCAAGTCCATATCAGCGCCGAGTAATGAGAAAATGGGTAAACAGCATTTAATGAAAATCGGTATATAAAGTCGGAGAATAAGAAATTACAGTTTACGGTATAAAATATTTTACAAATCACAGAGTCGAAAGAAAACTAAATGTGTAGGCCTACAATATAGAAAGCTCATAACACTGATCAACAATAACATTACATTGTTTGTCGTGATGTGCTTTATGTCTTCTGTTGCCCCTCATCTCCGGTAGATAGGATTACTGCTGCGTACAGAGTATTTTTTATTTGATTTCCGTCGCACCGACATAGATAGGTTTTATGGCGACGATGGGATAGGAAAGGGCTAAGAGTAACTTAGGCCTTAATTAAGGTACAGGCCCAACATTTGACTGGTGTGAAAGTGGGAAACCACAGAATACCATCTTCAGCGCTGCCAACAATGGGGTTCGAATCCACTATATCTCGGATGAAAGCTCACAGCTGCGCACCGCTAACCACACGGTCAACTCGCCCAGTCGGACAGTGTAACAGCCTGTCTGAATATTGATGGGAAGTAGTTGGTGAGGTAGATAACTTTCTTCTTTAGCATGCCATTCCCCTGGTTTATAAATTTTCTGATACTACTGGTACGTAACACACTGGATCATCATAGCATTCGGGCTATTCAATCCCTACTCTGAGGTAATGATTGGAATGAACATTGTGCATATTTAGCGGAAATAATGACAGATTAGTGTTCATGGCAATCTGCGGCCTGGTCATCCCAGCTCTGGAACTTTGGACTATTAGATTGGCACCGCAATCTAACCGCAGCACTGTTCGTTAAAAGTGATAAAACGTGCGGCTTTCCATTTGATCGAGTATTTTATAGGATAGCATTGCTTTTAATCGCTACATTCATACTTACGTTTTTGTAATGATCTATGTTGATTTCAGTTAGGAAAACCACAAAGTCAGTCTTTCGGAGAATCCCGTAGCGAAGCACGGGTACATCAGCTAGTATAGATTATATATATATATATATATATATATATTCAGGTCAAGTCTGCCAGAATAGACTTGACACTAAAAGGTTTAAATAATACGAATACACATAGTAAAACTGATGGATTGTAGGAATCAATTTACAGATCTCGAACTGCAAGATACAACTAATTGATATTGAAACATATTGATTGTTTCTATCCTACCAATTTTTGAATGATATCCTGTGGTTTATATTACAAAATACGTCCAAAATTGCAAAGAGAATGGTGAATTACACAAGAGTTTGTGAAAAAATGACAAAAATCTGTGACATATTGTGAATGTAAAGGACACTCAAATCGCACAGTAGGTATTAAAAAACACTTATAAATAAGAATTTTGAAAAAATTCGCAAATATAAAGGGTCCCTAATGACTAAATACAATATTTATTTACTCACATCTTGTACATTGTAAAATTCTACCATAGATGTTAGTGTGGGCTCAGTCCTTGACCAAGAAGTGAAAGTAAAGCCTTCTCTTGCTATCAGCACATCTACAGAGGGCAGGTTGCCAATGCTTCAGCTGCAGAGCGTTTTATTCGCTAGTACATTATGGGCCATATTCAGAGACATCACTTCAACTTAGTGAAGTAAAAAGCTAGCCCACTCGAAGTAAAGTTCTGAATTTGTATTCGGAGACAAAACTTAACTTCAACTCGACTAAGATTTGAGTTAAAAGCTAGTGACCTGGGTGTCTGACGTCATTATGTTAACGCAATACTTCGTGCGCACAGCTGTTCCGCGCATAAACAGACTGCATTCTTCACTTAGAAGGGTTTACGTTATTGTGATTTGCTGTTTGTAAAAACTGGTACCGTCCTTAGAAACTGATTTAAATGGAAGTAAGTAAAAAAAGATTGTACTTTACAGCAGATGAGAAAGTTTACATGAAGGAACTGGCATTCAAATATAGGGACATCATTGAAAATAAGAAATCGGACGTAGTGTCGGTTTCAATGAAGAAAAAGAAATGGCAGGAAATCACTGATGAGTTCAATCTGAATTCTCAACATACAAAGGTAGGTGAAATTTCTAAAACATTTAATTGTAAATGCAATATCATGGACTGTGCCTAAAATATTACAAAGGTAGGCCTAGGAATTGCAGATATTAACTGAGGTGAAGTTATGCACGTACTACATATTAAATAAGCAAATGCGACCGTATGTAAACTTCACTATTCCCGGAATGTGATAGGTAGGCTACTTCTAAATTAGGTAAGGGGACTTGTACTTGAAATAATAAACAATGTCTTAAAATTTACGTACTGGTATACTCTTTACTGTTAAAGTTTGGAACCTACAAGGTTATAATTAACATGATAATTTTACTATACTTAACACTATGATATTCTCAAAACTTTTTCTCCCCCAAAATTTACTTAGGTATATAAAGCTAAAATCTTCATATTGAACCTGGTTTTTGAGTTCCTAATCTTCCTTTCTTCTCTTCTGATTCTAACTTCCTATGCTGTCTTCTGGATTGCCTTTTCTGATTTGAAAACCCTTCTGTGGTCAACTGCAATCAAAGGATTTTTCATAATTTTCCCCACAAACTACTACTGGTAGCACTTTCAGTCTTGAATCAGTTCTTCCATTAAAACATACAACAGCATGAAGTATACATATTTTCAATGTTTCTACACCCACTATGACAGTTTTGGGTACCGTACTAGTATCTGTTGCCACATGTAACTAATGACATTGTCGTTCAGATTCTCTGTTCTTTCATCTAACAAATTATCACTGAAATCCCTGTATACTGGAATCATAGGTTCTACTTCATCATTGGAAGAGATTGTTTATGTTAGTATTTCTTCACTTCTTCTGCTATTGCCTTTGGATTCTAACACCATGAATCAATGCCAGGTGGACAGATCTGGTGAACCGGATGGTCATCGGTGGATCCTTTAGTAAAGAAACTGTTTTCCTCACCTACCTTCAAGATTAACAGTTTCTTCTCATAACCAAACCATACTACTACACTTTCATCATTGGTTAGTTGCTCACAACTTCCTAATTGCCTTCCCATCTGAAAATTTCTGCCCCTTCAGGTCTCTCCTTAGTTTTCTCAAGCATCTGTCAATTATATTTGCATGTGTCTAGCACACACTCCTTTTCAGTCTTGATATCACTATTAAAGATAAGAATCACAAGCTTTCTGAAAACTTTTTGAGTCCCCACCACCTAACTACTCAGTGTACTTAACTTGCATTTTTTTATAACCTGTGAAATATTCTCACGATCCACTCCATTGAGACCTGGAAAATTTTGGATACACCTGTGATCATCATTAACAGAGTTATAATAATGGCAGTACTTTGTCAGGCACTAAACATCTATAGCTTTCCATTTTCTAATGATGTGGCAGTCAGAACACTATTTAGTGCACATGTATTTCCTTAATTTAACTAGACTATTTCCTAAACAGCAATTTTTTTAGTAATTTCATCAAACTCTGTAATAAAACATTTTACTGGTACATATCAAACCTAGGTGGCAGCAGCAAGTTGTCAAGTTTGAAGTACTCCCAGTCATATTGATTTCACGAATATCACAAAAATTGATGCCACATCCATCCTTCCTTTAGTATAAGTCTACTTCCAATAATTTTTGCACAACATGCTTTTATCAGTAAGATTAGCCAAGGCAGAAAGTAGCACAATGACACAGCCTGAAGCATTCACTGCATTATCCTCTCAATCACCTGTTTCCATAGTTTTACACCAAACAAATTGTAAATTTATTGGAATGTTGAGAGTAATAACAGAATTGCATGATAAGTTTTAGAGTTGTGAGCTCTTTCATGTTTAGGCCTACACATTCAAAATGAGGTCAGTCAAATATTATAGTAGAAACAAATACAGCAGAAAACAACTAAAACACTACTACAAATTATCATGCTTATTTTCAGAAATTATCAGTAAAAGGTTCCTAACATAGAGGACTGATATAATTGGGCCTACCAGTATTCAAACAATGAATTAGGCTGCAAGTCGTTAAAGAAACTGCATAATCAACATGCTGCACGGCAACTTCATTCTAATATTAAAAAAAAAAAAAAAAAAATATTGTAATTCTACTAATAAACTTTAATATAGGCCTACTACATTGTATACATTTACAAAATTATACATAGAATCAGACAAGAAGTGTTACATTATAATTAAATACAGTACCTAGTAAAGTATTTAAGTCACCCTGATTGGTGTTTTATCTTAACTGTTCTGATGTCAAGAGTAGTGTGATCATACATTACTACGTGGAGTAAAATTTTTCTATTTCAATCTGTTTCCAGAGAATTTAGCAGAAAGACAATTTCATTTTTTGTTCACAGGCTGCAAAATGAAAGTGAAGAAATGTACTTAACTGAGAATAAACAACAATGATGTAAACTGCAATGATATTAATCTCAGTATTTGCATGTAGGCCCTACTCAGAGGAAACAGATAATTATGTATTTATAAATTTATATTAAGCTGGTGTCAGAGCAACAATCCAGTGAAACTGTGCAATGTAGATAGAACAATAAACTAAATTTACAAAAACTCTTAACTAGTAATTTTCAACTGACTTATGTATGTACTGAATTAAATACTGGTACTCGTATTATGTGTACTCAAGTACTGGTTTGAGGTGAGAGGTTTAATCTACTAGTCATAATTGTATAATGACCTACCTATGATATAAAATGAATGCTTCATAAATCTTGAATTGTTTTTTTTCCAGAGGACAGCAGAGCAAGTTAGGAAATGCTGGGAAAACATGAAAACAAGAACTGGCCCAGGAAAAGAGGCAGAGGATGTCTACTAGTGGGCCCATTTCCAGGATCCAGCTCAAATGATGATCCAATAATGGATGCCATCGACTCAGACATTGAAATTATAGATACCATTGACAGTGACACACTGTCATTAGTTGCTAATAAAGGTAATAATGAATCTTACGTTCTGCTGAGGAATGGCAGTCTGGGAAGGAATGGTGAAGAATAAAAGGAGCATGTAGAGGAGGAAATAGAGAATTCTGCACCAATTAGTAAGATGATTTAAAATTCCACTTCTCATATCATGTCAATAATTTAAATATTTATGATAATGATTATGTTTCCTTCTTTGCAGCAGATCACGACAAGGCAACACCTAAAGCCAGCAGAGATGAAAGAAAATCTGCTGTTGCAAGGGAGTCTGAAAAGAGACTCACAAGATGTGACCTAATGTTGTTGCAAGACAAAGAACTGCATGCTTTAAAGATGAAGGCAGCTGAGATGGCTTGCCAAAAGATGGCTCTTGAAATGGAACAAATGAAAGAAAAATATGAACTAGAAATAACAATTTTGAAAAAGAAATTGTCTGAATAAAATGTTAATCATCTTCATCTTCCTTTCATGTTTGTAGTTGTGATCCTGTTAAGTCCATTTCCAATACCGATACAAAATTTTCTCAGCTTTCTCTACATTTTAGTTTTACTTTACTTTCTGCTACTGCTATGTTATAACTGTAATTCAATTGGCGTTTTATAAATGCAGCTCTGATTGCTTGCCCTTTGGGTCTGTCTTCTGAGGCTATAACAGGTACAACTCTGTCTGGAATGTCAAAATTATTGCACACATCATTTTCATAAGTTATGCCAATATTGTGAAGCACAGCACAAGGAGCTATTACACAAGTTGTTCTCAGATTGGTGTTCAGTTTTTTTGGAAAGGCAAGAGAATTTTCTTTTCCATACACCAAATAAACATTCCACAGTGTTTCTGGTATTTACATGGGCACTGTTGTACCTGTTTTCAGCCTCGTTTTGTGTGTGAGGTACTGGTGTAAAAAGATATTGTTTCTGGGCATAACCGCTGTCACCCAAAAGAATTCCACTTAACCTCCTTTCCTCGAATGCAGTCATGAGAGCACCGTTTTCAAAAATCCTGTTGTCATGTGCTGATCCAGGCCAATGAATCACAATATTCAAAATTTCCGTTCTTGGACCACACACAACTTTTACATAAGACATCCAACCTCTGATTCCTATAAACTTCAGCAGGAATGTGCGTGCAGTCAATACACCCCATAATATCGGGAAAACCAGCTATTTCATAAAATACCCATTTTACATATTTTCCCAGATGACTGGCTAAGCATTCTGATACCTCAGCAATAATTCTACTGACAGAGGGCTGGCTAATACATCGGAGATCTCCACATACGATCTGAAATAATAAAAATAATGCTTCTTAACCGTTACTTACAAAATTGGCAGAGAGTACCTACGTAGTCATTTTTTAAAAATTGAGTTTTTAGCTTATATCAGTTATTTTATATCAACCATTATTAACCTATTAAATAGCACAATAGATTTAATTGGTTGCAGAGCAAGGAATTACATTGGGGGTGGTGGTGGTGATTATTGTTTAAGAAGTACAATTAGGCAATCGTCCCATATTAACATTAATCAGAGGGGAAAATGGAAGGCATACAACACTTCGAAAAAGGAAGATATCGACCGAAAAAAAGACAAGGGCCACAAAAGGCGAGAAAATCAAATATTCTCTTGGCCTCACATACTTAACACCGTCGGGATCAGAGAACGAGAGTTGACCAAGGGAGGTCGGATAGAATAGATAAGAGTGAGCAGCGTGGCACAAGTAAGTGGAAGCCATGTCAGTACCCACCTAAATGTCCCGTCGTCGCCAACCGACACTTTCAAGAGCCCTGTGGTCCCATTTAGTTACCTCTTACAACAGGCAGGGGATACCGTATGTACAATTCTACCACCCACAGGGAGGTATACGTTGTCGCTATGTACATTATGGAATGTGCGAGTAAAACTAAAGTAGGATTGAGCAGTTATGGTTGTCTATGTGTACTTCAAAACATCTACGGTAATAATAATTAGGGACCAAATAATTTTAATTGCTCTTGAAACAATAATCCCCACCACCACCACCACACTTATTGAATATTAGTAGTAATAATAATAAGTGTTACTTGCCTGCATACTGCTAGTTGCATAAAATCTTAGAGCAGTCAATAATTTGATAGGTACTGGCAATGGCAGTCCTCTGCTGTTACGATATCCAACATGTTCAGGCATCACCAGCGGCATTATGTTATTTACACATTCTTTAGAGAATCTATATCGTATTTTGAATTCAGGGTCTGTGAATCGAAGGGATTTTCACCATTTCTCACATATATCCGGGGTACCAGCAAATTATCTTCGTACACGTACTCCATGAATTCTTGAAAATCATCGTCTTCGAAATCCATTTCAATTCTAATCGTACTGAACAGATGTTATTTAGGCAAGCTGTAGCAAGAAAGTGAGGTGTAAGGTTGGTCTCCATCTGTCCTGAATCTCACTAACTTTTGGTTAGGCTAACACGTAAGTGTAAGTGAAAGTTAAGTTGAAGTGATGTGTCTGAATACGGCCCTCAGTGTCTTAGTAAGGAAGTTTACAAAGCATGTATTTAATTGAGAAAAATAAAATGCAACAGATCACCAAGTATGAAAAGATAATGTTAATTTGAGGTGTGGACCACAATCCTAATGTGGAAAGTGTGGATACTGTAAGGAAATTGAACATTTCTCCATCGACACAAAACATTATACTAAGCAAGAGGAAAGATAGTGAACACGCTCTCAAAGAAACAAGTCACAAAAGAAAATGAGTGCAAGAGGATCAAGTTTCCCGAGTTGGAAAGTGTTACTGAAGTGAATTAAAAAAAGCCCATATAACTAATATCCAAAAATCCCACTTGGCAGATCACTGTTCCTGCCTAACTGGCAAGTTCATTTAGCACAGCAGCTGGGATTCTCAATCTTTCGGGCTTCCAATGGCTGGCTTGAAAGAATTAATAACAGGCATAATCTAGTTCATACACGTTTGCAAGGCGAGGCTAGTGGCGTGATCCCAGAGATGTAGACACATGAAGAGGACTACACTGTAATCACGTTGAAACTTATAGTCCAAATTATGTTTTCAATGCAGACAAAAAGGGACTATTTTTCAACTATCTGAAAAGATTTTTGCTTTTAAAGGCAAGAAATGTCATGGTGGGAAGTTATGTAAAGAGACTGACAGTCCCTTTCTGTAGCAATGAAATTGGAAAAGGGAAATTGGTTCCTCTAATAACAGGGAAAGCAAAGAGTACAAGTTGTTTTAAAAATGTTTGGATATTTCTATGAAAGTACACCTTTTTATTTGTTGCCCAGTGTGTGGCACAGCCTGCCAACAAGTCACATCTTCAGAGATATGCAAGTTGCATTCTTCCCAGCAAATTGCACACAAGTCATCTGCAGCCTACTGATGTGTGTATCATACGATGTGTAAGCAAAACTTTTTTTTTTCCTAGGAGTTGGAAGGAAGCGGCCGTGCCCTTAATTAAGGTACAGCCCCAGCATTTGCCTGGTGTGAAAATGGGAAACCACGGAAAACCATCTTCAGGGCTGCCGATAGTGGGATTCGAACCTACTATCTCCCGAATGCAAGCTCACAGCCGTGCGCCTCTACGCACACGGCCAACTCGCCCGGTAAGCAAAACTACAGGAAAAAGCTTGTTCAAAAGGAGTTGGCCTCTCTTCATGCAATAACGAGGAAGATCTTGGAAGTGATGCATTTTGTAAAATCTGCTAGGGATTTAGTAACTGAAAACATAAGAAATGGTTTCAATAAAGCTGATTTTAGCACTCTTGTTGCCGATGACAGAGTGCTTCCACACGAAAATGTAGTGGAAGTACAGTAAAACCTCGTTAATTCGAAGTCCTTGGGACTCAAAAATCGGACTTCGAATTACGTGATTTCGAATTAACCGCCAATTCGCAATTCAGAAGTACCAACCCTTGCCGCGTTACGAAATATTCTAAGGCCCGTTACTGCATGCAGTTAACCTTGATTCACAGTTTATACCCTTCAAATGCCATGAAAAAAGAACTATTTCCAAAATGTATCCAAAAAGGTGCATTTACAGTATTCAAATAATGCACTTGCATATCTCACCGGCAAATATAACCTCACACAATGAAAAAAGCACGATTCAAAGACGAGGAGAAATCTATGCTGGCTCCCATATGCAAGTGCTTTATTCATTGGAGTACTATACTGTATGCATTTTAGATGCCTTGTATTTACACAGAAAGTACCCGATGCCCTTAAAATCAAACTTTCCTATGACTATCCTTGTACGATTTCCCGCCATGGCACTTTTCTCGTACTTCAGAAATGTAAACACTTGCCGCGTCACAAAGTATTCTAAGACCCATTAATACATGCAATCACCTCGATTCACAGTTTAAACCTTTCCAATGCCATAGAAAATCTATTTCCGAAATGTATCCAACAAGGTGCATTTACAATGTTCAAATAATGCACTTGGATAAATCACTGACAAACATAACCTCACGCAACGAAAGAAAAAAATCACACAATTCAAAGACGAGGATAAATTATGCTGGTTCCCATGTGCAAATGCATTATTTTTTGGATATCTGTACTGTTTGCATTTTTAGATGCTTTGTACTGGGATGGAAAGTGCCCGACACCCTTAAAACGTAGCTTATCGAACTTTTCTATGACGAGGGGATAAAGTTTCTCGCTTCCATGTGCATTTCAATTGCAACGCACTACAATGACCCCCATCCCCGACCTTTGTACGATTTCTCCGGCTGGCACTTTCTCCTTCAAAACCATAAGACCGTTTGGGCTCGCATTAAAATAAAGCAATGCAGTTTCATCGGCAATTACAGTATTGTTCGATGCCTACGAATTTATTATATGAGCCACGCTTTTTCGTCAACTGTCGGCATCGCCAGCGTTCGCGCATTCTGTTTTCCAGCACACTGCCTGTTGCGTGATATTACGGCATTCCTGAAAAGGTTGAATACAAAAGAATTCCGATTTCATTCAACTTGGCAATCATGAAGCGCACTGTAGACCCACCGAAGTGAGTGTAAGTGCGGAAAGCTACCCCTCCACTTTCCGGAACACGCGTTCTATTATGATGCGGATAAATTCAAGTTGAAGTTACTCTGTAACATATTATTGTTTTAAAATGTAAAGGCAGTTTCGAATTAAAAGTCTGAATTTCGGTAATGGGGCCGACATTGGTACTTCGAATTACGAATTATCCGTATTTCGAATTAAACAATTTAAATAACATGCAAAACTGTATCTCATGTTTCCGGGAACGAGAGCTTCTTCGAATTACGTGGGATTTTGAATTAACCGATTTCGAATTATCGAGGTTCTACTGTAGACGATTGGCATGAGATTGTGGGGAAGGCAGGCAAGATAACATTTGCCGACTTCAGAGAATGTGATGTGTCGTAGTTTGTCAGTCTATAATGAAGGATGAAACCCAGGATCACCATATGTCCGAGAAGCTCAAAGATCAACACTGTCAAATGCCACAGAAGCAATCGATGCTGTTCAGTTATGTGTGTTGAGCTTTGTTGTTGATAAAGATGGATTCAGTCATATACAAGATGGGAGTACATGTGCAATCCAGTTTGGATAGACATTTCAGTCTGTAGTGAAGTTAAATCTATGGAAACTACTAGCATAAACACTAAATAAATTTTAGACTCTGTTTTTTTTCTGTAATATGTTTTCCAGACATGATATGCAAAATTTTTGGTCCCCTTAAAAAGTCCCAATGAGATTCCACTGTATTACAAACGGTTTGTAAAATGAAACTAACTACATATTAAAACCTGAGGAAGTTTTTAAAACTTTACGCATGTACCATCAGGATCTATACATTTAGCAGTAGATTCTTAAAATTAAGTTTCTAAAAAGATTGATACATATATTCACACAGTACATATACCTGAATAGTACTCCAGAGTTGGAGTCCACCGATTGCCGTTAACCATACTAAGAGCAAGCACAAGAGCAGCAGCTGCCAACTTTGAGTCTGACACACCCACAAAACTGTAGTCCATGAGTGAGAGCTCAAGAATATACCGAGCTAGTGTTAGATCTGGCATAGATACCTTGCCACACTGAAACAAAACATTCACAACTTCAAACGTATCCTTTCACTTCTAAAAATCACTGAATAATTTTACTTAAAAACAGTCAAAAGATTTAAGATCAAAAATTTCTTTAAAAAGTTTGCCCACTGCTTTTCACACAAGAAAAATATTTGGCATCGAAGATTTAGAGGCTTAGCAACACAAATGTAGAATTTGAAATGTACTGAAAGATTTATATACTAAGTACATCTTTATTATAGAGACAGGCCTTTTAGCCTTGTTAGCAATCCTCTGTAAATGCACTATGCACCACCACAATCATTCATATATAACTACAGAGTATCCAGGGTTAAGAGAAGACTACAGGTCTTAAGGGCTTTAATTCTATTGGTATTTCACCATTTAGTTCTAAACGTATATAAGAATTCTAACGAAGTCCTATCAATGCGTATTATTTTTGATTTAAAAAAACATGGGTTGTGCCACGTGATTCTGAAGAATCGTAATCATTTTGATATCTTTCAGATTATCCTTTTAAATATTACGCATGCGGTTCACTATATGGAACAACTGACCATGCTTGTGAGATCACGCCACAATTCAGCGTGAAGTGGCGGAAGTGTGTACAGTAGCCAACACGTGATATAACTCAACATGCGAATTATAACTGGTGAGATCAGTGTGCCAAGTTTTCCATTTTGTGTGTCACACTAATTACTGTAGAACAATAATATATAAATATATGTATTGATTAGGCGGAAGCTTCAAAACTTAATATTCGTGAATATAATCAATACGGAAATGAAACTTATAGATCATGATACTGGTATGCCTATCGTAAGCTGTATTTAGTCTCAAGCCATTTCGTTCTTTGATGCGTGTACTTCGATTTGATAATGTGCACACTCATTAAGAATAATGTGATACGTTAGCAGCTATTAGGGAATAGTATGCAAGCTTCCTGAACAACTGTATTATTCGCATAGAGAAGTAGTCACAGACGAAATGCTCGTACGATTTAGAGGGCTCTGGGGTTTCGTGCAGTATATGTTAAACCGAAAAATATGGCACAAAATATACCCCCTGTGACAGCAAATCATATTACATATCTAATTTTGAGCTGTATTGTGGAATTCAGGAAAAAGGTCCTTTTGTGACGTCCAATAAACTATTTCACATTGTAAAAATGATTGTTTCGATACAAAATTCGAACCGAAACGTTACCACTGACAACTAGTACTGCAGTTATGATTTGGCAACGTATCTTCATGAAAATGGCCCCACATTCACACTTTCCCCCAAAATATTTAAGTGACATTTTGAAGGAGCCGCACTCCATGCGGCGCGCATCCATCAGTGTAATTTCTAATGGCATGCCCACCGGAGAGTTAGATGTGTTGCAACAAGTTGTTTAGAAATCTGGGGTACAGCTGGGAAGTGTATGCTGAAGATGGTAATTCATCAATGTGTATGAACGTGCCGCATTGCTATTTGTGAATTGGCAGCTCGGCAACCAATTTGAAAGCTCTGATATCAAACATGGTTGCGTAGACCAAGAGACTCTTGATATTGCAGTTGGAGTGTTGCTTACAGTGGACTTTTGTGGACAAGACAGCCACACGGAGCAACTTTATACATATATACATACATACCGTATGTACGCGAATAATCCCTGCATATTGTTCGAAAAAAATTGAGGCACGAAATTGGGTTGCGGGTTTTTATTTGCGTGAATGTTGGCAACATGCTCCTGGATCACCTAATTTTCTATATTGGGTGTGTAACAGCAGATTGAAGAAAACTACACCCACGTCATATTTAAACGGAAAACAAATATGACTTAATTTAAAACTGCCTTTACATTTTAAAAATAGCACTTTACACAGTAATTTAAATTCAAAATTTCTTCATGTCATGATAGAATGAGTCTTCTGGAACGTGCAGGGGAAGGTTTCTGCACTTTCACTTTGGTGTGTTGACAGTTTGTTTCATAGCTGCTAAGTTCGAGTGAAATCGAAATTCATTTGTATTCAGCGCTTTAAGAAACGCCACAGTATAACGTAATAAGCAGTGTGCAAAGAAGCAAAATCCACCAGCACTGGCAATTCTCTTTGGCGATGCCGACAGTTGGCGAAAAAGTGTGGCTCATAATAAATTTGTACGCAAGGAACAATATAGTCAATGTCAATAAAACTGCACTGGTTTTATGACTGGCCCAAACGGACTTTTTAAAAGGAGGTGGGGTCACTGTATTGTGTTGCATTGCAGACAGAAGTGAAAGACTTAGCCCCTCGTCATAGGAAAGTTTTTTTTTTGCTAGTTGTTTTAAGTCGCATCGACACAGATAGGTCATACGGCGATGATGGGACAGGAAAGGGCTAGGAGTGGGAAGGAAGCGGCCGTGGCCTTAATTAAGGTACAGCCCCAGCATTTGCCTGGTGTGAAAATGGGAAACCACGAAAAACCATTTTCAGGGCTGCAAACAGTGGGGTTCGAACCTACTGTCTCCCGAATACTGGATACTGGCCGCACTTAAGCGACCGCAGCTATCGAGCTTGGTATAGGAAAGTTTGACAAGTCACAAGGTTTTAAGGGCGTCGGGTACTTTCCGTGCAAATACAAGGCTTCTAAAAATGCATAGAGTACAGTAATCCAATGAATGCAGTAGTTGCACAGGGGAGCCAGCATAGACTTCTCGTCTTTGATTTTTTTCCTTTCGTTGCATGAGGTTGGATACATTTTGAAAATAAGTTATTTTGCTTTGAATTTGAAAGTTGCAAACTGTGAATCAGTGTTAACTGCATGCAGTAACTGATCTCAATATTTTTTGACGCGGAAAGGGTTTGCATTTCTGAAGTACGCGTTGGAGAGGTTAATTCAAAATCACGTAATTCAAAGTCTGACTTTGAATTAACGAGGTTTTACCCTATCGCAAAACTAACATCGTAGTTCGCTGGCGTGTCTGTTTCAACTGTTTACACTGCACGAAGAAGAATTATCCACCACCAGTCATGTCCGCGTAAAGTAAAGAGAACCTGTGAAAAGTATTCTAGAAGTGGAGTGTAACGAATTTGTAAGTATATTAGGTGAGGATTCTAGTGGTGCAAGAGACAACAAATCTTTTGATCTAAAGGGAACTGAGCCTACTGCATGTTCAGATTAATGAAATGCCTAGGCCTACTTGATAATTTTCATGGCAAATATGTTTTAAAGCAGTGATAATTTATTTCTCAAATATATTCAGGCAAAGCAGCAATATCCGTAAATTTAGATGTTCGTATTTGAGTAAAGATCACGTGGACCTTGCGGAGTAATACGAAATGTTTATGCCCATGTTACTCTTTCAATGGAAGGAATTATAGTTCATTTAACTTTTTCAAAACAAGTCTTCCTAAAATTAGGGTATGGGGATTATTCGGTGGCAGGGATTATTCACGTAAATACGGTATATATAATTTGTGCGCATATGCAATGAGTGTATTATTATTACTGTTCATGACCAATGGGGTTGCTGTTGAAGACCGACCATTACAAAGTCTTTGCCGTACAAGTTCTTTATGGTTGCATTATTGTGCGTAGTGCTCTATAGCTGCAATCTGGAGATAATGTGTTTAGCACAGAACAGACTATTGCTAGAAAAAATTGAAGGCCAAATGTTCAGCACTAGGTCGTTCTTTGATTGATTTGACATGGCAGTAGTCTTGCATTTAGTTCATAGAAGGTATTCTTTTAAATGGTGAAGTAGTTTGAATAACACAGTGTAGCGAGGCGACTGGGTTTGTTTTAACACAGTTATAAGCCGGGATAAATAGATTAAACGGTTATGATGCTATTGTAACGTAAGGTTCAAAATAGACAGTCGTCTTATGCGTAGAAAATCATCAATTTGAAGTGTGGTCTTCAGAACTATGTACAGTTGTGGTAGCTTGTTGATGTTTGTGGATGTTGATATTGGTCTCATGTGATTATTGTTGGCGTTTGATTGGTTTTCTTGTTTCGAGAGTAAATTGTAGTAGTGAAACCGATAGTAAATCTGTTATTGGTGCAGTAAGAAAAAACCTGGCATGCTACCCAAATTCATTTTGGGTTAGATAGTAGCAAGTAAGGTAATGAAGTAAGTTCGGAATCTTGTCAGCGTGATGACAGTCTCCTTGGGAAGAGTAAGTCATCCATGCTCTGTAAATCTTTCACAGGTGGCGCCCATTGTATTTATATTTGGTCATTTATATTCTATTCTAGTTACCTTTTATCCATTTTGTGCTTCAATGTTACAGCATTCTAGGCTTTAGGAGAAAGACAAGGAATAATCAAAAAGCACTACAGAAACAAAGCAGTATCAGGGCCAAACAAAATGCTTACTTAATTATACAAAAGTACAGGAATGTGCGTCGTTCAATTGCCTATATGGATAAGACATTCACACTTCTCGCACAGCACCATAAGGATGCAGTGAATTCACTGCAGGGCCTGTTAAAACCTGTTTGAAAAGGAAACGATTATCACCCATGCCAGTGGGGAAGACTATTTAGTACCAAATGCCTATGTAAGATTTAAATCTGGCCAGAAAACAGGGGATTATCACAATGACATGAATTTCACAAATGACGAAAAATGACTCGGGGAGAGATTAATACCTAACTTACTACCAAATACTGTCCTTGTAGACAATGCTCCTTAACACAGCAAGCAGCTAACTCGTGCTCTTCCATCAAACTCTACGAGGACAGAAATGACATCCTGATTAATAGAAATGGGAATTCCTTTCCACGACATGCTGAAACGCCAGATATATTCATGAATCAGAATGAACAAACCAGTCTAGTGCACTTATAAAACAGACAGGGCCGATTGCAAAAACAATTACTAGTTTTAAGCCTTAGACAATGGGTACCTAAACAACGTATAAATCGAGCATAATCCTCCCGTTGCATAAACAATGCTCGGCCGGTGTTTAACTTAGACATTGTTTAAAGTTTCAATATTGGTTTGAAAATGGAGATAGAAGTATCATTCATGCAACTCTGATTGTTGCAATCAATGAAATTCGTCGGTGTGCGCGCCGAACGCCAGCCAGCTGTTTGCCTTGCTATTACTCAAATATGGCTAAGCATAAGCATGATTTGCCCACAGATAATATCACTTTTGGTCGAAATAAAATCGCACGTTAACGGCATTACAGCGAGACGCCACCGTACAAGGAAGTGCATCTTTGATTATAATGTTACGGTGAGTGTAATTTACTCTAAAATAGCTTCGATGAAGGGAAGATGAAACAAGCGTAAGGTGTAACCGAATGCGTTGTATGGGCCATATAGATGTAGCTTGCATTCTAGAGAGCGAAGATTCAAAATGCATCATTGGCAGCCCTGAATATCGTTTTCCGTAGTTTCCTTATTTTTGCACCAGGCAAATACTGTGGCAGTTATTATGGCCACGGCTCTTCCCGAGTCCTCCTCCTTAAACAATAATCGCTTGCCTTTTCCCATCTCAGAGTTGCTGAAAACTTATCTGAATTACCGCAACGATTATATATCTATCCGTACCGTACCTGAGAAGCAAAATGACTTATGTCCATTTTGTTAATTTTACAGTATAAGCTAAAAACTAAAACTGTCTGCACATTTATGCCAATTGCTCGTTATATAAATGCAGTAGAATTGTAAATATGTTACATATATTTACTCTGCATATCATTTTCTTGGAAAAACTGTGAAAATGGACATAAGCATTTTTACTTCTTAAATCCTTAATAAACTTCTGGATGCTGTAAAAGTTAATATGTAAATAACTGTGCGTAATGTCAATTTATACCTGTTCTGTAGTTAAACGAACAAGAAAACGTAATATACCACACACAAAACATAATTATCACAACTTTTTATTACACATCAATTTTGTCACTGAAGTTCCGTATAAGGTAATGAAATGAAATGTTCAAGAGAATTTCAATTTATATCCTTAGAAGTATCACTCATCGGTAGGATATTTGACTTCTCCATGAGAGAGGTCACTGTAAAATGCACTGTGCTGCCTTGGATTCCACTGGGTTAACGTTTGCAGGTCTATGTATTATGCTGAACTAATGGGTTTAGGTCCTCTTCGTATGGTCCGAATTTCCATTTGTAACTGGGGAGCATTTCTACGATGTCTTCTGATATAAATATAAAAACGAGTGTCATCGACAGATGTTTTGTAGGCAATAATTACAGGTGTGTCAGCTGAAATTTTAAGCCATACAACTTTTGAGATTAGTAACATTTCACCAATAGTGAATTTCCTGCGATTCGTGAAAGGAGATCCAGGTGTTTCAGTTAAAGATATGAAATTTTTGAAATCGCTGTACTGCATTTCATGCACTACTAGCGGCTTCTCTACATGGCATGCTCTAATGAACTGAGCCCAATCACGTGGTACAGCTATCTCAGAGTTGGTGAATTTTGACTTTTTTCCTTCCAATGGTTGAATGAATACTGTCCACTTCCATGTGTTGCAGCCTTTCCAGTGTGTAGTTTTGTCATCTTCTCTCTGTAGAACTACCCATTTCTGTACGAGTTCTCTGTCTATTTTTTTGGAACTTCCTTCGCCAAGGTTCCTATCATCTGACATTTCTGGTCCCAAGAACTAGACTTCTTCCAAAAGGTGTATTTTCCCGTTCCTCTTCAGTTTATTTCTTGGTACATTTCATTCTACAATTTGTACCGTTTCAATTGCCCTGAATACGGTGAAACGATGGGGTAGAATCGTAATTTTTGCCGTGAATTGCGATAAATGTCACAAATCACGCAGCAGAAAAATGTGTTACAAGAAGATATAGACATATGGAATTAAATAGGCCGTGAATATGTTGGAAAGGAATACAGACATGTCAAATCAAATAGGCCATGATCGGGAAGTAAAAATGCATAACTTTAAAAATGTTAAAACCAGCAAAGTGAACAATCGAACATTACATTGGAGATATCAAGACGAACATATACGAGTGAATCAACATGCAAAGGAGCTTGTTTTAGAAAGAAGATTTCTTGAAAAATGGAAGGATTGCGTAGTAATATAAAAACATTACGCTAATTTTCGTATATATAACATTTAGTAAGTCATAAGTAAAAGCAGAAGGAAGAGAATAGTTGTCTGTAGTCTGGAATTGAATCGTAAATTAACAAGGAATACTTAGAGCAGGGATTAGATATAGCTAATTTGAAGTATATTTTCGTCAAAGAAGGAGATATATAAAGCATTCTTTAACTCATTCGATCTGAAATATTGTCGCCTACGGTGTTATAATAAACCGAGTATAATAAAAATAAGATTCAAGAGGATATAATAGTAAATAGAAGCATGAAACTAATGATATCTTTACATATGTTTCTGACGCATGTACACGACGGCATCATGAGAAGCAACTAAACTGAGAATGGGGTTGACATCTGATGGAGACCAACCAGCTGATTCTCCGAACACGAGACCGGTAACCACAACCCGGACATGACGCAGCCATAACCTGGAGATGACGTCACAGAAGAGAACGAGATGATTCCCATCCCAGTCCAGTAATGCGGGCAAAATAAGCTAAGTTCCATGAAATAAATTTGTAGATTATCCATATTTAACCTAATATGTAGTTAGTTGATATATGTGTTATTATGAAAGTGAAGTCGACATATGTATCTTCGAGACAATATCAACGTATAGTGTCTTCGCGAAAGAATTCATGGTATTCTTGTAATAATGGATTAAGGTAGTCCTCAATGAAATAAGTAAACAGTCATATGTAGGGAGATGATATTCACTAGTGATGAGCTTTGATAATTCTTCGACTTATTTCCAAAAGAAATATACTATGATTAATGTGATCCTATATAGTTGAAATGTGAAATGGAAACGGATTGACTTGCAGGATATGGAGATTAGATTCAACACCAACATAACATCAAATGTAAGTAAATATATGCCAGATATGTTCATTCTTTGACAAGACAAGTGTATCTTGTATAAGAATGGTAATTAGAGACACATAAAGCGTCAATGTGTCAATATATCAAATTTTTTGAGTTACGCATTGCCCAGGAAAGGAATAATTGATATTTATGTGTGTGGTAGAAAACAGATATGACAGAATTATGAGGTTAGAATTGTGAGTATTATGATTGAGATATATTTTTTGATACAATTGTGTGGAGATATGGTATATACGATGAAATATGACGCAAGATATTTATTTGAGGTTGATTGATAGTAATTACACGACACAATCTAGGTTATAGTTGTCGTGATAGCAATGTGAATTATGGAGTGACGTATAACATGGGTTGAATGTGATGCACATATGATTGTATTTGCTTATTGAACTTACAGGGTAATAACGGCGTATGGTCATCAAAAGATCATTTCAAAATAATTGATATTATGGTATTTTCATTCGCATGTTGCATAATACTTTGATTGATTTAAGTCGAAACAATAGATTTTTAGAGAAAGTGTCTTCATAATTTTATGATACCGCTATTAACGAATTAAGAAATGTCATCTACGGTATCCCTTGAATTTTCGCGACCAGGTGATAGAATTTAAGCAAGCATTTGACCTTGATAGATATATGACCTATTTTCGAAAATGACTAGGCTATATTAGAGAACTCCTACATATTTTCCAGGAAATATTTTGGATTTTTATCCAGTATATATACAATTTTTGTTTATTTGTTGATATATTTTAAAATATGTAGCCATTGGAAGCTATGATAATGGAACTTTACTTATTCTGCCCACGTTATGAGGTTGGAAGTGGAAAGCATGAGAGATATGATTGAAAGTTATAATAATGAAGAAACATTTCAGACATTCACAATATTTACCATTCACTATGGTCACATTTTTCTTTAATATGTGAATAATTAATTTTCAAACTAGAATTTTCTTTATTTTTCCAAATGAGATCATGAAGTTTGCAATTGAATATTTAAACAATTTATTAATTCATCCTGAGTTACTAGATGGTTATAAATAAAGCTAGTATTTAAGATTTTTAATAATTATTATTAATTATATTTTAGTAGATTAATTTTAAGATGATTTCTTGGAGGATAATGGTTGACTGAACTTGAAAGTTGATTATAATTACATCAAAGAGCAGATGGATACGCACACGTACTAAATAAGAGGCGCAATTTCCCAGTCGAGTCCACGTAAAAAAATATTTTTTTAAATTTTAGAATCTTAATACTTGAGATATATTGTGCAGCTAGAAAGAGACTTTCTTGAACCCTGGCGTGTAATTATAAATGAGAGAGTAGGAAACCATTTGCCATAAGAAAAATTGTTTTTCATCTGAATGCTAGAACGTTTCAAGAAAATTTATTACCAACAGTGGGGATTGAAAGGAGATTAACACCCCAGTCAAAAGCATGTCGGCGCAAGATGATGTCAGGCTAGAGAAGAAGAGAGTAGCTGCAGATACATTAATGTGGCAAGAAAGATATTCCCTCAACGTACAGTCACAATTTGTCACCCAACGTGGCACAATTAGCATTATTGTCACAAATTACATGGAGGCTTACGTGTGCATGCTGGGACTTCCTCCCCTCCCTTAACTGATTTATAAGGTGTCCCCAATCAACCTGCATCTTTTAGCACTATTTCTTTTCCAACTTGAGAGGTCTTGGATCATTTTTCTCCCACGGTATACTACTCCTCTTAATTTTCCGTTAGTTGCAAGTAACTCACATGCCTCTATTGAGTTATTTTGACATCCAGAAGGTAAAAGAAACTTTATGATAATAATAATAATAATAATAATAATAATAATAATAATAATAATAATAATAATAATTACAATTGGCATAATGTTGTGGGTGCAAAAAATCAAACTGACTGTCTACGGAAAGCCCACTACTTTCACTGCCTTCAGTTTGTAATTTGGGTCCAAGTCAGAAGTCTGTTGCAATATCATCTTGCAATTCTTCCATATGCTCTTCATCCACAGGTTTCTCATGTGAACGCTTGCCTTCCAGTGTCTCTTCACCTGAGAATATTATTTTTACGTTAGCAATATACGATATCTTTAGTGGAAGTTTAGGAGTTAAGTTTAATGTTGATAAATAGCACTAAAACAGTAATAACGATGATTAAGATGTTACTAAGAATTAATTTTAATCAGTTGAATTTAGTACTATGTATTACTTCATTCTATACATCGAAGTTGATGATTAGGGTGTAATTCCACAAAGCATAGTCAGTAACATAATGTAGGCTAATGCGGAATTCAGCGAGAAAAATATATTCACCTCTCATTTCACGTGCTTGCTGCAGAGCAACTTAAGATACCATCTTCCCTCTTAAAAAACTATTCATTTTTTTGTATGTTCAAATTATGAAGACTTACATAACTTTAAACTTCTTGAGGCTTACAAGATTTCACTGTTTTCATTCTAATTTGCATGCGACAATGCAGGTCTTCTATATTCCCACAACACAGGAAACTGTAATAATGTTCACAATAATAACCACTCTTCATTATCGTACTCGAATAATGTAGGCATAAGGCGAATGTCTATTGACACTTCCTTCCCACGGAGAAATCACTTAGAAGAAAAAAAAGCGGATGTCCCATAAGGGATCTCGCAGGACTAAAGTTCTCTGTAAAACGTGGATGTCTCACATGCGCCCATTCCATCCTAAAAGCACTCTGGACTACCGCCTTTATGCTACACTCTAAATGAACAGGGAATGACAACAGGACAACCACCTTATTCTACAGAAGAGGTGGATTATACCGAACACAAATGGCCGTAACTTAGAAAGACCAAAAAATGGACATACGCCCTTTTCCCTCTCAGGTACGGATATATAAAAACCACATACAACCTACGTTTTAGTTTTCACTATTGTGTGTGCTTACTTTGATCTCTCCCGGTTGATGTATGTGGCAACCCTCCGACGATTGAGACAAGTAATTCCGACATCTATGTAGCCTAAGTGACCTGTAATTCCATAGAAATTACCCCATGTATAATAAAATACATCTGTTGCCGAGAATTGTATTCAGGTTGACAGTTACTGGACAGTCCCTTTGTGAGTCAAGAAACAAGTCTCTTGAAAAGAAAATCTTATTTAAAGATCTACCTTCCTGTACATTTCAAACAAATTGCTGTGATTTCACAGAGGGCGACCCACAGATAGGCCGCTGGACTAATCCCCCAATATTCACTCGTCTCATTTGAGTTTAACCCTTTAAGACCTGACTTTTTTCTAGATACCTAAAAAACTTTGTATGTTCCAAGGTACTAGTATCGGTGTCAAAAACATACAAATAAAACAATTTGCCTAAAAAATTGATTTATTTAATATTTACAGCTTGTCCATTCCAGTGGACAAATGGTCTCAAGAGTGCAAATCATTCCTTATGGACGTTCTTAAAAGAAATTCCCACTTTAATAAAACACAAGTGCACATTACATTTTTCACACTAAATGTGAGTTTTCTTCACACATCCAAGCATCTTACACCCAGATGCTTCCTTTTTGTCATCAAACTCAGGAAAATGATTACTTAGATCACAGCATATTTCTGATGCAGGGCGAATTTCTGTTCTCATTCTACTGACTGCTGGTTGTTTATCGCTCATTGATCTACCCTTTTTCCTGTTACAGTAAAACAACCTCGTTAATTCGAAGTCGTTGGGACTCAAAAATCGGACTTCGAATTAGTGATTTCGAATTAACCGCCAATTCGCAATTCAGAAGTACCAACCCTTGCCGCGTTACGAAATATTTTAAGGCCCGTTACTGCATGCAGTTAACCTTGATTCACAGTTTATACCTTTCAAATGCCATGAAAAAAGAACTGTTTCCAAAATGTATCCAAAAAGGTGCATTTACAGTATTCAAATAATGCACTTGCATATCTCACTGGCAAATATAACCTCACGCAACGAAAGACAGAAAAAAAAAAAAGCACGATTCAGAGACGAGGAGAAATCTATGCTGGCTCCAATGTGCAAGTGCTTTATTCATTAGATTACTATACTGTATGCATTTTAGATGCCTTGTATTTACACAGAAAGTACCCGATGCCCTTAAAATCGAACTTTCCTATGACTCTGTTCTTGTACGATTTCCCACCATAGCACATCTCTCGTACTACAGAAATGTAAACACTTGCCGCGTCACAAAGTATTCTAAGACCCATTAATACATGCAATCACCTCGATTCACAGTTTAAACCTTTCCAATGCCATGGAAAAACTATTTCCAAAATGTATCCAACAAGGTGCATTTACAATGTTCAAATAATGCACTTGGATAAATCACTGACAAACATAACCTCACGCAACGAAAGAAAAAAAAAAAAAAAATCACACAATTCAAAGACGAGGATGAATTATGCTGGTTCCTCTGTGCAAATGCATTATTTTTTGGATATCTGTACTGTTTGCATTTTCAGATGCTTTGTACTGGCATGGAAAGTGCCCGACGCCCTTAAAAAATTGTAGCTTATCGAACTTTCTTATGACGAGGGGATAAAGTTTCTCGCTTCCATGTGCATTGCAATTGCAACACACTACAATGACCCCCGTCCCCCACCCTTGTACGATTCCCCGGCTGGCACTTTCTCATTTAAAACCATAAGACCGTTTGGGCTCGCATTAAAATAAAGCAATGCAGTTGCATCGGCAATTACAGTATTGTTCGGTGCCTACGAATTTATTATATGAACCACGCTTTTTCGTCAACTGTCGGCATCGCCAGCGTTCGCGCATTCTGTTTTCCCGCACACTGCCTGTTGCGTGATATCACGGCGTTCCTTTAAAAGGTTGAATGCAAAAGAATTCAGATTTCATTCAACTTGGCAATCATGAAACACACTGTAGACCCACTGAAGTGAGTGTAAGTGCGGAAAGCTACCCCTCCACGTTCCGGAACACGCGTGCTATTATGACGCGGATAAATTTCGAGTTCAAATTGCCCTTGCAAGTGATAAAAATCATTGTTATCCGTATTGAAGATACTGAATGTAGGATGCTAAAAGGTTTGTTTTATCACCTATTCAATACATATAAATTTTATAAATTAGGAATTTATTATTGATCCCACTTGAGACATGTTTCGTCCTTCATTGAGGGCATCATCAGTCAAATTATTACCTTAAGGCAAAAAATCAGGTACCTGGTTAGTAGTTGACATGCACAAATTAATACATATTATCAATACACATACAAAAATTAAGTATGGGAAATAGTTGTACAAAAGTGATGGTTGAACATATAGGTTTATAGATGAGAAGTTAGCACCAATGCGTAAAATTAAAATAGTAGAGTTCGGCAGTGGTGCTCTGGAGAACAGTTGACGCAATTATAGGAAAATATAAAGTTTAAAGATATTTACATTATAACAATTAAGGGAGAAAAGATGTAGTGTTCGGCGTCAATGTTTGTAACCAAAAATAATGTCAAAGGTTGGTAACTATACAGTATTTACATTGTTCAATTGAACAGTTGAGATAAAGTTTTAAAAATATTTACATTATAACATTCAGCGTAAATGACGATGTAAAGCAGTGGAATAAGGAGAAAAGGTCATATATTTCTGTGAAACAACCTGAGATTGTTCGTCGTTATAACCATGCAATGGGTGGTGTGGACAAGTTAGATATGCTAATTAGTTTTTTTTTAAATTACAAACATTTACAAGTGTGGATGAGGTAACTACGGAAATGATAAAAGCAGCAGGACCAATACAGCTACAGTGGCTGTATAGATTTAGAATAATCTGGAGGAAGAAAGATCCCAGAAGAGTTCGGAAAGGGTGTAATTATCCTGATATTCAAAAAAGGTGATGAAAAGGAATGTAATAACTACAGAGGGATCACCTTTATTGCTTATGTAGCTAAGATATTTGAGAGAGTATTGGAAGGAAGAAGGATAAATGGAAGAACAGTATGATTTTAGGAAAGACAGATCAACGTTTGACCTGATCTTTACATTAAGACATATGATGGCGAAAAGATGGGGAGTTTGGATAAGACATAGTGATGACATTTATTGACACTGAGAAGGCTTATGACAGTGTGCCCAGACAATTGTATGGGACACATTAAGGAAAAAGCAAGTTAATGAAGTGGAAGTGCAAACGATAAAAGCGAAGTATAAAAATTGTGTTAGTAGTATGAAGACTAGTATAGGAAAAACAAAATGGTTTAAAGTTGAAACTGGTCTCCGACAGGGAAGTATACTATCCCCCATGCTGTTCATCATAGTCCTGGATGACATTCATAAGAACATTAATCAGAGATTGGGGAGACAGGCAACAAAAGCCATGTTTGCAGATGATATAGTGATATGGGGCGAGGATGAAACGGAAGTGCAAAAAACAAGTAGATGTATGGAATCAAGAGATAGAAAAATTTGGGATGAAAGTAAGCACAGAGAAAAGTAAAACAAGTGATGGCAAGGGGAAGGAAGGAAGGGGAAAGATCAAACTGAATGGTAAAATTATGGAAGTGGTTAAAAGTTTCAAGTACCTGGGAAGTGTGATCACAGATGATTGAAAGACTACCGAGGAAATTGGAGAAAGAATGCAACCAGCAAACAGCTTCTACCAGAGTGTAAGGAGTATCTTGTGGAACCAAAATGTCCAGAAGAAATGTAAGAAAGTATTATATTCAACCTATTATGAACCCTTACTAACCTCTGCAGCTGGATCGTGGACTACAACAAAACGAGAGGAGAGTAGAATACAGGCAGCGGAGGTGAAATTTCTGAGAGGTATTGAGGGCAAGACCAGAAAGGATAGAATTAGAAATGAAGAGATAAGGAAAAGGACAGGAATCTTGAAACTTCAAGACAGGATAGAAACAACAAAGCTGAAGTGGTATGGGCATATGATGAGAATGGGAGAAGAGTGTGCCAAAAAAGCTTTTACAGAGAAGTTAACAGGAAAGACTACAAAGAAGACCCTGAAAAAGGTGGACAGATTCAGTGTGGGAGTGCATAGAGAAGAGGGGAGAAAAACCAGAAGATGTAATTAAAAAAGGGGAAAAGTGGTGGAGAGACACGCAGCGATGGAGGTCCTTGATTCACAACCCGACCTGGGAAGCTGGAAACGGGCATTGAAGATAATGATGACCAATTCCTTGAGATTGTTGTATAAAGCTTCAAACACCTCAGATACAATAACTGAAATTGCTTGTTTTGATACTCTAGATAAATAGATATACTGTATAAGTGAAACATCACCAGTTGCTAGGAATCTTTTAGGTTATAGCCTATCTATTAAAAAAAAAAAAAAGCCTGCCATTAGTGGTCAGCTTTCCAATAATCTGTATCATTACTTGCAATTTCAGACCCAATTACTGTCAACAAGAACTGAAAGTCATGTGGGTGCATACTCAAGAGAATTTTGGAAGCCTGCTGCATCATGAATTAAAGGTTTTGACATAAGTGTTCTTTGCAAACTTAATTCTACTCACCTTTCCAGTATTTATCTTTGCCACACTTCGCACCTACACTTTTATCTAATTGTACTCAATAAAATAATGAAAGCTACAGCTGTAAGTATTTTCTTCTTCCTGACCCTATCAACTGCAACCTCACAAACAGCTATTTTGGTGAGGATACATCAGTGAAAAAGTTTGTTAACAAAAGTTTATTAACATGTTTAGACATGTTTTCATTAACATTGTTTATTAACTTTGGGTTGGACTAACTCTTATGTGTGGAAATATTGGTGAAACATCCATAGTCTTATCAAGCGATTAACATACTATGTTATGTGCTATTCTGTGTATGTAATTATTGTAAGGATCCGAGATTCTTCTTAACACTAAGGCCACAATTTACAGGAAGATTGTATGTTTCACATGGCTTTGCTTGTAAAATATCATTAGTTCACAGTCTCCTGTGTATGCTCGCATCACTTGTCGCC
Organism: Anabrus simplex; assembly: GCF_040414725.1. Classification (NCBI taxonomy): domain Eukaryota; kingdom Metazoa; phylum Arthropoda; class Insecta; order Orthoptera; family Tettigoniidae; genus Anabrus; species Anabrus simplex. The sequence continues at coordinate 861,847,967 of NC_090265.1, read as the reverse complement.
TTCTACCACATCGCTTTTCTCCTGCGCATGCGAGTGTTCACTATTTGCATGAACTGTAGAAGCAATTATTTTGAAAGTTAATTTAGTCTCAGTGCCTATGCTGAAAAAAATAATATTGGAATAATATAATATTCCTTACAAACTTTGGTATCATTCCATCCCTAAGCAGGAGGGGGAAAGAGTCAGCGATTACTTGATTTGTGTTCTGTGAAGTAATTTGAATTTTACTGATTACTAATTGAAAAGGTACTTAGCATGTGAAATATTTCTCAGGCAACTGTAATTCAGCCCAATTACTTTTATTTTAAACTTTTCCCAACAGTGCTTTATTTTATACGCCTACTATGCTTTGTTGTTTACCTACATTGTTCTTGCAGGTACATCCTTAGTTTGCAGCCCATTCCTCTCTTAAGCTCAAGTCATTTACAAATGAGCATTTTCAACATGTATTCTCTTTCTTTTGGTTGTCAAGTGATTGAATTACAGTACCTCCATTTTTACCCACAGCAAAACAAAGAGAGCTACAGTATCATTTAGCACCTTTATCACGTCCCTTGTTTGTATAAGTACACAGCACCCTCTGGTAGTATATGTTTTAATTGTTTCCTAGCAGAATACAATGTAGTATGTTTAACATAGTAGAGCCATATGAGGAGAGTGCCTTTCAAAGTCATTTTTGAAACAAAGTGGCAGTTAGCACTTTTTTGCTTTCAACAGTTCTAATATCCTTCAAATGAACATTTAGTAACAAATACTAACCCGTGCGTATCTGCGAAGAAACCGGTACGACAATGGAATACCCAGATTGAAGTCAAGGGATTTCACAATGTTCCTCTCCATGCTGATCAGCTCAGGCTGAGTATAAGCTCCATCACAAATAAACAGAAAATCATCAACAAGGGGTGGAATTTGTTCCTGAAACATTCAGAGTCCAATATCATTATATAACATATTTAATAATTAAACAAGAAGAAAACTGGGGCCCATATTCACCAACGTAAGATTTCCAAAACTATGATAATGTTTATCTCAAATAACTCACTTTTGTATTCACCACAGAATTTATCATCTTGGTTTACCAAAACTAAGTTTTCGTTTCAATTTGAATTTGAACCTTAAATTTTTCACACTGATGCACGGAAAACGAAATACTAAGTGCTGTCGCCACTATCAAAATGTAAAGTTTTGATTCCATTCAAGGTTTGCAAATCTATCAAATTATGTACAATATTGAGCAGAAACTAAGAAAGAAGCCTAATATGACTTTCCAAGCGAGTAAATTGCTATTGAAGTTGGCAGCAGAAAGCATTAACATCACAGAGAAAACAGATTATGGTTTACAAGTTGTATATTTCACCCAAAAAATAAGACAGTATTCCACCATGCTTCATTAAAAAATTATCCCGTCATGTACCGTACAAGATATAACCTATAATCGAGAATTCATCCCTGGCCTACCTATGTGTTGGGAATTCCAGGTTAAGATCGATTATGGATAACACTGACAGTTTTTTGCAATAACAAAGTTTGATTGTAATCCACCTGTTCAATACATTATAATGTCACATTTAAAATATCTCCATTAATTAAGTTATTTGTGGGACATGTTTCGCTACCTTACAGAGCATCATCAGCCAAATCTGAATCTCGAAGAATGGTTATGTTCATAAACAACGACTTAAGAAATATTCAACCACTTTTTCACAAACTTAAACTTACTCTACTAGAATATCATAAAATACATACACAATCTTTGGTGATATGCCTTAATAACTTGGGCTTAGCAGGAGAGATACATTAAAATTGTGATGGAACGAGTTGTTCTAAAATACTTAAAACAAGTAGCATGTCTAACATCTTAGAAAGATGTGAAATTCAATCTTAAGAACTAAATTTGAAAATTTCTTTGCAATGAGATCTGGTAAAAAAGTTTTATATCCCTTAAGGATAAGAGTCTATAAAGATTCAAAAATCTCGCCGATTTGATAATTGACCTTGTGACAGGATAATACTGGTCGCCATGAAATTTAAATGTTTAAATGCCTGTTGTCATTTGACCTCGGCGAGAGCTGTTGAATAAATACGCTCTTGTTGACGTCAGGGGCCATACGTTGAAATAATAGATTTTATAAGGTATGATTGAAAGGGACGTAAATCGACGATCGTGGTTAAAAGTTAAGTAGTTTATCTTGTATGTAACAAGAAAAGGAATCTAGTAAGTAATCGGAAGTTGTGTTGCTAGTTAATTGTGTGCTTCTTGAACTTTACTTACCCCTCCAACTGCTGCTTATTATTATCATTATTATTATTAAATGAAAAGTGCACAATGTGCAAAAACAATTTTTGTACAGATGGTCAATTATGCTAATGCTATTAGTATAGAGGTTGTCCTCATTTTGCATATTGTGCAGTATCTTTCACAATGATCGTGGCACAGGTTACATATACAGTGTTCGTTCGGCTGGTGGAAGTTTTTGGTTTGGCAGAATTTGTGGTGAAATCCCTGAGTGGCGTAACGTGCGATTACGTGCCGTAGCTCGTAATTTGCTTGCTTCCACTCTTCCGTCATTATGGCGTCCGTGGAGTAGAAGTCTTAACAAATAGCGTTTCATTTCTCGTTTAAGGTTCGGCGTGCATTCTCGTAGGGCTTGGTGTTGGGTAGACAAAAGTGTGTTTTGATATCGTCAATGAAGTAGTCCTCTTTGGTTAGAACATGTTAACCTTGAAGGGGCTGACTTTCCAATGCCTAGAATTCTCTTGAGATATTGGGCCTTGACTTTTTCTATTGTCATGAGTTTGCTATTGGTGATATGGCTGTCCTGAACAGTAGCATTGCTGTACCCAATGATATTCGTTGAGGTTGTTGAATGTTGTAGATTGCTTTTATTGCTGCGGCTGCTCTTTCTTGGACGTGGATATTGTAGGATGTTAGAGTATTTTGGAGGGCGACTCCAAGGTACTTGAATTTTGGCACTACTTCTAGAGGTTTGTTGTGTAGGGTTATCGTATTTTTAGGTGCATATTTTCCTCCTTTCCTAAAGGTCATTTGTTTAGTTTTGTTGTGGTTTATTTGCAAACTGTTTCTTTCTGTTGAGGACCTCTTGGAGTTCTTCTATGTTTTCTGAGCCTATTGCCATATCATCTCCGTAAAGTATAAACAATGTTGAGGTATCTATGATTACTTCTGTGATGTCTGCTGTCATGATGAATAAAATTGGGCTAATTGGGTCACCTTGTACGACTCCGTTTGTTGGGTTATGTTTTTGGATAGGGTTATGTTGTCTGATATTTGGACAGTTATATTTGAGGATATTCGAGATTATGATTGCTATCGGATGTGTAGCCCCTATTAGGTAATCGAGTTTCCGGATGAGTTGCTCTATCAACAAGGTCAAAAGCCTTACAATAGTCTATGAAGACTACAAAATATTTCTTTCCTGGATGCCTCAATGTACCTTAGACTTGTTCCATTACGTGTTTTACGGCATGTCGAGTGCTTCTTCCCTTTCAGAAGCCGAATTGATTTTCTGGTATCTGGGAGTCTATTTCTTCTGCAAGCCTGACTGTTAAAATTTTCATGAAGATTTTGAATGATGTATTTTTGAGGGCTATACCTCGATATGAGTCAGGATTGTCAGTTTCTCCTTTCTTAAACATCATTTTCATTGTTGACAATCTATATTGCCCTGGGATTCCCCAGTGTGCATGCATATGTTAAATATTTCTACGCAGTAGTCTAGCATGACAGGTAGAGTCTTTCAGGTGTTAACTAAGGTTGTGTGGCGACTGCTTGCTGTTTCGTGTCTACTCATTGTGTTGTATGAGTGAGGTGGTAGGAGTTGAGGGGAGGGAGTAGGGGTAGGAGGAGAACTGTTAGGTGTAGTTTAGGAAGGGGAATGTGTAGTAAAGGCGCAGGGAGGGGTTGTGTTCTTTAACCTTCCATGATTATTATTTGTTTTGGGGATGTAAGTTTTAGCAAAACTACTTTTTTCTAGATTAAGTGTTTGTAAAAGTTTAGGTAATTGTTCGAGTAAAGGATTTCTTATTTCAATTTCATGATTTAAATTTTTTTCCTTATTCAAATGCTGGTCTAAATGGATATAGATATTTTCTAAATCTGTCATTAATTTTTCCTTTTCTATCTTTTTGATAATTTTTAGGTCTTTTTCTATAGTTGTAAAATGGTGGCCTGATTCTCTCATGTGAGCATTCATCGCCGTTTGTTGTGTTTTGCAGCATTAACGTGTTCTAAGTATCGTCTGAGAAAGCTACAGCCAGTTAGGCCAACATATGCATATTTACACTCTACGCATGTCAGTCTATAGATGCCAGAATTTAGATAAGGGTTATTGTTAGAATTTATACTATTGTGGTTGAAAAAAATGTTTCTGTTTGTATTTTGTATCTTGACTGCTATATTAACTTCTCATTTCTTAATAGGACTAGTCATTTGAAAAATAGCTGGATTAGTGAATGTTAATGTTGAGATTTTAGACTTAGTTTTTCGGGAGTAAGATCAGTTGCTAACTTTTGTTTTACTTTATTGATAGTCCGATTGATCATATTTTTGTATCCATTAATTGAGGGCAGATCTTTTATAAATTTGAGCTCCTTTCTTAAGTTACTATCTGAGAGGGGAATTTTAAAGGCTCTATAATCAAACTGAAAAAAGCCGCCTGTATGTGATTTTGGATGGAGTGAATCTTTTTTTTTATCGTTAAAGGAGCGTATGATGGTTTTCTAAATATTTGAAATTTGAACCTATCTCCTATTCGTGTTACATTAATATCCAGGAAGTTTATTGCGTTGTTGGTTTCGTCTTCTTTCGTAAATTAGATATTTGGGTTAATATTATTTAAGAAATTTAGGATTATTTCACTATCATTTATTTTACTATTATGACAAAGGTGTCGTCTACATAGGAAGAAAACAAAAACAGAAGAATTCTTTTCAAATAAAACCTATACTGTAGTAAACCAAGATCCCATAAATAGGATTCAACGGAATCTAAAAATTATCCTAAAGAATACAACATTTTTATTTAATGAACAAGAACACCAAAAAATTATAAGTATGAATCCGAAGTTACCAATGGCTAGAGGATTACCCAAATTACATAAATCCATGTCCTATAATTAACAGTAGAAATAGTCTAATGTATAAAACATCTAAAACATCCTCAAAAGACATTACAAGTTTAATAACAAATCGACAGTCAAAAATTCAATAAAATTCTGTAATAAACTAAGTAAACTTACATCAACAACATAGAGTGGTTTCATTTGATGTAACCAACATGTATCCGAATATACCGGTTAAAGAAACTGTCAATATAATCAAACAATCTCCTTACACAGTAAATCAAGTAAATGTGAAATAGAAGAATTCATTAACTTATATTGAAATTTACTTTAAACAACAATTATTTCACATTTAATAAAAAGATTTATCTTGGCAATGGGAGACCCCACGTCGGGCATACTGGCAGACATATATATGGACCATTTGGAGCAAAACAAAATAAAAACAAACATAAAAGGACTTTGTCTTGGGATCGGTATGTAGACGACACCTGTCACAATAGATAGTGAAAAAAGAAAGATATTGAAAAAATCCTATATTTCATAAATAATATTGACCGAAACGTCCCAGGAATTAATCTGGGAGGAGTCCATGTGGCTTTTGTCATCACATGGCTCTGGGTAAATGGGAGTGAAACATGTCGTTGCTTGTCATCTGCAACTGTACCAAATTGGGTTCAGCAAGAGAACCCAACTTAGCCTCTTTCACTCCAACTCCAGCATGTACCCACAAGAGGTGTCCCTGTTAAACTGAGCAACCCAGTGGAAGGTTGGGTAACCAATCCCAGCGGGAAACTGGGTCGGTGAGCCGATCAGTGCTGGTGGCTTCAAGGCTTACAACCTTGATAGTTAAAATCCTGTCACCTTTTAGGTAACCACCATTACGACTCTCGTAATACTTGAAACATAGAGACAAAGAATATTCAGAAATGTACCCCAGGTGGTAAACAATCCACTCCCACACAGTCTGGGGCAAGCAGGTCATCAGATTCTGGGGAACCTGCACCTTCATGCTTCCCACTTCTATCTTTCTGTTAAATGACAACCAAAGAGAAACACTGAGTACTTTGCTACAATAAACATTAATTCCCTACTGAAGGTAGGTAAGCTCAAACAAACGCTTGACGTGCTGGAAAAGTACAAGGTTATGATAGCAGCACTACAAGAGACTGTTTACCGACGAGGATACAATAGAGTCCGGAGTGTACAGAATCTACAAGGGGAAACCTGGTGAAAGAGTTATCAAGACACTTCCACAATTTGGTACTGGGTTTGCGGTACACCACAAGATGGTTGAACATATTTTAGATTTCACTTCACCTAACGGAAGGACTTCCTCGTTATCCTTCAGGCCTTGTAATAGAGCATACACAATCGTAAATTTCCACTCACCCATGAATGATACAAACTGTTTAAACCTGGAAAATGTAGAACAATGCTGGGCCACCTTAGAAAAAACTCTAGATAAGATCCCTTCCCACCACTCCATCACTCATGGGAGACTTCAATGCACAAGTCGGTAAGGAGTGGAAGTACCGGAAGATAGTAGGCCATTATCCAGCCCATAAGAGAACAAACAGAAATGGAGAACGTCTCATTGAACTCTGTGACAAGTACAACTTAGTCCTGAAATCAACAGCCTTCAAACGTCTACCTAGAAAGGCCAAAACCTGGAAGAGTCCAAATCCTATGCTTGGTGAATTCCAGTTAGACCATGTTGCTATAGCACGGCAACATCATATGGACATACAGAACGTCAAGGTATTACGAGGAGCCAACACATAGATTCTGATCACTACCTTTCACTTATCAAGATTAATATGCAACCCTTTAGAAAAACACCAACTCTCCACAGTAGTCATAAGATACCCAGGTTCAACACTCTGCGACTGCGCGATGATTGTGATTTTCAGGATACCCTCAGGAAGAATACAGAGAAAGAAGGATGGCTTACCTTACAAAAGGCCTTGCTGGATGCCGCTCAAGAAACTATCCCTGCCTCATCAACCAAAGGCAAACAGCCATGGTGGAGTTCAAAGTGTGATGAAGTTATAAAAGAAAGGCGTAAAGCCTGGACTAGGTGGAACCAACATAAAATTGAAGCCAATTATGAAGCCTTCCTCGTGCAAAGAAAAGCTACAGCTAACACCATCCGCAGTGCCAAGAGAGATTACCTCAGGAGCCTAATGCGACAGGCTGAAAATAATTTTCGGGGAAACAACTCAAGAGACCTTAAGGACTTAAGAAGCTAACGACCCAGTACACAGCTCATACCCTCATCCTCCACGGGCCAGATGGAAAACTTCAACTGAACAATAAAGACTGCACCAAAACTCTTGCAGATTATTTCCAGAAGCTACTAAATGCAGAGGAACCTAAAGAAAAGCTTATTTTCCATGAGCCTTCACACAGGAACCCTGATTCTCAGCCACCTACAAGAGAAGAAATAAAGGACATCGTCGCTGGTCTCAAGAACAACAAGGCTTCAGGTGAAGACTGCATAGTTGCCAAGATGTGGAAACATGCAGACGACCAGTCTTTGCAGAGCATCCATCAAATCATAAAGGACATATGGACAACAGAGTCCCCACCCGAAGGATGGACGTCTGCCGTGATTCATCCCCTCCACAAGAAGGGAAGTAAGACATACCTCAACAATTATAGATGTATTTCCTTGTTACAAATTACCTACAAGATCCTCTCTGTAGCCCTGCTCAATAGAGTCACCACACAGCTAGACTCAGTTAGGTGAATACCAAGCTGATTTCCGATAGACTAGATCTTGTCCAGAACAGATACACAATCTTAAGGCAGTTCTTAATTACAAAAGCTGAGGTGGACATCCCTGGGTGATGGTCCTAGTAGATTTTCAGAAAGCTTATGACTCTGGACAGAGACACCCTTTTCTCCATACTATGGAAACTTGGTCTGGATGGGAAGACCCTACGGTTGGTTCAAGCCACTCTGAGGAACACGACATCCAAGGTCAGGTTCAGAGGTAAACAATCCTAAAGCTTTCCAGTCAGAACAGGAGTTAGACAGGATGATAGTCTCTCCTGCATTCTCTTCAACTGTGTCCTGGAAAAGATCATTAGGGAATGGAGAACGATGCTACCACCGGAAGCTGGACTGAAGCTTGGGTACAAGAGAGACAACCTCATTGTCCCGTGCCTAGCCTTTGCCGAGGACCTCATTCAAGATGGCGGAGAAGGCTACCTACAACTTACAGAGTCTTTATAGTGTAGCGATTAAGACTGGTCTGTAGATCAGCATCCAGAAGACTGAATTTATGACCAATATCAAGGAGGCCCCTTCTACAATTCCTCTCACAGACGCTACCATATGAAAAATACCTGCAGTTAAGTACTTGGGAGAATGGATCTCTGCGAATCAGAGCGAGAATCTAGCCATAGATGCCAGATGTACCAAGGTTGAAAGGGCTTATCACTCGTGTCGTATCTATTCATCTAAGTGCCTCTCCAAGAACCTCAAACTCAGACACTACAACTCGGTAGTCAAACCATCTGTTCAGTATGCTTCTGAATGCCTTGTAATGGCTAGGAAGGGCCCACTCAGAAAGCTGGAGTTAAAAGAGAGGAAGATCCTGAGGAGGATATTAGGACCAATCAGAGAGGAAGGAGGCACTCTCAGAATCCGCCATAATGATGAACTGTATGAACACCAGGAGGACATCGTCACGTCTATAAGGAAAAGGCGCCTGACCTTTTACGAACACTTGGCCCGTCTGGATTCCAAAAGACTCACCAACAGGATATTCACAGTAACAGGAAGAGGCAAGGCTTCTAAGAACAAATGGATCACGTCAGTTAAGTCGGATATGGAACAAATAGATATCCCACTGGGCAAACTCATGACCGACTACTGTTCCGTCAAGCCATCCGATACGGAGTTTTCCCTATGTCCCTTACAAGTAAGAAGACTACAGGAACTAAGTGGACAGAGGAGAGAAAGCTGGCTCATAGTCAGCAAATGAAGGAGTATTGGAAGAAGAAAGCAACAACTTTACCAAAGAGTAGATACGAGCCCCGTGGTTCTCAGTAGGCCTAAACGACAAAGAAGAAGAATATTGACCCAAATTAAAATTCATAAAAAAAGATAAAACCAACAACTCAAAGTCCCTGGATATTAATGTAACACGAATAGGAGATAGGTTCGAATTTCAAATATTTAGAAAATCATCATATGCTTGTTTAACGATAAAAAAATGATTTACCCTGTCCAAAATCACATAAACAGGCGGCTTTTTTCAGTTTGATTTATAGAGCCATTAAAATAATCCCCCTCTCAGATAGTAACTTAGGAAAGGAGCTCAAATTTAAGATCTGGCCTCAATTAACAGATACAAAATAAATATGATCAATCGGACCATCAATAAAGTAAAACAAAATTTAGCAACTAATCTTACTCCCGAAAAAACTAAGAACTCTAAAATCGCAACATTTACATTCACTAATCCAGCTATTTTTCCAATAACTAATCCTAATAAAAAACGAGAAGTTAATATAGCATTCAAGACACAAAATACAAACATATTTTCCAACCAGAATAGTATAAATTCTAACAATAACCCTCATCTAAATTCTGGCATCTATAGATTAACACGCGTAGAGTGTAAATGTTCATATATTGGCCAAACTGGCCATAACTTTTCACAAGATACTTAGAACACGTTAATGCTGCAAAACACAAACATTCTGCGATAAGGGCTCACATGAGAGAATCAGGCAACCATTTTATACGAACAATTACCTGAACTTGTACAAACGCTTAATCTAGAAAAAAGCAGTTTTGCCAAGTTTTCATCCCCAAAACAAATAATAATCATGGAACATTAAAGAACACAACCCCTCCCTGCACCCCTACCAGACATTCCCCTTCCAAAACTACACCTACGAACAGTTCTCCTCCTACCCCTACTCCCTCGCCTCCCAACTCGTACCACCTCACTCATACAACACAAGGAGTAGACCGGGAACAGCAAGCAGTCTCCAAACAACCTTAGTTAACACCAAACTGACAAACGGCGGTTGGAGGGGTAAGGGAAGTTGGAGAAGCACACAATTAACTGGCAACACAACTTCCAATTACTTACAAGATTCCTTTTCTTTTTACAGACATACAAGATAAACTACTTAACTTTTAACCACAATCGTCGATTTACGCTCCTTTCAATCATCCTTTATTAAATCTATTATTTCAATGTATGGTCACTGACGTCAACAAGAGCATATTTATTCAATAGAACTCGCCGAGGTCAAATGACATCAAGCATTTACATTTCATGAGGACCAATATCCTGTCACAAGTTCAATTATCAAATCAATGAAATTTGAATCCTTAAGGGATATAAAACCCTTTTACCAGTTCTCATTGCAAAGAAATATTCAAATTTAGTTCTTAAGATTGAATTTCATGCCTTTCTAAGATGTTAGACATGCTACTTGTTTGAAGTATTTTAGAACAACTCGTTCTATCACAATTTTAATGTATCTCTCCTACTAAGCCCAAGTTATTAATGCATGTCACCAAAGATTATGTATTTTATGATATTCTAGTAGAGTAAGTTTAAGTTTTTGAAAAAATAGTTCAATAGTTCGTAAGTCATTGTTTACGAAGATAACCATTCTTCAAGATTCACAGTTGGCTGATGATGCTCTGTGAGGGAGAGAAACATGTCCCACAAATAACTTTTTAATTAATAAAGACATAACATTATAATGTATTGAACAAGTGTATTCATATAAAAATGTTATTGCAAACAACAGATTTCAATACAGATTAAACCATGAGATTATACACTTGCAACAATAACAGTGTCTGAGCTTTAGATAACTTAAAGCATGCTACAAAAATCAGCGTCATCGTAGTCCTCAAAGTACGTAGCGTGTTCTTTTTACTCACCCAAGAAGTTTTATTGGGTTATATTCCTCACCACAGTGATTTTCTCTTTCAGTCAAATATTCCAGCCCTATAAGCTGTCATCTGATATTTCCTGCTCTACCAGCCAACCTTTGTCCGGTAAAATCTTAAACCGAGATAATGCTGTTTGTGAATACAAATGCAACTTATCTGTTTTCTTACCTTTGAACCAAAATAAAAGCTTTTACTTGCACTGGTGAATATGAACCTAGGTGGTTAAAATATAACTTATTAAAAAGTATTTATTTTATTCCATTAGTGGAACATTAAAATATGTTTGTTACTTATCTTGTTTTGAGAGTTTGATTCTGAACTGAGATGAATAGTTTGGACAAGACAATCACTATTGTAAGGAGCCAAACAAAGATCATTGGCCCTTCATGATAAATTAGAATAGAAAAGAGAAGTAGAGCCAACCAAAACATGGGCAGAGTATAGATAACAAGAACACAAGGAATAAATGTTAAGACTAGATGAGAACAGTAATTAATACAGGAAATAAATTCTAACTGTTTAGCATTATCAAGTTTTTGTTTCATTACATTTTATGAATTGGAAGTCTAATTAGAAGTAGCACTCTTGCAGAAGTAGAAGCAAAAGGACAATATTAAAAACAGCGTATCTTGGCTAGCATGTTTTGTGAAGATTTAAAAAAGTAATGACAGGCTAAAGGAAACTAAACAGAAAAGTTACAGGTTTTTTTGTTGGGGGCGGGTATGGATAGTATGCATGTCATCAGAAATAGTAATCAGGTGCACTTATTCTAATATTCTACCCATGAAGTCAAAAACAGCTAAAGAAGGCAAAACCTACATCAATTTCTCATTTATGTTGGATAGCTTATTAGTACTTACATCATATTTGCTGGCAATGAAGATGCTTGCTGCTCCTATAAGTTGCAAGGTCTCCTTGGATATAACATTTTTACACAGGTATAAATCAACAAGTTTCACTGCTAAGTATAAAGTCTCGTGATTCAGCTCAAACGTTTCCTGCACTTCAACCATCCAGTCTACCAACAGTGATCTCATCCATGTGTTTAGATGTTGCTGACGCTCCATGTAGTGATCAATAGGGAATGCAGCCTGCAACATTACGTATCAACTGCAACAACTAAGCAGTCTCCTGATTTTCAGGAAAAGTAAAAATATAACAATGCATCTTGCATATCAAGTAAAGTGCAATGCATAAACACCCCAGCATTGAAAACTGCAGGGCCAAACAGGTTTTTGCTCATAGTGATTTATGAGGCATTTGTCTACGAAATAAAACATACCAGATACACCATGTTTACCTGAATATAAAACTAGTTTTTTCCAAAACGTGGCGATCTTAAAACTGATAACCTTATTTTCGCAAATTAGGAATATAGCTTTTCTTTCGTGTTACGACTGATTAAAAAAAAGTTCATATTAGTTACAATACCTATTTTCGTATTGGAGGGGAGCTGCGGCAGGTTTTACTCCGCATGTTTCAAAGTCGGTTCTAGCTCCCATTTTGCCTCCACCATTCATATGTAGCAGAATTGGACTCCATGTGGGAAACTATGCATTCAGCAGATGGTGCGAGATGTGGGGGACGGAAAATTTGTATTATCATACTAATCTACCATGAACTTAACATTCTAACCACACATGCTTTATATAATTGTGCTTATGCGTATGTTGCTGTAATAATTTGAGACTTGTCAAGCAGGGAATTACGGTATATTGAATAAATTGATTCAATAGTTAATTAACTTTTTGGTGTCCATTATACATAACGCAAGTAGCTACCACAAAAACACTTCCCAACTGTATATCAGAGACAGCTGAGCTGATACATATTTGCAGCCAAACAGCAGAATAAAAGAATGTGATTTTCAACAAAGTTGCATGAATGTTAATTCCGTATGATTCCACTCTGCTATTGAAAAATATTCTTGCCAGAGAATTCTGTTCTGTTCAATAACCATCTTGATCTCCCATTGAATCACAAATGTGAGCACATGCATGTTTGTTGAATTTCCTTTGGTATATAACTGTTAGGTTCTTCAATTTGCTGAAACTAATTTTGATTAAATATATTTATGAACTACATGAAAGCCAAAACATATGGTAACAGTATTGCATCTGCAAAAGAAAAACAAAATTAAAATACAATGACATGTTTCATTCTTGAAAGATCATTAGATCCTATCAATTGCACTCAAATAATGGAAAGTAATTTTGTTCATTTCAGTTTAAATACTTGGGCACTTGAAATTTGGATATTTTCTTTTTTGCTATTTTGCTTTACATCGCACCGACACAGATATATCTTATGGCAACAATGGGATAGGAAAGAAGCGGCCGTGGCCTTAATTAAGGTACAGCCCCGGCATTTGCCCGGTGTGAAAATGGGAAACCATGGAAAATAATCTTCAGGGCTGCCGAAAGTGGGACTCGAACCCACTATCTCTCGATTACTGGATACTGGCCGCACTTAAGCGACTGCAGCTATTGAGCTTGGTGGAACTTATCTTAAGGCTGTCCTCTCTTGTCGTACATACGACGGTGTAATTGGTGTAAAACCTTCAATTATTATGTTTAATATATTTTAATTATAGTTTATTTAATGCTAAATTATCTTTTATTAAGTGTTAAACATAACTCCTCTGTAAATATGTAGTATAAAATTGTATAACCTCAAATACATATTGTTTAACCTCAAGATCTATATGGTTAAAAGCGGAAGAAAATTCCATAATGTTTGTATGTTAGACTTTTTGTGCTATAATTTGGTGTATATGAAGGGTTCTGGAAACTTACTGTAAGGTTTTATTATCCAGATACATGTAGAGACATTACAAATGTTGTAGATATTTTCATGTACATTTTTAAATATTGAAAGAACATTCAAGTACCCATTCAACTAGCTGGTCGATCGATGTTTCATCGAATAGTATAAATATCGAGCTGCCAAGCCAGCGCGTCAGTCAGAACATTGACTAGTGAGTGAGTGAGGTGGGGAATCCAAGAGAGAGTATGTTATAGTGCGCGCGTCAGTGTTGTTGATATCTGTACTTGTCAGAATTGACTTCAGGGTACTCCGCTATTGAGTGTTGTATATAGTGTCATTTGCTACTGTGTATAATTGTGTGTTGTGACGTACAGTGGAAATAAATTAATTTTAATAAGGAAGTGAATGTGTTCTCGTGTTATATTTATTTACGTCAAATAAAATCACAACGTAGAACGATACTCTCTACTCCAACTTCAGGTTTTACAAAGGTACATACGTTTTAACGTATATTTTATGTATGTCTCAATTTATAAAAGAATGATTTTCACCATTATTTGTCAGTTGATGATTGCTTGAAACAAGCTGAAACAAGTACTGACCAATTGTAACTAGTTATGAGTAATACGCATTGATTAGATTGACCTTAATTAACATTTAATTTCATAACTGATAACTTAATATGGATCACAATGATTTTTGTAGCTCTTTCAGATGCTGATGAAAGCGATTTTAGTCATCTGGATAGCTCATGTGGGAGCGATTTTCTCTGAGACTTAAGTGAATGATCATTTACGAGATAGTGATGCGAAGGCTGTAAATTACCAACCTACGAATGCTGGTAGTGACTGTAAATTACAACTGAACAGCCATTTGATACTGCCTGGTACTTTTACAGAGCACATTCATAATCTAACCCCTGGTTCTACAGAACTGACATATTCTGAAAGTAAGCAGGTGTGTACTGTATGAAAAGATCACAAATTACACTGTGCTGCGTATATGCATGCTCAAGTGGAAAAGGTTGGTAGCGAGTGGTTCAACATACCACCTTCTGAAATCAAAACTTATTTGGGGACTCCAGGAGTCTGAGACAGACTTCAAAAATGTGTCAACTCACTATGTACTGAGGTCTGGCAGGAAAAATATCCTATCTTTCATTTAGCATACAATCTTTATTTAACCCTTTGTGAGCGGTGGTAATTCATGGCCATGGCGGCTGATTTAAAAAAATAAAGACTGCACTCTAAATTTTGGAAAATATACTAAATCTATTAAAATATATCAAAATTAACCACATGCCTTAAGAACAGAAACACAACTCTGAAGTGGGCTAAAGACAAAAATATAGTCTCCATTTTTTCAGTGGAAAAATGGCACAAGGGACAGTCCATGATATAATCTGACAATGGTTAATTTTAAATACACAATAGTCCCACTTCCTGAGATGAGGCGAGAAATTTATATACCGTGTTTGTAAGGCTGATTGACAATCCCAATGTCAACCTCAGTTGAGGAGCTAATAAAGATGAAATGAATGATGGTATATGAAATTGGGTACGAAGGTGGAAAGAAACTGCTGTGGCCTACGAACAGGAACTGCCCCTGCATTTGCCTGGAAGGGAAAATGAAAATCATTCTCAGGACAGCTGATGGTAGAGATCGAACTTGCATCTTCCTTACACAGAGCTTGCCCCCATAGTACGGATACTCCGCTCGGCACACATTAGCTCACTATTACGAAATGCATGTACAAAAAGCTACTTTCAGTGATGTTTTGGTTTCATTTTGTGTGATCACCAAAATTTGACAATCATGATGTCAATGTTGCAATAAAGATCCTCTTATACAATTCAGTTTTAGTTCCCAGCTTACTATATGGATCTGAATTTTGGACATGCTACAGGCAGCATATTAAAAAGTTGGAACAATATCACCAGCACTGCTTAAGGAAAATTTTGCATATAACCCAAAAAGATAGACAAATGTCAGCGTACTTGAAGAGGCACAGACCACCCGTACAGAAGCCATGGTTTTAAAACGCCAGCTACGATGGACAGGGCATGTAATACGCATGCCCGACAATCGCATTCCCAAGCAAGTGTTGTAACTGAGTTAACAGAGGGTAAACGTTGTTTGGGAGGTCAGAGGAAGCGATTTAAGGATGTAATTAAGGCTAACATGATGTGCCACATTGATGTGAACAACTGGGAGACCTTAGCCCTCAACCGTTCATCCTGGAGATCTTCAGCTCATCGCGGCACACTACTTTTCGAAGAAAACCATAGGCGAATAGTGAACAATAAGAGGCAACAAAGGAAGGAAAAAGAACAAAAAGGAGAACAATGGCTGCTCCACCTGGGAGTATCTGCCACCTCTGCAGAAAATGTGCCTCCAGTATTAGGCCGTTCAGTCACCTATGGACTTGCAGACGAAGAGGAATTCTAACTGGAAGACCAACCTACTCATTTAAGATTGTTTGCTATTGGATCACCAAAAGGTGGAGAAATTAATCAAAGAATGAAATGGAAACTGAACCCACGATTCCCACAAATAATTCTATAGGGCGCGTTTCAGTATGAAAGTTTCATGGGAGCACTGGCGCTGGATCAATCTCAAATGGGAATAATTGTTGCAGTTTCTGGGACTGTTACTACTTTTGTTCTATCCAATCTGTCGCTGCCAGTGTCACTTGTGTGGCTGTTGCTCTCAGAGCTGGAGGAAGAATTTTCGACTTCTTTCTATAATCCTATATTGACACCATATAGGTATCACTAATCTGGTTCTACAACGCCATTTCACCGGAAAAGCACACAAATATGTAAAAGGTACGCGCACGAAAAATTGAGTCATGCAACGTGTGTGTTACACCACTATAACAGGAGAAAAAAATATTGTAAGATATTGAGGGGAATTCCCTCATCAGTAAAGTTAAAGGAACAACTCCTACTAACTATGAGCATATTTGTGTACCTCCTCGGCTATAAAGCCACACAATTCAAAAGTAACATAAGTAAGTTGAATCATAAGTCATGGCAACTATGTATTTTTTTCCCCTCACGAACGGGAGACAACATGGAAAATCCATGATATGCATTTGGAAACGTACGGTATGTAAGTGCGTATGATGCCACTAGATGGTGTATGTAAACAACAGTGTGGGTCTAAGCATGCCCCCAAGTTCAGTGTGAGCGAGAGAGCGTCACAAAATGAAGTCAACAAGCAGGAAAAACGATTGTATATTAAAACAGCAGTTCTCCCCGGCAGAAATGCATGCCAATGCCATGCAGAGCTGCGGGAAGCATTAGATGTGCATGCCATGCCCTATAGAACAGTGGCGAGGTGGGTGGAGACGTTCAAACGGGGTAGAGTATCAACTGGCGATTTGCCTCGCCCAGGCCGTCCAGTGTCCATGGACAAAGATGTACGGATAATGGTGATTGATCAGTGTTTACATGAGGACAGGTACTGGACTCTAGTGGAATTGCAAGAACACACAGCAATACCAGCAGCAATAATCCTACACGATAACGCGACAGCTCACACAGAAAAGAAAAAAATGATGAACTCTTCTCAGAAGAACTCTTAAGGTTTCACCGTACTTTTTCCCCGCCTGCTGGCTCTTCAGAAATGTGTGCACGTGTGTTTTATATTCAGGAATCATTCAAGAAGAACACTTTCGCACTGCAAGATGTGTGGTTAAGGTTATTTTTAATATGTATAACTTTTGTTTTCTCAACGATTCATTTGTTTCTATACTTGTCCCTGTTTTTATCTCCTTGTAAGATGTGTATTGTTTAATGTAACGCCTTGAGTAATATAAATGCCTACATGCTTGCCTATTCCCACATTTTGGCTGATGATGACGCAAATCAGCGTTGAAACTAGTTCCAAGTACAAATACATGTTATAAATAAACTATAACATTTTTGTATTGAAAAGGTGGACCGTTTTAAGTTTTCCTATCATCCTTTCTCAGTTCAATACGGACAAAAATGAAATTCCTAGGTTTAAATTATTCACCTGTGACTATAATCTAATCCCCGAAGTCAAGAAGCCATTACATAGACAACGGTTTGCTAACAAAGAGGACATCGTTACAGCAATTCGGAGGGAGGTGTCAGAGGTTAGCGATCACACATGCAGCGAATGGAATTCATCGCCTGCCCCACCGCTGGTACAGTGGAAACTTTGGGTGATTATTTCGAAGGTCTGTAACCAGTGGAGACCTGTCCTTCGTACGTAGTCTTGTGTAATTGCTGTGTATACCATAATAAAACAATGTTTACCAATGGCCTGTGTTCTGTCACTTTCCTACGAGAATCCCCTGAAGTCAGAATTTGTCTTCAGGCACTATGCATAAATAGACTACATGCCCTATATTTCCAGATGCATATCTTAGATTTTCCGTGTTGCCTCGTGTTCGCAAAAAAAAAAAAAGTTGCCATGACTTATGACTCGACCCTCATATATGTTTCCACCCTGAGAGAAAGAAATGTAGAGCACGTTTCCACCCGCGAAGAGTTAATAGTGGAAGTTTTCAGGATGCACTGGAAACTCAGATGTTCTGCTGTCTTCAAATTTTCTTATGCAACTTGGTTTCTATTGGCTTCCTCTTGTATGCGACAGTTATATGAGTCTTAACATGGGAAGGAAATTACAGACAGGATGAGAGGCACTGCTCAGCCCAACTGGTGCGAGGTTGTAACTTAGTCTTGTATTTGAGAGTTTCGCTATAGCTTCTATGAGTAAGCAGAACGAATATATTACAGAATGGTTAGGAAAGCATCTTAGTGATGGTAGTTTGACCATCGTTATCTGTGAATCGAATTTAATCGACTATATGACAGTCTGTGAACGTTCGGATGAAATTGAATACGAGATGGGGAGTGTGAAGTTATTCTAGTAATAATAAACATTTCTCACATAACTTGGATCTAGTTATGCATCAATAGACTAAGGGACATAGCAGGAATCAGTTAAACTGTAAATTGCATCAGTAGACTATGCGATGTTCCATTTTGCGTCATTAGACCAAGCGCCTCATTCCTCAAATTGCGTGGTGGACGACAGCGTGGAGCCCAAGTTTTCAATAGTGCTAAGTTATTGACGTGGTGATACACTGAGTGGTTTATGCAGCGACGAAGTTCAGTGACAAAGGAAAAGGACAATGCTACTAAAAACCTACGTCGGAGAATCATTCTAGAAGGACTTTCTAAGGTTAGTATAAAAATGAGATTGTTGTACAGTATCTAATATGATGTCTGCAATGTATGTAATATTCCTGTATCGATATATTTGAAGAAGCTGCGAAGGTTTCACTATAAGTGTTTTAACATGGTATGCTAGGTAATACGCACCAAATCAGTGAATTCCAGATCCGAATAATGAATGCAGTGACTTTAAATAAAGATATTTAGCGTGCCCTCAAATTTAATTAGCGTTTATACGCTGCAGAGGACTACGTAAACGTAATGAGAAACTGCAGGTGGAAAAACCTCATTGTTGTACGCCAGATGAAAGACAAGTCGTTTTTCAGTTCAGCAGAACTTGAAAATATGATCGTGAAACAGATGCCCATGGTTGCAAGATACACTGGCAAAAACTAAAAGAAATCCAGTTCTTGAAATCGCAGCCTTTCAGTATGTACGTCAAAACTAAATTTGAAGGTGAATACAGTAAAACCTTGTTAATTCGAAGTCGTTGGGACTAAAAAATCTGACTTCGAATAACGTGATTTTGAATTAACCACCAATTCGCAATTTAGAAGTACCAACCCTTGCCACGTTACAAAATATTCTAGGGCCCGTTACTGCATGCAGTTAACCTTGATTCACAGTCTATACCCTTCAAATGCCATGAAAAAAGAACTATTCCCAAAATGTATCCAAGAAGGTGCATTTACAGTATTCAAGTAATGCACTCGGATATATCACTAGCAAACATAACCTCACGCAATGAAAGAAAGAAAAAAAAAAGCACGATTCAAAGATGAGGAGAAATCTATGCTGGCTCCCATGTGCAAGTGCTCATTAATACATGCAATCACCTCGATTCACAGTTTAAACCTTTCAAATGTCATGGAAAAAGCTATTTCCGAAATGTATCCAACAAGGTGCATTTACAATGTTCAAATAATGCACTTGGATAAATCACTGACAAACATAACCTCACGCAACGAAAGAAAAAAATATCACACAATTCAAAGACGAGGATAAATTATGCCGGTCCCCCTGTGCAAATGCATTATTTTTTGGATTTCTGTACTGTTTGCATTTTTATAGGCTTTGTACTGGCATGGAAAGTGCCCGACGCCCTTAAAACATTGTGGTTTATCGAACTTTCCTATGACGAGGGGATAAAGTTTCTCGCTTCCATCCCATGTGTATTGCAACGTACTACTATGATCCATTTAAAACCATAAGACCGTTTGGGCTTGCATTAAAATAAAGCAATGCAGTTTCACCGGCAATGAGAATATTGTTCGGTGCCTACGAATTTATTATCTGAGCTACGCTTTTCTGTCAACTGTCGGCATCGTCAGTGTTCGCGGATTCTGTTTTTCCGCACACTGCCTGTTGCGTGATATTACGGCGTTCCTTAAAAGGTTGAATACAAAAGAATTCCGATCTCATTCAATTTAGCAATCATATGCAACTTGGTAGACCCACCGAAGTGAGTGTAAGTGCGGAAAGCTACCCTTCCACGTTCCGGAACGCACGTTCCGTTATGACGCGGAGCGGATAAATTTCGAGGAGTATTGTTTTAAAATGTAAAGGCAGTTTCGAATTAAAAGTCTGAATTTCAGTAATGGGCCCACATTGTACTTCGAATTACAATTATCCGTATTTCGAATTAAACAATTTAAATAACATGCAAAACTCATGTTTCTGTGAACGAGAGCTTCTTCGAATTAGGCGGGATTTTGAATTAACCGATTTCGAATTATCGAGGTTCTACTGTACATGGAAGTAAATCTAAATACGTCAAAACTGGGACAACCACAGGAAACTAGAGTTCCCTTTAATCAGGCATTGATACCTTGGTGGCCAAACAAAAAAACCTATCTCTGAAACCAAACTTTGAGACCTTAAGTCACTGACGCACCTAATACTTGCAGAAGCCAAACAATTTTACTAGAAACTTCAAGGAGATTCTGACATCGTGGACGGCATAATGGATTGAATGGATATACTGATTTCGAGGTTGAATGAACTGAGAGTTACAATCATTTTACCTGTCCAGTGTTTTATATGAATTTATGGGAGCAAATATTTTAATCACATTTCCTGTTCCTGTTCTGTTTGACAGAGATAAGTAATTAAAAGTCTATACTTTCTTTCAGAATCGCTTTATTTTCTTGAAATAATGTACAGTGAAACCTCAATTATCCGTTCCCCGAAACTAAGTTTTCCCGTAATATTCGTTCAAATTACATGGTCCCGCGAGCATCCCTATTAAAACCTGTATTAAAAATCCCGTGTTATCCGTTCCTCGAAGAAACGATTTCCCGCATCAACCGTCCAGAAATTTTAGTCCCATCAATGCTAAATCCTCAATCAAGTGATTTTCAAGATTTCGAGAATGGACGGCAGGAATCGAATTTGCGAGTCTAGCGTATTTTAATTTCGTCAGATATCTTGCGCGATCATACTTAAGGAACGTTCTGTACCAGGCTAACAATGAAGGCTTCCGCCAACTTGCGCTTTGTTAAGAGCTTTTTGTTGAATGTTTCGTTCAGTTGCTGTGTTACTAGCTGGTGAAAACTAACAATTTACGCAGTAAGGTTTCGGTTTGCATACACAGTACAGTATTGAAATGGCGCGACCTGTAAAGCATATGAAAACCCTGCAAGAAAAACTTCAGATTATAGAGGAAGTTGAAAGAAATCCAACAGGAAAAAAAGTTGACATTGCAAAACGTTTAGGCTTACCTGCTTTGACACTGAATACAATAATAGGCAAAAAACAAGAGATACGTGAACAAGTAAAAAAATGTGGATCCTCCGCGAAGAATAGAAAAACGGGGAAGGAATCGAGATATTCCAAAATGGAAGCAGTTCTCTTTTCTTGGTATCAGCAAGCTCGGGCGTCAAGAATTCCTGTGAATGGTAACATTTTGTGTGTAAAAGCATAGCTGCAAGAATGGGGACTGCCTGTAGGGGTGACGTACAGTGGGGACTTCGAGGGCTCTGGGACCGCTCCGGTAGCTGTGAAAGCCCTTCAGGAACTCTGTAAAGTGGTGGCAAAAGGGGCTCTGGTTAAGACGCAGCGGGTCGTTATGCTACTTAGGTTCCTGAATGGTAAAAAAAAAAAAAAGTACATAAATGCAATGTAAATTTTAATCTTATATAAGTTGTATAGTATCATTTGAAGTAATTCCACATACTGTATATCAGTTGACTATATTTGTAAGTAGTACAGGAGATATTATAAGTAGAATTTTGTAAACAATATAAATTTATTAAGGATGAGCTGTGTGTTTAATAGAAACACTTGTTAGCGTAAATTGTATAATATTGTATTATAGGAAAATTTTCTTCTCTTGTAAATTTAATATTCAGTGCTTGACAATAATGTATTTTAGTGTACCATTTGCCACCGAGGTAGACACCTCATTTGCAAATAAAGAGAATTTGATATTTGAATGGGGGTAAAAAATGTTTCCGCTTCGAATGGATGGATTTCCCGGTTTAAGGAGCGTCATGGGCTGGGGTATAAAAAGCTCGCCGGCGAGAGTGCTGGAGTTGACGGTTCGGCTATGGAAGATTGGGGGAAAAATCTCTCAGAGCCGCTTGAAGGATACAAACCGAAGAACATCTATAACGCGGATGAAACAGGCTTATTTTTCAACTGTTTACTGGATCGCACGCTGGCTCTTAAAGGAGAACCTTGTCATGGAGGCAAAAATGCGAAGGACTGCATTACTGTTTTGTTGTGCTGTAACAGTGACGGGTCAGACAAATGTATCCCTATTGTTATAGGCAAAGCAGCGAAACCGAGATGCTTTAAGAACGTGAAGTTACCAGTGCGATACTAGACGAACGGTAAAGCTTGGATGACCATAGACATTTTTTTTGGATTTTCTTCATGGACTGGATGCTTCTATGGGTGCTCAAGCGAGAAAAATAGTTTTGTTTGTAGATAACTGTGCCGCCCACCCACAGGAACTTTCTTTCTTACGAAATGTGAAACTTATTTTCTATCCCCCGAATTGTACCAGTGTCCTTCAGCCTCTGGATGCGGGGGTGATAAAGTGCTTTAAAGGGTACTACCGCAAACAGCTGGTGCAAAGGGCTGTGTGTATGTTGGACGCCGGGAAAGAAGTGAAGACGAAGTTCAGTATACTACAGGCAATCCACTTTGTGTCAGCATGGTTCCACGTTTCGCCCTCCACCATTCAAAATTGTTTTCATAAATGTGGCTTTGGCAAAAGCAGAGACACGAACGACACCAACACCGGCAGCAAAGAACAACTTATCAGTGAGGACTGGGAGAAGCTTGCGCCGAGAGAGGTTAACTTCGAGACGTACACTACAGTTGATAGTGAGCTCGCCACTTGTGGTGTAAAGAGCATAGTACAGCTGTGTGATGATGCTACTGCCACAGCCAGTGCAAGCGCCGTGCATGAGATTGCGAGCGAGGGGGAAGACGAAGATTAAATTGAACCCCTGCCAACGTTTGCAGAAACATCAGCTGCCTTCGACAAAATTTGCAACTATATTACTGCGTATGACACAGACAGCAGCGAACTACAGAACGTTTTAAATATTGAGGGAGCACTGTACCGTGTTAAGACACGACAAAATAAAAAACAATTGATGATTAAAGACTTCTTCACTACAAAGTGACTACCGTATTCTGTGACTGAAGAAATGACAATTTGTTTTGTGTGTACAGTACGTAACCTATATGTGTGCGATGTGACACTATTTTTGTGAGTGCGAATCTGTTTCATTACATCTTCTGGGATTTAATGTATTTTGGTATAATTTTTGTATGTGTGTTGTGATTAGCTTACTTGATTATGTGACTGGACCTGTTGCAACCTATGCTTATTTACGTGTTTTCAGCGATCTTTCTTAAATATAATACCACAGGTAGGTTCATGTGAACTGCACTAGTAACTATGCCTATCATGCAAGCCACATTTCTCGCCTGTTTATCGGTCAAAAAAAAAAAAATCATTAATGGAAAGTGTACCGGGCGGTACACCTCCACGCCGCTAATTTAAAATTTGCGCCAGTTGAAACTCCTCTGCTGGAGGAAGTCTGAACTTTATCTACGCTATCAATTCTCTACTTTCTCAGAAGATGTCACCACGTGGAAAATTCTGAGTTTTTGAACTGTGTCATTTTTGATGTGTTTTTGTTTCGCTTGAAGTAAGAAGTGTGAACTTTCTCTTCTAGAGGACACTACTGAAGATCAACAATAGTGCACCCTAGTGCGAAGTCTAAGAACTATTTTGTTGGAGAAATTTTTATTTCAAATGTTTGTCTTTGCTAAATTTTTTTCAGTTATTAAGTTGGCTGTATACCCCTCTCTTTCCCCTTGTTTTGCATTTAACCAATCCCGAATTTCTGTTATTAATTTCTGACCAATCATAGGTATCTTCCCCCAATTTGAATATGTTGCTGTTTGTGGGAGGGTGTTTTCATTCCTCTGACACCTAGAACCTTCCGCGAGAGGATATAAACTGCTGATTTTAGGATCTCCGGGCCACTTCTGTTCCATCTTTCAGTGTAATAAGTACATAGCAGGAGGCGGGAAGCGCCTCTTTCCTCGACAGCGGTCAACAACAAGGTAATGGCCGATTAATAACTTCCTTCTTTGCTAGCTCAGCAGTTTAACTCTCGGGGCGGGTTCTAAGCGTTCCACCATGTAACCTTTTCCTAAATGTAACTACTCCTTTTATATATTATCTTTTAAAGCTACATACTGGGATAGAGAGTGCTAACCCTCTCGAGCTCCCACTCATATTGTTTTGAGGTGAACTTATTTTTCTCAACCTATTCTTCGTTAATGTAAAACAAATTGTTCTCTTCTTAAGTCACCTCTTTAGTATGGGATTAGCCCTTGTATTAACGGCCTAGTGCCAAGTAGGTCTTAAAGTGTATTAGGAGTGCAAGTTCGCCTCCTCTCAAATTGTTATTTTAGAGGTCATTTAATTAACCTCCTTTTCATTTTATAGACCTCAGTAGATTGGGTATTCTACCCCTGTGTTTAGGTCCGTTGAGGACAACTTGAAGGTGGAGTTTGGTGTGGCCTGGGAGAGGCTTAAATTTGGGAGCGAGCGGCTCTTTCGAAAATTGAATGTTGTATGCCTCGTGGAGGCTTTTCAGTGTAATTTGGAGCTAGGGCTCCTAGGCATGAATGGGGTTTTCTGCCCCTCTGTTGAAACTTGTGTTTGGGGTAAAATTGGGCTGATTGCCCTAGCATTGTGTTTTCAGGGCTCGAAGCCCAAATCCTGTAAATATTGTAACTACCCTTTGACTTGCTACTTTGTACCTGCCATGCTTGTTATTTCTTTGTTTTTTGAAAAGAAAATATAACCTGGTTAAATTTTAAATTAATTTTACTTTAGTAGCTTGAGACCCGTTCACCACCCCGCACCTTCTTTCACGCATAACTACCACAAAAACACGGTAACAGAAAGTACCGTGGCCTAAAATATGGGCAAACTCGAAGTTAAATTTCGCGCCGTAAGTTCGTAATACAGCACGAAAACATTTACTGATTAACAAGTTACATTGTTCTTTTTTAGGTTATTAAAACAAAGTCTTCTAATTTACATGAGACTATCGTCAGATAACGATTTCTGTACCAGTTAGATTTATTCAAGGTAAAAACAGAGGTAGCTACCGTAGACGTTTTTAAGTCGTCAATTAAGTGACTGGATTATAATGTATTCCCGATCGGCATAATTACTCCGATACACTCTCCTTGCAGCAATAGTGAAACTGGAGTCTCAGAAGTGGTTTTAAATTTTTTAGATATCAATATAATTCTGATAACTTATTTAGCAGAATATTTTTCGATGAGCTTGGCTGATGAAAGTTGCTGGCCTGTAAGACGTGTTTACGGGAAAGTGACGAAATTTCTCGGTAAAACTGAATTTAAAACATAAAGTTTTTAAACTAATGTATTTAATGCAGGCGTTTTTGTGCAAATAAAATGATATATATTTAATTACTGTGAAGTACAGTCAAACTGTTGACGGTTTTAATTTGTTCCCAGATTTTCCGCTTTCCCGTATTGTACGTTTTCCCCCCGAGGTCCCTCCAAAAACGGAAAATCGAGGTATCACTGTAATCATAACCACATACACTGGCCTCCATATCCTTTACTTAGCTGAAGGGATTGCTATTCCGATAATGACTATGCTTGTTTAAAGGGGTCTAACATCTAGGTCAACATCCCCTAATGGTATGAGAGACTGCCATTCTACTTAGCAACTAATATGTCTAAAGCAGAAAAACACTTACCCATGGGCTTGAAAATATCGCGTCAGTACAATACTCTCAGAACATAATAGGCCTATAGTGAAGGAAAATCCATGAAGAAATATGCATTGCACTGTATAGACTACAATGACTCGCTTATTACCATTTGTATTTGACTCAGATCATTTGAAATTCGTCAAATCAATAAGTGGTTACAGCAATGAGTTGAGGGAATAGCTCCTATTTCAAAGTTTCTCAATCTAAAACTAGAATAATGTACCGGAGTTGTGGCGTGGCTCACGATGGTTCAAGCACTTAGCGCAGTAGGAGATTCAGGTTTTGATCACGACTGCAGTCACATATTTTTTGAAGTCGTACTGAGTAGATACTCAACAGTAAGGGGTTATTGGTGTAGCACTGTGATGCATTATTCGCACACGAGAATCACCTTAAATTGCATCAGTACAAAAATGTTGAAATTGGGTGAGAAGGTACAATCTATTATCCTAAAACACCAGGGATACCACGTTTAACAAAATTATGTTAGCTCGAATTTACACACAAACCTAAAGTTAAACACGAATATCTCAAAACCAACTTTTGGAGCTTGGTCTAATGATGCATAACGCCATCCATTTGGTCCTATGAACCATGTACTGAATATTGGTAATGGTATAAAAGTTTTCAATTTTTTTTTCCTTTTTTCTTCAGGTGGGAGCTAGTGCACTGAAAGTATGAAAGAAATGTATATGCTGAACAGTAAATAATTTCTTCCTCTTCAAGAACAATCTAGGGTATGGGAATGGAAACCCACTAGAGAAGACAACATTTATGTTGATTCAGCCCCTTTTATGCAAACGGAAATTGTTCAGAAGCCTGTATTTCATTACTTTTTCTCAAAAGGAACCCAATTACCAATTCAAATTTTGTTCTATTACTTCAATGGACAGATTTGAGACCATTTGCTGGTACTGTATATACAGTTCAGTAACAATGAAAACATCCGCACATCATGAAGTCCTTGGAAGATCTTCAAAATTTTTATCATCATTTAATACCTAAATAAAGAAATCTGCTGAATGTTTAACGTCCCCATCAGATGGACGATTCACCATCAACTGCTTCATGTGCCCTCACTCCATATGAACACTGGGCTTTTGGCACGCAGTCTAGCGACTAGAAATTGCATACCTTTCCTACCCTGCTGGCCAACATTCAACTGGTGATTTTTTCTATTCTCCCCCCACCCACTTTCTTTTTACACAAACAGGACACAAACTAGCTCACCATGGTGTCAACCGACTGGTGAAAATGAAATCAGTCCAGAATGACAGGCTGTAATCAATTTCTTTTCTTTTACTAATTTAGGGACTCCAGTCCTATGAATTTTAATATCCTAATACAATCAGTTTTATTTACTTTGGGAGTGTGAGCCTTGCAAGGTGAGTTGCAGAAGTTCTCCATCCACAAGGTGTAACCTTTCCCTGAAACATTTCTATACACCCCATTACAACTGATGAAATTTGAGATCAACAGCTGCAATATAGAGTTCCAAAGTTTCCTCTTTTTCGGTACACATTTCAAAAAGCATAGATAGCCAGATAAGGATTCAAACAATTCAAAAGTATAGCCTGGCAGTATATAATTTAGCAACATCTATTGCAAAAGTTTGCAAGGGTTAAAAAAAGTTAAGAACACTTGCTGCCCTTTTAGTCGCCTTTTACTGATGATGATGATTAAAGGGGCCTAAAGTCTAGGTCATCGGCCCCTAGTCGCTTTTTTCTTTTCGATAGTCAGGGGATACCGTAGGTATTCTACTGCCCGCATCCACAGCATTTTAAGGAATGCCGCAACATCAGGTAGCAGCCAGTGTGCAGAGAAGCAGCATCACAAACACTGGCGATGTCGACAGGTGGCAAGAAAGCGTGGCTCATATCAATTCGCACACAACAAACAATATTATCAGTGCCAATGAAACTGGCCTTTAAATGCCCAACCTAAACGGACTTGTGGTTTTAAAGGAGAGAATATCTACGGCAGGAAATCGTACTAGGATAGGATCACTGCCCTGTGTTGCAATGCAGATGGAAGCGAGAGACTTCCTCCCCTCATCATAGGAAAGTTCAATAAGCCACGATGTTTTTAAGGGCATCAGACATTATCTGTGCAAGTACAAGACATCTAAAATTGTCTGGATGACTGGCAGACCTACTGAGTGGCCTTGAGTGCAAACTGGCATACCAGGACAGAAAAATGCTTTTCTTGTTAGATCAATGCACTGTACTTTAAAACATGCACCACTCCTTTTTGTGGGCCAACAATACAAGCTACTTAGAGTCCCTAGATCATATCATTTCATCTCCGAAACATGCATACAAAATGCAACTGGTGCATTACTTTCTCCACAAAGTTGCTAGAAATGTTCCAGTGATAGAAATGGAGAAATAGAAAGTGATGGATGCTATGCAGAGTGCGACACTTGCCTGGGACATTCCTTCATCGAAAATCATGAACTGCTTCGCCGAGTGTGGATTTGGTTCCTTAAATGAATAAAGACTACTATGAAGATGAATGGGAAGAGTTTTGGCAACAGTCCAGTGTTAATAAAACCTTAGCCGAATACATCGCCAACAAGAATGCAGAGACTATTTCAGAGGAACGAGATCCTGCCACTGTAGTCAGCTGTGATCATGTGATGACAGACCGAGATGCAGTTCCGGCTGATGCGACGAAGATGAAGACATGACGCAGGCGACTACTCTGCCGAAAAATTATGTACTTCTTGCCCTAATTGTGTTGGACTCTATACGTGTAACTGATACTGGTATGCAACAATTAAGGCTATGGACCGTACGCAGCAATTTGTTGCTAGTCTCAATGTGTGGTGAAAAAACGTACTGGGCCATCAAATAATAGCAGGTCCTTTTAGATAGTATACAAAGGTATTTATTATTCTTAACCATCTGTATTAAATACATGCCTGGGCTTTTAAAGTTTGTTTTCTTTTGGTGTAGGTTTTGCAATTTGAGTGTTGTGGGCTCCCCTCTGCATGTGCTTCATTATTTGGATTACTGTACTTTTATTTGGTCGTGCACAGATCTCTTAGTTTTTGAATTGTGTTTGTTTCTTCCCGCTATATGTGAGGTTATGTTTGCGAAGTGCAATATTTGGATACATTTCAGGAATAGTTTTCTTCCATGCCATTTGAAAGGTTTAACCAGTTAACTACCATTTTTTGTTGTTGACAATCTACTGCCTTTTCTGGGTACTCTGAGCACACTGCAACTGGAAATGAAATTTAAAATATGCCTTGGGAGTAAATCCTACATATAGGTTGATCTTGAAATTGAGATCATGGCATATATCACTTTTACACTTCATTACTTTCTGTGCCCAGCAGCAATGCAGTCAATGTTGCACATACAGCACAGTTTCCTTGCAAATGGCATAGTGTATTTTTGTTGCTTTCCTACATCCATATATTTGATCATACATCCGATCTCAGAGGTTTTGACTTCTAGTGGAACATGTGATGTAGATGGTTTCGTGTATGACAGACCCCGAGTCCTCTTCGGGTCGGAAACTGCAGTTGAATTAGCAAGATATGCCTGTGCCACCATTCTTCTGAATTGAAGCAATGGAATATATCCATTGCGAGGCAGTAGATGAAGTGGGCACTGATTAAACTCGCATCCAGTATGTTGTCTGATGCAATATTTCAGCACATTCCAATCTCATTTACTTGCTTGCTTGTATTGTCCTACAAATCTTGGCTGTGGGACTTATATATCTTTCTTCTGAACCTTGCTCTGTCTCTTGATTTGATAGCATCTTCACGCAACTTATCTTTTCATATCACTGTCCAGATCGTGCAGTCAAAGCTGAAGTACTGTAATAAATTCCTAGTTCATTTTTCTTCATGTTCATCTTGGATCATTCACAATTTCCTTGAATTCTCTCTGACAAACAGCTTTACAGTGACTCATTAGCAGTGCAAAGAAAATGTAAAAGTGTTGTTTTTAAATGGTATCTGCCATGAGCCCCAAATGGGGATCAAGTATTAAGCTAACATGACTAAAGGAAACTAAACAAAGGGTAAAAGGTCGTTAAATAGCTTCTAAAGACATTAGAAAATAAAACGGTTGATGGGAGTTGAAAATAATACTAAGACTTACTGTTATTTGAAAAATGTAAGGTGTTCAAATGTTTAAAAACCGCCTCTCATCACAAATCAGATGCTGTAACTCACTAGCATAACAAGAATGAACAAATAATTGACCCATAAGCTCCAACAATGTCTGAAAAACCATATCAACTTGGAATCATCGTCAACCTGAAAGGTGTATCAACTTCTCCACGGAAAGCGGAGATCCCCAAATGGGGATCTTGACAGTTAATGGGTTAAACTGTGAATCAATGTGAATGCATGCATTAATCGGTATTACAATATTTTGTGACACGGCACGAGTTGGCATTTCTGAATTACAAGTTGGTATTGGTTAATTCCAAGTTACGTAATTCTAAGTCAGATTTTTGCATCCTAACAAATTTTGAATTAACAGGGATTTACTGTATTCACAACGTTTGAGGACGAGAAAGGTTGGGAAGCTTATGAATGATGTCTACTGAAAGCACTGATTATTAGCAGAAAGGTTACCCTTTCAAAATATAATTTGTCATTAGCCAGTAAAGAAATCTATAATTAGGTGTGCATGCTGACCTCATGATTCAAGGTATAAGGATGACCTATCCATTTTGTCACCACAGGTTTGACTCATGAATTTTGTTTTACTTTCTTCCCGATACATCAAATTACGTTAATTTAATTATTGTACTGTTTGTAATATTTCTTGGACCAGAACAACTTACAGCGAGATGTGTACTCTTTTGGACTCTATAGATAGAAAATATTAAGAATGACTGCTCTGAAATTAAGAAATGTTAAGTGAAGGCTCTAGGCAGAGACTTTACGCATGAACAGCTGCAAGTATTTAGTGGCCAATCAATTTGAACCCAAAAGATGTATGTTCCTAGATTACAGCAGTAGAATCAAAGAAGCTTCCACAGTACAAGAACATTAGAAAAATGACAGGGCAATAAGAGGATAGAATATAAATCCATTCCTTGGTTTCTGGACATCAGGATGGAATAATCATCTCACTTCTCTATCCTTGAGATAATTAAAAATGTCCATGGCATAGACAGAAGCTTGGAAAGGGTCCGTCCAGTTCTCAGCATCGAAGTCCTCCACACCCACTGGAACTTTTGAGAGGAGTGATTTTTCTTCTTTCACTTCAGATTTTAACTCAGGTTCCCTGCAAGATAGTAGAAATATTGATTATTAGAATTAATGATATCTTAAAACATTATTTACATAAAACCACAACAAACTCTTGTAAAATTACACAAACTGACATTTTTAAACTTAGAAAGCATTAAATCTCAATGCTGTCTCATCATTTCTATTTAATATTTTTGGTGTAACAGGAGAGATTAGGAGCAGAATACCGTATTTCAGTAATAAGGAAATCCATGCCATTAAAGGTTTGAACCTATTAAGTTACCTATGAAAAAGGTTGGAGATAGATTAAATCCATTCATGTACCGTGCAACAGATTGTTAACAACCCAGATACTCTAATTTATATCAAAATATCACTTGCAACCCTTTATGAGGGATACTTTTAGAAAGCTCTCTCTGAGCTGGGGACAAAGTTATACAGAGGTTGAAAATGTGAGATTTTCTAATTTGTTTTAAATTAGCTTCTTAGGAAAATGAACTTGCGGAGAACCTGCAGCAGATCCCGTATAAAATGGCGGAGGCAAGTGAAAACTTTGGGCTAAACTTGGAACAAATAAGACTAAATACACAACTGCAAGCAAGGGCCTTACCATAGATCCCAGTCTTGTGGGTCAACGGTGTGCTGAAACCAAGTGCTGAGAAGATCATGCACCTAAACTCTTTCCATATCTATATGAATATAATGAAGAGAGAGTGTGAATTTTGTACATCTGGAGGGTAATCTCATACTGGACCAATTCTAAAAATTATTTTACTTATGTAAATAAATATTCCTGAGGGACATGGGCTGTACTTCATTTTCAAAACAATTTGAGGGATGCGGAGCAACGGGGGAGGTATAAAAATAATAGGCTAATATAGGCGAAATATCGAATTTATCGTTCAAGGTCAAGACTAGGCTCATTTTAAGATCTTTGACGCAAAGAACAAAACTGTAAGCCCTACGAACCTGAAAACCATGCTTTAAGGCCCAAAAACCTACCGTTATGGAGATATTGGCACCACAGTACCCCTACTCTAGAGATCGGATAAGGAAATGAACTGCCGTTACCATGGCAACGTCACCTCCAGGATTTTACAGCAGCAAGATTACGCCTGTACATTTGGGCATAGCTGCCAACCAAAATTGGTACACATAATCCCTGTGCATATCTACAGTATATCTCAAAAACTTAACATGTCACAGATGTGAAAATTACCGGGCGAGTTGGCCGTGCGGATAGGGGCGCGCGGCTGTGAGCTTGCATCCGGGAGATAGTGGGGTTCGAACCCGATATCTGCTAATGGAAATCCATGTTTATCTGGTACAGGTAGCTGTCAGCCGCAAGGATTGCACGACTGACCTGGAGTTGGTTTGCTTCAATGGCTGGTGTTGTAAAGCAAAGCGAGAGAAACCTCTGAAAAGTGGATAGGAGATTAATTTATTGTCTTAAATGAATTCAATAAGGTTATGGAAACATATCGTACAGTTCAACTGACGATATCGTGAAATTAACATCCGAGTTCACCAGTGTGTGTGTTTCGAGTGTTTACAGTGAGCGAAAAGAAATTTTTACTACCGGCCGTGTTACCACACTGGGTAAAAAGAGGCCGTGTGTTAGAAGTGTTTGGACGTGGAGGACATTGAGTGTGATGAATTTGTTCATTGTTCTTTCTGGAGGTAAGGGCACATAAAAAAATCAGCTGTAAATTCTGATCCTGACTCCCAGATTTTAAAAAATCCTGCCTTCACACGCTACTGAAAGAAATAGGTTTAGAGTTTATCAGCAGAAGTAGAAGAAGCACCGTAATGGACAGAGTTATTATATTGCAGTGTAGGTGTTATCTCTGCAAGAGGCGGGAATACAGTAGTTTGTGATTCGTTTACACTGAGATATGCTAGTGTGAAGCAACACACGTTAGAGAAATAACAAACGTGAAAGCTATTAGGATGAGACAAGGATTAATGCAGGGTATACATCAAAGACAAGACACTACCATGAAGTCGAAGAGGCACAGGGCTAAAAAGTCCAACAGGGAGGGGCAAGCAACTGATAATATTACACATTAGAAGTGACGGTTTTGTGAAGGGAGGTGATCTTGTTTTCAAGTCTGGTAAAAAAAAGAAAACAGACTATCATGATCAGAAGAATGGTGACGTATTTAAATTGTGATTTGAAAAAATATTACCAAAGCCGATGCTCCTTATTACAGTGTGAAGTTAGAATGTATCCCGAACAAATCCTGGAAGGAAGCTGAAGTAATTTCCTGGCTGAGAAGTGAAAACCTGTGACAAAGGACTTGTTAAAACCGAATTGCTGGAATTGAAGATTTACAAATCCCATGTGAGAAATATATAATAAATGACTTATCTGAATAAGTGGGACACACTGTACTGCCCCATATCACTTAAAAATTAAACCCAACAGAGATGGCGTGGAGCCAGATCAAACGTTATGTTGCCAGCCTTAACATCACTTTCAAACTTTGTGACGTGCGTAAACATCTTGACATAGCATTTTGTGATGTGACAGCTGATCATTCGTGTTCCTATGTACAACATGTGGTGCACGAAGGGAAAACAATCTGGGACCTGGAAAGTGCCATAAATACTGTAGTTGAAAAAATGGTTATCAATTTAGGAGAGGATTCTAGTGATACAAGTGACAGCAAATCCTCCTATCCACAGGGAATCGAACCTCATGCAAGTTCAGATTAATGAAATACGTCACATAAAAGGTCTACTTGTTAATTTTCATGACTTATTTGTGACTATATTCCAAAAAATATGTTCAAATGTCTACACCTGTCTATTTTAATTTTTGTGACACGTGGACCTTACAGGTTGATACAAAAGGTTTGTTTATGTTTACTTTATCCCTTCGTCAGAAATAATCTAGGTAGTGTTATTAACGAGTACGAGACTTAACTTATTCTAACAGAATCTTACTTACTGGGACTATTCCCAAGAAATGTTCTGCACTGAGAGGAGCAGGTCACCATTTACAAGCTTCTGTTAAATGTTCTGGAGCAGAGAACTACAACTAAAACCACCATGAAAAGATAAAATCTTGAAATGTGGGTCTACCATTGAATGCTTCGTATCAGCCAGATAGAATATGAAATGAACAGGATGTGTACAGAAAATATAACTCCAGGGCTGCTAAGATCAAGACACTCTCTTACTTTCGTTATATCACGAGGCACCCAGAAACCACCCTGCACAGATCAAGAGGATGAGAGGTCGTGGGAGACCCTGAATATCTTGGCTGGAGAACACGAGACAGTTCAGACAAATAACCATCTTGTAATTCGCAGGAGCTATCAACAGAACCATGATAGGCAGAATGATTGCCAACATCTGATGATGTATACAGCACTGTAAGACTACAAAATGTGTACCACTGATTTCAAACTCGCAAATCGTAATGGCACTGAATCATGACTTTCCAAGTGCATGTACCAACTGGTATGGAATGATACGGAGTGGTATGGTTTGCGACATTCCCTAACAAGTTCTCACTCCTTTGCTGGTTTAGAATGATTGTTCTATGATATGTAATTTCTTTTAGATTCTTTAGCAGTTACATCACATTTGTAACACTTTTGTGTTTCTACTTTTAACCATGAATATTTATGTAATAACTTCAAGTAGAGATGCAAGTACAGAATAATCCCGAGTATCCGAGGTAATGTGGACCGAAGTCACACTGGATAAATGAAAGCAGACTGCAAAACACACACACACACACAAAATAAAAAAATAAATAAAAACATGCAGTATTACTGGTACTAAAGCTCCTTTTGTATCTGTAAATTTCTTATAATTAAGAAAAGAGAAAAAATACAATCACATTTATTTTAGCAGCAAATAATATTTGTTCATTTACCGACTTACAACCCTAAAGGCCTTGGCACACAGAATGCGGGCTGCGATCACGTTCTGCGAACTCTGCCCGCAGCGGGCTGGACGCCAAACGGAGTTTCGTAATATTGTATTATCCCTGTCACACACACTCCAGTCTGCGACAACGATCTCATCCAGGACGCAACGGGCTGCGATCAGTTGTGTTTCGAGTGTGTTGCCCGCATACTGTATGCGTTCTTTCTTGAAATTGACCCGGAAGGACTTATTGAAGAGGTGAAAAAATACCCATTTTTATACGAGCGAGGACATGTTGGGTACAAAAACGCCGACAAGAAGACAGAAAAGTGGAGGGAGATAGGACGTGCACTGAACTCTGACGGTTTA
This sequence comes from Anabrus simplex, assembly GCF_040414725.1. Taxonomy (NCBI): domain Eukaryota; kingdom Metazoa; phylum Arthropoda; class Insecta; order Orthoptera; family Tettigoniidae; genus Anabrus; species Anabrus simplex. The sequence continues at coordinate 861,812,212 of NC_090265.1, read as the reverse complement.
AGTGCGATAAAAAATGTATTACATTTTCAACTTTAAATTTTCACAAGAACTTCTTTAATTATCATTGTATGTAAATTGTTCTATCAAATTATTACTAATAATGTAATTATTTTAACTATAAGTACATCTTAATTTAGACTGGATAGATGTGCAATGTTTTGTCAGGTTATCTAAAAGACAACCTTTTGGTCAAATCATTAAAGAAATCTTGTTTCTTTCGTTATTGTTTACAACAGTTCAAGTGTCTTTCAATTATTGATGAAATAGTTTACGAAGTATTGGCGAACTTCCAGGGCAGCGTTGTTTGCTCTACGGTTACTTGGTGTTTGAGGAAGTAAAGCACGTGGTTGTCCGTTTTCCTCTTGATTTTCTACTTTAGCGGTTACGTCCCAAGTCTCATTTATAATAATGTATATTATGTAGACAATAACAGGCTTGGACAATGAGCACCGCTGTGTGGTCAGTTTCTATAGGTCTGTGGAAGATATGCCATTTTTGAACTAACATACCAAAACCGTTTTCCACAACTCGTCGAGCCCTAGAGAGTCGTCGGTTGAATTATTTTTTATGTGGGTCGTTGTGAGCAGAAGTCTTGGGAAAGGGGCGCATTAAGAATGTGTGTAATCCAAACCCTCCAGAAGCAGAGATACCAGTTCAACGATTGGTAGGTTCTCCAATGGTCAGAGCACTTCTGCGGTTACCGAACAACCCGTTTGTACGGAACAATTTCAACCGCAGGAAGCTGATGCTCCTACATCAGCAACAATCAGAAATCTAAATACAAAAGACATAAGAAGGTGGAGCTAATTTTTTTGCTCAGCAATGAACTACAAACCCTCTTATTTCACGTCAGCTTTGTTAGCTTGCCAATCTACACATTCCATTTTGTGACATGACACAAAATATTTGTAATTTTTATCATTAACAATTTATAATAAATTTTGTTCATAAGGTATATTCTAATTATTTTAAATAACTTAAACAAATTGCCAGCCTTTCTCTTGCAGGAATAGGTCTCCTCGAGTTTGTGGTGTATTTCTTTATAGTCTGTTCCAGTAAATTTTATAACATTTCAAAACACTCACGAGACATTCAAAAGCAAGTTTTAAAAAAAATCTATCTTCAAAACTCTCTAATTCTCGACATAATCTGTGATATCTTCATAAAAGGAAAGAAAAATTCCACCTAATCAATACATTTATTTTCTTGTAAAGTATTACAATCTAGGACCGGTTTCGACCCTTCATAGGTCATCTTCAGCTATATCAGAATCACATTTGCATTTCTATCTTATACCTCTGAAAGACCTTCATGATATATTGTTTCATAATTTTCAGTGAAAACTTATCTTAAAAACTTACAAATTTCTAAGCGTTGTGTTAAAATTAAAAATTAAAATTACAAAACTTTGTCTATTATATACATGCCCTTGGGCTGACAGAATGCATCCTTGGGTTGATTAAGCATTTATCTTAGGTATTGTTGCTTATTCTGTTGAATCGAATCCCTTTTATACTTATGTACAATCGTGAATAGACTATCAGTAAAATTTAATAAATAAAACTTGCGTGATAATTATAATAAAAATATCATGTTACATCTTTATACCTTATTGCTGGAGTGATATTATTTTAGGCAAAATATAAATGCGGGTTGATCTCTATAAAATATTTTACATAAACACACTAATATATTTTAAAGTCTAATCATTGTACTTTAAAGTCTAAAATACTTATGCTTTGGATCTTGCGTTGTTATGTGGTAAAATATTATAACAATTTGTCTTATATAACATCAGATATTGATAACATATAAATATGCCGTATATAGTTGGCTTTTAAATCTAATGATTAATGTCATTTCCTTCTTGCATAAAATTACAAGTTTCATATTATGTTGATTATGTATTGTATAAAACCTAAATATCTAATAAATTGAATGCTTATCATTTACTAAAAGCACATGAATGTCTAGTAATATAGTCAGTGTGTTTAGTGACACAGAAACATGTTGGCCTTGATTCTTGCGTAATATTTCCATAATTTGCCTATTTTTTATATATGTCGAATGTTGGTCTTTATAGGTTCCATTTGTAAAATAACAGCACTTTCCTATGATTGTGAAATGAATCAATAAGCTTGAAACGTGTTAAATTATGGAATATATGTGTGATTCAGTTCTGGCCTAACTTCTGGAGTTTTCTCCCATCAAATGCCGTAAGACTGTGGTGGTTCCTTTCCCTTTTTAAGGCTGGTAAAGTCTGTAAGCCAAAATGAATGAAGTGAGTTAGATTTCAATAGAAGTGTAATGTTGTGTGAATTTGTAAGCCTGAATTAATTTACTTACTGCTGGATGTTTGAAATGCAAGTTTCTTGGCCGTTTGACAAGTAATGTACCTCGTACTGATGGTTCTTGTGTTGTCTGTTGTGAGAGGGGCGGAGGGATAAGTAGGGGAGATTGTTACGTGTGTATGGGCGGAGTCACTGAGGTTCGCTGTCTGCGCCGTAGCCTGTGTATGACGTCGTCTGTTGACTATTCTGACGTAGTCGTTTTTTAAGATAGGAACGATTTTATTGAACAAAATGTTAGTTTTTTCAGATAACTCATTTATGTTATAATTAAGATTTGCATACTGATCTAGTGTTATATATAATTCTTCACTTATATTAAGCAAAGGACCTTTAGGTTCTACATTTAATATTTTTAAATTGTTATTTATGTCCGTAAAATTGTGCTTATATTCATGTATATGTTGCCCTATTGCCGAGAAATGATTATGCCTAATTGCGTTTACATGTTCATTATATCTAGTCGTAAAATTCCTGCCCGTACGCCCGACATAACTTGTTAAACAGTTGTTACATTCCATTCGGTAGACTCCTGATTGAAGATATTTGTTACTACTATTTACTGATTTGCTATTATATATGATATGCCTATTATTTTGTGTAGTCTTAAATGCTATTTTAATATTATGCTTCCTCAGAACATTGGTTAGTGAATATATGCCCGTATTATTGAAAGTGAAAGTTGCGTAATTTTTTCTGGGTTGATCTGTTTTCGTCAGAGTGGTGTTGGGTCGTGATTTGAACTTACGAATGATGGAATTAACCATTTCTTTTCTATAACCATTTCTTTGAGCTATTTCGTGAATTAGTTGTAGTTCATCTTTCAGATCTGCTTTTGACATCGGTATGTTAAAGGCTCTATAAATCATACTTTGATATGCTGCTTTTTTATGTGGATTAGGGTGATTAGAATCTATTTTTATGGTGTTTATTGTATATGTAGGTTTCCGGTAAATTTTGAAAGTGAGATGTTTTTCGTGTCTAGTAACCGTTAGATCTAGGTAATTTAGTTGACCGTTACTCTCAGATTCCTTGGTGAATTGTATAGATGTATCTATGGCATTTATTTTATCCAATATTGCATTTTCGTTGGTTATTCTGTTGTCGATGATGACGAATACATCATCAACAAATCTGCACCAGAAAGATATTCCTTCAATTTTACTAAATGCAATATGTTCTAAGTAGTCTAAGTATATATCTGCTATTATCCCGGAGGCGGGTGATCCCATAGGTAAACCTGTTTGTTGGTAAATTGTATAGTGAAATTTAAAGAAATTGTTGTTGACTGCAAATTTGAGTAATATCATAAATTCCTCAATTTCTAATATGCTTAATTTACTATATGTTTTGAGATTAGTTCTGATTATATTTAAGGTTTTGTCGGTGGGGATATTTGGATACATATTTGTTACATCATAGGAGGCTATGGAATGATATTTATCTAACTTAAAGTTCTTTGTTTTGTTGCAAAAATCTATGGAATTTCGTATGCTCTTATTAGCCTGAAAGGAATAGTGATTTTTTAGAAATTTCTGAATAAATTTAGAGAGATTATATGTGGGACTAGATCTATAATTTACTATGGTTCTCATAGGGGTATTTTCTTTGTGAATTTTGGGAAGAGCTTTAGCATTGGGTAACTGGGGGTTCATTATTATTAAGCTATTTGCTTCTGCTTCGGTGAGTAAAAAACGTGTGTTCTTAAGCAAGTTTTTTAGATTTCTTTGTACTGTAATTGTGGGGTCTTTACGTATTGTGCGGAATGTGTTATTATTGAAGCATTCTTTTGTTTTTTGAATGTACATATCTTTGCTCATAATTACCGTCGTGTTCCCTTTGTCGGCTTTTGTTATCAGGAGATTATCACGTTTGACCTTTTCTTTTAGGCTATTAATGTGTGTTTTGTCCATTTTATTGCTATTAGATATGTTTTCTTGTATTCTGTTGATGTATTGCGGGAGTTTTTTTACAATATCGTGTCTAACTTCTTCACGTATTTCATGCGGAATTCTCTGTATGGCTAATTCTGTTTCTGCAATAGCGGTAGTAATGTTCTGTAGTAATGAGGCGTTATTCCAGTTATGTTTTGGTCCTTTGCTTAAAATTTCATACTCTGCTTCACTGAATGTTGTATCCGTGAGATTTTTTAATGGTGGGTAAAATTGATGCATTCTATCTCCTGTGGACTGAGCTAAGTTGTTGTTTTCTGTAAGATGAGCCACCTGTTTTTCTTTCTGAGTTCGTTTCAAGGTTTCTAATTTCTTGTCTAGGGTGTTCTGTTTTTTTATGGCTAGATGTTCAATTTTCTCATTCGTAACATATTGGAAGTTGTCCCAATAGCTACGTGGTAGCTCTTGGGATACTTTCAAATGTAAAGGGTATAGTATGTTATTCAAGTGTTGTTTTTTACGATAAAAAAATTTTATTTCAGTTTTTATCCAGATTTTATTGGTTTTCTTTAAAGTGTCACGTGTCTGTCTTGTGTTCCTATGTTTGTTGTTGTATTTAGTTAAAAACTTTGGAATTAGGTCATGAGCGAGGCATTCTTTCAAAAATGCGATGTTCTTAATTGTATTCATTAATTTCATTAAATTCATAAATCAAGATAATCTGTGATATTCGCCTAATTGTTCTCGTTGCAAATTTATTTCGTGAATCCATTTCCGCTTATTCTTTCTCATAAGGACAAATAATGCTAATATTTCCTCGTCATCAGAAGAACACCACATATTTGAATATGTTTCTCTTCTGCTGACAAAACGCAGCTGGCCTTTCTAGCTGTCCGCACGCTCGAGCATGCCGCAATGTGTGTGACATCTCCGGATCGCAGACTGCATTGGGTTTCACGACGTCCTGCCCGCGGTCGCAGCCCGCATTCTGTGTGTCAAGGCCTTAAGTGTGTCACCTCGTAAAAGAAAAACATAATTTAACTTCAAAAATAAAAATCTCTAAAGGAATTCGTATTTATATAATTCAAGAAGGATGGGTTGAAAACATGAATTAATAGCAGCTCTTTTTGTTTCAAAACATCGCCTTTACTCCTCGATCTTTCTATGGATCTAAAACTGATACAGCTGCTTGTCAAAACCCATACACAATAAAACAGGACCTTGAGCTTAACTGATAGGAATAACCACACGACCCAGACAACTATCTTATTCTTACCAAATCAGTTGTAGCTGGAAAACCAAAGCTTGTCGGGTGCAAAGTCAACTTCACGCTGTCGTCTAAACTAAAACAAGTGTGACCTTGCTGCTATGCTTCCTATCAAGTTTTTACAAGGTGACATAATTGAAATAATTTTGACTGCACATCAGTAACAATGTTACTCATTTTTCACCTCAGGAGCTGACGGTCAAGAACATTAAGCTTGCATACCAATAGACTACTACACCGCTTACAGAAATTCCGGTTTCTAGAAGAGTCCATTCATAGGCAATATGCGTCTTAAAGCTTTGTATCAATTTAAATACGGTATATTAGAAAAGCAATACAAAGCTTAAAAAAGCTTTATCCACCAGGAAAGAACTTCGAAGATGAAATAAAATGGTTACAGATTTTTACAGGAATGTCATGTAGGCCCAATTCCCCAGCTTAGAAAAACTATTTCACTGTAAGCTGTGCCAATTTCGTTTATGCTTCAAAAGCCAAGAATCCTTCAGAATGAAAGGTTTGCTTCAATGATCAACTATCAAATATTCTGAGCCGTTCTTAAAATACATAAGGACTCAATGACAGCACCATCTCTAATTTACCGGCTGCCCATCCTAAGAATTACACGTCTTCTATATCTCGGACAGAAGGGAAGAGCAAGGAAATAGACAATCCTGAAAACTGCTATATAGGCACCCCACCAGAGACAGACAAAGGCTAGATACCGTATTTCCCGGCATAATTGTCGCCCCACGTAATCGTCGCATCCTTTATTTTCAATACAAATATCGGACTTCAAACATTTAATCGCATAATCGTCACAAGTCCAAATTTTGTTCACCAAGCTGGTTAAAAGGTAAACGTAACTGCAATGTAAGGTGCAAAAGAATGCGCAATTTAAATATGTGTAATGGTTTATGGGCAATTTGGCAACACAAGTCACATTTGCGAGATGTTGCACAACGTATAAATAAATAATACCGGTATATGTATGACGCATGGCTTACCGGTAGGCTGTCGGCAGTTTGACGTGGTCGCGAGACAGTGTACAATTTATTCACCCCCTACACATGAGTTCTCATTTGAAGTTCATAAGGCTGTAAGTTATCGCTTATCGGCAACGTCGCCAGGAAATACCGGTACCAACACACACTTGTCTTCTAGTAGACAAAAGGTCTGATAGAATTCTGCGTTATTACAACCACTTGCCCCCCGGCGCAACAGTCGCGAAGGACCCTGGCCTAACAAGCGACCGTCGCTCAGCCCGAACACCTGCAGATTATGAGGTGTCGTGTGGTTAGCACGACGAATCCTCACGGCCGTTATTCTTGGCTCTCTAGACCATCAGATAACTCCTCAATTGTAATCATGTAGGTTGAGTGGACCTCGAACCAGCCCTCATGTACAGGTAAAATTCACTGACCCGGCCGTGAATTGAACCCGGGGCCTCCGAGTAAGAGGCAGGCACGCTACCCCTACACCACGAGACCGGCTCCGGTGTTATTGTGCATGAAGTGAAATCCAAGACGATAACGCAGAATTCCACGGAATTATTCAGCTCACGGTCAGCCGAATTATTTACAATGTCTCAGTTGTCATCGCTACACTACGTCGTAAGCGTCCGGGCATGGGATGAAAACTTTTACCCAAGCAGTCAGGATAATTATTATCCAATGGTATTAACTTTTTATTTTATAAACTCGTCAGTAATGTAATGTAAAATCATCAATAACTGGGAAGAAAAATTAACCTGATTACCGTATGTTTGAAAGAAACTGAAAAAAATGAATGTTTGTTACTGATGTCTCGGAACACGGTCAACTACAGTAGATCTACACCGCGCTAGCTACAGCGATGTATGAAGACGTCCATGCTCCGGTTGGCGAGCTTTGAGCAAGCGCACTAGTGTCGCAACAAACGAGCTCAACAGATAAATTGCTGCATGCTTCCTTGCTGCCTAACAGTATTGGCTGCTCTGGAATAGACAGATCACAGATGCATTTATTTGTTTGTGACTGACGTGACTTACAGTACTGTAGACATGTGTGCGTGAGAATTTAAGTTTTTAATTTGTGTTTGGGGTGTTTGTAGAAATAATTTGTTTTTATAGTGAACAATTACGGAAAGTCATTTATATTGCAAAACAATAACGTGTGAAGCATTTATAAGCGATTATGAGTAAATATACAAACTATTCTGCGGGCTTCAAGCTAAGCGTAATTGCCTTCACTGAACAGCACGGGAACAGAGCTGCAGAAAGAAAATTTACTGTGAGTGAAAAGTTGGTGCATGACTGGCAGAAATTTAAAAAAACAAGCTAAAAAGCACAAACCCTTCTAGACGCGCGTTTAGAGATCCTAAAACAGGGAGGTTTCCTATAATTGACGAAGAAGTGTTTATGTACGTCAATGAAATACGTAGCAATAGCTGCAGTATATCATATGAAATGTTACAAATTAAGGGACGGGAGGTAGCGCGCAAACACAATATAACTCAGTTTAAGGCGAGTCGTGGGTGGATTAAGTGGTTCATGCGATGTCAATCTGTCAGTGCGAAGGAGAACACTAAGCCAAAAGTTGCCTGCTGATTACACGGAGAAGATTGTAAATTTTTACCGATTTGTCATACGTCTGCGCAAGGAAACTTCGTACTTGCTTTCTAAAATCGGTAATGCCGATCAGACTTGAATCTTTCTTGATATGCCTTGGAACAGCACTATTGCGCTAAAAAGATTACGGAGTGTATTAATGAAAACCAGCGGTAGTGAGAAGTTACGGTGCACGGCAATGCTAGCCACTACAGCTGATGGAAGAAAGTTGCCACCTTACATCATTTTCAAGAGGAAAACGATGCATAAGAACATACAGTTTCCCCGTGGAATTCATGTACGAGTGCAACCAGAGGGTTGGATGGATGGAGAACTCGCGCTGGACTGGGTTAAAACTGTGTGCGATAGAAGACCCGGTGGACTACTAAAACAACCAGCTCTGCTTTAGATAGTTTCCGAGGTCACCTCGTGAGCGAAGTGAAGCAACTTCTCAGTAAAAATAAGACACGACAGATAGTCATTTCTGGTGGCCTAACATCTGCTTTGCAGCCACTAGACGTATGAAATAATAAATCCTTTAAAGACCACTCACGTCGATTTTACAACAAGTGGATGATGAGCGGCGATCAGGAATTGACGCCCGCTGAAAATATCAGGCATCCACCCTTGGACTTGTTATGCTCGTGGGTGATGGGATCTTATACCACCTGAACTGGTCTCCAAGAGCTTCAAAAGGACTGGGATTTCGAATGCATTAGACGGATCCGAAGATGATGCAGTGTGGCAGAGAGACGAAGAATCTGATACTGGTATTAACAGCGGTGAGGACGGCGCATCAGATACCAAAAACTGCGATAGCGATACAGAAGATTTGGAATAAATTGTGTACCGGTAAGTCCGTATTTCACAACGAAGCGATAATTTTTTGCACGTGTAATATTTTAACTTTAATACTCAAATTTTGACAATTGACTTAATACGTTCATTTTTATTTCCAGGTTGGAAAAACGTTCGCCGAATTGTTGCGAATAATTATGGATTTTGTTTTAGATTATTTTAATGTATAAACGCGAGTATTACGTGCATCTTAAATTTGTATCAAATAAAATTTAGTTATAAATTTTTTTGAGTAATACAAATACTGGTATTAAAAATTCTTCGTATAATGGTCGCACCCTACTATATTTTACGAAAATTTTGGTATAAAAAGTGTGATGATTATGCCGGAAAATACGGTAGTTAAACATGACAGATTTCCATGCTACTAATTCCAGCAAGCAAACTTGCTGGCTATTTTCATAGGAAGGCAGTATTTCTAAACGTAAAAAGGCAATAAATGGTGAACACTACTTTTAGGCCTAGATATAAAGTAAATATAGTCAGTTTTAGTTACATCACGTTATTTGCTTCTTCTCAATTTCTCTGATGAGGTTGACATCTGGAAGGGCATACGGTCGTAAAAACTCGCTACGAAGATTCGTATCACTTCATATGCGACCCCGTGGAGAAAAGAGATAAGGGTATCATAATATCATATTATGAAATACTGATACAAAACTTAATGGCCAGACCTGATCACCGCTTTCATTTGAATTATCGTCTTGTGCCGCCAACTTCACTGATACAGTCATGTCGTCATTCCAAGTAATGTCATCTGCACTGTCATCTTGTCAACCATGCACTGCAATTGAGAGCGTTCAAGATTTAGTCTTTTTGAAATTTTTAAAAATGATTTTGTCCCGACTATAGAGTCCAAACAGTGTGAATCAATTCCCAGATGGTTTCTGGAGAGGGTCTCTGTATTCCCAGTTGGTGCATGTAGCAGAAGCCACTCTTTCTGAATAAAGCTGTGCTGTAGAAAGCGTGCCAAACCACCACCTGATAACTAGCATATGAACGAGTTGTACTTCCGAATTAAATACATAGTGACTGAAAGCATTGTTTTGATAACTGCGGCTGTTGAAAGCCAGACCCTTATTTTTAACCCTCTCATGCATGGTGTCCTCATATGAGGACATCCGAATTTTTAGGCATTATTTATTCCCTGGAGATTCCAAAGACGGAGGTAAAGTTATTAAAAGATTATTTTAGATGGGTGAGAGTGGAAAACATCAGTTTCTAAAAGAACCAGCAGGTGGAAGCATTTAATTAGCATCATTGAAAACACGATATTCATGGTTCGCCATTTTGTGAGAAGTCATCATAGTTTCCAATTGTTTTGAGCTGTTCCTATCTTGAAAATGCCCAAGGTAAATGTGTAGTTCTTCATTTTGTACATTCTACTATCATTACCACTATAATTCAGCTTATTCTGGATTGTAGTCTTTACACAATATTGGTATAATACAGGCGTCCACATGAGGACATCATGCATCAAACTACCATGTGTTATTTCTGAGGTTAGCTTCTATTCTCAACTGCTTCATCCAATATTTATTTTCCAGGATTTTCCAAATGGTTTGTAATGTTATCAGATGAGCGAGTGAGGTTTGTAGGACAACATTATAGTAGTTTACAACATTCCCACCAGATAGCAGCACTTAACCTACCCTTGTGCTGAAACTGAAAGAACTTGATACCTGGTTTGTAGGGCCCTTCAGAGAAGATAGGCTGAAGGATACTACTAAAAAACAGAGATGTTAAGGACCTAAAGAAAGAGGGTCGAGGAAGCTCATCATTTACAACATCAACAGATGGCATCACAGTAATCTGGTGGGTTGATAATTCGGCATTTCATATCATTTCTTCATATGCAGGTTTAGAACCAGTTGGTAAGGCCAGAAGATGGTGTAGAAAGGAGAAGAAATTCATTGAAATTGACAGGCTGAAGGGTATAGAAATACATAACGGCCATATGGGCGGTGTTGATCTCATGGATTCCTTGGTGGCTATTTACAGGTATGATACTGTATAAGGAACTACAGATGGTACATGAGGATTTTTTACCATATGCTAAATGTCACAGTTGTAAATTCTTGGTTACTATGGAAAATGGACTGCAAGACCCCTGTGGACCTGCTCGAGTTCAAGAGTCGAGTGGCAACAGGACTTATCTTCAGTGGTAAGGCAGAAGAAGCACCAAGGAAGAGGGGACGGCCAAGCAAAAATGGCCCATCACCACCTCTCAAGAAACAGGCTACACATACTGTGCCTGCTGAAAAGAGGATAGATGGGGTAGGACACTATCCGCAGAAAACAGAGGCTAGAAATGCTAACAGACGCCGTGATAAAAACTGCGCAAGTAAAACCTGGTATACTGTATTTGTGGAAAATATAATGTACCACTATGTCCAGAATGATTTCAGAGTTTCCATACCATTGTCTGAAATATGAACATGTGAAGTACATCAATTACATATAAATGCCCCAGTAGGACCAGTGTGATTTCACTGCACTCACACAATTGCCTCAGGTGTAAATAGTTCTTGTAAATACTAGTATAATAAACCAAAGTAGTATGTGTATGACGTGTTGACATTATTCCACTAAATGCATGATGTCCTCATATGAGGACATCAAATTCCCACCAAGTATGGTAACTTCGTTTTGTATTTTATGTTTATATCACCTAATAGGGTCATTTTAACCAGGAAAATCACACCACACTATTTTTAATTTAATTTTCTTTAAATTCATGCATGAGGGGGGTTAAGTATATTTCATGCTTGTTCTCTGCGTTTATCACACCAGGATTTACCTAAACAGCTGAAAATGAGACAAGAGAGACCACATTGTTTAGGTTAGGTATCCTATCGCCCATGTAGTTTCAAAAGTTCCGCAATGCAAATAATAAATATAAGTAACAGGAAAGTTCGTTGCACTTATGGATATCTATAGATGTGGTGGTAATACCTTTTATTATCATGTTTAATTTTGTATGCTCGTTTCCATTATTTTTATTAATGCATACCTTAGTATGTTTTGTTTGGTGTCTGACAATCATTAAAAATTACTGGAGACATAAAATCAATATTATTATTTGCTAGGTACGTTGGTGAGTTAAGAAAACACGTTAGAATTTGATAGTATTTATCACGTTTAAAACTTGCCTCTCTCCAAAAAATATACCTATATTGGCCCGAGTTATGAGAGGTAGTGCAGCTCTTTTCACGCACATCCCCAATAGAGGCGAGTTGCATGTACCATTTTAACCACATACAAGCCCACTTGCCATTCTTAAATTTCTGGCAGTACTGGGAATCGAACCCGGGCCACCGACAGCAGCTAATAGTGGTAACCGTTACGCTACGGAGGCGGACAAACTCGTGTCTCCATTAACCAAGTGTTCGTTTAACATCTCTTAACTCAGGCCAATACACGTAATTTTTGGAGAGAAGTAGGTTTAAAATGTGATAAAAACAATCCATTCATAACTATTGTTTTACTTGGTAACATACCTAACAAATAATCATATTGATTTTATATCCCCACTAACTACTTTCACGATTTTCGGGGACGCCAAACAAAACCTACCATGCGTTAAGGCAAAAATGTAGACCACGAAGTTTGAAATTAAGCATTATGATAATAAAACTCATTACCGCGACACCTGTAGATATCCATGAATGCAGCAAGCTTTCCTGTTTTGATTTTTATCCTCTCTGTCGTGGAATTTCTAGCACTATCCGGGTACTTGATAGCATGCCTTACCTAAACAATGTGGTCTCTTATCTCAATTACAGCTGTTTAGGTAAATCCCGATGTGATAAATGTAGAGAACCAGCATGAAATGTACTTAAGAAATAAATGTCTGGCTTTTAACAGCCGCTGTTATCCAAAGAATGCTTCCAGTTATTCTATATTACATTCGGAAGTACAACTCTTAACATGCGCTAGTTATCACCTGGTGTATAGGTATGCTTTCTACAGATCGACCCAATTCACGCCGTCTAGCCAAACAGTTGGAGAAACTCAAATTCACGCTTTGATCAATCTCTGGCCAATACGTACACAATTGCATAAACTTCCATCCAGACGTGTCAGATGTTTTCTAGCCATTGTAAAATAAAATAATGTATTGCTTCCTTACTCATAAATTCAGGCATTCAGTTAATGTACATATTGTAAACTATGTAAATATGACCTAAAACACAACTTTGTAATAAGCATAAGACCATTGTATTTATATTTGATATTAATTTAAGTTTAGTGAAGTTCCAATGTTGACAGATTTAAGACTTGACCTTAAGATTAGTATTAGGCTGAAGATGCCCAAAACTAGGGCAAAACATGTCCCGAACTAGTGTTTATATTTCATGTAGAATTTAATCACTACAAAACAATTGTATTGAATTGGTGGACACAGTAATTTTATACAAGAAAGAATTTTACTTATTGTATCTTCAATACGGAAGAAAATGAGATTAGTTACTTGTTACTTGCAGCAGGAAAGTTGGTGGCACAAGACAATTCAAATGAAAGCTGTGATCAGGTTTACTGAGTGGTAGGCCTACTGCTCTATGGTCCTGTGGGTGCACTTCTTGCCGATGGGAGTGTACTAGCAAAATACAGGAAATGCCATCTATTCCTACCAAGTCCGATACATGCACGTCCACGCCGTGGCCTCTGGGCAACGGGTACATTCTTTAAGGTACACGGCTAAGTCATGTAAGGGCAGAAAGCTAGTTCCTGACGCTTAAATGGGGACCAATCAGCTAAGGGAGACAACCCTAACAGAAAACATCGGTCCTCCAGGATTGCTGGGGGTTGGAGCAAGGCTAACAACCTCGCTCCGGAAAACCAACTGTTGCGAAGCCCCAGAATATGCCTCGGAATGGTGGATTTAATAGACGACGAGCTAAGCTAAAGGCAATGGACTACGCAATTGGTACATGGAATGTACGTACACTTCTACAAGCCAGAGCACTGAAAGTACTGATGCAGATACTAGAAGTCAACAAAGTGGACATAGCAGCCATACAAGAAACTAGATGGTCAGGAACGGATGAGATATGGGACACCAAAACCCACACAATATTCAGTAGTGGGAAGTCCAAGGAATGCACAAGAAGGAGTAGCATTTATAGTACGAAAACAAGCTAAAGACGATGTACTACAGTTTTTGGCAGTAAATGAAAGATTGGCAACATTGCGTGTTAAAATGCGATTCTACAACTTAACAATCGTAAATGTATATGCACCAATGGAAGACAAGGAACAGATAGTCAAGGATCAGTTCTATGCTGAACTGGAACGAGTGCTAGATTCAATCCCATTGAACGATGCTAAGATGATAATAGGAGACCTAAATGCACAAATTGGGAAAGAGGAGATATATCAAGGAATAATAGGGATCCATAGTTTACACAATACTACTAATGATAATGGACAGAGATTACTTGACCTTGCTACCAGCAGAAACATGAAAGTGATGTCAACTTGTTTCCCTCATAAAGAGGTACACAAGCAAACATGGATATCGCCGGATGGAAAGACCTGTAATCGAATAGACCATGTAATAATGGAGAAAAGATGGGCATCCAATATCATGGATGTCAGATCATTCAGAGGAACCAGTTGTGGCTCCGACCACTTTCTAGTTAAGGCAATCTTAAGGTGCCGCATTATGAAAACAAGAAAGGAAGGAATGAGTAGGATAGAAAAGTACAATACTTGTGAACTGAAGAATAAGGAAGTATCAGAAAGATACGGGAAAAGAATGGCAGAAGTGCTGGTAGAGAAATATAATAAGGACCAAACAGCAACGGTCGAGACCAAATGGACTGCTCTGAAGGAAAGCGTTAAGGCCGTGGCAAAGGACACACTAGACATTGTACCCAAAAGGAACACAAAGGAATGGTTTGATGAGGAATGCCAAAAAGCCAAAGAAGAAAGAGATAAAGCATATAAAGCATACCTAGAGAGACCAACAAGGGTGAAGAAACAAGAGGTTGAAAACCAGAATAAAGAAGTAAGGAATGTATGTCGAAGAAAGAAAAGAAAATTAAATGAGAAAATGGCTAGAATAGTGGAGGAATTTAAAGAAGATAATAGCTACATGGCTTACAGAGAAGTTAAGTGAAAGAAGGATTCAAGGCAAGAAAAACATGTGTAAGGACAGAAATGGACAGCTTTTGGGAGATAAAGAAGGGATCCAAGATAGATGGAAGGAATATTTCCAACACCTCCTGAACCCAGTAGAAATGAAAAGGAAAACACCAACTACCTCAAGGAATAATACAGAGACAAATGAATCAGAAGTCACAGCACCATCTATGCAAGAAGTGATAGAAGCCACACAGCAACTGAAAAACAATAAAGCACCAGGTATCGATGGAATCCCTGCAAAGTTGTGGAAATACGGAGGAACCACACTACAAGAAGCTATATATGATCTAATTGTGAGTGTGTGGAATACAGAATAAATGCTTGAAGACTGGCGCAAAGGCATGATATGCCCAATATACAAGAAAGGGGATAAGTTGGTATGTGGCAATTATAGAGGGATCAGACTGCTGTGTACAGTATATAAGCTGTTCACTTCCATTCTGAAGAAGAGACTAGAACCCCTGGTGGAAGAAATTCTAGGAGAATACCAGGTAGGGTTCCGGAAGGGAAGATCCACTATTGATCAGATATTTACTGTGAAACAAGTGTTGGAGAAGTGTTGGGAACGGGGCATAGATGTGGTACAGATGTTTATCGACTTTCAACAAGCATACAACTCTATTGACAGGGATAAATTAATGGAGATATTAGGAGAGTTCAAGATACCAGAAAAGCTGGTGCAACTGGTGGAATTGACTATGAGAAATATGATGGTGGGAGTGAAAATTCAGACTGAAGTAGGCAGCTTCTTCGAAGTGAATCAGGGATTGAAGCAAGGAGATGGCTTAGCACCAATTCTATTTAACCTGGCACTAGAGTCAGTGATTAGAAAGTTAAGGGTGGACACCAGTGGAACACTTCTGTACAAAACAGCTCAACTAGTTGGATATGCTGATAAATTTGATGGGAAGAACAACAAGGACAGTTAAAGAAGCATTTGAAGACTTGAGTAGAGAAGGCAAAGAGATTGGACTTGAGATCAATGAACAGAAGACGAAGGTAATGGTGCAGGCTCGGAGAAGGAAGTATACCAACTTGTCCCTGAAGGATCGAAAGTGGAGGTGGTGGATGAATTTAAATATCTTGGTGTACATCTGAGCAACAAGAATGAGGAAATGGTGGAAATACAGGCAAGAATTCAAGCTGCCAACAGAGCATACTTTGCAGTACTACCACTTTTCAGAAGTAGAGATAAATCAGAGCTTAAAAGTTATGCTATACAAAATGCTCATTCGCAGTATAGTGATGTATGGAAGTGATACGTGGACCCTCCCAAAGAAAGCCGTGGAGAAGATAGATTCCTTCGAAAGGAAAATCCTGAGGAGAATTTTTGGACCCATATGCGTACAAGGGGAGTGGAGAATTAGATATAACAATGAACTATATTCCCTGTATGGGGAGGCACCCCTGTCGCATGCCATTCGAATGAAGAGACTTAAATGGGCAGGTCATCTAATTAGGATGGAAGAACACCGAATCCCAAAGAAGGTATTCTTAGGAGACTTTGGAGGAGGAAGGCCTGTGGGAAGGCCACGTAACAGATGGGAAGATGGTGTACATCAGTATGCAGCACATATCAAGATCTGGAATTGGAGAGTAGCTGCACAACATTGAAAAGTTTGGTGGAGAGCAACTGGGGAGGCCACGACCCGAAGACGGGCCGTCGCGCCATAGGTAAGGTAAGGTAAGGCCTACTGCTCAACTGACAGAGACAAATGACTGACCATTAAGTTCCTTCGATTAATATGGCATAATATCTTATCTTTGGGGTCAAATTTGAAGAGAGATGAATCCGCGTAGCAAGCTTTTATGACCGAATGCCCTTTCTGATGTAAACCTCATCAGAGAAGGTGAAACAAATGACGTAAAAAAAAGGAGACTAAAACTGACTATTTACTTTATATGTAGGCCTAAAAATCATGTGTTCATTTATTGTCTTTCTAAATTTAGGAATACAGTAGAAGTCCGCTATAGCGAGTACGGCATATAACGAGAACTCCGTTATAACGTCTGCTTTTTGCTATCCCTTCAAAATTCCTATACTAAACTGTGTATCGTCCTTTGGTTACAGCGAGAACCCGATCACTGGCGCATCCGTTATTACGAGCGACTAAGCGCACGCGATTTTTTCCGTTACTGATATTTATGCACCCCAGCGATGATATTGCATGCGATCGATTACCTTCGGTATAGTTTCCTCGTTACGTGCACTAGAGATCTCTCTCGTCGACATTC
The DNA here is from genome assembly GCF_040414725.1 of Anabrus simplex. Taxonomy (NCBI): domain Eukaryota; kingdom Metazoa; phylum Arthropoda; class Insecta; order Orthoptera; family Tettigoniidae; genus Anabrus; species Anabrus simplex. The sequence goes on along the minus strand of NC_090265.1, from coordinate 861,794,878 downwards.
GAAGGCGATGTCGAAGTCGATTAGTAACATCCGTCGACAGCTATTCTGTAAAGAAAATTTGAAATGAAAGATAACATATTTTCGTAATAAATGCGTAAACAACGAGTCCGATAACGGTTGTTAACTCGTTAAAAATTATGGCTGACTAAATGACCACTTAATTTTGAGCCTAAATACTGCAATTAAGCAAGAATGGGATACACCTCGAGATATGGCTGAGTGCTTAATTGATTTCAGAGGTTAGTTTACATTTTGTCGCGTCTGGTTAAATTACGGAAAGGCTATTATGAAAATTTATAGCGAGAAAGGTATAATTTCTCTACTGGCGCTTGAAGTGTGTTTTCATCATACGTATAGTACGGTAAGTTAGGATACGTGATGCTGTTTGAATAAGAAAACTGAAACGTTTGCAACAAAATGCGATTGATCATTTTCGGTACGGTATAGTTTTGGAAATTCTAAGTTCCCATGGAGGGAATTAGATATTTTTCCACCAATAGAGCATATCAAAATCAGATCAAAAATTAGATGTATGGCTTTTCAGGTGTTTGCTCCATTAACCAGCATTTGGTCTTAGGTCTGACACTAGACTCTTCAGAGTGGGATGTGCATACACCCCAGCATCAGTGGGTAGGGTCTGACACATCCCACTCTGAAGAGTCTAGTGTCAGACCTAAGACAAAATGCTGGTTAATAGAGCAAATGCCTGAAAAGCCATATATCTAATTTTTGATCTGACGGTATAGTTTTCTCACTTTGTGCATTTGCGAGTTCTCTCGTTGACATTCAAATGCGATGTTGGAGTTGATTAATAATACCAGTAATACCCATCGACTGCTGTTCTCTAAAGAAAATTCGAAATGAAAGAGGATAACACATTTTCGTAATAAATGCGTAAATAACGTGGCCGATAGCAGTTGTTAACTCGTTAAAAATAAAGACTGAATAAACGACATCTTAATTTTAATGTTATATACGGAAATTAAGTAAGAATGTGATAACCTCAAGATATGGCAGAGTACATCACTGATTTTAAAGGATATTTCATATTTTTTTGCATCTAGTTACGGCTATTTACATGTCAATTTTTCGCGAGGAGGTTATTTCTCTACATGCGTTTCAAATATGTTTTCATGATAGGCTACATATACGGTTTGGTTAGGTGACGCTTTTTGAAGAAGAAAGCTGAGGTGTTTGCCACAGAAATCTCTGGAGTGATACTGTATTCCTCAGAATCCAAGACTTTTTTTCTCAGAATCTCATGCGAAAACTCAAGGGCTGTTACATTCGCTGCCTAACAGTAAGTTAATGGATACCACTGGCAATTACCGCGGTAACCACAATGCTTCTTTTCACACGTGCACAGAACTCGTTGACAAACGACCGCATCTTTGCTACACATTGCTAGCCGCGACAACCGGTTGTACAGTGCCTGTGTGTTTCTCAAATCTGCAGAATGGCATCAAATCATGCGACCCTTCGAATTCTTAGAAAAGCCATGGCTACTCAGTGGCAGAGTCATAACGCGTCTATTGTACTTGACGCTTTGTAAAATTAAGGTTTATAGACAGCAGGAATACTTTCGTGATGGATAGTCGTATTGTAAAGATACGTGGAAAAGGTATTGCCAGCAAATTTTCAATGGGTTCTAGTCGATATTATAATGCCAATTTTAAGTTAATGTTTATTAAACCCTCGGAAATGTAGAATAATTGTGCAGCCGCAAGAAAATACGGCATAGGCCTAACTAAAGCCAATATTTGGAGTTAGCGTGAAGACAAAGAGCTTAAAAAATGTGTACTGTACAAAAAAGGCATTCAGTGGTCTGCAACAAGGACGCTTTAAAGAAGTCTAAGATGAAATTGTGAGGTATGTGCACAAAAAACGCAAGGGCGGAATGGCCATACTGTGGCGCAATAAACTCGTTCATTGACTTTCAACGTTCGCGATTAGGCCTATACATCGTTAGCCGCTGAAATTGGCCGAACCCGACAAGCGAGATGTGCGTGTAGCAGTAGCAGGTTACATCTGACGCTGCGTAAAAGTAACAGTTTTATAGACAGCAAGAATAATTTCCTGATGGAGAGTTGTATTGTAGAGACACATGGAATAGGTATATCCGGAAAATTTTCAACGAGTTCTCTTCGGTATTATGATGCCAAAGTTAATGGTCCTTCAACCCGCAGAAATAAAGAATAATTATACAGTCGCAAAAACAAAAAACTACGGCGTGACGAAAGTCAATGTTTGGCGTCTAAAAATGCGTAGGCCTACTGTACAACAAGGCATCCATATGATTTTACAAACTTCTTTTTGAGCCTGATAAACGCAAGTTTTGAACAAACCGATTGCCGTTTCAAACCGATTTTAAAGTTCATGAAGGGTTTTCGGACTTTTATACAAAAATCGGATATAACGACAATTCGTTATAGCGAGTAAATTTTTCGCTGTTATGAATTCTCGCTATAACGGACTTCTACTGTACATGCTTCCAATGAAAATAGCTGGTAAGATTACTAATACATTCGGAAATTTAAGGAACAGTGTAGAATGTTTACATGTACAATTTATTACTCCTTATAGCCTAGAAGTCACTTGTTCACTGCAGAAAATCTTAAGTTGTCGTATATTTGACTCCCTTTACTTCTTTTTTGGCTGTAGAAGTGAGAAAAAGAGGGTCTAATATGCAAGTAAACACAGTATTCGCTTTCGAGAGGACTCTGGAGGTGTCTCCTTTCTTGAAATATCCAAAAGGAGCCAGCCCAGCTATACAAGGCAGGTCACACGAGACTGATGAGCTCTGTTGGTGGTTGAGTTCAGTTGGAGTTGTGGGTTAAGCGAGTGCCACTGAGGACAGTGACAGGCTGAGCTGAGGAGGCAGTCTGCCAGTCACAGCGAGTGTTGTGTCTGTGGAACAGTAGTCATTCAGTGTGTTGTTGATGAGTAGAGTCTCTCATTTCCTGCTGTTGTGAGTGCATGTAGCATTCTGGAGCAGCATGAGAGAGTTTGACTTGGTATCAGCATAGGGCGGTGAACGAAGTCAGCTGGGAGGTGCAGACAGTGTACAACAAACTGGATTGTGTGACCGTCTTGCGTGGGCTATGAAGTGGTAACTCTGACAGCAACAGTGAGAATAACTTCGATCCGAGTTAGATTGAGTGTCAGTAGGAGAAGAGCGAGTGTCATTTGTGTAGGTCATCAGTGATAGTGAGAATAATTAACGTAATTGAGGAGAGAGCACGTACGCATGCAAACTGTGTAATCGTGTGTTAAGTACAAATAGTCAGTCAACAAATATTAGAGTAAACGCTGCCAGTTGTGTATTTATCCAGCCCGCAAACAAGTAACATTTTATACTCTTTCTGACACATGTAATTGCAATGTCCTAATATAAGCCGAATAACAATAATTTAAAAAACAAAAAGGACCTTCACTTACACAATAATAAGCCAGTGAAATGTTGAAGGCAAAATCTAGATACTTAAAATTTAATACTGTAAGGAGGGAATGCACAATTATGACAAATTAAGACTACCAGGTACATCAGATGAAAAGATAGTATGTACAAGTCTGTATGGTGCTGAAAGCTGCATCAAACTTGTAACGGAAGAAACCACATAAGTGAGCAAAATACTATTCATTCAAACCCCTAATTAGCAGAGAACTTGAACAGGCTAGTCAGAAAAAAAAATTATTCAACCAACAGGAAGCCAAGTTGGTTATAGACCCATTTCAACTGGGCAGTGTACAAAGTTCAATAAAGTACGAATATACGAAAGTTATAAACTTACTCTAAGGCAGTGACATACAGCGAATTTTCACTGGTATCACTAGGACGACGAGCCTCTTCCACTGGAGTGGGATCTTTGACTTCAATTTTCACTTCAGGAACAGTGACTTTAACAGCTTTAATCCTTTCAGCAACTTCGTCAATCTTTGGCTTGGCTGATACTTTAGATCGAAGAGTCACAGTAGGTTTAACTAACTTACAAAAGTTTTTCATGGAGGTCTGAGACACAGAAGATTGAAGAGGACCTTTGTGTACCATAGCCTTCTGTTTTGGAAAGATGTTTACTGAATTTTCCACTGCCAGCCTATCATCTTTAAACCTCTGTACTCCTTTGGTGGCAACCACGTTTTTAACAGGGTTTTTGTCAATAATGCGTTTGTCGCAAGCCTGGAAAGAAAGGGAAAACGATTTTAAGAATATGGTATACAAGCAGTCTACATAATGAATATGACAATATACAAAAATGAAATAAACATCTAAGGAGTAAAACAGGTTACAATATGACGTAGATGTCTAAGATTGAAGAATGCTGCCACAATGAAGCATTTGTAGAGATCCATGGCCTTGGAGTCCATACAAATTGCTCAAGGACATCCAAGGAAGTTTTCACCTCAGTTGAAAACATATCAAAAACCATTTACACTCTTTATAATAACGTAGGAGCCACAATTATGCAAGATCTGTAACTTCAATCTATACTTAATTAACTCCAAGTATAAATGCACCTTTCACTAGCTTTGTAAATAAGCTTTCTCCACAATATATTTAGGAGTTATCAACAGCCATCTGGTCAGTATCCTGGAAATAACAAATCTAATTACCATCATTTCCTGCTATACAAATGAAGTATTAATGTAAATAAATAAACCTTCGAGGCATTTCAAATTCACATTCAATTTCAGTACATATTATTCCACGTTTTACTAACAGCTTAGGCTGCATCGGTATTTATTTTGCAACAGCTATTTATAGAACTTGTAAATACTGGAAACTGTGAAAGATGTTTAATCTAGTTACAAAGATTTTGCATTCTACACAGCAAGCAGAAGGTGAGAAAGCAACAAAACCAGCCACATCATTTACAAAAAAGCCAACAAAGGCAACTTCTGCTTAAACAATGAGGTGAGAGTAGTATGATGTGTAATGGACCAGGGCATGGTATCGGAGGCATGCAAAGGAGTCGCTGAACACTTGATTTTCCATGGCTTTAGTAGGCAGGGTTCACTAGGTTAAAAATGTAGTTTCTCTGCTCTTACTTAAAGAACTGAGATAAAACCAAGTGCTGAGAAATTCTACACGCATCTACTTTAATACTAGCAAGTTTCATTAAAAAACAGATTAGCAGTTTTCACGTTCATTCAGTTCAAACAACATACAAACAAACCTCAAAAATGGATATTATCACTCCATCGTGTATACGATTAACTTTAATTAAAAAACAGATTTCCAGTTTGAGTTTATTTAATTCAAACAGAACATACAAACCTCGAAAATGGCTATTTTTTTGGCTAGTGGCTTTACGTGGCACCGTCACAGATAGGTCTTACGGCGTTGATGGGATAGGAAAGGCCTAGGAGTTGGAAGCGGTAGCGGCCTTAATTAAGGTACAGCCCCAGTATTTGCCTAGTGTGAAAATGGGAAACCATATTCAGGGCTGCCAACAGTGGGATTCGAACCCACTAGCAAGCTCAGCCGCGCGCCTCTGACCGCACGGCCAACTCTCAGAGCGAATATGGACATTATCACTGCAACAGAATACTATCAACCCCATCAAAACCACGATAAAAAAATGTATGGACAGACTGTACATTGTCTTTATATTAGTCCAATCATAGCAAATAGAGAGAGTAGAACCTCGATAATTCAAAATCCCGCCTAATTTGAAGCAGCAGTCATTCCCGGAAACATGGGACGGTTTAGCATGTTACTTATTGTTTAATTCGATATACGGATAATTCTTAATTCGAAGAACAGTGTTGGTTCCCATTACGGAAATTCAGACTTAATTCAAAACTGCCTCAACATTTTAAAAAAAGTATTTTTCAGAGTGATTTAAATTCGAAATTTATCCGGGTCATGATAGAATGAGTCTTCCAGAACCTGCTTTCACTCACTTTGGTGCATCTTCAGTGTGCTTCACATTTGCTAAGTTCGAGTAAAATCTCAATTTTTTTGTATTCAGAGTTTTTATAAGTTAACCCACGAGTGGTTGCTAGCCGAAATATAACACGAGTGGTCACGCGTTAGACTTTCTCTCATATTAAAATAAATGACATTTTTCAGTTTTGTGGGGCGTAAGTCTAGAATTTTTTACTGAGGTTCTACCTTATATGTTTTAGACAAAAAACAAAAAACACGCGTATGGCTTTTAGTGTCGAGAGGGTCCGAGGACAAGTTTGGCTCGCCAGGTGCAGATCTTTCGATTTGACCACATGTGACCTGCGCATCATGATGAGGATGAAATGATGAAGGTGACACACACACACCCAGCTCCCGTGCCGGTGAAATTAACGAATTATGGTTAAAATCCCCGACCATGCCGGGAATCGAACCCCGGACCCCTGTGACCAAAGGCCAGCACATAAAAATGATATGATTAGCTGTTTATTAGACATAAATTACTTAAAGCAACATATGCAATGTAGATAAAAATAACTTCCGTCCTAAAGTTGTAGAAAATAAAATCTCACATGCATTATATCTAGTAATATTTACAAAAAGAAAAAAAAAAGCGCAATGTTTCTGAACACAGTAACATTTTCAAAAACAAGAAGTGCTCATAATACAAATACTAATGCGTACAACAGCAGTAAGTTTCCCACTCCACTTCAACACAGCATCAACGTCATTAGTCGCACGATGAGAGAAACTACCACGCAGCGCGCACGGACACATAGCAACCTTTGTTCTGACCAGGGGAGGGGGTGCTTACCCTTCAAATGTGAATCACTCTACTCGCAACAGTTATAAACTCAGCTAGAAGAGGGAACAGTGACTTCCCTTTCAACACTGTGAAGTAATATCACAAAAAATAATGTGAGAAAATCTCATAGCAACCACTCACAGGTTAAGAACTTGATTTTTGCATATTGAACTGAGATTCACAATTACAATTGAGGAAAGGTTCAACCTATTCAATACTAAGTATATCGTATAAGATGTTTTCAACATGTTAATTATTGTTTCTAGTACCAGTTTCGACGCATAGTGGCGTCATCTTCACCTAGAAGTTGAAAAGTGGGCAGGGTACATAACATAAAACTGCGTACATAATACATGCAATGCGAAGTACAAATGGTTAATAAACTTTTACATTGAGAGCTAAATGAACTAGGGGTAAAATATGATGGAGTAATGTAATGCATAGCAGGCATTATAGTCTAACATGATACATTGGTGTTATACAATAAAATTGGTCTGATGAACGACTGTAAAAATCTTTATATTGAACCATACAGTTCATGGACCAATAGTAGAGATTTTAGTATTAGATATTGGGATTACCCGAGACCACCAAGGAAGTCATGGTCGTATAGTTTATTTCATAAACGATTCCAGAAGAAGCGTTCTCGTGGGAAGAGAGCTAGAGCATCATTATGAAAATTTCCAGAGCCTCATTCAAGGGATTTATGTCCCAAGCCAAGCCTCTTAATGAAGATTGGGGACGCTCCCCATATCCCGGCAAACTAACGTTCGGAGGGAAGAAGGAATTAAGTTAATATCTTTGGTTACGAAAGAGATGCATTAGATCTGATACAAGAATTGCAACCTGCATAATTTGTGCTTAATTTTGATATGCAATATGGCTGTAATCATAAATGCATTCTTTAAGTAGGGTACTTGACGTGCTTTGCGCGGGAAAATGTCGAGTCGCGGGCGCGCGTATCCTACACGCGATCAAGCGGCGTGGCTACGCCAACCTGATTATAAATGCAAGGCCGCCTGGCACGTCAGCCTCATTCTCTGACCGTAAGGCTGCTTGAACAAAGTCGTCATGCTGCGAGCCGGCACCTAGAACAACGTTTTATCTTCGAGCTGCACATACAACTAGCACTACTGAATCTGCCAGAAAGTAATTAATCCGCATATTCAGCTGAATTCTTGATATTACCTGTGTTGATCTGCTATGGTGAGATGAGGTACTGCCTATTATAGACTGATGAACTAGTAGCTTCATATTTCGGTGAGGTCCAGTTGTAACTGACGTAATGCTAGAATAAATGTAGGCTCAGGGTAGTTCTGATACCACGACATGTTGTCCGAGTGAAAGAATAAAATAACAGTGTTACTAAGAGAGGTGAAGAAACTATAGTGTACCAGGTTTAAAATTCAGAACAAGACTTGGTCAATGTAACGTGTGAGGCACGATATTTGTGGAAACAGGCATCGAGCCTGGACAGTCTGTAATAAGTAAATTTGTTTTCAGTTACCCCTGCATCAAGCCAGAACGAGCTTCTACATCATCACCGCGAGGAAGCCACAACGGGACCTGAAGCCGGCACGACATCGGGAATCGATCCAGGAACGTTGGGCGTACCTGATCAGCGCGACGTCGAAGGGGACATCTTCCAACCATCTAAGGAGCTGTACGAAGGATTCACACAAGATAGAACGTCTTGAATCGTTCACCGGTATCTGCTGCAAGCGTCTTGTCATGATGTGGTAAATTCAGTGGTCCACAGGAAGTGCCGCTCCGTCATGTCATCAATCATATAAGGTCAGAGCTTTCCAATTCTGTTTCAAGCATGTCATTTAAATTTAGATAGAAACAGGGGGGCCGTCAGCCAACAGGTTAGTTTATGGTAGGAAAATTCTTGGTAATAAAGAGCTAGGCCTCAAGCTCGAACCCCGTACATTAGGGTAGGTAGTAGGTTGTATATTCCTTGTTGGTGTGATTATATTTCATTTCGATAGTATTATATTAGTGTACGTGTAATCTTCATGGGTCAGGTCGAACTCCCTTGGTCATGTTAGGTAAGTCTGACAGACAGGCACTGTTTATAGTGTAGCGTTTAGGCGTATGTCTTTGCAGACGTAGGTTGTGTATTTGAGATTAGGATGTACCCCGTAACTCACCTAGCTTTACTGACAGAGTGAGCGAGTCCGTATGTTTGAGAGATGTGGGCATTATGCATGTAGCTGACTGTATGAATTGATATGAGAGAGCCCCAGCACAGATTAAGAGTGTATTAGATGCATTTGAGATGCCTTATTGTGGCTATGTGATTATAGCTTATTGAATTGCTGGTGATATTGAGATGAGGGCGTGTAGCCCATGTGTATTTAAGAGAGCGCTTTAGCAGTCAGATTATATGAGGTACTTTGAAAAGCTGTTGCGAGCTGTTTGTGCTTACCTCACACACACACACACACACACACACACACACACAAAATTCTCCCCTTCGAATTGGTGCTCTTTTCTCCGTCTGCGGTTACGAACTGTCTGCTTCCCGGCTGCTTGTATTACTGCTGTCACTGCTTGCCTGTATGGCGCATCCACTCTGACGTCACGCCTATAGTATGTTCTCGATCTACCCCGCTGGCATATATATATGGCCTTGCGTCGTTCATTCGGCAGGTCAGTTGTGGTATAACCTTGTTGAAGACAGTGGGAGCTGGAACTCCCCACACGGCTGGACCGTGTCCATTTTACTTGTAAAGTTCGTACTGGACTTCTGTCAAGGGTGAGCAGACACTGTTTCTTTCTATCATTTAACGTGCCCTACCTTCCTATACTTGGGCTTCGCCGTAGTAATGAAAATTGAACTTTGCTCCCTTCAGGATACATCTGAGTATTCATGCAGCGCAAATGTTCTGCCTTTTGGACATTCATATTCCTAAAATGTGGTGTAAATGGTGCACTGGACAGCTGATCTAATATTCTAGTCCATAAACATTTCTTACTTTTGAGATGAACTTTTGCATCGCGTCTGTTAGTGCTGGGGACTTGGCGGCTTGATCCTTATCCTATCCCATTCCTCCGTTTCTTATTTCCTTATTCTATCCTTTATCTTCTATCTATTTTTATTTCTTTCCTTATCCCATCTATCTGTTAATTTTGCGTAAAAATGGCGCTTGCTCAAAAGATGTGGTCTGCTAATTTAATTTGTATGTTCATCGGTTAGCTTCTATTTTATTATCGCTTCTGCGCATGTGTGTTTTAATCCCTTCTGGGATTATTTGTTAGAATTCCTTTTTTTTTCTTTCTAATCTACCAAAAGGTTCAGTCCCTGAAACTGGAGATTGGTTTATTTCAATTGTGAATCTCTTGAATTGTTTGGCATGAGGTTACATTACAATGTCATATTGTAAATATTGTATCAATTTGTGAGCTTATCTTGCAACTTTGTATTCTACTGGCACGAGCCTGAAACTTTATTTGATGTACCTCCCTTCTAGCGTATTGTGTAATATAATGCAAAGAAACTGATTTCAGAATCTACGGGTTTCCCCCCCATTCTTTTTCTTTTTCCCCTAATTGCAGTGTCGGAACATATGTCCAAAGATTGTAGTCATTGGTGCTTAGGAATTCGATTATGACGATGTAATTAAAATTTGTATCACCTATGTGTCTTAAAATCGAACTTAACGCTTTTTATTACGCCATATGCTGGTTCATACTATGTGTTCTGATGTAAATATAATTTGTTACCCCTTTGAGATTGGTATAATATATTTGTTATTTCCAAACTTGTTTTTCAAAATTCTCTTTCACGAGTTCCTTTCCCCTATTACTTCTGTTTTCACTGGTACCTACTACGGCAATTCTCTTGGGTAGCGGCCCTTTAACTTGTTTATGCACATGTATGGAGCTCTAAATTGCTCTGTTTACGGTAATGTTGACACGATGTATTGAACTGTTATATTCTCATGTTGCACGCTTCTTGGCACTCTGCGCGGTTGTGTACTGTCAGTTCTGGGTACTTTGATATCTTGTTGTCTAGTGTCCCGATCAAGGGCACTTTCTTAAAAGCAAATCTCAATTACAACGCTATTTCTAGAAAGTTTATAGTAAGCAAAGACACTCTCAAGTACAAAGACCGTAACAAAGCGAAGTTTCTTAGCACTCAGCTACAAGTCAGTCAGCTGAGCTCATAAATTGTGTGGACCGCTGCCTGTCGAGTGCACTGCTGGTGAGGGTTGTTGTGCCTGACGTCACAGTCTTGAAACTCGGTTATATTGCTGTCTACAGCTTGTCGAGTGTGTAGAGGGGAGAGGACGACCTTGATGTTTTGACGCAGGGAGAGATTTTAGTTCTGTTTGTTTTGCTTCATTTTAACACTTGCCCGTTTGATGTTGACCCCTTGGACAAGGTGGTTGTGTTCCTTTGATATTGTTTTTTTTTTTTTTGTATATGATTATTCAACGCCTTGCTCTTCATTGGACCAGGGATGTAGACCAGGTCAGGGCACTGTACATTATGTGTTTATATTTGTTTGCACCGGGGTTCGATGGTACGAGGCATAGTAAAATTTTATGGGGAGATTACTGTTAGATGTGTATTTCAGCAGATATCCATTTTCTCTTTATTTCATTACTTACACAATTGTACCATGCTTGTTACAGCAAAGCTGTTTCGTGAAGGCAGTGAACTGGTAGTCATCGGCTCAACATTATCTTTACCCCAGTCACATTTGAAAGCTCTTATATTTGTAAATAGTATTTTTATGTAATAAATCCCCGATTGTAAAACTTTGAATGCAGCGATGTTTTCTGTTAGATATTTTTTCTTGGTAGGATTTTTCTCTTACCCTGCATCATATCGTATCCACCTAAGTTATCTTTTATGCCCTCATTTTTCACCCTGATGCCCTGATTCATGTTTTACTGAGCTGCGGATTGTGGATACGCCTGTAAGGTAAGACGTGCCGTACATCTTTTCTTGGATGTATGGGTCACTATGATGTTCTTGGTTCGAATTCGGCATTAGCCCGACGAGAATCAAAAACATTATAGGGCACAATATATATAATAGAACAAAATGATAAGATAAGATGTCCACTCTTCCTTTAATATCAATGGAGATATATAAGTCAAGGTCAAGTGTTGTGTGCGGTTGGCAAGGCCACAATATCATGTAGCAGGCAGTGTGTGGAAAAGTACAATCCACAAACAACGGTGATGCCGACATTTGGCGAAAAAGCGTGCAAATAATCAGTTTGTACGCACCGAACACTATCGTGAATGCCAATGAAACTGCATTGCTTTTTTTTTAATGCCAAGCCCAAACGGACTTTGTTTTAACGCTCAAGCAGACGCGCCAGATTTCATGACAGACACGCTTGGGGTGCCTTCCATCCCACATATCACTGTATTGTCAAATATGAATTAGTGTATTAATTGGATATTTTAAGATTATGTGAGAATGACTTTCTGTGACATGTAGGGGCATACTTCCTTTGAAACTCTTCTCCGCTGTATTTACAGAATGAATCATGCACACCGTATTTTTTTAATTTTATTTATAGTTTTGCATGTTTCTAATAAATGCACTTTAGATCCTAGAAAACTACTTAGAAGCCTACTTTCGTCTTAAATACAGCAAACGGAATAATAAATGAAACAAGATAATGCACTTTAGATATGTTTATTTGAAATTTTAAAAACCTGAATTTATGGAGGGTGAACTTTGCAAAGCAAATAGTTAACTTGACAAAGAATGTTGCTCATGGAAGAAATGTACCAAAAATACATATTAGTGTACTATTGAATCTTAAATGACAATTCACATATCTTAACTCTACCGGAAGGTACACCTCTATTCCCCTAGTTCAAAATCAGCGCCTTAATAAACTCCTCTATTGATCAAAAGGTGAAACTGATACCATATGAAGTTGGAAGTGTAATCAGAAGATGTCACCACTGAAATATTAAGTAACTGTGTTATTGTGAAGTTTCCTAAACTGATTGATTTCTTCTTGTTTTGTTTTGCCATTCATCAAGAAGTTTGGACATTCCTCCACAGATGACACTACCAAAAACTCTGATCATGCACTCTGGTGCAAAGTGAAAGAACTTATAACTTAAAGAAGTTTTGTATTTCTAGGGTTTCATAACGGAATCTATGTTAATTTATTTTTGTGTTGGCAACACTTCTTTTTCTTTCCGCCAGTTTTGAATCTAGCCAATCATGAATATTTGTAATTAATTTTCAACCAATCCTGCATTTCTTGTTCACTTTGTGTCAACCAATAAAACTTGAGAGGGCGTCTGGATTGGTTCTGATGTATCTCGAACCTTCCCTGAGGGTATATAAGTTGCGGCTTTATGAGCTTTCTTGTCAATTGATCGCCATTTTTCTAATTGTGTGTGTGTTAAGGCAAGAGGCCTTCTTTGGCCGGCAGAACATCTACCAGGTAATGGCCACAAATTCTCTTTTCTGTAGCTACCTCCGCAGCTTTATCCAAGGGGAAGGTCCAAATCTTCAATTATGTAACGAACTTTTCTAAAATGTGGATCCTTCTTCGCCTAATGTAAAAATTTCATAAAAGTTATAACTGTAAATCAGGGATAGAGAGCGAGTTACCCTCTCAAGCTCCCGTTCATCTTGGTTTGTGGTGACTCCGTTTTCGACCTTTCCTTCCTGTAATGAATTACCGTTATTTTCATGCAAGCCACCTCGGTAGTTTGGGACTAGCCCCAGTTTCATCGGCTGAGAGGCCTGTAGGTTTTAATTTCTCATTATCTGGGAGTGCTGTGTACGCCTCCGTTCAGTCTGTGTTTGGGCAGTTTATTTAACCTGTTCTTTTTTTTGCAAAGGCCCAGTAGGTTGGGTACTAGATACCTCTGTGTAATACTATTTCTATTTGTAATTCGTGCCTTGAGAGGGCAGAGAGTGTTAGAATTTGATGTAATATTGCCTCGTATAGGCTGGAAGAAAGTGAGAGCCTGTTAGCTCTGGAAAGCTAGATATTGTAATTTAAGGAGCAAATTCTCTAGAACTAGGGGATTTTTGCATGTGACTAAGTTGTTCCTCATTATGAATTGAAAATTTTGCAAAATTGAGCTAGTTGCTCAGAATTGTAGACTAAGGGCTTGAAGCCCCTAATCTGTAAATATTCAGTAATCTTGGATTGTCCAAGATTTGTTTCAAGATTGCCAATTGTACCTGTCATGTTGTTATTTGTTAATTTTGGAAATTCTGAAGAAATATAACCTTTGTTAAAGCTTCAATTCAATTCTTGATGTTGTAGTTAGACCCATTCAAGCCCGCACCTTCTTTTACCTCTCTGAATTCCACGAATACCCCGGAACATTAACAACCAACAGTAGATTCCTTAAACGTCCTGTGCTTTAAAAATATGGCAATGATGGGGGGGGGGTCCCCCCTCCTTGAAGGAAGGTTCAACTTTTCAACTTCAATACCATTGATGCACTTCACCGCTGCCTTCAGACGAACAGGGAGGGTCTGTATAATAGCCCGAGATGCTAAATGTGCTTTCGTGAGCTGAACACCTAATTCTTTGAGAAACAATCTTCTGACATTTGTATTGTCTAGTCCAGTATTTTTCCTGTAAATAATAAAAGCATTTATGGCTGCAACATTTAGCGTTGCAGGAAATACTGTTAGTGGGCAACGTTTACACTTTGTAGATACAGTATATGTTCCACGGAGCTTGCTAAAGACATCGATACCACCCTTATTTAAATTGTAATCAGCGATCATGACAGGTTCCTGTTGAACTCCAGTTTCAGGATCGATTTTGTTGTCATGATGCATTGTCGAGGCGACAACTACTTTTTCTGGCTTTGGAACATAGAAGTTATGGATATGTCCTTAGAAAATGCAAAGAGGCTTGAACATTTCTCTCTGTGCAGTTCTCGCTTATTCAGGCGCATAGCTCCAGTGCAAGCGAAATTGTGTTCCTTCAGAAAGTCCTTAGCGGGAGGAATGCTCATAAACCAGTTGTCTTAAAAATATGTTTGTCCACTGCCACTGATTGGGGCAATTAACCATTTCACTACATCAGCTGAAGAATTTGATCCACGATATGGTCCTTCTGGTTGTACGCCAACATACACTTCCATATTACAAGCGTAGAACCACCAAGAGTCAGCCAGTCCAAAAATCTCGATACTACATTCACCAATATCAACATGCCCCGCATTAAAGACTATGGCACCATGAAGAAAGGCACCCGATACTTGAAATATCCTTCAATACGTGTATTTACGTTGCTATTGCAAGTAGAAGAGGTCGCCTCAGAGAAATTGTGATGAGAACTAAAGTTACAGGGGAATAAATTTTTCACATACTTGGACGGCAGACTATTGCTGTAGAGCCCAAAGACTTCAGATGCAGCACTGACCACAGATCTGAGCTTGCGGGAGAAATAGGGTTTCGTTACATTAAATGCCGCTTCTTCCGTCGTTCCAAGCAAATAATTATTGTCCAAATCAGCGAAATTGTCCCAGAAATTCTTCAAAGTATCGGACAATTAACAGTCATGGGAGAATTAAAACTTTTGTATATATATATATATAGTACTAGGAAATGCCTATGGCCTGGAACATATTTTTGGTTACATGAATATTTGCAATGGGACTGCTCGAATGTATGTGTAGAGTGCACGAGGTAAAGGTATGGCACGGAGCTGTGAGCAGCGAGCGAGATAACGTCAGCAGCTGGAAGTATGCGGAAGACAACTATCACGTGAACTTCCAACCCCTTTGAGATATTGAAAAAATGACTTATGATCAGTAGCTCATTACCTGAATGTTAACATGCTATAATTTCATGAAAATCAGTCCAGGGATTTTTGAGTTATTCAGCTACAAAGAAACTGCATTTTTTCACGAGGAGAAACAGCTGACTTCAACAATCCGTATAAAAGGACAGGGTCCAGCAAGGCATATTTCAGTTACAACTTGCAACTCACAGCTGACAGACTGTCATGCTGGTCTCCGCTTAAGGGTCTGCAAGACTCGAACCCAATAATCTTGTCGCGTATTATCTTTGATACAATCTTTGTCGTACTTGTAAAAACTGTATAGTATTGTGGAACTTAGAAAATTTCAAGTGCTCGGAGGAGAACATAAACATTTTACGGTGCTATTTCAGAACTTATAACATTTTTGCGATTCACAAACTTCCTACTTTTTGTGATAGAAAGTAAACAACTTCACTTAACTTAGTCTTGTGCTAACACTCAAACATGATTTACTTTGAACTGTTATAGTGAAAAACTGAACATTAAGGCTATTTTACAACAATTTAGCTGAGTACTAATTTTATTCAGTGGAATAATCCATAATATCTCTAATTCATGTGTGACGAATATTAAGGAAAGTTTGAATTAAACCAGACTTGTGTCGCGAGTGAACTACATTTTACAGTTCGTAGCATGATAGACATTTGAACTCTTATTCAATTAGAATCCTAACATTTGTTATACATTGAACAAACTTTGAATTACATGTGTAAATGGTATAAACTGTGTTTCCAATTAGTCAAGCAATAATTACTTTCTGCTAGTGACTTAACATTTTTGCACTAAAGAAAAATCGTACCAATTTGACACACATAACCACACCGTCAGTTGAACGTTCTCGTGTTCGTGAAATTCATTAGTGATACCAGAAACCCTGACAGAGTGCCTTTTTCACCGTATCAATTTGATGTTCAAGTCGACGTGGGACTTAATGTGGTACATCATAGGATTTAAAGTGGTACATCCTGGAGATGGTACGTGGTACTATGTTGGACATCACGACATCGGTTGCAAAGGAGTTCCAAATGCTGTTCACTGAACAGCATTTTCCAGTTCCAAGACTAATCAGGTGATATAAGTGCCTTTACCAACAATCTTACAACAGAATAAATTTTTTCTCAAAGATTGACCTTTAAGAGTGATTTCTTAATTTTCGACGAACTATCATCGCTGATTGGTAGTCACATAATTCACATAATATTTCCAAGTGTTGATCAGTACTTATAAAATAGAACACTACACTTTGAGAGAAGATTAACTTTACCTTCCTTTACATTCTTAAGTGTTAACTTTATAAAGAGACTGTAGGAATTTTGAAACTAGGATTATTCATTCTCAAAGTGAAGTGATTTATTTTCACATAATATTTTGGCTAATTTAGGAATGAACTCGATGGATGAAGCTGTACGCATAAACCAGCTTCGGTGGTGGGGTCATGTGAGGCGAATGGAGGAGGATAGGTTACCTAGGAGTATAATGGACTCTGCTATGGAGGGTAAGAGAAGTTAGAGGTAGACCAAGACAATGAAGGTTAGACTAGGTTTCTAACGATTTAAAGATAAGAGGTATAGAACTAAATGAGGCCACAACACTAGTTGCAAATCGAGGATTGTGGCGACGATTTTTAAATTCACAGAGGCTTGCAGACTGAATGCTGAAAGGCATAACAGTCTATAATGATTATGTATGTATGTAATATTTTGCGTTATTTCTCAAGACGAACTCTAGGAACTTGATGAAAGGAATTATTAATTTTGAATTTCATTTATCACAAAAATTAATTGAAAATTTACGATACTGCTGGAGTCAAGCAAGATTAAATTCAACAGAAGATATTTAAATTTGATTTTCTATTTTCAAATTCGAAATAGAGGAATTATTCATGCTATCTACAAGTTGAATGAACTTAAAATTTTAAAGTACCATCTATTAGTTCACACTGCGAATACCATTCTCTGTATCTACTCCTAAGAACTGAACACCCCTTAGTTAAGTCTCAGGCCCCTTTCCCTTTGACTTTTCCTGGTACTATACACAGTGAAACCTTGGAATGCGAGTAACTTGGTCTGTGAGTGTTTCGCAAGACGAGCAAACATCTAAAATAAATTGTAACTTGATAAGCGAGTGACGTTCCGCAGTACGAGCGTCACTTGTGCCTACGTTTTCCCCTACCCTCTATTTTGCTGAATGGATGAACGAGGTCTTTGGTCCTGTAGTAAAGAAATACGTTGCAGAAAATAATCTGCCGCTCAAAGTCTTGCTGGTTATGGACAATGCTGCTCCTCATCCACCAGGCCTTGAGGCCTCTAGGATGACTTACTGGAGGAATTCAAGTTCGTTAAGGTTAAGTTGCTTCCTCTCAACACTACTCCATTACTCCAGCCTATGGATCAGAAGTCAATTCGAACTTCAAGAAGCTATACACCAAAACATTTCAGCGATGCTTCGAAGTGACCGAAGGAACAAACCTTACCCTCCGAGAGTTTGGGAGGAATCATTTCCCCAACGTGAACTCTCACTTCTGGTTGGGGAAAGCTGTGGCCTGACTGTATTCTTGGACGTGACTTTGAGGGGATTGTTGGTGAAAATGAGCCGCCGATTGTCTATGAAATTGTGTCCTTAGGGTAGACTAAGGGGCTGGAGGTGAATGAAGTGGACAATCAAGATCTGGTGGAACATCAATAGCCAGGAACTAACCACCAACGAACTGATGGACCTGCATCACAAACAACAGGAGGAGGTTATGGAGATCTTGTCTGGGGAAGAAGAGGAGGAAAAGTCAATGCAATCTCTCACTTCAACTAATATTCGGGAGAAGTGCAAAATTTGGAAAACAGTGCAAATTTTTTAAGAAAAGCACCACCTGAATAAGGCTGTAGCAGTGCGAGCGAAGAATCAGTCCAATGACAATGCAATGTCACATTTTTGTGAAATCTTCAAAAAGAGGCAAATGCAACAGTCATTGGACATGTTACTTGTTAAAGTTGCCCAAAAAGAACAAAATTCCAGTGAGGTAACAGATAGCAGTAATTTCATTACTGAAATTCGTGCTACACAGCAACTCTTCTCATGCCATCTCTCGTCTCCCTTACACGAACAAGGATTCTATTGTAAGGAAAAGTGCACTTTAATTTGTTTTACGTTACGAGGACGGTTAGAAAAGTTCCCAGAATCACCGCTAGATGTCAGTGCTAGAGCAACGAAGTTTCTGCGCAATAATCACACATCCTGTGTGAGTGAACACGTGGCGCGTCAGTGCTCTAGCTGCAGGAGCGTGGCAGTGACGACTCTTTGTTGTTGTTCCCGCGTAGTGATTTGTGACAATGGAAAAAACAAATTCGAGCAGTGATTAAATACTTTGTAAAAAAAGGTATGAAAGCAAAGGAAATTCATGCCGACTTTCAGAACACACTGGGGGACATTGCTCCTTCATTTTCAACTGTTGCCACGTGGACCAGCGAGTTTACATTTTGGTCGAGAGAGCTTTGATGATGATGAACCGTATAGTGGATGGTCAAAAAGTGTTACAACCCCAGAATTTGTCGCAAAAGTGCATAAAATAGTCATGGAGGATTGTCGACTGAAAGTGCGGGAGATTGCTGAAGCTGTAGGGATGTCTTCTGAACGGGCATATTATATTTTAACCGAAGAATTGGGTATGAAAAATTATCCGCAACCAACAAGATTTTTTGCGCCAGTTTGTGACTACAGATGAAACTTGGGTCCACTACTATACCCCACAGACAAAACAGCAGTCAAAACAGTGGAAACGTGCTGATTCACCACCACCAAACAGAGCAAAGGCAGTGCGTTCGGCCGGAAAGGTCATGGCCTCAGTTTTCTGGGATGCAAAAGACATTCCGCTGATAGATTATCTTCCTACTGGACAAACAATTACGGGGCAATACTATGCAAACCTCCTAGACCAACTAAAGGAAAAGATACGCAAAACAAGGTCTGGTTTGGCAAGGAAAAAGGTCATCTTTCATCAGGACAATGCTCCACCGCACACAAGTGTTACTGCCATGGCAAAACTTCATGAACTGGGGTACGAATTTTGCCACATCCACCTTATTCACCTGATTTGGCACCATCAGACTTTCATCTATTCCCCAAGCTGAAAATTTTCCTCGGTGGACGGAGATTTTCTACAAGGAAGAATTGACAGCCGAATTGGAGAGGTATTTTGCAGGCCTGGAGAAATACCATTTTCAAGATGGGATCAAGGCATTGGAACATCGCTGGACCAAATGCATTAGTCTACAAGGAGACTATGTTGAAAAATAAAAGCAGTTCCACCGAGGTAAGATACTTAATTCTAGTACATTCTGAGAACTTTTCAAACCACCTACATATTACAAAAGCGCTAGTCTGGTTCCCTCGGATGAATGGCCAACGTCATGTGCTATTATTGAACAGCAAAGAAATGTTAATAAAATAAACAAGGTACACCACTCCTGAAACGTATTAACAATATTTTACATTTTATTTCCCATTGTTTGGTGATGAGCAGAAACTCTCCAACTCTTCATATAAGAATTGGAGATGTGATGGATATTATTGATAACCTCCAGTACTTGGGTGATGTTCTGTCCTCAGACAATACCATACAGCAAGAAATTAGTAACAGAATACAGAAAGTTTTCAAATTCTATCATGCTGTACATAAAATACTTTGGGATGAAACATTTCCGCTTGTTTCCATGATCAGCTTGTACAAAATATACCTGGCACCTACGTTGATGTATGGTCTGTAGGCAGCAACAATTACTGGACCAACAAAGAATAGTCTTCATGCAACAGGACTGAAGTTCTTCCATTCTAGTATTTAAAAAGAAAAAAATGGGATGAAATAAGGAATGTGGATAACGGACAGCAGCTCAGATTGGAAAGAAACTTGCTGGAAACCCCTACAATTGAAGAGATTGAAATGGTAGGGTAACATGAAAAGAATGGATCACCAAAGGACTCCTCAAGCATACTTGGACTGCAGTGTTCCTGGGAAGGGCCCAAAAGTAAGACCTCGTGTTGTTTGAGAGAAGCAGATTTTCAAGGACCTTGAATTATTTAGTCACAAATTCCATTTTTAAGTTGAAGGTAAACCAATTCCATTGTGCAGAAGGTGCTTCACTATAAGCTTTGATAATGGCGTGTGGTGCCTTTGCTGGCAGGACCTAGTGTTTACAGTGCACTATGTCTTCTGGTATGGGCTACAGCAACTGAGTTACTGTCATTGATCTGTCTCAGCTTTATCCTTGGCTTTGACAAAATGAAAGTGACTGAGGTATGAGTGCTGCTAGTAATGCCATTTCTTCTGCAGCCAGTCCCTGCTATGAATGGTGTGAAAATATTGCTCATAGGGTCAGTTGGTGCATACATTTCAGTGGGCTTGGCAGACTGATATGTAACAGCAACTTCTGGCTCGGTGAGGAAAGCAACGGGAAACTACCTCGCTCCTCATTTCCCTAGTACTCCTCTTCAGTGATGCCTAGGCCATCTATGACAGCTGATGGCAGAACTGTTGAGGATCCAACCAGCCTTTGGGCTGAGGACTACACATAACAATGGCGTGTGGCCATCGAAGAGCCCTGGTGCAGCTTGTTTGAATTGACGCTGTACAGGTGATCTGCCTGTCTGAGGATGGAGCCATGCATTATGAAGAATTCCAGTGCCGAAGACTACACACATCCAGCCCCTGAGCACTGGAATTAACCCCTTAAGTGGGGAGCTCTTTTACATTCCGGCTCACTCTGAGGTGGGGAGGGATTTCCCTGCTTGAAGAAAATAATTACTTGCTTAAAACCAATCTTAGACTAAAGTGAACTATAGAAGAGCCCTAAGAGAAATATTTACTTGAATACAGTGAAACAAGGAAATGCCATTTGGTCCTTGTTTCAAGGATGGTAAAATCCTGATATTCACCTCCTGCGGTAGAGGGGGGGGGGGGGGGGGCAACGACTGCATATAAAAATATAATATAATAATATTTTATATGCAAGCGGCTAACCAATGAAGGGACCGATTATCTCCCGGTATAAGGAGAGCCCTATACCAAGTGTCAACAGTCTCTTGGAGAGTAGATGAACGGGTATGGGTAAGGGCACTATTGTCCTGGGGACAAGAAATTGTTCCTAAAGGCGGAGGAACAAGTTTGGTCAACTGCATTAGGATGCAGAAGGTGACGGGAAACCATTGCATTAAGGATCCTGAGAGATATTCCAATAAATTCATATGGCATGGCTGACACGTCAAGATCAGAGCTGGCTGTGAGGATCATCAACCTCCATTCGGAGACGTCTTAAGAAGAAGTGTACTTAAGATTTAAAATTTTCTGTTATGTTGGTTAGCAATTTTGAGGGATCCAGTTTATCACATCCTGTTCATAGGTGACACACTGACTATATTACACTACACATATTTAGTATTAATAGTGTTGTCTTTTACAGCTGTTCATTAAGATACAAGGGACATTCAATATATAATGCAACACATTTTATTTCTTGGACAATTTTGGTTTTAAAAAGTTGGAATTTTATTTGGAACGTCTTTGAATATTTCCACTTTGTCTTGTAGAGTTTCATTAATTTCCAATAGGTTGCAGTGCTATAACTAGTCTTCAAAATGGAGTCTGTAACTGTGGTGCGTACCAAACAGAGAGCAGTTACTGAATTTCGTTTGACAGAAAATCAGGGTATCACAGATATTCATAGGTGCATGCAGAAAGTCAATGGATACCTCGCAGTGGACAAAATCACGGCGAGTTGTTGCACGATGCACTTCATCCCAACAAATTCGAGCAAACCTGTGATCTCTCACGTGCCAGCCAGTTGCAAAGTGCGGACACCCTTATTCAAGGCGATCGATGGATCACAGTCAGATACCTCACTGCTGAACTTAACGTCTGTTTGTAGTGCTGACACACTTCACCAGTTGGAGTATTCAAAGCTTCGTTCCCGCTGGGTTCCTCGACACCCAACGGAAGAGCACAAAGAGCAAAGAAGAAACATCTGCGAGGAATTGCTTGCTCATTATGAGGCTGAAGGTGACAATTTCTTTTCAAATGTCACAGGCAGTGAAAAATGGATTTATCACTTCGAACCGGAAACAAAACGGCAATCCATAGAGTGGCACCACACTAACTCTCCCACACAAAAAAAAGTTCAAAACTGTACCCTCAGCTGGTAAAGTCATGGCTAAGATCGTCTGGGACTCTAAAGGGATTATTCTGTTCGATATCTTCCCTCGTGGTGAAACAATCCACTCTGAAGCGCATTGTGCTACTTTAAGGCAACTGAATAAACTACTTCAGCGTGTTCGTAGCCACAAAAATGCAAACAAACTTCTCCTTCCCCATGACAATGCAAGACACAAGCCTGCGCACCCAACAGGAGCTCACAAAATTACAACGGACCATTCTTCTTCATCCATCTTACATCCTGGATCTCGCGCCTCGTGCCCTCCATCTGTTTGGCCCAATGAAGGATGCACTCCGCGAGAAACACCACGTGGATGATGTATTTATCCATGCAGTACGATGCTGCCTCCAACATCGACAAGTCTAGTGGTACAATGCAGGCACATAGGCCCTTACATCACGGTGGTGTCGTAAGGCCATAGCACTGAACGGAGACAATGCTAAAAAAAATGAATAGGGCAATGCGACAAAAGGATTGGGGAATAACATGGTGTATTTGAATCCTCAATAAAATCAACCTGCTTTTATAAAAAAAAAAAAAGAAAAGTGTTGCATTATATACTGAACTCCCTTCGTACACATAGAAGCAGACTATGTTACATACCCTGTCTCGGCTTCAGATAATTTGCATGATTGCACTCCGAAACGTGGTAGTTTTCCTGGTATGTAAACACCCTTTCCATAACAAGAGGTTCTCATCAATTAACACTTTCCCATCAGGGGTGCAAGCTTCTGAAAAGATTTCTACCAGATGGTCAAATACTGGCTATACCTTATAAACTGTGGGACGAATTTGTCCATTGTCAGAGAAATGTAAAAAGCAGTGGAGGAAACATCTGTCATCAGCTCAGAGAAAACTGGCATGGTCAACAACTGTAAGACAAACAAAATCCTAATTACTTTACGTTTCTGTGCAATCCCCTGCAGCAGTAGTAGTATGGCCATGAGAAGCTTTATTTTGTCTTTATTTGTCGCGACCGTCTTCGCCTCAACTCCATTTCGTCCAACCTGGCTTTTATGCACGATTTTCTGCTGGGTATAAAGATATGTCAGTTCAGTTATGTTATGGCATATCTCATTATCAAAAAATAATTCAAATGTTTTGCTCAGTTTTGTTTTCCATAAAAGCCCTCCCTTAACATCATGATGGAATTTTGGATACAAGCAGAGCCATCTTTGTCAATTTTCAGTCTAAGTTGGTGAAGAAGTTCCTCCTTAAGACGCCGCCTCCGAGCGGAGGTTGGCGATCCACGTAACTAGCTCTGATCTTGACAGCGCAGAATGGAATGCCACTTCTGAAGTGCAGCAGTGCCATCTTCGAACGTCTTTCAGCCATGAATTTCTTCTTCTCCTAACAGATCTCTTCCCCTGTATCTTTCCTTCAATGATAAGCTGTAATAACGGATACCTCTCATATGTCCTAGGTATTGTGTTTTCCTCTGTTTTATGGTGAGCAGTAGTTTTTTTTTTTTTTCATCCGACAAAGGACCTCGGTATTTGAGATTTTCATTACCCAGGGTATCCGCAAGAGATGGCGATACAGGAACATTTTGAAGGCATCAATACGTTTTTCTATAATTGGGTCCAGAGTCGAGCTTTCACATCCATATAGGAGAACAGAAAATATATAGCAGTGGATCATACGAATTCGTAGTTGGAGACAGATTTGACCTCACAAAGGTAATTGTTTCCTAGCCCGCTCAATTCTAGATATCTCCCGTTTGGAGTTACATTGGTCAGCCAAGATGGTACCCAGATATTCGAGAAGACACTTGCTCAACTATATCTTTTGTGAGATTTGTCTGAATTGTCTTCGTAGAGAACACCATTTTCGCCTTTGAGGGGTTAAAATATAATCAAAATTCTTCACTGTGCTGATTGAAGCAGTTTCTGAAGTTCTTTTATCAGTTCTGAAATTGTAAACTGATCCCAGTACAGGTTACTGATTATACGTAAGTCATCGGAGTCAATACCTGTTGATCTCAGAATCTCTCTCAGCTTATTGTGCCTGACACAATCAAAAAGCTTTCTTATAGTCTATAAAACATGCATAGACATCAACATTCATATCTCTGCACTTCTGTAACAACACATTTAACAAGAAGAGTGTCTCACTCCAACTCCATTTCAGAAACCGAACTGATTCTGATCCATGTGGGATTCACATTTTTTTGCATATTCTAGTGTGAATGATTCGCAAGAATATTTTGAGCACGTGAGACATCAAAATTATCATACGATAATCATCGCACTGAGACGAGTTAGGCTTCTTCGGTAGTGGCATGAAGGTTGATTTCAGCCAGTCTGATGGTATTTCTCCTGATACATATATTTGATTGAATAATGATTTAAGATATTGAGGCCGGTAGATTACCATTCTGTTATTACTTTGAGAACTTCAGTGAACACACCGTCAGGTCCATTTGCTTTACCATTCTTTTGAAGTTTTACGGCATGTACAACTTCACTTTGTTATTTCAGGGCTATTTTCCTTTATTCTCTCGTCAGATGAAGGAGGATCATTTGTCATCTTTGAAGAGATTTTCTATATATTCCTTCCATCGTTCGAGTTTCCCTTCCACACCCAAGATTTCACTATTGGCATGAGACCTATGCGGAGTCCATTTTTAAGGAATATTTACTGTGTGGTGTGGAATGGTGTTGAATATTTTATTTGTAAATCTTTTTAAGGAATGTTTACAGTATGAGGTGGAATGTTGTGGTAGAATATTTTATTCATATTCCATTTATTTGAATTCCCTTTATCTACTTAAGTAACTACTAGATTGTAAATTATTGTTCTGTAATAGCTGGAACAGTCCAAAAAGGTTGTGACGCGGACTTTTTCGACTGTCGATTCTAGAAGCATGTCGTTTCTAATTCTGGAAGATGGAAAGTTTGCGATTAGTGTCTATGTTCGGGAATATTGTGTAAACATCGTGACTGGATAAAGAGTTATGATTGGTGGATCCGGGTGGTGATAGGCAAGCTCCTGTGCTCTGACTGGCCACTTGATAATCACACCAAGGCCAGACTTCCCTTTTTAATTCAGCGAGGCAGGATTTCGTGGTTTTTCGTTCTCTCGTCAGTTCTGTGATAAGACGCATGTCGGCGACTCCTCGTTCCCGAGATGGGCTACCTTGGGGTAAGCACTCAATTTCAGTTTTGCTTTATTTACATTTAATGTCCGCTTGTATTTTCACATAGGAGTTTGCTCTACCCGCCCAGACTCGCCACCTAATTTCTCAAATGTCTTAGGAAGCATGTTAACTTTCATTTAATATTGTATTTGTATCTTGCGTTTCCTCTTACCTTGAAATGTGTAATATAGAGCTTGAATTATCCCATATTTAGTTAACCTCTTCACCTAATAGCAAAGCTCTTGGCAAGTACATCTAATTTGTATTTCGTAAATTGTGTAACTGGATGGTGTAGATAGATAAGATGAATATTGTTTGGAATTTATCTTGTAATGTTTATTCTCGAAAATAATATCTTAAATCGAAGATCACCAGTGATTTTTCTGGAAACGCGCAACCTTCGTATCTCTACGGCCCTGTAGGTTTGCCCAGACCCGTTCCACGTTCCTTATGTTGGTAGTTACGTTGGCCACCCTGATAGTTTTGTGCGTATTGACGCAGTTCATCTATATTCATTGTACGTTAAGGTTTTAAGGGGCCGTGCTAATTAATCTAGTGTTCTCTTGACATATCACTGTATCGTGTAACCGCTGAAAAACGGTTACAGGCATCTCTCAAAATTTGACCATATCGTCTCCGTGAAGGAGTTCCACTGGTTGGAATAATCAGTTTTAACGTCACTACTGTCACTGTCATGATCACTACCTCTCTCTCTCTCTTTCCCAACCACTGCTCATTCACATCAGCTGGGCCTGAACCATGTACATTCAAGTCTGCAGTACTTGTTCCAGGTAAATTCCCACCACTTACAAATTCTGTTGGAAAAACTTAGATTACTAAGATCACTATCCTTCCCAATAATTTCCAACATTTTGTTTATTATGGCCTGTAAATCATCCTCTAATGGTGTGGGCCAGTAATTCCTTTTAGGCATTTTAGTGGGAAAAAAGAAAATGGAAGAATAAGTATCAAACAGAAGTCGGGTCTCTGCAGTTTCAAAGGAAATAATGAATTGTGCCTCCATTGCAGACACATCTGATGATAAATGCCGGGTAACTCGTAGTAAACACACACCCCTGTCGTGAAAGAAGAACTCAAGACTGAGGATAATAAAATAGGTTACAGTTCTCATGTGTCAACAATCCAAGGGTCAAGGCGATGAGCTAAAGCTTCCGAATCGATCAATTATTTTAACCATGATGGTTCAATCTTGTCCCTAATGACTTACATTCAAATCGTCATACCTGCCAACTTTTGAAAAGGGCTATCGGTAAAATTCACACGCGACAAAAAATCTAACAGTTTGACATACCCCGGTTTGACAAACATAATAATAATACAGTGAAAATCTATTAAGAAGTTTTTCAAGGGACTGCAAAAAAACTTAAGCAAGAAACTTCTTAAAAGGGGTACCGTAATGCCCAAAAACTTTCTGTACTTTAAAATACATGTGAAACACACAGCCAACAGATTTCCTTGTTTGTGAACAATACTGAAATAGGCCGACATAAGAGCTGCTAACAGAAAGCCACAATATAAAAATTCGATTATCATGACAATATTTTTAGAGATAAAGTAAAATAATTGATCATACCGTATTATAAATACATTTGATAAGAGAAGGGAACATACTATATAAAAACATTGCAAGGTTTGCTTATTTAAGCAGGCAGAACCATTTCCTTCCATGCTTCCCTTTCCTCCGCACTTATACTCTCTGCTTCGCCACATTGTTTTGTAAACAATGAAGGCTCTATTTTTAAAGCGGTCCAGCCACCCGTTCGACGCGGTAAAAGGTACCCTTAATTTGCGTGTGGGTTTCTCCTGCACAATAGTCCCACTGAAAGGTATGTTTAAACTTCGCTGCTGTTTAAACCATATTAGCAGAGCTTGTTCTATTTCATCGTACTTTTCAAATTTAACTTATAATTTGCTGAAGTATTCCCTGCAGAAGCAAAGATATCTTTTCTTCGCTATAATGCCGTTCAAAGTAGACGGCGGCATCCCTAGCTTCTTTGCCAAAGCAAAGCGGGAAAGTACAGGCGACTCCACTTTCCTTATAATCTCCAGTTGTCTTTCATTGTTAATGCCTTTCGCTTTATCCTTTTCCTCTGAGTTCCGTTCATTTTCACTTAAAATGCTTGTACGTTGATATTACAAGTACAACTAACTTCACCGACTCCTATTCATACTAATTACGACGCTACACTACGCTTGGCAACCCGTAGCTTAGGCTTACAAGACGTAAAGACAAAACTTGTACTACAGTTTGTTAGCATGTGCTTTCTATCTTCCTCACAGCCCCGACACCTGCTTCAAGGATAATGGCAGCAAATGGGAAATCTGGCAACTTATTCTTAGAGATTCTTAGAACCTAGGGCTAAATCACCCCAGCATTCCTACTGGTTGTCACGGCAACGGGCGTAGTTTCTGGCTGTTTCACAAGTACCGCATGGCCAAGCCAGTATCGAGTTTATTTTCCTGCTTCAATCCTCTTCATGCTATAGGTAATGAAAAAAAGAAACGCAGGTTCGAAGTTGCAGAAATGAGTGCATGGAAAAGTATCTGGGATATTACACGGGAGTGATAAAGGCGCAAGAGAAACGCTAGCACATCTAAACGTAAACAGTTTCTTTCCCCGCGAGAATTTTATTTCATGTCTCCTCATCCTTGTGCTACGTTCTGATAATGCGATGTAATAAATACGAGTGACACGATAATACAATGTTTAGCTCGTATTGAGGTAAAATTAAAAATAACTCAATTTTATGCCAACACGTGGTATTGCAATGCCCCTGTGTGCCTCCCACCAACACCCAGTTGGCTATCAACATTCGTTCAACTTCGTACACGATCGGGATCTTTCGTCCGGCTGTTTGGCGGCATGTGTATCAGCCGGCTGCTTCCTGCATAGAGTCGGGAAGTTGTTTTTGTTCACCTCACTAATAATGGACACTGAAAATCTTATCAGTTTAGTTCAAAAACTGAATTTCCTCTATGGCAAGACCCTTAAGTTTTATTGCAACAACAACGTAAGAGAGAATGCCTGGAAGGAAATAAGCAAGGGAATGAAAAATCAAACAGGTTAGAATATTCAATTTTGTGGTAGATTAACAGTAATGTTGTGGACAAATACACTTTACGGTTTTTAATTAATGTTTAGGCCACCTCAATGACTTCAACCTGTCGCGGCCTGCAAATTACTGCATTAAAGTTTTTATCAAACCGCCCATTGCGTGCTTTATGTGTCCCCACATAGAATCCCGTTCGATTCTATTCCGCTAGATTGAACGGTGGAGTAGAAATTTTGACCAATGGATTCGACTCGACTATACCACACGGTGAGCGAGCATCTGGTGTCCGTGTTGTCATAGCGAGACGTCGTATGGCCTTGGCAAGCTTGCACAGGTTCCGTGAAACCAGAGACACACCGCGACCGCGTGAACGGTCTAACACAGGGTGCAACTTGCGGACACTGGAGGGTTTTAACCATGGGCTGCTTTGAGCGGACGTTTTCTATCTCAAGGGGCTGTAAAATCTGAACTGTTTAACCGGGAAATATATTTACAACAGAACACTTTAAATGGGAAAAATATACATATATCTTAATGCAACTGATCAACGGACCAAGAATATCACACTTCTTAGGCGGGAACTTCTTAACCGAGTTTTGCTGTACTTCTGGGCTACAAAATACAATAATTCATGCTTTAAACAGGATACTTCAATGAAACCATGTCTACTTACATTATAGGCCAATGATTTGTAGATGAACATAACAATCAAGAAGAAATCCATGTTAAACAGCAGCAGGCATGGTAAATATTAGTTTGGAGCATACATGACAGGACTTCCTTGATAAATTAAGCAGATATGCGATAATTGAAAAAGGCTTTACATAATACAACTTGTTTAACATAACACAGGCAAGAAATAATATAATACACACAGCAAATCACACACTACTTCGACTTTGAAGTCGTAGTTGTGACCTTTTTAGCTTCGTTCAAAAGGTCTTGAGAAGATGTTTTGTCATAATAGGAACCAGGACTCCTGGTCTTCAAAATAGAAGTAGACTCCAGAGATTCAATGGCCATGCATGATCTGAACTCTGTTCTATTTTTCTTCACAAGGCTGAAAACACGTTCACATTCTGCATTGCTATGGGGTATGGTGAGAATAGGGAGAGTTACTCTAGAAATTTGGTTATACTTCAGAAGACCATCAGCTCCACAAATTCTTGATATTTGTGCCCAACTGGAATCACTTGCAGCGTGTTGATTTGTAGCCGAGTGTTATCTACCTGAAGAGCTGTGAACTGCCTCTGAAGCTCATACATCACCTCATCTGTAGTTTCATTCTCTTCCTTGCGTAACATGACAGGAAAATTTTCCACGAACAAACGAATGGAAGAAAATAGTGCGTCTGTGGAAGCTTGTTGATGTAGTCACAGGCAGTACAAAGGAAGTTTCTTGCTGATGAAAAGAAAAGGGATTTATCTGTATCCTGGAGATCATTCACTATGTTCGAAGTCTGAATGCCAATAACTAACTTATAACTTAAATCATTTCTTCCAGCATGTGCAATATATCACCCCCACATACCGTGCAAAAGGCAAATTTTTTTCCCTTTCTAGATTTTAGTATGCACGGAAAATCAACAGAATATGATTCTTTAAATGTCTGGAAGTTTTGTTTCTTATTGGATTTATTCATGATAATCTACAATAGGAATGTAGCGTATGAAAATGTCCAAGAACAAATGTCACTATATGTACTGAAAATCAAAATGAACCTGGATCACTGAACGTCACATAAAATTATAACAAACACTCAAGGCAGTCAAACACTTCATTAAAACATGTCAAAGCATACTAAGTCTTAAACCACTAAATGAACACGACGCCAACCTCGTGAACAAAGAAAATGCGCATGGTAAAAAGCATACACACACGTGGAACAAATGTAATTTTTCATTCTCTTGTTGAAAATTTAATGGGCTCCGCTAATGAAATCATATCTACTGTACTTACATCATAGGCTAATGATTTGGAGAGGAACATAACAATAAAGAAGAAATCAATGTTAAACAGCATCACGTGTGGTGAATATTAGTTTGGAGCATACATAACAGGACTTCCTCGATATATTAAAGCAGATATATGATAATTGAAAACGGCTTTAAATAATAAAACCTGTTTAACGTAACACAGGCGAGAAATAATATTATACACACTGCAAATCACACGTCAGTTCGACTTTAAAAGTCATAGTTGTGGCCTTTTTAGTATCCTACAAAAAGTCTTGAGAAAATGTTTTGTCGTAACAGGGACCAGAGCTGCTGGTCTTCAAAAATAGAAAAGACTCCACAGATTCACTGAACATGGATGATATGAACAGTTCTATTTTTCTTCACAAGGCTGAAAGCACATTCATATTCTACATAGCTGTGGGGTATGGTCAGAATAGAAAGCATTACTCTAGAAATTCGGTTATACTTAAGAAGTCCATCGGCTCCACGAATTCTTGATATTTGTACCCAACTAGAATCACTTGCAGCATCTTGATTTGCAGCCAAAGTGTCCTCTACTTGAAGAGCTGTAAACTGCCTCTGAAGCTCATTCATCATCTCATCTGTAGTTTCATTCACTTCCCTGCATAAACATGATAGGAAACTTTTCAAAAAACACCAGAAGAAAACTGTGCACCTTCATTTTTTTCTAACCTAGCAACTTGAGTATGCTTTAACACCACATCCATGAGTAGAAACTTGATGTAGTCACAGGCAGCACAAAAGTAGTTTCTCACTGATGAAAAGAAAAAGGATTTATCTGTATCCTGGAGATCATTCACTATGTTCGAAGTCTAAATGGCAACAACTAACTCATCACTTCTTGGATTTTGAATCAAGTTGTACTCAACTTCAAGCAATGACGCGTTTTTGACATTTTGGGCTTAACTCACAGGAAGTATGTGAGTGAGACGATCTGTCTAATATCCTTCCAAAAATAGTATACTCATGTTCCAGACATGTGAAGTAATCATGCACTTCGATGCCATTACCTAGCAAATGCATAGATTAATATAATGCATCACGTGTCTGCGCAATTATGCGAAATGCAATGCTATTTATGTATATAAAGTAAGGGTTTTGTCTGTATATTGCTCAGAATTTAAAACGGATGGTAATTCTGTATCAGTCGTGTCCACAGTAACAAGGAGATGCACTTTTTTAATTTTCCGTAATTTCTGTCAGTCTGTACACGCATTACGAGAAAACGGACAAAGAATTTAATAAAAATTTTGTATGCAAAGTCGGGGAATAAGTTCTAGGCTATAAATAATTTTCTTCATGCTGAGAAAAATAGTAGTTTAGGGGAAGGCCTAAAATTTACTTCTCAAATATTTATGATAAATATTACACAACTAAAGTTATACAGTATTAAATTTCCGATAATTCATGTCCTATACAATGTTACAGCACCGGCTATTATCACGGAGATAGTCATGAACTTGGATTTTTGTTACTATGTCCACATCATCGCCGAGTCATGAGAAAATGGGTGAACAATTTAACGAAAATCAGTATGTAAAGTCAGAGAATAAGGAACTACAGTTTACCCTATAAATAATTTTACAAGACGCCCTAGTATCACAGAGTCAAAAGAAAACCTAATGTGAAAGCCCAAATTATACGTAGAAAGCTTATGAAATTTATCAACAATAACATTACATTGACCATTGTTTGTTGTGATGTGTTTTGTGTCTTCTGTTACCACTTATCTCCGATAGATGGGATTACTACTGTGTACCGATTATTTCAATTTCCTTTACTTTGCACCGAACGATAGCAAGGATGGGATAGGAAAGGGCTAGGAGAGTGAAGGAAGCAGCTTCGGCCGTAAGGTACAGCCTTTGAGGGGCAAGTTGTTAGCTTAGGTAAAGTTGAGTTTTGCATCATTGATTGGCAGCAAAGATTTTACACTAGAACAAGACAGGACAGTGCTAAGTTAAAGAACAGTAATAGATTTCACTGGGGCTAAGAGCGCTGACTTCAGTATTCACGAGTTTTTTTTTTTTTCCTTTTCAAAGCTGTCCTGTTGACATACATGGCTTATGGCTGGATCATTGGAGGTTACCACCACAAAATGTGTTAACAGAAGTGTAACTCTAGTAGCTGTGCAGCCGTTGGTGTATGGTGATGACCAGGGGTCGAAAAATACCGGGCGCCCAGTCGCCATGGCGCCTGAATTTTCATATTCGGTTATGAAAAGTTATTTTTTGAAATCCGGAGTTCCCTTACATGTGCTCTCCCATCACTTTACAAAGTAACAAGTCGTGTGGTGTTTCACGTTTTTTCTGTAGCTCATATATTCAAATATGTGCAATAAACATTTTCTGTGCTTTTGGCGGCGTTTTGAATTCTGTAACTGCTCTTCGTACCTTGGAACTGGACGTTTCAGTTCTGCGCGGGAGCTGCCTAGCGGTCATGGGAGATATCGTTGTAACCCGTCAAACAGGTATCCTTTCATATGGACATATCGTGACACATCCAGTTCTATTACAGATGATCAGCCATCGGTAGCCGAGTACAAAGATCAGACCAGAGTTGTGGAGAAATGGAGGGAACTACTATGTTAAATAATTCCACAAACACTACATTACCGCCATCCTTCCCGTGACTAGCCGTTCCTCGACTATTGCAGCCAAAGCAGTGCTGATCGGTGCCGATACTGTAAATTCCCGTGGAATTCATTCTTTGCATTTAGAACATACGGAATGACGTGTTTATCAGTTCTTGTATTTTCACCAAACAATATTTATACTTTTAATTTAATTACAGCATCTTGGTATTGAACAGTTTGCACTTTATAAATACGGTTGTTTTTATTCCTGTGCATTTATGGAAAATTGACAACATAGCATCAGACATCGAAGCCCGCGAACTCGGAAGTCATTTAACGCTGGTGTATTTCACGTTTCTATGCTATACTTGAGAAAATCGGCAAACTGAAACGAACAAAACTGCACAAATTCACTGATGCGAGTAACAAACAGTGTAGTCTTTCAGATTTCTTCGTAAGTAGGGCCCGTAAATGTAACACAAAGTGATACAGAAGGGAGTGAATGTGAGAAAACACGTGATGGAAGTGCCGACCGTAGAGTTCAGGACGACAATGACCAGCGTGAAATTTATGGTGTTCAAGACAATAATAGGTCAAACATAAAAAATATGAAATTTGAATTTTCAGGCAAATGGAAATAATTTCAGCACTTTGAGCGAAGTGCGTAAAGAAAATGAATGCTAATATGTCACAGCATATGAATGCTTTGTTCCTGGCATCTTATCATATTGCAAAAAAATAACAGACCCTAGACTGATTTTGAAGGTTTGGTTTCATTGTTAAGCAAGTTGAATATTACTGATTCAGAGAAGTATGAGAATGATACACAATGCAGAGAATTGTAGCTTGAATGACTACCGTGGCTGTGCTATGAAGAAGGAATTGGGAAGTGTAAATTGTGCAGTAACTTTCGTAGTATTCCCGACAAACATTCTAAAGGTGTATCCGGATTTCAGGACCACTTAAACCGGAAACGTTTAAAACATTCAAAAAATCCTATCCTCACTCAAAGTGTGAGGAGGCTGAAAAAATGGCGTAACAGCCCCAAAGGGCCTTGGCCTACCAAGCGACTGCTGCTCAGCCCGGAGACCTGCAGATTATGAGGTGTCTTGCGGTCAGCACAACAAATCCTCTTGGCCGTTATCCTTGGCTTTCTTGACCGGGGCCGCCATCTCACCGTCAGATAGCTCCTCAATTGTAATCATGTAGGCTGAGTGGACCTCGAACCACCCGTCAGATCCAGGTCAAAATCCGTAACCTGGCCGGGAATAGAACCCGAGGCCTCCGGGTAAGAGGCAGGCACCCTACCACTACACAGCGGGGCCGGCAGGAGGCTGAAAGTTTCATGAAAAATCCAGAATGTGCACTTTTAGCGAGGTGCGTCAAGAAAATGAATGCTAATATGTTACAGCATACGAATGCATTGTTCATGGCATCTTATTATACTGCAAAAAAAGAAAAAAAAGGACCCTTCACTGATTTTGCAGGTTTGTTTGCATTGTTAAGCAAGTAATAATAATAATAACTTAAATGTTTCCACCTTTTCAATACAATATATTCACAAGATTACAAAATTATACGGTACTAGTTTCGACCCATCTAGGGGTCATCATCAGCCGTATTGGAGCAAAGATCATTTGTGGCGAAATCCTAAGACAATATTATTTTAAAGAATAACAAGTGAAATGAGATGTTATGGTAATAGTTAATAATACAAGGAATATACATAATAAGAGGTTTTTAACAAAGAATAAAGTATAAATGGGGTGTTGTAAAAATTATAATCATGGAAATCAGTAAGTTCTTGTATTGAAATGAAATATGGCTTAGGAAGAGGGCTTAAGGTGGGGCTGAAGGGTGCGGGAGAAAGTGTAATTGTCTTGGAAAAGTACCTTTGATTAAATTTAGGATTGAGTTTAGGTTGGCTGCATTATTGTTTCTGAGGAAAGTGATAAATAGATCGAAGAGTATGTTGGGTTTCTCTGAGATTTCATTGAGATTGTGACTGGCATTAAAGTATTGGTCTAGGTGTATGTAGTAATTTTCCATTATGTTCAGTAAAGGGCCCTTGTTTGCTAATACGAGGATGTCCATGTCTTGTTCAATATTGGTGAAATTATGGTTATAATCTTGCATGTGTTGGCCGATGGCTGAAAACTTGCTGTATTTTATTGCGTTAGTGTGCTCGTGGTATCTGATAATGAAGTTTCTCCCGGTTTGCCCGATGTAGGTTTTTTTACAGGTGTTACATTTGATCCTATAAACTCCTGATTTTAAAAAACTGCTGGTCTTGTTGATGTGTGAAGTATTGTATAAAACATTCATGTTCTTATTGTTGGTTTTGAAGGCTATTTTAATGCCTTGTTTCTTAAAGATGTTGGTTAACTTGTAGATATCATTGTTGAACGTGAAGGTGGAAAATGTTAGAGGTTTGGTTATTTCTTTTTTGAGGGTAGTTTTTGGGCGATGTTTGTGTTTATTGATTATCCTTTCTATAAAATGATTGCTGAAGCCGTTGAATTTTGCGATTCCGCGGATTGTGTTGAGTTCGTTTTTTAGATCTTTATTGGACATAGGTATGCTGAAGGCTCGGTGAACTAGGCTGTTGTATGTGGCTTGTTTGTGGGACTGGGGGTGCACTGAATCTTGGCGAATGGTGGAGGCTGTTTGAGTGGGTTTTCTGAAAATTTTATAACTGAAAGAATCTGAGTTTCTAGTGATGGTTAAATCTAGAAAGTTGATTTTTTGATTTGATTCGGATTCTAGTGTGAATTTGATATGAGGATCAATATTGTTGAGTCTTAAGAGGGTGGTGGGTGCGTTAATTGATTTCTCATTCATGATTACAAAGACATCGTCGACATATCTGGCCCAAAAGAGAATGTTTTCGAATTCGTTGTCAATTTTGGTGTATTCGAGGAAGTCCAGGTATATTTCTGCTAAGATACCTGAGGCCGGTGACCCCATTGCCAAACCATTTTGTTGATATATGACATTGTCAAAAGTGAAGAAGTTATTGTCGATGATAAGTTTTAATATTGTGATAAAGTCTTGTATCTCTAGTTTGCTTAAGTGGCTGTTTTTGTTTAAATTGTTTATAATTATCGGAATTAATTTTGATACTTGTATGCTTGGGTACATGTTTACAATATCGAAAGAGTGGATGGAGTGATCCGGTTGCAAATTGAACTTGTTTAGTTTTTCTACTAGCTCAGATGTGTTTTTAATAGACTTTTTGGATAAGAATTGATAATTTTTTCTTAAGAAACATTGGATGAATTGTGATATTCTGTATAAGGGGCTCGGTCTATAGTTGATAATTGGCCGGATGGGAATTCCGGTTTTGTGAATTTTGGGAAGAGCTTTAGCAGTGGGGAGTCCTGGGTTCATATGTGGTAAATAAAAATGAAGTGTTTTTAAGAGTTTGTTTAAGTAGTTCTTGAATTTTTTGGGTGGGGTCTTTTTTGATTATAAAGAAAAAATTGCTGAACAAAAGCGCATATACGCCCTCAAGAAGAAAATTAAAGACAACGAACTCATCATAACCAAAGCTGACAAAGGCAATGCAACAGTTATCATGGATAAAAAGTATATATTGAAAAAACAAAAAACTTTTTCACAGACAGCTCATTTTCCATAATCAAAAAAGACCCCACCCAAAAATTCAAAAACTACTTAAACAAACTCTTAAAAACACTTCATTTTTATTTACCGAACAGGAAAAATCCAAACTCATACATATGAACCCAGGACTCCCCACTGCTAAAGCTCTTCCCAAAATTCACAAAACCGGAATTCCCATCCGGCCAATTATCAACTATAGACCGAGCCCCTTATACAGAATATCACAATTCATCCAATGTTTCTTAAGAAAAAATTATCAATTCTTATCCAAAAAGTCTATTAAAAACACATCTGAGCTAGTAGAAAAACTAAACAAGTTCAATTTGCAACCGGATCACTCCATCCACTCTTTCGATATTGTAAACATGTACCCAAGCATACAAGTATCAAAATTAATTCCGATAATTATAAACAATTTAAACAAAAACAGCCACTTAAGCAAACTAGAGATACAAGACTTTATCACAATATTAAAACTTATCATCGACAATAACTTCTTCACTTTTGACAATGTCATATATCAACAAAATGGTTTGGCAATGGGGTCACCGGCCTCAGGTATCTTAGCAGAAATATACCTGGACTTCCTCGAATACACCAAAATTGACAACGAATTCGAAAACATTCTCTTTTGGGCCAGATATGTCGACGATGTCTTTGTAATCATGAATGAGAAATCAATTAACGCACCCACCACCCTCTTAAGACTCAACAATATTGATCCTCATATCAAATTCACACTAGAATCCGAATCAAATCAAAAAATCAACTTTCTAGATTTAACCATCACTAGAAACTCAGATTCTTTCAGTTATAAAATTTTCAGAAAACCCACTCAAACAGCCTCCACCATTCGCCAAGATTCAGTGCACCCCCAGTCCCACAAACGAGCCACATACAACAGCCTAGTTCACCGAGCCTTCAGCATACCTATGTCCAATAAAGATCTAAAAAACGAACTCAACACAATCCGCGGAATCACAAAATTCAACGGCTTCAGCAATCATTTTATAGAAAGGATAATCAATAAACACAAACATCGCCCAAAAACTACCCTCAAAAAAGAAATAACCAAACCTCTAACATTTTCCACCTTCACGTTCAACAATGATATCTACAAGTTAACCAACATCTTTAAGAAACAAGGCATTAAAATAGCCTTCAAAACCAACAATAAGAACATGAATGTTTTATACAATACTTCACACATCAACAAGACCAGCAGTTTTTTAAAATCAGGAGTTTATAGGATCAAATGTAACACCTGTAAAAAAACCTACATCGGGCAAACCGGGAGAAACTTCACTATCAGATACCACGAGCACACTAACGCAATAAAATACAGCAAGTTTTCAGCCATCGGCCAACACATGCAAGATTATAACCATAATTTCACCAATATTGAACAAGACATGGACATCCTCGTATTAGCAAACAAGGGCCCTTTACTGAACATAATGGAAAATTACTACATACACCTAGACCAATACTTTAATGCCAGTCACAATCTCAATGAAATCTCAGAGAAACCCAACATACTCTTCGATCTATTTATCACTTTCCTCAGAAACAATAATGCAGCCAACCTAAACTCAATCCTAAATTTAATCAAAGGTACTTTTCCAAGACAATTACACTTTCTCCCGCACCCTTCAGCCCCACCTTAAGCCCTCTTCCTAAGCCATATTTCATTTCAATACAAGAACTTACTGATTTCCATGATTATAATTTTTACAACACCCCATTTATACTTTATTCTTTGTTAAAAACCTCTTATTATGTATATTCCTTGTATTATTAACTATTACCATAACATCTCATTTCACTTGTTATTCTTTAAAATAATATTGTCTTAGGATTTCGCCACAAATGATCTTTGCTCCAATACGGCTGATGATGACCCCTAGATGGGTCGAAACTAGTACCGTATAATTTTGTAATCTTGTGAATATATTGTATTGAAAAGGTGGAAACATTTAAGTTATTATTATTATTACTTATATATTGTTCAATAGGGACCAAAAACATGAAATTGTTAAGCAAGTTCAATGTTACTGGTGGGAAATCAAACAGGCATAAGCAGTGTAATTTTAAAAGACGATGACCTTGAAGGTGACTGGTGATTATTTGGGTTAGTATCTCTTAAAATATAAATTTCCATTCTTATATGAACTGAGACTATACTACTTAAGGTCACACTTCAAAAATAATACGTAGCTTTATCCTAGTCTAACATGTGGTGTTCATAATGTATATTTGCGAAAAATGTGCTGGCTCCTGATAAAAAGGAGCTGGCTACTGAATTATTTCTATTTTCTTCTACCCCTGGTGATGACCGAGAGACATATCTATGATCATTTGATTTTCTCAAAGTGAAAACTGTTTTTTTTGTTCTATGTTCTTTAATCTACGGAAAGGTCTTTGTTGTCAGTGAGAGTGTTGAATAACCCAGTGCACTTTATTGTGCTTGTAGCGTATTTCCCATTCCAATCAGATGTTAGACATTTATTTATTCAAAACCATTCTTTCCAACTTCGGACACTTTCCTTCGTGCACTCGTTTTCTTTTTCCGTTTCTATTTTGCTTCCACGTATTTTCAATTTTCTCTCGGTTAGCCACAATAGTGTTCAAAGCAGGTGCTAGTTTTAACGTTCGCGCCAACTCTATGCGCTTAAGATGTGGACTCCTTACTTCTTTGAGGAAATTTTTTCCTTCATTAGAGAGTCATTCCACGACCCTTTTCTTATCCATAGCTTGGCTATCACAAGTCAGATACTGTATGTACCGCGCTACTGCACTTCTCATGATTATCCTATTAGTCCATAAGCAGGCTGTCACACCACAAATAATCACTTCACTTCTTTATACCACTTCACACAATAAATTGAAGGTAATGCCAATAACTGTTCTTGTGATAAGATGATTTAAATCCGTGTGGTACAACTGAAGTTCAAATAAGTCTATAGTGTAGCAATGGCAGATCTTCGATAAGTAATTTGTGAGTGCCGTTAAGTAACAAGGCTTCCAGATACTGTAGGCCTATCCCATTAAAAAGTTATGTAAAGATGCAGGCAATGGTAAAGCGGTATACCATTCATACAAACGGCTAGTTTGACAGATGGAATGTTTTCATTATACACCGGCG
Source organism: Anabrus simplex (assembly GCF_040414725.1). Classification (NCBI taxonomy): domain Eukaryota; kingdom Metazoa; phylum Arthropoda; class Insecta; order Orthoptera; family Tettigoniidae; genus Anabrus; species Anabrus simplex. The sequence goes on along the minus strand of NC_090265.1, from coordinate 861,754,649 downwards.
TGTCTGTCTGAACCAATGCCGAGTACTGCCGAAGTTTCGTGTTCAAGATGGTAGCCAAAGGTGCGTAATCGTGTGTGACGAGTATAACCTTGCGAGAAATTCATGCTCAAACAAAGTGATCAGAAAACAGTTTAATTACCCAATGGTCAGAAACCTATGGCTTCAACTAACAATTATACAACTGTTTTAGGAAGAAAGTGATCTACTATAATATGTAGGTACTATAGCTACATACTGTAGCAAAAGAATGTCATCTGTTCTTCCGTGTTTTTCACATCCTTCAATAGACTCTTGTTACTTTAACAGGTTCCAGTAGGGAATTTATATTTGTTCTCTCAACTTTTTCACACATTTTAGTGCTCTCCTTTATCTGCTGAAATACTACACACACAATGTAAAATGTACTAATGTGTAAAGTGATACCATCTCCCTGTTGGGATAGTTTTTAATGGGATATTCAATAGTACGTTTACCCGCCTAACAATTTTTTTTTCCCCGTTGTCCCCACGAGAAACATACTAACGAGGTTTCATTGTATATATTAATGATGCAAATTCTAGTGCCTCTGCTGACACTGGTGTGCACAATGCCAGCGCCATGGTGACTACTTATTCATTGGACTCATAAAAATGTTTGTGCTTCATGTATTGACAGAAAAAGGAACTACACATAGATATACCATAATTTATATTAATATTACATGCAAAATACTACAAAATAACCCTCAAATAATTTTTCCATTCACATTCAAGAACAGTATTTTTTTCACTTTATTCACCGACAGTCTGTTAGTGAAAATTTACAAGCAAAATACTAAAAAATAACCCTCAAATAAATTTTCCATTCACATTCAAGAACAGTACTTGTTTCACTTCATTCGCTGACAGTGTTGGTGAAAACTTGACCAGCTTTCAGAAACACCTTCGGCAGGTGCGGATGTTGTTACAACACACAACTTCCGGACAGGTAAATAGTAAAGATTGGGATACGGAAGCTTTCTTCCCAACCACCACTTTAACGGTTCTGCCTGCCTAGTACGAAGAAGCATATGCCGTTATAAACATGTTGATTTGAATTATATACAACATTTACAAATATCTCACACTGCTATTTTCTGGCACAGCTCCACAAAGGGCTAGATTTTTGTCTATCTGCCATTCACACAGAATTCAAGACAAAGAAAAGCATACCGTGGCACGGTCCGGCAGCACTTGGTAGGATGGGGCGACCAGTAGGTGCTGTAGAAGCGGTCTGTCCTGGCGCACTACCACCGACACCAATCTGCGAAGCACTGGCCTGTACATGTCCACACACAATAGTGCTTTGTTCAGCAACAGTGCCAGCGGCCAGTGCCCACCAATCCGACATACTGTTTGATGTACTCGTGGAAAAGCAGACCTGATGTGTGTTCTTGTCCTTACTAACGGTATAAATAAGGTCAATATTGACGTTGCAAACGTTTTGCAGATTTATTTTTATGGCAGTGCCACTGGCACTGGTTCATGTTAAATCGTGGCACCGTGCCTACCGTGTCGTTTCTGGCATCGGTGTCAAAGCATGGTGCGAATGCCTTTCTTACATCACTAGTATAGAGGAGAAGGGGCAAGCTGACGATGAGCTTTCTTTTGACATTCTGCCAGAACATGACGCGTTTTACGGCTGCAATGTTCAAAGTTCTTGTTTAAATTTTTTTTTTCATAGAGTAGTAAAGTTTAATATTATGTAAATTCGTCATCTTGCCCCGTGCCCGGGGTAAGTTGACGAACATTCTTCTCAACAGTTTCAACAAGGAACTTCACTGAAATTTGTTAACCACACCATGAAAACTTGAAGTAACTTAATTTTAATTATGTACTACACAAGGACATACATTTCTAAAGAACGTACATTTGAAAAATGTTAAAATTAATAACTACTGTGGACTACATTGAATACAAGAACTCTGAAGAAAACAGTTTTAAACTGGAATATACTCAGCACACACGACAGAAACCGTTCACTACCTTGTAAACTTGAGCAGTCTTCATTCCACCACACTTTACAATTATCACACATTGATCCACTCTTCATTTAGAGCATGAATATAGGCTACTTTTATTCACCGTTTTTCATATTATCTTTCAGTTGTCACTGCTGGAGAGCAATCTTCCTCATAAAATATTTGTGGGTTTAAAGGGTCAATTCCACATGTTTCAAATCTTTCAATAGCTTTGCTCATAGTTGCATTACGAGACATCGGATTCTTTGACAGTATGCATTGCGGCTATCGTGCTTACTTCATCCCAGTCCCATCTATTTGTCTTCCGTTGATAATTTCTAGGTATTTCTGTAATTAACGTAAGGGTACAGGTGACTACGTGTAACCTATACCTGGCTTGAGGTAAGATGACGAATTCGTCAACTTGCCGCAGGCTACTTAGGAAGCGCTTTGCCCTTATGATAGAGAGACATTTTGTGATCAATATTCGGTTAACACTGAAGTAAGTTGGAAATACATTGACATTTAAAGAAAATAAGACTTAATTCATACTGTGAGCACACTAGTAGTAGAAGCTTCCTGCACATACCTCAGATATTTTAGTGTGAGAGCACCGGACAGATAACCCACTACCACTGCCTGTCACAGACTGAAAGAAATTTCCTTCTGTGTGTAAGTTATACGTGTGAGATATCGTTCACACGATAGCTAACTTAGTGAACACAATACTACAAAAGTTATGGTCGATTCGTCATCTTGTCCCGGTTTCCCCTATACATATATAAATGATGTGAGAAAAGAACTGGAATCAGAGAAGGCTTTATGCGGATGTTATTCTGTATAACCTAGAGTAGTAAGTTACAAGATTGTGAGCAACTGCAAAAAGACCTTTACAATGTTGAGAGATGGACAGCAGGCGATGGTAAGATTATGAACGGGGTTAAAAGTCAGGTTCGAGTTTCACTAATAGGAGAAGTCCTTTCAATTTTAATTACTGCATTGATGGGGCGAATGTTCCTTATGGGTATCACTGTAAGTACCTATGTGGTAATACAAGGTGTTCGGGTTAAAGGTATAATATAAAATTTAATAACTCGAAAAATAATGCAGATATTTATTTGCGGTTTGATTCTACAACTAGGGTAACTCAAAACGTTTTCTGTGTTCACTTGCGTTGGCAGTGGTATCACATGCGTTCACGAGAAGTGCACTAGTAACCATGTGGACTCCACAGCAGAAGGCGCTCTGTGTGCTTTTGCTCGCCGAGATAAAATCCGTTACACTAGTACAACGTAGATTTCGGCGTGAGTATGGACTGTTACCAACTGATGCTGTTCCCACTTCCGTAACTGTCATAAAATGGGACAGGCGCCTTTGAGAATCTGGGACCTTGCTGTCGATGTCGGGCCGCCATGCCAAGCATGCAGTTTCAGAGGATATAGTTGATTTAATCCGCGAGCCCTTGTAAGTCAATTCGACAAGCAAGTGGGCAGTTACCTCTTTCGACAGTACATGATGTCGTCCATAAAATGTTGCGCCTACGGGCGTACAAACTGCAGCGTTGCCAGAAAATCAAATCTCAGTACAGGCCGCTAAGGAAGGCATTTGCGGAGACAATTGTGGCAAAAATTGATGGAAACTAGGCATTCCTCGATTCGGTCTGCTTCTCGGACGAGGCTATATTCCATATTTCCGGCATGGCAAACAAGCACAATTGCTGCATATGGGGATCTGAACATCCCTCCACGTAGTGATAAGAGTTGGACCGGGACTCTCCCAAAGTGAATGTGTGATGTGGATTGTTGAAGGACAGGGTTACTGGCCCATTCTTCTTTGCGGAGCGTACGGTTAATGGAACACGTTACCTAGACATGTTGGAGCAGCATGTTGTGCCACAACTTCCTCGTGACGTGATCTTTCAGCAAGAAGGTGCACCATGCCATTATGTGAAAGGTATGAGGGATTTCTTGAATCATGAGTTCCCAGATCGCTGGATTGGGATAGGTAGTCCAATTGCTTGGCCCCCTAGAAGCCCCGACTTTATGCCACTTGATTTTTCCTGTGGGGGTTGGTCAAGAATCAAGTGTACCAGACACCAGTTTGTGATCTACCAGATCTGCGCCATCGCATTCATGCAGCTATGGCAAATGTCACACCTACAATGCTGCAGAATATTTGGAGAGAAGTGGAATACCGATTAGATGTCTGTCGCGCCACTAAAGGTGGGCATATCGAGGTTTATTAGGCATTAGAACATCAGCTCTAGCTCTATGCTACTCTGCAGGAGAATATGCTTCCCCGGTTTGGTACAGGTCAACTCAAACAAAGCAGTTGGACATCGCTCTAAACGAAAGCTGCAGGATCATTACTGGATGTTTGAAACCTACACCCATTGAAAGGTCCAACTTTTAGCTGGTATTGCTCCCTGTGAGATTCGTAGGGAGGTAGCAGCTAACAAAGAAAGGCTCCAATCATCATCTTCAGAAGCACACCCTCTCTATGGATACCACCCAGCCACACAGAGGCTAAAATCTAGAATATGTTTTCTCCGCACATCAGTTAACCTTGAGGGGAAAGCAGAGAATGCTAGGGTGAAAATGTGGATAGAGCCGAAGGAAAGTCTTCCACATGGACACCAGGAAAAGTGGACAGTATGGAAAACCCTTAACAGACTACGCACAGAAGTCGGCAGAACAAAAGTAAATTTGTGGAAGTGGGGTTTCTCAAGTGATACATCACTTTGTGATTGCGGAGAGCAGCAGACGATCCAACATTTATGTCAGGGTGTTTTATGTCCTTCAATGTGCACTATGAAAAACTTGATTGCAGCCTCCCCCAACGCTATTGACGTCGCCCAACACTGGGCAAGAATTATTTAGCTCTTGAACTGTTGCTTTATCAGTGACTGTATAATAGACTTTTATATCTGTATAGTAGGAATGTAAATGGTTTTTTTTTTTTTTTTTTTTTTTTTTTTAATACTGTGACTGTATAATAGACCTGTATATCTGTATAGTAGGAATGTAGATATCATGTTTTTTTAATACTGTGACTGTATAATAGTCTGTATATTTGTATAGTAGGAATGTAGATATGTTCCTTAAATATCTGTAAGTAAGGTTGATACTTCTGATGCGAATAAAGGTATGTAAACGAACATTTTGAGTTACCCTACTTGTAAAACAAATCGCAAGTAAATATCTCCACTACTTCACAAAATATTAAATTTAATATTATTATACCTTTAACCCAGACACCTGGTATAACCCTTTCAGACCGTGTACGCACAATTGTGCGGGTTCTTATTTTATTTATGTCTGAGCTTATTTGACGTTTTCTTGGCGCTAGACCGGACTGCAGTGCTTGTGCAGGACATGTAGCATGTACTTCAACTGTTTTTATTTAGTACTTGACCACCAGGGGGCAGGAAGAAGAGTTTAAAAATACAGTTCATTAGGAATATGGCAGGAAGCAGTAATGCCTAAAGTAAGTATTTATTTATTTATTGCATTCATATTAATCTAGAAGCTTTACTGAATATCAGAATATAATCAATGAAGTGTGTAGATTATGTAGCAAACGTAAATTGTGAACTTACAACATCGTACGTAATACCATGAGGTTTTGAATGTTGATACACACAAATGTGCGGGCTAGGTTTCGTTACAGCCAATGCATGCAGGAGTGCTGGGTGCTGTCACAAAAAGGACTGTGAAAGAAAAACTCTTACTCTACATGAGAAATGTAATGTATAAGATTTTAATTGCTTAAAATCGTTCCACACTGTAAAATAGAACATTTAATCATGTACATGCGCATATTTACATGTACTGTGTTGAATTTTTTAAATTTTTTGCAAGTAGTGAATGAAGTCCTGACACGCACAATTTTTGTGTGGGTTCTGTTTTTCAGCCGATAGTTCTTATTTTGTAAAATAAACTGTAAAAACATGTATTTAAGAGCATTTTAGTAAGTTTTTTACGTTTAGACACCTCCAGATTTCTTTCAGGTCTGACGACAAGCTGCTGCTGCTGCTGCCAAAAGGGCAGTAATAGCAAAAGTCCTCAATGTGGAAAATGTAACGTTTACTTGTGTTTGAACGAAGATTTAATTGTTTTAAATTAATCCCCACTGTAAAATAGAACATTTGATCATGTACATATGAATATTCACATGCATTGAGGTAATTTTTCTTTTTTGTAAGTAGTGAAGCAAGTCCTGACACGCACAATTGTGCGGGTGCTTTTTTTTTTTTCAGATGTTAATTTTTATTTTGTAGAATAAACTAAAAATATATGTATTTAAGAGCATTTGTCAGTTTTTGACATACAAACAAAAATCCACACCGCCAGTTTTTGTCAGGTCTGAAAGGGATAAGGGAAGATCTTCATTGGGGTAATCTCATAAATGGGATTGTAAATAAAGGGTACAGATCTCTGGACATGGTTATGAGGTTTTAGTAAGGATGTAAAGGAGAGGGCATATAAGTGTCTGTAAAAACCTAACTAGGGTACCTAGGGTTCCAGGGCATAGGATCCTCACCAGAGTTACTATATTTAAGAATTTTTTTTTTTGCTAGGGGCTTTACGTCGCGCCGACACAGATAGGTCTTATGGCGACGATGGGATAAGAAAGGCCTAGGAGTTGGAAGGAAGCGGCCGTGGCCTTAATTAAGGTACAGCCCCAGCATTTGCCTGGTGTGAAAATGGGAAACTACGGAAAACCATTTTCAGGGCTGCCGATAGTGGGATTCGAACCTACTATCTCCCGGATGCAAGCTCACAGCCGCGCGCCTCTACGCGCACGGCCAACTCGCCCGGTATATTTAAGAATTAAGTCCAAAGAAAAGCAGCTCGTTTGTTCTGGGTAATTTCCGACAAAAGAGTAGCATTACAAAAATGTTGCAGTTTGGGCTGGGAAGAAAGGAGATGAGCTGCTCAACTATGGGTATGTTCTGAACTGCCAGTAGAATGACATTAGTAGAAGAATAAGTTTGAGTGGTGTTATTAAAAGTAGGAATTCAAGAGAACAAACTGGGACAAATATTCGTTTATAAGCAGAGGAGTTAGGGATTGGAATAATTTACCAAATGAAATGTTCAATAAATTTCCAAATTCTTTGCACTCATGTAAGAATAGGCTAGGAAAACAAACTGGGAATCTGCCACATGGGCATGCAGATCAATGTTGATTGAATGATACTACAGGGAGATTCGCTACACCCCCTGCACTACACAGCTGGTGCAAGCCAAATATGCACACCTCCAGTAGTCATGTACCTATACGCTGACTACATAGTTCTCGCTTGGACATGTAGGAAAGGACTACATCATCATCCTAAACCACCTCCAGTTTCCCGGGTATGGTATATGAGCCTCCTCCATCTCATCCTGTCCTTGTACCATTCTTCCTCCACCAACTTGTCCCAATCATGACCTCTCAGCAGTACATCGCTCTTAACTAAATCTATCCATTTCCTTCGTGGCCTTCCCACGGGTTGTCTTCCTTCTACCTTTCTGTCAAATTCCTTCCTTGCAGTTCTGTTTACTGGCACCCTCTTCATGTGACCAAACCACTTCAGTCTTGATATCTGAATCTTATTGAGGAGAGAATCGTCTTCTCTAATTTTTTCATTCCTAATCTTGTCTTTCCTGGTTTTCTGGATCATAGTGCGTAGGAATTTCATTTCAGCTGCCTGAAGTTTGGAATTATCTCTATTGGTCAGTGTTGTGGTTTCGAGACTGTATGTATGAATTGGTGTATAATAGGACTTGTACAATGTCATTTTTGTTTTCATGGGTATTTGCTCATCCCACAGCAGGTGCCTAAGGACTACAAGACTCTGTAAATAAACTTCAAACTTGGACAAGTAACAATGAGTTTACCATAAACCCACGGGTGGCCCAGATTGGTTGCGCGGTAGATGTTAGTTTTCCCTCGTCCTGCTCTTGACGTCATCACAGGAGCACCGCGACTGTGTAGCATACAACCGTACGTGTATCTCATTTCGTTGTTTATATATGTTTGTCTTACAAAGAAAGGATTTCCACGTAATAACTATACGTAATTTCTTTCCGTATATTGCTGTTGGTTTATATAGTGGCCTGCTGTATTTTGCGTAGTATGTGTGTCGTACTTCGTTCCTGTGAGATCTCTGTTAAGTTGCTATGTTTCGTGCAGTGAGGTGCACTTACTTTCTTTTATTTAGTTGCGTGAACAGTGAAATAGTAGCAGGAGTGAAATGTATGTGTTCATAGTACAGTATCGTTGTGATAGAAAACCGTGCCGTTAATGATTCACCATAATCTACAGCAACACCTGATTGTTCAGCAGAGATTTCGGTACCTCGCCGGCTACATCGCCTACCGCGAAGGAAAATATGACATGTCAATGGGAAGTCCCACTGGGGAAATCCTTTCCATTTCTTCTGGTACAGCCCCTGTGGGATGGACAGAAGCGTTATCTGGGGGAGGTCTACTCGTTCCATCAGAAGAATGGTAAACCAAATAAAGGAATTTGAGTTAACTTTCACGGACACTCACAGAGGTGATGAACTGTGACGCATACCTAATATTATACGCAAAGTGTGTCAAATAATTGGCAGTAAATTCCCCGCTGTACCACCAGAAATAGTAAAAATGTATGTTAGAACGAGAATACTTATACACATAAGACAAATGAACATTCGGGCATGAACTAAAAAATCCATAGCTGCTCATCGGCGAAAGGCACGACAGTGGATTTCATCTTCAAAAGCAACCACTTCATGACATCTAATCTCACAGGTATGACTGCGTTCTAATTAAGTGTTCTCCTGTTCTTTCTTATTGTTTAATTTTTAAAAAGTAGACTATTTATGCGGAGCCTCCGTGGCTCAGACGGCAGCGCCTCCGTCGGCTTCTCATCACTGGATACCGTGGTTCAAATCCCGGTCACTCCATGTGATATTTGTGCTGGTCAAAACTGAGGCGGGACAGGTTTTTCTCCGAGTACTCCGGGTTTCCGTCATCTCTCTCCATTATCATTTCATAGCATTTATCAGTCATTAATAAATCACTTTGGGAGTGGCGACCCCATTGTAATAATAGCCTATAGGCCTATATGGTTCATTCATTACATCCCTGACCCGGTCAAAAACGGGAAAACAGGTTGTAGGTTTTCCAGGACTATCTATACATGGTTTCGAATATGAACTTACTTCTGCTGCTGTTATAATATGTGTTAAGCTTGAAACTCGATACCTGCAGAAGCGAGTCAGTATATCGTATGTTAGCATATGGTAGTTCCATCACGGAAGTTCTGCTGTAAAGATTTAATATTACGAACATTTCATATTTATGCTTACAGATTTGAGAGCGCGTGACCTTTAAATTAAATAGAGGAACTTGGAAATGTTAATAAATTTCAAGCGTTGGTCAGTGTGCCGTCACGTTACATTTACGCCTTATTCGTAATAGAAATAATGAAAAGTTACTATCCTGTACTTTTTTCAATCTTATAACAGCAGTAATCTTTATGTATGGTCTACAATTAGTTCTGTAATGTTTGCTAATATGAGATTCCTACCGATTTGCGCGCTCAGGGCTCGGCTGCTTTGCTCCTACTGTGACGTCATTTCGTTAATCAATAGCAGCTCGTCTCGCGTTGGGCCCAACCTTTAGTAGTGTTTAAGAACCTTGCCATAAACCAATCAAAGACAGTACAAATAATCTTCAGGGAAGGAGGAAGAACAATCTGAAGACACTATGTTGCTACACAATGAGTCGATAAAATTTACAAACGCTTTCATATATTTAGGAGTAACATTTCAAACAACAGACAAATCATTTAACCTTCAAATTAAAGAAAGTGCAACAGACAGAATACATGACATTTCAAACATCACACAGTCATCACTACCATCTGCTGTGAACTTATTCAACGCCTAGAAATCACATGGATCAATCTCAAATACAACAATCTAAAGACCACTGAATGTGTGAAATCGAGATCCCTGAAAGCAACACTGGGAGTCTCAAAGTACACTCCCTCCAGACTAGCATACGAGCTCGCCAGAGAAACATTTCTCATAGAAGAATTACGCACCAGGCTCGCACTACCTTCTACACAAGAAACTCAACTAAGAAGGGCCAGATAAAGAAGAAAGCTAAGATAAGAATCAGAAGTCTATACAACTGATCCCATGATTAACTGAAAATGGGCAGGACCAAACAAATTATGCAGTACTATAACAAGACCAGCAGCGCAAAATTTCATTAAAATAGACCACACAGACCGAACTTTGCACGAGACCAGAATGCCACAAACCATCGCAGGATTGTGTTTGTAAACTATGTAACAAAGAGTGTGCAAAGATACCATTCCAGTGTAAGTGTGAACAGAACGGTATCACTACTGGCAATGGAATATTAGCATAGAGAATTCATTGAAGTCTGTCTAATGAATATTTATATGCATTTATCACATATAAAAAAAGCAGATTGTGTTCGAACATAGGACTGCATAAATACCAGTCCAACTCCTTACCACTATGCCATAATAATGGCATGCAGTTGACATCAGGCCACGTCAGACTGTAGCCCAACAACATGCAACATTATGTATCTCCGAATACTAGTCATGGGCACTTATAAATAGTGTACAGGTGTCAAAAGAGAAAACTGTTTGTGCCTCTGAACATAAGTACACTATACTTCGGCATTAATTTCTAAGGAGCACACAGCATAGGCTATTTATTAAGATATATATGAACATATAGACTATATTGCTTTTGCGAAGCAGGTAGCAACATTTTGACAGAAGGTGGAAATGCAGGTTAAAACATGTACAAAGATAAGAGGTACGCCAAGCCAGCAGTAAATGTTTACAACACAAAAACTTCCAAATAATTGTGACTTACATTATTAGTAAGATCTCCAAAAGCTGATCTCTTGGTGGTTCTCTTCTGAATTGGAGACGCTTCAGCTTTTCTTTTCTCCATTGCTACTTCAAGAACATTAGGTCTAGACAGGGCAGCCTGGCTCCGGGTCTTCCGGACTGGAGCAATAGACTTCTGTTGATTTGCCTTGACTGGTCCCATCTAAAAGCCAATTTTGACATTCGTTAATTCAAGTTTGAATCTAGGTATATCTAAAATAGAAGATAAGTCACAACATAAAATGATCTAGGCACAAAGTCGAATACTAAGAAACACAAAAATGCTATAGAAATGCTTTACCACAGCCAAGTTAAAATACAGTTAACTAACACGCTGAAGAGAGAAAAATAAGTACTGAAAAGAAACGTCACTCTGATTTCCTAATAGACTTAAATTTAGGGCTATACTAAAACTTCAGTTTAAACCAAGCTCGACAAAATTAAAGAACTCAATCGAACCGTTACAACGCCCATTTAAATGTCGAGCAATCTCATCGTCTATTTTTACATCATTCATGAATAAATCCCTCCATTAACATTACATTTTAAAAAATTAGAACTCCCGAAAACTTCGTCTACCTGAATAAATTTAAAATACCTGTCCCTTTTTGTTGTATGCGTGCAGAATGAAGAATTGAATTGCTGAATGCACGTTTCTGACAATAGGACGCCGATTCAAAGATATTACTCGACAGTTGAAGGCTTGCCCTATTGGAGGATACAAAATGACGTTGAAAAGCAGCAGCCAATTGGCAATTAAACTTAAAAGAACAGTTGAAAAACACATTTAAGAGCGGAAGTGATGAATAGGTCAAATAGCTCTTTAAATAAAATTGTCTAATATTTTAGAAGTGAGATAAATTGAAATTAATGAAGAATTCTTTCTTCATTAACATTGAAATATTACTAGTAAAATTTCCAATATATGTTCCATGTTCAATACTAAATCTTTATCATTTCAACAATAAACTAATCAGCTGATTGATGTAAACACAAGGCAATCACATGGTTCCATCATCACATGGAGTAATGCCTTACGGAATGAAGAAAGAGCCATTTACGGTCAAATACATTTCAGTTAATAACTGCTCTCTCTGTTTTTCTGCCCATTGCCTGAAAAGATTTGACGAACTTAGATCATATGTAAGTAATTTATGTGATGATAAAATGGTATAGTGAAATGTCATAGTCATATTAACGCTCGTTAACTTCCCTATTAAGTTTGAATGTTATTCATGGCCGCACAGGATAGCTCTTAAATAATATTTTTTTTTGTATTTCGTGGTGTAAGCTTAATAACAGAAGCACGTTGTGGTAAACTATCTCTTTAATCTTGCAATTAACTTTCAGACAACCGTTGTGAAAGTTTTGTACGGATTCAACAAATTTGCCTACTTCTCATGGAGTCTCCAGCCCATGAATTTGGAAGATTCTTCTGTGGGTGTAAGTGCTACGTACGCTCGAGTACTCGGCCTCCAGAATGAAGAAACAGTTTTTCTATCTTTACATCGAGTAGAACCAGTGAGCAAAATAGTAGTTTCACCTGTGACATATGATGACTGGGACATTCTTGTAAGTATTATTAATATGATGGTTTCTTCCTTATTTATCTTCCTTTTTGTAGACTTGGTGATGTGATGAATGAAGAAAACACGGAATTGGATCTTCTTTGGACAAACATAAATCTTTGATATTTTCCTTTATTATATTTACTTTAATACACTGCAAAACATAACGACACTGTTCCCAGCATAAGCTAAATCACATTATTTGCAAGTGTGAATCATATAAAGTAAAGCAGTATGAAACATGTCATCACAGCTTGCTCAAGCCGGCCCATAGCATCAAAGGAAATGGTCCCATTTCTCAGTTTTACGCGTTCTCCATTTTAAGTCTTGTCACATAGCCGAAGGTGTGACGATAATTTTGAATTAGGCCTATGTCTCGAATGGAGGCAGGCTATCTTGGGTTAGTCGTAACTCGAGTCCAATAGAAGATTTTTTTTGCATACAAATTTTTATTATATATTTCATTACATCTGAAATCCAATAGATGATGTCAGATCACAAGTCGAAGAATGATGATAGTATTATTCAAAGTTCCAGGTACGTGATACCTAATGTATTTGCAGCTCTTATGATACTCTGATAACTTCTGAATAATAAGAATTGTTAAAGATGAAAGGTACAGATGATTTATTAGAAAACGAAGTGAAATCCTCCCAACATACAAGCTACAGGAGATCTGCTCGTACACAGGTTACATTGATATTTAGTGTATAGCCTCTGGCGTGACCTAGTGGCCTGGTAGGAAGTTCTTCTCCTTTGAAGAGTGGACTGCTATGGTCATCAGTTAAATCAATTAGTGTTTATGATATCGCACATATTGCTATTGGCTAATAATCAGCACATAATTTAGTACAATACATACATTCAACTTAATTATTTCCTCATTGAGAAGGATACCGACTTGGTTCATAACCGAAAACAGATCCGCCTTGAGAAGGAGGCTGATTCGAGTCATATAGCTGATGGGATCTAATGAATAACATATAAATTATACTCGTGTGCAAGAGTTGCTTGGGTGGTTATTCCACACTTCCCTTATTCTAGACAGAAATTGCAGTTTCTTAAAAACTTCAATTTTTGTATGTTGACTATAATTCTCTTTTCTTAATTGTTAATCAGGTTCTATTTCTTTTCATTATTCATGAAGTCTATAAATTTTGTTGCTGAGGACACTGATTGTACTGGAGTCGATCTCTCAGTTTTTACTTGTGGAACTTCCATTAGACCTTCTTGTTGTAATTGGATTTGTGGAATACTTTCAAGTGATTAATTTGATTTACTCTTGAATTTGATTTTAGTACAGAATTTGTTTTGAATCTTTGCACCATTTTTTAGGAGAACATAGATTAAATAACCAAAAGCTTAACTTGCAGCAGAAAGAGCAACAGCAACATCCACAAAGCCAAATGCATATATAGGGTTATTCTAAATGATTATCAGGGTTTTGTGATTTTTTTAAAAAAACATGGAAAACGTACCATTTTGATTGTTTCAGTAACGGTTAGACAAACTCTCAAAGTTTTGTTTTGCATCAACTTTAGTACGTAAGTTACCACCAGATGGCAGTAATAGCAGTGTTTAACAAAATGGCGGTTAGCAATAAGGAGAAAGCTTTTTGTACTCTTGAATTTCATCAACACCGATCCGTTACCAGAGTCCAGCACCATTTTCGGACAAAATAGGGAAGGAGCCCCCTTCCGACAACTCTATTCACAGATGGTACGCACAATTTGTGGATACGGGTTGTTTGTGCAAAGAGAAAAGCAGTGGGCGTCCCGCTGTGTCAGAAGCGGATGTGAATCGGATTAGGGGCGTTTATCTCCATAGTCCTAAGAAATCAACTACGAGATGTAGAAGGGAACTGCAAGTTCCTCAAACCACAGTATGGCGTCTGTTACGAAGGCACCTAAAGGTAAAGCCATATCGCCTACAATTGTGTCAAGCTCTAACAGCTAATGACAAAGCCCTACGTTTCAACTTTTGCATGGCACTGCAGGAACGGATTGAAGAAGATGGTTTTCTTGACAGAGTAGTTTTCAGTGACGAAGCTACTTTTCATGTAAGTGGAAAGGTAAACAAACAAAACGTTCGCATTTGGGGTGCAGTGAACCCCCATTGTTATGTGGAACATGTGTGAGCTCTCCTAAGGTGAATTTGTTCTGTGATGTTTCAAACACGAAGGTCTATGGCCCGTTCTTCTTCAATGAACAGACAGTAACAGGGCTGACTTACCTGGACATGCTCACAGAATGGCTGTTACTCCAGTTGAGTGACAAGGATGATTACGTACTGCAACATGATGATGCACCACCTCATTTTCACAGGGAGGTTAGAGCACTTTTAAACCAAGAACTTTCACAATGATGGATGGGTCACTGAACGGAAGGTGATCTGATGCTCTTACAATTTCCACCACGTTCACCAGATCTTACACCATGTGATTTTTTCCTGTGGGGATATGTTAAAGATCAGGTATTTGTTCCTCCTCTACCAGTGGATATTCAGGAAGTGAAGCAGCACATCCAAGTCGCCTTCGAAAGCATCACCGCTGCCATGTTGACTCGTGTGTGGGAAGAGATGGACTATCGAGTAGATGTGTGTAGAGTGACACAAGGCACACATATCGAGCATTTGTAATGTATGTTAAAATACCTTTGAGTTGCAGTACACAATAAAACAAGATTCATATTCCTACGTTAATTGCACTGAGAGTTATGTATTTTTGTAACCCCGACAATCATTTAGAATAACCCTGTAAAGAAAAAAAAGATTACACATGTATATACCATGACGTACCAATTCTTCTCCAACAATAGGTTCAATGTTCTTCTCTAATTTCTTGTTATTTTGTGAATTTATTAATTAATCTATCTTATAACTAGCCATGTCTTAATCATTCAATGATACTATATTTGACAGAGGGAGGTTCAAAGGGGCATCTTTTATATTAATCTTTTATAGTTCACGAAAAAATAGCAGACAAGATTAATACACGTGTAGAAGTTGCCCTGAAAAGTTTAGTGAATATTGCATAAATAGGAGGTTATCAAAAAAAAAAGATATTCTACAAGGGTTAAGTGGCATTAGAACCTGTTTCATTGATATGAAAACCGTTCTATAAGCTACATTAGGAATGATTAAATTGAGAATACCCGAAACAAGGTTAGGAGAAATCAAATTGTTGACATGCAAGGAGAATTGCAAGCTGTCCACATCATGGCCTTATCGATGAGTATCGATCGATTAGGTGGCTTTTTAGATTAATTTGTTGATGCAAGGAGAAAACTCATCTACAGGAGAAGTAGCACCGTCTGTCAATATCATGGAGCAACAAACTAATGGCAGTCAACGTCTATCGACTTCTGATGGTCACCTGTCTCAGGCGCTATATTTAACTAATTCAACTAACTAGATACAGATGTCATCACCTATGCAATACATAAACACAATTAAAGAAAAAAACAACTTAACATGTATAAAAAAGGACGTACAATTTATAATGGACTTACATTAAATAAGCAGAATGTACTAATAAAATGTCTATAGGCCGAAATACATTGACAATTACTGATATAAACACACGAAATGTTAATGAGAAGCCATTTCACGCAAGCAACGGGGAGAGCTATCACAATATCAACCAGAGAGATTCACAAGATAAAACAACACACACACGAGGAAGCAAAAGACATTTTAAGCAAGTAAAAACCATCTTTGGGACAGAAGTACTAGAAAACAATGAACTTGAATCTGCAGAAAAGAAGGCATGGGTATATTTAGGTAACCTAAAGAAAAACACTACTACAAAAAATGTAAGACGTTTCCTCGAGAAGAAAAGAATCTAAGATAGTATAGATTGCGAAGAACTACTGAGCCAGGGAGACAAAAAGGCCTTCAAAGTAGGATTTCTGTTCAGTTTCCTCGGGGACACAAAATGACCAGATTTCTGGACAAAAGGAGTAAGGGTAAGAAGATTTCGTTTTCGAAAGATTCGATACAGCAGTGGTGCAGAATTATAATAAGCACACAAATGTTGTACTATGGAAGGTTTACAAAATGCAATACCATTTATCCCAACAAAAACAATATATGATGCTATCATATTAACAGAAACCCTTCTTACAGAAGATTATACTATAAAAGGATTCTGTGGAATCCACGCTTTTGCTCACCAATCCTTACGTTGACCAGCAGGAAGTGTTTCCATCTTCCTTAAACCTTCTGTAGGATTTATAAAGGAAGTAATAAGAGATGAAAACACAGTTATAGTTAAAACAAATCTTACAATAATAGGCATATATGCTCAACCTCAGATGAGTGTAGAAGATGTCATTGAACGAATAACGAAGCTTTAACACGAATGGTCATTGATAAACGAGTAATTGTTGCAAGCACGAATTGATAAACTGAGCTATAAAACAGATTTAATCCTGGATACACTAGAAGGAGGATATAGCCTCATTAACAAAACTGACATCTTACCATACATAGCGCCGAATGGCACTAGTGCAATAAACCTTGTATTGTTCAGAGAAAAAGGCATGAAAGTAACAGGAAACACTTTGGACATCAGTAATAACACCACTAAGAAAATATATACCAGTTATAAAAACTTTTGATTTTAGTCAACCATTATCTGCAATCAATCTTGTGGCGACCAGAATATCTAAGAAATTAAATATGGAGAAATTGAAAGAAAATTTTAGGAAAATAGAGGAAGCAACACTTCTAATACAGCAACATCAAATAATAGAAGCAGTAGAACTATGCACAGCAACAACAACAACAACTTTGCAATCATGTCAAACACTGATAAAGGATAGGAAATCACAACCGTGGTTTGACAGAGAATGCTATGATGAATGGAAGAAGATCCTATCAGCACTACATCAAGCCAAAACCACAATGCAAAAACATGATTTATCATTATAAGCCCAACAAAGAAAGTTGTACAATGTTTTAATTAAACAGAAAAAAGCAGACCGCATAGATATAGATGCCAGAAGACAAGCAGAACTTGTTCAAAAAGATCCTTTGATAGCACTCGGAAAACCAAGACCACCTACAATAAAGTAGGGTAGCATCCTGCTTCATGAATTTACCGAGCTCAGAACATTTTACCAAGATGACGATGGTTAGACTCAGTTTCTAATGATTTAAGAGGTATAGATATAAATGAGGCCACAGCACTAGTTGCAAATAGAGGATTATGGCGACGTTTAGTAAGTTGACAGAGGCTTGCAGACTGAACGCTGAAAGACATTACAGTCTTAATGATATATGTATGTATGTTTTTAAAGGCATTTTTAACAGCATATACTAGATAGGGTCCTTGTGTGTATATATTGTTGGTTGAATTAATGAAAGTAGTTCAGAAGATGAGAAGGGTGTTAACATTGCTGATTCTGGCATTGTCTGTTGCATGAGTTTTTTTGATTTTCTGAATAGTAATAATTTGTGATTGAAGAATACCATTCTGAGCATGCAAGTATAGGCCTACATCTAGTAATAATTCAAATCTGTGTTGACATTCTTCGATTCCCCATTCAATTTGTTTTATTAATTAATTTAATACAAGGCTATCATCAATTTCTTTAACTCCATGGCTTGCGTTTTTATCTCCGTACTTCTATAAAATATTATTAATTTTCTTTTCATTTGTTGACACATCCTTTAACGTCGTATTCATCATAATGATAGTTGATTTCAGAACTACCAACTGTCCTGAAGCTATTCTTAAAAATTCTTTATGATCTTTTCCCATGGACTCTATATGTTCGAAGTTAGTAATTACTTCATCTTCCGTAGCTGTTCCGAATAAGAAATTTTAAGATTTTACCTCTGACATCGAATAAATCTTGCTTTTGCCTTTCTGAACTTGAGTCATTTCCCATAAAATCTATTAATATATCTCTCACCCTATATGCTTTTTAGATTGAAAATGAGGAATACTTGGTTGACAATCTGTATATGCGAACCAGGCCTGATTTTTTTACCCTATTAGGGCCTACATATATTATTAAGATTTATAATTCGAGCCTTAGTTTTCCTCCATAGAATTTTTATGGGTCTTAAAACTCCATATGTTACAAAACTCCGTTCTGTAGGATAAAAATATGCGTCCCCTATGTGATCAAATTAAACACCTGTTTGACTTCTGATTTCAGTAATGTGTGAACCTTTGCTAAGATCATTTAGTTCTTTTTCTGGGTTGAACCGTGTTGTTGTTTCCTGTACATTACGTACAGTTTGCCGCCGTTTCAAGAATATCCTCCCCGTAAAGGTTTCATATATTAGAAGTCCTCCTCTGCGAACCATGTGACCTTGCCGCGGTGGGGAGGCTTGCGTGTCCTAATGATGCAGATAGCCGAGCCGCAGGTACAACCATATCGGATGGGTATCTGTTGAGAGACCAGACTAACGAATGGTTCGTCGAAAGGGGGGTAGCAGCCTTTCGGTAGTTGCAAGGGCGGCAGTCTAGATGATTGACTGATACGGCCTTGTAATAATACTCAACATGGCTTAGCTGTGTTGATACTGCTACACGGCTGAAAGCAACGGGAAACTACAGCCGTAACCACCTCCCGAGGACATGCAGCTCTCTCTGTATGAATGATGTACTGATGATGGCTTCCTCCCGGGTAAAATATTCCGGAGGTAAACTAGTCCCCCATTCGGATCTCCGGGTGGGGACTACACGAGAGGGGGCGATCATCAGGAAGATGGATACTGACATTCTGCGAGTCGGAGCGTGGAATGTTAGAAGTTTGAATCGTTGTGGTAGGTTAGAGAATCTGAAAAGGGAGCTGGATAGGCTAAAGTTAGATGTAGTTGGTATAAGTGAAGTACGTTGGCAGGAAGAACAGGATTTTTGGTCAGGCGACTACCGAATTATCAACACGAAATCAAACAGGGGTAATGCAGGAGTTGGTTTAATAATGAATAAGAAAATAGGGCAGCGGATAAGCTACTACGACCAGCAGAATGAAAGAATTATTGTCGCCAAGATAGACACCAAACCAATGCCCACCACAATAGTGCAGGTCTATATGCCCACTAGTTCAGCGGATGATGAAGAAATTGAAAGAATATATGAGGAGATAGAAGATTTAATACAATATGTCAAAGGTGACGAGAATCTAATTGTGATGGGAGACTGGAACGCAGTGGTAGGCCAAGGAAGAGAAGGTAGCACAGGAGAATTTGGATTGGGACAAAGGAACGAAAGAGGAAGTCGGCTGGTTGAATTCTGCACTGACCATAATTTAGTCCTCGCCAATACTTGGTTCAAACACCACAAACGACGGCTGTATACGTGGACGAGACCTGGAGACACTGGAAGGTATCAAATAGACTTCATTATGATTAGGCAGAGATTCAGAAACCAGGTGTTGGATTGCAAAACTTTCCCAGGAGCAGACGTGGACTCTGACCACAACTTGTTGGTCATGAAATGCCATCTGAAATTGAAGAAAGGAAAGAATGCAAAAAGATGGGATCTAGACAAGTTGAAAGAAAAGTGTGTGATGGATTGTTTCAAGGAACATGTTGCACAAGGACTAAATGAAAAGGCCGAAGGAAACACAGTAGAGGAAGAGTGGAGAATCATGAAAAATGAAGTCAGTAGGGCTGCTGAAGAAATGTTAGGAAGGAAGAAAAGATCAACTAAGAATCAGTGGATAACTCAGGAGATACTAGACCTGATTGATGAACGACGAAAATACAAGAATGCTAGAAATGAAGAGGGCAGAAAAGAATACAGGCGATTAAAGAACGAAGTGGATAGAAAGTGCAAGGTAGCTAAGGAAGAATGGCTGAAGGAGAAGTGCAAGGATGTCGAAGGCTGTATGGTCCTGGGAAAGGTAGATGCTGCATACAGGAAAATCAAGGAAACCTTTGGAGAAAGGAAATCTAGGTGCATGAATATTAAGAGCTCAGATGGAAAGCCACTTCTAGGGAAAGAAAACAAAGCAGAAAGATGGCAGGAGCATATCCAACAGTTGTATCAAGGTAACGATGTAGATAATTTCGCTTTGGAACATGAAGAGGCTGTTGATGCTGATGAAATGGGAGACCCAATTTTGAGGTCAGAGTTTGACAGAGCTGTGAGTGACCTAAATAGGGACAAGGCACCTGGAATTGATGATATTCCCGCTGAATTACTGACTGCCTTAGGAGAAACCAGCATGGTAAGGTATTTCATTTAGTGTGAAAGATGTATGAGACAGGAGAAGTCCCATCCGATTTTCAGCAGAATGTTGTTATACCTATTCCCAAGAAAGCCGGTGCTGACAGGTGTGAAAACTACCGCACTATTAGTTTAGTATCTCATGCCGGCAAAATTTTAACACGTATTATTTACAGAAGAATGGAAAAACAAGTTGAAGCTGAGTTGGGGGAAGATCAATTTGGCTTCAGAAGAAATGTAGGAACACGTGAAGCAATCCTGACTTTATGTCTGATCTTAGAGGATCGAATCAAGAAGGACAAGCCCACGTACATGGCATTCGTAGATCTAGAAAAGGCATTCGATAATGTTGATTGGACCAGGCTATTTATGATTCTGAAGATGATGGGGATCAGATACCGAGAACGAAGAATTATCTACAACCTGTATAGAAATCAGTCTGCAGTGATAAGAATCGAGGGCTTTGAAAAAGAAGCAGCAATCCAGAAAGGAGTGAGGCAAGGCTGCAGTTTGTCCCCTTTCCTTTTCAATGTTTACATAGAACAGGCAGTAAAGGAAATCAAAGAGAAATTTGGAAAGGGAATCACAGTCCAAGGAGAGGAAATCAAAACCTTGAGATTTGCCGATGATATTGTTATTTTATCTGAGACTGCAGAAGATCTCGAAGTTGCTGAATGGTATGGATGAAGTCTTAGGTAAGGAGTACAAGATGAAAATAAATAAGTCCAAAACAAAAGTAATGGAGTGCAGTCGAACGAAGGCAGGTGATGTAGGGAATATTAGATTAGGAAACGAAGTCTTAAAGGAAGTAGATGAATATTGTTACTTGGGTAGTAAAATAACCAACGATGGCAGAAGTAAGGAGGACATAAAATGCAGACTAGCACAAGAAAGGAAGAGCTTTCTTAAGAAAAGAAATTTGCTCACTTCAAACATTGATATCGGAATTAGAAAGATGTTTTTGAAGACTTTTGTGTGGAGCGTGGCATTGTATGGAAGTGAAACATGGACGATAACTAGCTCAGAAAGAAAGAGAATAGAAGCTTTTGAAATGTGGTGTTACAGAAGAATGCTGAAGGTGAGATGGATAGATCGAATCACGAATGAAGAGATACTGAATCGAATTGGTGAGAGGAGATCGATTTGGCTAAATTTGACGAGAAGAAGAGATAGAATGATAGGACACATCTTAAGACACCCAGGACTTGTTCAGTTGGTTTTTGAAGGAAGTGTAGGTGGCAAGAACGGTAGGGGTAGACCAAGGTATGAATATGACAAACAGATTAGAGCAGATGTAGGATGCAATAGCTACGTAGAAATGAAAAGGTTAGCACAGGATAGGGTGGCATGGAGAGCTGCATCAAACCAGTCTATGGACTGATGACTCAAACACATATTAGAAGTGAAGCTTCCACGGTGTGTAGAATTATTTAGTTCTCTTTCTGGGTAGAACCATGTTGTTTTCTGTACATTACATACAGTTTGCCGACGTTTCAAATACATTGCAGTATTCTTTGTCGAGGAGACTGAAATACTCCTACTCAATCCAAGGTAATCAGTCTCCCAGGCAGCAGTCACGCTGCAAGAGTGGTTCCTGACCTTGGTCTTATATATCCTAGCCTTTCTGGCTGACGTAAGCCCCTGGCTCTCTCGTGAGAATTCTGGAAAGTATGTGTCACAGCCAGGTAGTGGGACTTGCCTGTGCTGTTATGTAATTGGAGGTTCGTCCTGCGTGTATATGTTGTGGTCTGTATGTCTTAATCTATGTATGATAGGCATCCAAGATCCATTGATTCAGACTCTGCTTCTGGAAGTTGACTCGTCCACTACTAAATAATTAGTAACTTCCACGTCGCCATGTTTCTATCGGATCTGAAACATAAGGTTTTGTTCTGTTAATATAAGTTTGCATTATCTTTTTGTCTCTTGAACGTACCATGATTACCGAGCTCGATAGCTGCAGTCGCTTAAGTGCGGCCAGTATCCTGTAATTGGGAGATAGTGGATTCGAGCCCCACTGTCGGCAGCGCTGAAAATGGTTTTGCAACGTTTCCCATTTTCACACCAGGCAAATGCCGGGGCTGTACCTTAATTAAGGCCACGGCCGCTTCCTTCCACTTCCTAGGTCTTTCCTATCCCATCGTTGCCGTAAGACCTATCTGCCGTAAGACCTACCTTGCTTAGGGTTACATTTGTGCCTTTTACTTCTTTAATTTCATACGGACCCTTCCGTAAGGGGTCTAGTTTTTTTCTTTGCTGATTAAAAATCAATACTAAGTCTCCTACTTCATATTGTTTTCCTGTTCTATTTTCATTTACCTTATCACATTGTTTTATCTTAGCTACTTGTACTCGATCTTTTGCCTGTTGCCATGCTATTTGGAATTTCTGTTTAATGTCATGCACTGAGTTTTCATAATTATACAGTGCTTGAGGCTGTAACTGTCCTGGTATATTAGTTTTTCTACCAAACAATTATTCATATGGTGTAAATTTTGTAACACTGTGTGGTGATGTATTATAAGTAAAACAAGCGAAAGGGGCCACTAATCCCAATCATTCTGAAACTTTTAACCAAAACATCTTAGATACTCTACTAAAACTTTGTGACCTCTCTAAACTATCATTTGTTTCTGGGTGATATACACTAGTTTTAAATTTCTTAATCTTCAGCAGGTTACAACTGTTCATGAGCACATTATTCAGGAATTTTATTCCACAGTCTGTTAATAACCGATCTGGTATTCCGCACTTCAAAATTAATCCGTATACAAATTTGTGAGCTATCGTTTCTGCTGTCATATCTTCAGTTGGAATGCCAGTAATATATTTACTTGAATTATCTTGACACGTGAGAAGATATTTTTCATTTTTCTCTGAAATTGAGAATGGTCCTGCGATATCTAAATAAATCTTACTCCATGGTCTATCTTGTGTATCCGTTATTTGCAACTCTGCTTTTACATTCGGATGTGTTTGTTTATTTAATTGACAAACTAGACATTTACGAAAAGATTCTATGTCTTTAAACATATTAGGTCAAGAAATATATAACTTTAAATGTTCATATGTTCTCTGTATGCCCTGATGTCCACCTATGGGGCATTCATGCATCTCCGTTAATAATTTAGCTTTTTGCTCTTCTGAAATTTCTGAGTTAGTTTTTTGAACATGTCTTACAATGGGATATCTACTAAGTGCATCAGCATTTACATTTTTAATGCCTGCTTTATGGACTCAATCAAATTGATATTCTTCTAATAATAATCTCCATCTTGTCAGGCGTGAACTTGGGTCTTTTACATTAAAGACCCAGAGTAATGGTTTGTGATTTGTTACAGTTGTAAATGTTTTCCAAGTAATATAACGTCTAAAATGTTTACAGCTCCAAACTAAGCTTAACACTAGAATGGCCAAACTTTCCTCATACCTATAAAGGCCATAGGCAGCCATTTTGATCGCTGCTGCTTACTGACATTTATATCGAGCATCCAGGATCTGGGAAACATGCTAATGTTCAATAATTAATTTTAAAACAACATAGTTAACCATTGAGATGTATTGTATACAGATCAATCCATTGTTAAATATTAATAATTGTTCATATTCTCACTTCTAATCGGTAACAAATATTTTGGCGCACTTGTGGAAACTTATGATAAAAATAATTTTCTATTTGTTTACAAAGCTATTTAGGCACTTGACAAGCAATTTATGCGAGTTATTACATTACACGAACATTTTCCAGACTACTTTGTTGCATGAAGAACATGTCAGAGGTTTTGTTCGGTTTACAATTGTAGTTCACTTGACGTTGTCGTCGCTTACGACTGGCACATTGGATCTGAGTCTAAGGGTCAGACTGAAGTGTAGGGAGCTCAGTCAACCGGGGTTTTGTCTTCACAAAATCAGATCTTAGTTCTTGTATTACTTCAAGAATATAATCATGTCGAGAGATTCTCTGTCCCTTAACTTCCTTGTAGACTATCCATGAATTTATTGCTGCTAGATCAAGTACATTGTAACATAAATGTACAGGCCACCTTCGGCATTCAGCCCTAGTGGTGTGCTCACGTGCCATTTGATCAGCTACATTCATACCATACTTAATTCCATTATAAAATTCAGTAGTACTAGGGAGCTTCTTGTTATCTTCACTTACTTGAACGTTCGGGTGTAGTGCTTAGCAGAAGCACATTCTTGTTCACTTTTCCTTAATATGCTGTGAGAGTAGTGTGATCTTCCTCACTAATGTAAGACAGTCTCGTACAGATTCATACGTAGTGCTTTGATTGACTCCGGGATTTCCTTCCTCACTCGATTGATTGTTCCAACAATACTAGTTTTCTTCTCTTTCAGTCTCTCAGCCAACTTTACCAATGTAAAGAAGTTACCAATGGTCACATTACATCCTTTCATGAGGTATGGGTCCATAAGTTTCATGACAACATTTTCAGGCATTGACTCATTGACAGGTCACATTTTGTCTTTCCCAAGATAAGGAAACCCATTGCACACATACTTAGAATCAATGTCTACCAGTAGCCAGAATTTTATGCCAAATTTATCTGGCTTGTTGGCCATGTACTGCATGAACCTGTTCCGTGCTTTGCTGGGGAAGAGTTATTCATCAGCTGTGACATTCGCGCTTGGTTTATAGCACCCATAACAATTCTCAGCAAATCTATTCCAAATAGCAGATGCCAAAGCAAATTTGTCTGCAAATGAGTGGATATAGTTTTACGGAGATCAAAGCGCAAATATCTTAGAATTTCTTTGAACCTGTCACTTGCCATAGTGTTAGTGGAAACGGGGACTCCATAAAGAAGTCCATTTATGAACTACGGCTAGACTAGTAAGTTTATAAGCTCCACGGGCGTAAAACAAAGCAGTAAAAACATCTAATTCTTTCAAAGAAATGGACCAAATTGTCCATTGTCTGTCTCTTCGGTCTCTGTGTACATCTTTATGTGCTTCAACTTGGAAGTGTCAATGAATAAACGCCAGGCACTAACCTTGCTATTAGTCTGTAGGTTACGCTTAGCGTGAGAAGTAGGCCCTGCTGCCTCTTTCAGTACATTCTCAGCAGCCATCCTTCCAGGGGGGTTCCCACTACTGTCGATAACAGTCCATATGGTTATTCCATCCTTACCATATAACTGATCTCCTGGTGCAAATGAAGAAGACTTTACCAGTTCATGACTTCTCTCACCTTGTCCCCTTCCTCTTCGAACAGGTGGCCCACTGCTAAGAGACCATCCTCTGCTGTAAGATTGATCACGGCTGGTTGAAGGAGTAACTGTGTCTATCGTAAGTTCGAAGTCCACTGTGTGCATATTTTCATAGCCGAATCACTATCACTATCCAGCATAATACCACAACTGTTGTATAAAATCCTCATAGTCGCTCATTATGTCTATATGTGATAATGTATCTTCATCACCTGATTCGTCTTCTTCTAGCTGTTCAGGTTCTGCTAATAATTGAACTGGGTTTTTTTTTTCCACCGAGCCATTATTACGCGCTATACTACACAAGGATCAGGCACTAACTCGTCCACTCGCGGCCACTGCTAGAGGCATACTATTTTGTTACATCATACGCCCCTAAAGCGCCACTTATAAATATATCACAGGAAGCAAGCAATGAGCAGAATAGAGCTCTCCGTATCAAGGAAGTGAAGTGGTCAAAATGACCGCTTATGGCCTTCCTAGGTATAACGATAATATCAGTGTTCCCTTATCTACGGATGTAATTTTTGGCGTGAATGTACACAACGTTAAAAGATTAAAAGTCACAAAAGCACAAACTTGTGCGTAAAAAAGTACGAGCGTGGAAATACCTTGAAATTCGCTAACGGTCAAAATGACCGCTCTGGCCGTTCTAGTGTTAAATGTTCCTTTTCAATTGTACTATAATTAACTTCTGCCTTATTCAAAGTTCTACTTGCAATCGCTAGTGGTTGATCTTTACCTATTTCTCCCTGACTTAGTATACTACCCAGTGCATAATTGCTAGCATCTATAGTTAGTACAAATAGTTTCGTAAAGTCTGGAAACTTTAAAACTTGGGGAGTCGTTATTTGGTCTTTTAGCTTTTGAAAACTTTCTTTTTGTTCTTCTTCCCACTTCCAAATTTGATCTTTCTTTAATAAATCATTAAGAGGTTTAGATATTCAGCTAAATTGGTATATAAAATTCCTGTAATAACCTGCTAGTCCTAGGAATGGTTTAACATCCTTTTGTGTTTTTGAAGTTGGAAACCCTACTATAGATTCAATTTTCATAGGATCTGGAGCTACTCCATCCGCTGTTACTGTGTGTCCTAAGTACTGTAATTGAATTTTCAGAAATTCACATTTGTCTGGTTCTAACTGAATGTTATTCTCTCTTAATTTCTGGAATACTTTTCGAAGTCTAGTATTGTGTTCCTCAAGTGTTTCAGCAAAAATAATTGTCATCCTGGTAAACGAGGAAACCTAATCCAACTAATTCATTTAAAATAGTGTTCATTAATCTATGAAATGTGGCGGGTGGTGTTTTGAATCCAAAAGGCATTCTTCTAAACTTGAAATGTCCTTTCTAGGTACTAAAAGCTGTTTTGCATCGATCGTCTGGAGCTATTGGCATTTGCCAATATCCACTTCCACAGTCTAATGCAGAAAAATTTCTTACTCTACCTAATTTATCCAATACATCCTGAATATTAGGTAAGAAGTAACTATCACCTATTATGATTTCATTGAGCTTTACAAAATCAATACATATCCTCTATTTCTTAATACCTGAAGCATCAGTTTTCTTAGGTACGACTAAGATTGAAAAATTCCAAGTGGAATTGCTACATACAATTATATTTTGAGCTAGCATTTCATCTACTTGTTTATCTACTTCTTTCTGCTTAATACCTGAAGCATCAATTTTCTTACGTACGACTTAAATTGGAAAATTTCAAGCGGAATTGCTAGGTACAATTATATTTTGAGCTAGCATTTCATCTACTTGTTTATCTACTTCTTTCTGATGTTGTTCAGGAATTCTGTAATTCTTGAGGGTTATCGCTCTGCCTTGTACTACTCAAGGAGTTGGTATAGCATGTAATGTTGATCGTGTTTCTGTTAACCGATCACCTGTAAGCGAAAAAAGTCTGTATATTCTAAACAAATTTCTTTTAATTCTTCCGATTTCTCATTTATATGTGAGAAACGTAATTTACTTAATAGTAAATTATTTCTGTCCTTAGTATTTAATACGGAAGTCTTTTCCTTCAGGCTAATGGTTGTTAGCTCTGGTACTTTTTCGATTAAGATCTCTTCTTTATTACAGTTAATTTTTAAACAGCAAAATTTATTGTTATCGCAATGAACTCTGCTCACATATGGATAAGAAAGAAATTCCACCTGTCAGTACTGTTTGTTGTAAATGTAGACTTACATCAGTACTGGTTTTGAGTCTGTTTGGTCATCATCAACTGACAAATCATAACATTACATCTATTAGGCATTGGTTTGTGTTACTTATCTAGAAAGATGTCATCATCCATTAGCACATCTGGATGTCTAATGGGGGTATGAGTTGGATGTTATCGTCACTTCGTTCGTGATTCCGTAAGATTAAAATTGTTTTTGAGATTAAAATATGGTAGTAAAAAACTTAAGCTTAAAACTAATTGTACTTGCACATTAAACACATTAAAAATACTGAAAACATGTACAATATATAAAATACTTGGTGAATTTAAAAGTTCATGTCTTGCATATTCCTTCTTCAGACTTCCTCGTTAGGGTCTTGTGTGCCTATGTTTATGTTGATTAATTTTGAGCTCGTAACAGTGGTGTAGGTTCTTAAGAATGTTCTATTTGACTAAAAGATGTCTTCATATATGCTTGTAATAAAAACCCATGTCATTAAATAGTCCAATATTGTGGATAGGGACAATATGTGGCTCCGCTGTAAACTTGTTTTCAAAAGTTAGAAGCAGATGTTGAAGTCTTGGTTTTTTTGAATATGGTTGAATATAGATTTTTGGTGGTAACATCTTCCTTGTCTGCACGTAGCAGTATGCAACAAGCTCCCAAACAGAACATCACCCAACCACAACAACAACAGCAATAACTACAGCACCGGTACACAAATATAGACACGGGAGAAGTTACCACCAAAAATCTGTATCCAACCATCCAAAAAAAACCAAAACTTCAACATCTGCTTCTAACTTTTGAAAACAAGTTCACCGCGGAGCCACATATTGTCTTTATCCACAATATTGGACCATTTAATGACTTAGGTTTTTATTAAAAGCATACATGAAGACATCTTGAAGTCAAATAGAACATTCTCAAGAACCTACACCACTGTTACGAGCTCAAAATCCAACATAAACATAGGTGCACAAGACCCTAACGAGGAAGTCTGAAGAAGGAATATGCAAGACATGAACTTTTAAATTCACCAAGTGTTTTATATATATGTTTTCATTGTTTTTAATGTGTTAAATGTGCACGTACAATTAGTTTTAAGCTTAGGTGAAGTTTTTTTTACTACCATATTTTAATCTCGAAAACTATTTTAATCTCACGGAATCACGAACGAAATGACGATAACATCCACCTCATATCCCCATTAGACATCCGGATGTGCTAATGGATGACGACATCTTTTTAGATAAGTAATGCAAACCAATGCCTAATAGATGTAATATTATGATTTGTCAGCTGATAATGACCACATAGAGTCGAAACCGGTACTGATGTAAGTCTACATTTACAACAAACAGTATTGACAGGTGGTATTTCTTTCTTATCCATATACGTGTATTCAGTCAATACGGACATGAAACTGATAAATAACAATTAACTACGCTCTCTGCACAAATTATATTTTTGCCTATTATTTGCTTTTGACAGTGTCATGTTCCTTGTTCTGATGTTGGGAACTGTACTACTGTCTCACTTTGATGAACGAATGTCTTAGGAGAGGTAGAATACCAGATAGTTGGAGAAGATCCTACATCAAAATGATTTACAAGGACAAAGGGGACATGGGAAATCCAGACGCGTACAGAGGTATTGCACTCGTACTCTTTTCAAGGTAATGACCAAAATTCTCACTGATAGGCTAACAACACTTGTGGATCAATATATATCAGAGCAACAGTTTGGATTCAGAAGAGGTAGATCTACCCTGCAATCAGTGGAATGTTTGCTACAAGATATTGGGAATGCACTAAGAGTACCAGGCGGGAAGCTCCACGCAATCTTTGTTGACTTTTATAAAGCTTTCAATATGCTAAGTAGGAACATACTCCTGGCAAAGCTGGAACAGTTAATTGGAAAGAGTCACTACTTGACAGTTATAATTAAAGACATTCTCTCCAACAATACAGTGCTTACAAAGGGCACTAGGAAAGTTTTGCAATATGCAAAAACGGTTGGCTGGACACACCTGTTATGGTGAGGAATGAAAAGAGGGGTGAAAACCGGTCTAGAAGACAGCAAGGCGCGACCTTCACACCAGTTGTGACCAAGGAGTGGTACTGAAAGCAAAGTCAGTGTGGTCTAAAGGTGAATATCGTGCAATTATCCGCTACTGTTTTGCTCGTTTATTAACTGTTGACCAGTGCCTGGAGGAAATGACTCCTTGCAGGGGGAAAGACTGTCCACATCGGACAACAATTTTCTGATGGTACAAAGAGTTCCAGAGGGGAAATTTCGGGGTTGAAGACGATCCTCGTTCTGGGCGACCGTCTGAATCAGTGACTGAGGAAAACATTGAAGCTGTGAGGAAAATGTTGCAGCAAGAGAGGCGGTTGACATATCGGCAATCAGAAGAGACTCTGCACATCCCTGCACCAGCTACTTATTAAATTCTACATGACCATCTCCATGTTAGAAAGGTTTGTTCCCTTTGGGTGCCCCATTCACTTTCAGAGGAACAAAGGGCACATTGAGTGAAATGCTGCGGAAAAATGCTAAAACATTTTGAAAATGGGACTTTGTGTAACGTCAATAGCATCGTTACAGGTGACGAAACTTTGCTTTATTATTACTATGTCTAAACAAAATCCCAGAACAAGGTGTGGCTGTTTGAAGATGAGGGTACTTCTGTGACTGTGCGAAAGTCAAGGTCACTGAAGAAATGGATGATTGCAGTATTCTTGACTAAACAGGGCATCCTGACTCAGATTATGCTAGAAATACAAAGGACAGTTACTGCGAAGTGGTACAGTGAGACTTGTCTGCCTCAGGACATCCAGGCTCTCAAGCAGCTCCGTCCAAGATCATGGTTCAACACTTGGCTCTTGTATCACGACAATACTCCAGCACATAGTGCTAATGTAACAATGGATTTTCTTGCCAGATCAGGGTTGACTGTGCTTGATCGCTCTCCATACAGTCCTGATCTTGCCCCATGTGACTTCGGTCTCTTCCCAGAAGTGAAGATGATGTTGAAAGGGCGGAGTTTTGCATCCGACGATTAGTTTCTGGCAGCATGGGATCAAGTGTATGAAATTGTAACCGAAAAGAGTGGCGGAGTTGGTTCAGTGACTGGTTTCGACGTATGGAGAAGTGTATTGAGTGTCGTGAAAATTATTTTGAAAAAATCTATAAAGCGTTCACTCACATTGCAAAACTTCCTTGTGCCCTTTGTATACAGGATAACATATCAATATCAGATGCAATAGCACAGGCCAATGGTGTACTACAAGGAGATCCGCTAACTCCTCTTCTGTTCTCAATCACTTTGGATGTGACATGGTACATCAAAGATAGTGTAAAGTTGTATATATATGCAGATGATACGGTTCTCGTTGCAGAATGACTGGAGGACCTGAAAGAGTCTTTTGATCTTTTGGCAGCATGGTCACATGAAATCTATTTCATGATATATGATCAAAAGACTGTCTACATGATTTTCAGAAAAGGGGGAAGGCCAGCAGTGACTGATAGTCCATTACAATGGTAGAGACTAACAGCAGTTTGTCACTTCAAATATCTGGGAGTCATATTCCAAACTAGAGGTGATGTTTTCACAAAACACATAGGGAATAGGACAATCTCAGCATTTGAAGCAGTAAACAAAATCAAAGATCTACGTAAGATGTTGTGCCTATAATCGCCTATGGTCTACAACTCGTCTGGGAATACCTAAACATTAATAGTCTACGACGAATAGAGAAAGTCAAAGCCGCATATTTAAAGAGAGCTCTGGGGCTTTCGAAATATACGCTATCTCGACTTGTATATCTTCTGACGAGGGAATCTTTCCTGATTGAAGAGCTACGCTTCAAGATGTCATTACCATACACGACAAATTACGATCGACTACTTATGGAACTGAAGCAGAAAAGAGAAGACATTTGGTTAGAATTCTATGCAACGGATGCTATGACAATGCGGGGATGGATGGAAGTGAACTACGAATTAAGACATATTGTGATTAGATTGGCTGTTCATGGTTTTCACTTTAAGCTTTGCAGAACCAAAACATTTGATGAACCTGAATTCGGATGCATATGTAAACTGTGCGATCGTGAATGTGATAGATACCACGTCTTAACATGTCCTAATAGAGGGAAATCGTTGATTAAGTTCTGTTCAGAAGAATGAGTCCTATGTGGCTTGGAAATGTTTAAATTAGTGTACTTACTTACATGGCCATTTGGCTGAAATAAAACTATTATTAAGGTATGTATTAACGTTCCAAATTGCACTTTTCACCCAAAAATGCCATTTTAATTTTTTCACTGGAAATTAAAGCTTGAAGTCTCTACTTCAAAATGAGATATAATTCATACATATATTCCAACTCTAAGTATCCAAAAATAGTATTTAAATAGCCTCGTGCTCGCTTGATAAGTGACATGGCTACAGTGTCCTGCTTACATGTAAACATCTCGTCAGATTTTCTTATTGAAATTTACAATGTCAATGTTACTTGTACTGTCGGTATAAATAGCAAGACAGAAGGTAGGCATAATGTAAGGGAATCATTTGCTAGTGCTTCTCAGTTGAAACATTCATCTGTAAATATTGAATCTGATAGTGTTAGTGACATTTACAATATCATTATTGACATAGTGCTTTACACATATATTACCTGCATTAGTTTGCCCTAGTTGCTTCAGTTGTAATACAGTTTTTGTAAAAACCTAGAAATTCTGAGATTTGGTTGGGGAATGTCCCTTGCATTGTTCTGCAGTAACTATGATTATGAATTCCTCAACTGACAGGAGCACTCATTGATAAGATGCAAAATTATTTGGAATTGCTTTACGTTCCAACACAAGCAGTATTCACACCATGTCAAATGGCATATGGGCCACACTACCATTTGACAGCAACAAAGGACCATCCCACCCACCATAGGTGTCCTGTAGGAGCTGACAGCTGGTGCTCTTATCAGTGAGCTAAAGTAAATAATGAGATAGGAAAATTTAAATTCAAACCAGGCCTGTCCTTTGGCATTCTTCAAGCAGTGAAGCCTATATATGAGCGACTCACCGACCCAGAAATGCTTTCTAAGTCCTTGCATGGACTGACTCAAAATAATGAGTCATTTAGTGCCATGGTATGGAGAAGGTGTCCTAAGGAGACATAAATGTGGGGCTTGATACCTTAAAATTAGGAGTGATGGATGCTGTTTACCATTTCAACTGGGGAAACAGAGTGGAAATAGAAATAATGAAGAGGATGGGAATTGCTCCTGGCAAATACACATCTGGTGTACTTGAAGCTGATGCAGTACGGTTGCACAAAGGTGCAAATCAAAGTACTGTAGAACAAAAGCAGAGGAGGCAGTACTTGAGAGGCAGAAGAAAACTGAAAGAAGACAAAAAACTTCTAACAGAGGGTCCATTCTATGGAGCAGGCAAGTTTTAAGGTGGCCAAGTAAGTGGGTTATGTTCACAACTTAGTTCTAAAACTTCAGTGCTGTTTTTCTTAAATGTAATTTTTTGCACACCCTCCCACATTTCAAATACATTTAAATATCCTTAAAATTGAGATAGAAAACTCAGTGATAGATTAAATTAAAGCTAATGAATGTGGAAATGTTGCAAACTAGTACTTTGTTAATATTGTGAATATTATTATTGTCATCATTATTAGGCTGTAAGCATTTTAACAAGGATGATTGATTATTTTTAAACATTTGTCAAAAATGATGTCTAGCTCCCTTTCTGTTTTTGGAAATTTTATGACATTTTGAAAATTGATGTGCTTTTATTAAACATTATTTTTGGTTGAAGATAAGGCATAAAGGTTGATTGCTTCATACGAAATTGTTAGTCTAATATT
The DNA here is from genome assembly GCF_040414725.1 of Anabrus simplex. Lineage (NCBI taxonomy): Eukaryota > Metazoa > Arthropoda > Insecta > Orthoptera > Tettigoniidae > Anabrus > Anabrus simplex. The sequence goes on along the minus strand of NC_090265.1, from coordinate 861,720,703 downwards.
TTATGGTACGAAACTAAAAAAACTCGGTTAAGAATTTTGGATTTTCGTTCGAAACGTTAAAACATATCTTAAAGGTTGTAACTTTATTAAGTTATCCTCCCAAGGGATATCAATTTCACTATTATGAATCTCTAACCAGTCTTGTCCAAGTAGCATGTCGACTTCATGTGGTACGTCATTAACAACATAGAACAGCATTTCTTTTTCATTACTTACATTATTAACACTCAAATTAACTACTCCTTTTACTGGATGTACTTCGTCAGTTACACTGAAAATATATTTTCACAGGATTTATTCTAATATTAATTAAACTGTCTTTCTTAACTAAAGATACCTGTGACCCTGTGTCAAAGTTTCTGCATAACCATCTGAGAAATGATCATTCAATACATATTCTATATACGGGTTATGTGTCTTCACACTTCGTTTATTTACATTTCTGTTGGTTCTCACAACCTTTATATTTTCATCATTAATATTGGCGCTTACGGCCTTCATATTTTCATTATTAACATAGGCGCTCACGGCCTTCATATTTTCATTATCAGCATTGGCACTCACGACCTTCACATTTTCATTAACATTGGCACTCATGGCCTTCATAGTTTTATTTTATTAGCCCTACAAGCTTTTATTTCTTGGTTGCGACTACTAACTTCACAAGTTGAACTGTAACAGTCGCTTAGACAATCCAGCTGTTAGTTTCCCCGATTGCTAGTACTACTGCAATCTTTAGCTTACATGTCCACTCCTATTACATTTCGCACAAAAAGGTTTGCCTCTGCATTCCTTCGAAATGTGACCAGGTTTCTGACAACGGTAACAAGGTACCATTCAAGACACATCCACTCCTGGTTCCTTTTTCCTATTTACAGAATGTGTACTAACACCTCCTTTTTGCAGATTCTGTGTTGGTATCCTTCTGCTGTTCCCCATAAAACTATTTCTCGTCTAGTTTCCATTATGTGTCCTAAATTGATCTCTGGATTTTCTAGCGCATTCTTCTTCAACTGCTATTTCAATGAACTGCTTTAAAGGTTTATCCTCTGATTTTATTTTAAGTAAAGTTTTACCTATTTCGTCATTAATTCCTTGTATGAAGCAACATTTACTTAACAAAGCAATAGTCCTATTTCCTCCATATTGCATTTCATGAACCAAGTTATCATTTGTCTAGTTAGGGCCTTATTTAATTCTGTCATCATTTTCTCAATTCTGCTCCCCCACTGAGTTACATTTACAAGGTGTTTTTGCTTAGGGTAAATAACTTGTTTGCATAAAAATCAAGAGAGCTTTGTACTGAATAATTTAATTTAAGTTTGTCTTTAAAGGTTTCTCATGTCTGAAATTCTTTAGTACAAATTTTAGAAATGTTGAGTGGTCTCTTGGATTTAGAATGCTATAGGCATTCTTCACATTATCAATGAACTCCTGTAGTTCATTAGGATTTCCACTGAAGGTGATTTTTGATCATTTTACTGCAGTATCAACAGAGACTATTCTATACTGAGTTGCTTGTTCCTCCTGTCTGGGAGCTAAACTTCCCACTATATTGTCAGGCATACTTTACTTTTACTTGCTACTCTTTAAGAAACACTAATGACAGTGCCAGATACAACAATGTTGAGGACTTACTTAGAAAGATAGGAGATCACTCCTCGGAGCTGCCACCAATGACGAACACCAACGCGAAGAAGGATAGCTGCAGGCTTGCTGGGTTGCGCAGTGTCCCCTCGAAGACCCCAACTGGTACTCGATCAGAAGTTCAGACCTTCTTGATGCCAGAAGGCGGACGGGCTTCGTCGGCCTCCGGTTAGAGGAAGAAAGAATTTCCTAGTCTTTCAGGTGGAAAGGACCGGGGAAAAGGGTGGCGATCAAACACCTCGACGTATATCAACGAAAAATGAAATTTGTAACAAGTGTAATTCGACCAAGTTTGTGAAAGAATCTTCTTTTGAGGCAAGCCACTGCCACCAGATTATGTCGCGTAGCCGAAGGTGCGACGATAATCAATTTTTAATTACGTCTCTAATTAAGGTATCTTAGGTTCGAACCTGAGTCGTAACTCAAGTCCAGTAGAAGATCTCAAATCACAAGTCGAAGAATGATGATAGTATTACTCAAAGTTCCAAGTACGTGATACCTAACGTATTCACAGCTTCGTAATCTATAATCATCTCCGTGTTGACGAACTACACAATTAGAAATGGGAAAGGATTTCCACCTATCAATGCTTATTTATTATCATTTTAGACATACAATTGCATTGTCGCACATAGTGACATACACGCCAGTTCCCGTTTCAACATGCCCCATTTGAGTGTGACTAAATGTTTATTATCATATGGCATTCCCTAGACAATGTAATCTTAATCATAGCTTCATGATATAGAGGTGAATGTATTGTTCAGCTGAAGATGAACCTTTGTTACACTACCATGCATCCCTTCGATATCTGCAGCTGAAGTCCCACTTTCAATAAAGCCGATTTTTATGACTTGCCTGTGTTTTGATCGAAGGAAATGCATACGTCAGTGACATTATTTTAATTAAAATTAATATGTATGACACTGAATTAAATACAGATGGGGTTTAATTAACATGTTTTTTTCTGGCGCTATGGCTGAATGGTTAGCATGCTGGCATTTCGTCACAACCATAACCTTGATGGTTATGAATTTCATGTTTTTGGTCCGTATTGAACAATATATAAGTAATAATAATAATAATAACTTAAATGTTTCCACCTTTTCAATACAATATATTCACAAATTTACAAAATTATACGGTACTAGTTTGCTCCAATACGGCTGATGATGACCCCTAGATGGGTCGAAACTAGTACCGTATAATTTTGTAAATTTGTGAATATATTGTATTGAAAAGGTGGAAACATTTAAGTTATTATTATTATTATTACAACCATAACCATCAACAAGGTTCCAGGTTCGATTCCCGGCAGGGTCAGGAATTTTAACCGTTTAACCGTCATTGGTTAATTCCACTGGCACGGGAGCTGGGCGTACGTTTCATCTTCATCATCATTTCATCCTCAACACGATGCGTAGGTCGCCTGCGGGCGTCAAATCAAAAGACCTGTGCCTGGCGAATCGAACATGTCCTTGGACACCCTAGGCACTAAAAGCCATACGCCATTTTATTGCAAGATGTTTTTAATAGTGTTGGCTACTGAATGCATGATTCGAAGCAGTGTATCGATTCATTCAAGTGTCCGAGTGAATCGATTCACAGGAAAGGCGAGCTCACGGCACACGATTCAGCTTACTCCCAGCGGACAGTGCTGAGTGGCGCACTCACTGGATGTTGACGGGGAGCCGAGCTTCCGCTGCAGCGAGACAGTGTATCATGGCACATCGAAATAATCGTGAACGAGCGCGGCTCAGTGAGACACATGATACACACGGCTCCTTATCGGCTCACTGGACACGCGGAGAGCCGAGCTTCCGCTGTAGCGAGGCATACAGTGAATCGTGGCACATCGAAAGAATCGTGAATGAGCGTGGCTCAGTGAGACACATGATACACACGGCTCCTTATCGGCTCACTGGACACGCGGAGAGCCGAGCTTCCGCTGCAGCGCGACATACAGTGAGCCATGCTACACTGAAAGAATCGTATGCTATAATGGACTCTCGAGCTCAGCTCATTTGAAAATAATACCCATTTGAATTCACTGTCCTCTTCTTACAGGGAGGTTTAAATAATAGATGGATTTATTTGCAGTGTTAAAAAGGTAGTCACAACATAATTCTGAAGTAGCTAGTAAGTAGGTAGGCTATTAGGTTATACTATTTATTAGTTTAATGAATCTTAGTATTATAACTTAGTTGACATTTGACAGTTAAACTCGACTCTAGCCTGCCCTATGACTATGAGTCATGCTCATGAGTCATGATCACTCAAAAGTACCTGTTTTATATTGGGAAGAACGGCTCAGTATTCTTTCAGTTCATATGTCACATCGTTGCACAAGACTTCAACCATATGTGGACAGACGCAATAACAGTATGTTGAATCAGAAAACCAGCGGGCTACTGTACATCTCGGGTAGCCTATACAAAATATGACGATAGAAAAATACTTTTAAAAAAAGACTGAGCGAGTTGTCGTGCGGTTAATATCGCGTGGCTATGCGCCTGCATTCGGGGGATGGTGGGTTCAAATCCCACCGTCGGCAGCCGTTAAGATGGTTTTTACGTAGTTTCCCCATTTTCACACCAGGAAATGCTGGGACTGTACCTTAATTCAGGCCATGACTGCTACCTTCCTAACCTTTCCCACCCTGCGTCGCCGGAAACCTTCGATGTATTAGAGTAACTAGCATTTTTTCTAAGAAAGGAGTTCATAGTATGAAGACCAGATGGCAACTGCGAGCACTGAATGCTGTTGCTGCTGTCTTACCAGCACATACTACACAGATGCAGTAGGAGCGGTGACCAATGAGCCGTGAATCGGATCACTGTATCGATTCAGTAACGTGAACGGAATCAAATGAATCGATTCAGTAAAATGAATCGAATGTCCCATCACTAGTTTTTAAGTTATTTTAAGCTGGAATCTACAGAAATGTAAGTATAAAAGAGAATTATGCAGAACTGAGTTAAGTTTCCAGCTTTTCTTCAGTAAAATTTGTTACTTTTTTTTCTATTTTGCTTCATTGTTAATTTTTTCACTTTTTTTTTCTTTTCCATTCTCTTGTCAGTTTTTTTATTTTTTTAAACTTTCTCCTTTCTTGCCTTCTCTGGTAGTCTAACACATTCTTTTTGTACTGCCATTTAATGCAGTCAAACAAGTTTCTGTACCTTTTCAACATTCCCATCTCTGTTCTTGGCATTAGTTAATTTTGTTCATTCACAGACTCTTCTTGTATCCTTCTATCTTTCAATTTCAGAACTCGTATTTTTTCTGTTACTTTTTGTTATCGCTGCTCTGTGATCAACTGTTCACCATCAAACACATCCGTCAGTTCTGTACAATTTGTTCTTTTCATCTGTATGAAGTCTAACAAAGTTGTAGTCCTTCATTGTCCTTATCCATTCTTGCTAATCTGACATGTTATTTCAGATATTTTTGTAGAGTATACAGGTCAGTGTAAAATGTGTGTATTATTGCATATGTTTGTTTTCAGGAAATGAACAGTGGTGTTCTGCAGTCATCAATGTTGAACCAAATTCAAGTTGTGTGGCCTGGCCAGAAGTTTGTTGCATGGGTATCAAAATCTGTCCATGTTGTACTACATGTTGGTATGTTTCATTACATATGCACCATTAATATGATAGAAGGGTATAATTACATTATGCTATGAAATGCTTAACTTACAGTTCAAAATCCTGAAGACTGGATTCTAATAATGGTAGTGTAGATGGTAGGGAGGTATACTCAAGTGAAGATTTATAACTTCTGATCACATTTGTTTATGTGGTTAGTCATTGTTTTTATTGTGTTTAAAAAAGTGAAAAAATGGTTTGTGGTGTCAGTTACTGTACTCGTGTCATAATTCATGCACTATGGCCAACGACTGAATTGCCTCAAGTTAATGATCTCTTGAGTTTTTATATCAAAATAGTCTCTCTTGCCTTGTAACTTCATCCTATAGAGTCTAACACCTCGTGAGATTTACCGGGGGAGTGCAGGACTTCAAGCTAGGTCCAGTATTGCTTCTATTTTTGCTTGCCTCCTCTCTCTCACCTTTTCTGTCACAACATGCTAACTCTTATTCCTGCTCACCCTTGAGAATATATATATATATATATATATATTATATATGAGGCCTAGAGTACCCCTTGGGAGTGGAGAGGAGAGGGGTTAGAGTACAATTATGGTACCTCTTGCCTCTTATAATAAGTGATTGAAAAGGGTCACTCCTAGAGGTTCTCAACTTAGGAGCATGGATTGGTAACCATAGGGCTTCTAGCTGAGTCTGACATTACTTTCACCTGCTTATGCCAGATTTCTTGCCTTCATATTTCGTATCTTGACCTCTCTTGGTTCTTCTGAGACCCCAATGGTATTAAGTTTGCAAGGCCAAGGGAAGTTCCATTTTCATGCCCCTTCTCTTTCTTTTGTCAGTACACACATTTTTCAGAGTCTCAACTCTTCAATGTTTTTCTCTGGTTAATCATAGAAAAGAAAAGGTTACCCAGCTTGTCTCATTTCTCCCAAGTCTTCCCAGCCCAAACTTTACAACATTTTTTGTAATGCTACTCTTTTGTCAGAAATCACCCAGGACAAATAAAGCTGCTTTTCTTTGGATTTTTCCAGTTCTTGAATTAAGTAATCCTGATGAGGGTCCCATTCACTGGAACCATACTCTAGTTGAGGTCTTACCAGAGACTTGTATGCCCTCTCCTTTACATCCTTACTACAACCCCTAAATACCCTCATAACCATGTACAGAGATCTGTACGCTTTATTTACAATCCCTTTTATGTGATTACCCCAATGAAGATCCTCCCTTGTATTAACACCTAGGTACTTTCAATGATCCCCAAAAGGAACTTTCACCCCATCAACACAGTAATTAAAACTGAGAGGACTTTACCTATTAGTGAAACTCGCAACCTGGCTTTTAACCCCGTTTATCATTATACCATGCCTACTGTCCATCTCATAACGTTACAGAGGTCGTTTTGGAGTTTCTCATAATCTTGTAACTATTTATTACACTATACAGAATAACATCATCCACAAAAAGCCTTATCTATGATTCCAGTTATTTACTCGTATCATTTATATATGTAAGAAAACATAAAGGTCTAATAATACTGCCTTGAGGAATTCCGCTCTTAATTAAAACAGGGTCAGATAAAGCTTCACCTACTGTAATTCTCTGAGATCTATTTTCAGTTTTCTCTTTTGTCAGTGCATTTTGTAAATACTCTCTACTTTCTCCTCGTATTTCCAGTCGGATAACAATTACAATATTAGACCTCACAATGACCTGTAATCTTCACATGCTACTTTGATATCACTATGCCGAGGAATGAGATTTTAATTGACATTAGTAATAGTAAATCAGTTACATTAAAGGTTGTGGAAGATAGGAAAAATCCTTTCTTTCTAAAAATAATTGATGTTATTTGACCAGCCTTCTCCCATCCACCCCTCACATATTTTTTTAATTTGTTAGTCATTGTTTAGCTGAGCAACAAGTATGTCTCAGAGATGACTGTTTCTCACTTGGACAACTGTGTACTATTTTTTTTTTTTTTTTTTGTATCTGTTCTTCTTAATACCTCTAACTTTGTTCCTTTTGAAACAAACCTGAAGCTGGAACATGAAGAAATATATTAAAAATACTTAAGTGGTGGTACATAATTCTCTGAAAGATATTATGGGCAACAATTGAGGCGATCAACCTAAAAAAAAAAAGGCACGTAGGTGAAAACTCATTTTGAAGAAAAAAAGGAAATGCAATATTTGTCTTTGTTTCTCTTCAGGTTTCTTTTCTATACTGTAGTGTTTATTATTTTGAATATTTAATTCAAATATGAATAATTCATGTAAAATATTACAAAGGGCTCATGAATTGAATAAATAAGAACTTTTAAATCGATATTATGAGCCCTTTTCATGCAGCATTTTCGGTGGTAAAACTCGATAAACAAGATTTAAATACAGCGTTTTAAATTAAATGTAATCTAATATTAATACCAAAGATTGAGTTTATGGAAAAATTAATTAGCTGCAATAGATAAGTATTGTCAGAGAATAGAATTATCTGTTCAATCTTGGTTTATTAACATTGCTAGATAATAATATCAAAAGTCCCTACTTCATTTACTGTTCAGTCTTGGTTTATTATCTCCTCAACAAACACAACATTCATTGTCTTTAGACAAAAAATTGTACAGACTTCTTAAATCCTTCACTTTCTCTTGGTTGATGTCTGGGGGAGAGGTCTTTTCAGTGGTGAAGTTTTCTTTTCTATAAGGGCATTTCCAGAAGCAAACAAGATTGAAATTTTCAGTGAAGGTGTGGGAACACAAATCAGGACCACCTCTCATTGTCTTTATGATCACATACTGCATTATTGTGAATGGGACATTATTTCTTGATACTGGCTAATCCAAAAAGAATGGAGATAGAAACTTATCCCACTCTGGTAGTAGGTCCACATCCATTGTAACTTCAAAAATGGAGAAGGGTTTCTGCAACACAATACCATTTCAGTAAGATAAGGCTTGGCATTCTTTCTGGTTAATGTACTGTCTGATAAGTTCAAAGTTCCTATCACACTCTGAGAAGCTGTGTCCTCGAATTGGGAAAAGTTGCACGGCTTACTTTAAGCAGGTGTAACATCAGTTTTCAACATATCCCACTGAATCTTTCACCATTATTAACTAGAGAAATTGGTGGACAAACCTATGCATTCTGCGTAAAATGGGCCCATAGGTCTATGTGCCCTTTTTACGTCGACTGCCTCAGTTGAAAATGTATTGCAAAATAATAATTAATTGCTTGTTTTATTGAGCTTCAGAGGGTTAAACTTAATAATTCATGACTATTGTGTAGAGGAAAAATAAATTATGAATGTTAGTTTCCTTTTAACACTCTGCACCAAGTGGTGGAAGTATTACTACCACACTTCGTGCACCTTTGTGCCACTGGTACTAATATGGAATACTACTACCACAAACTTTCTAATTCAGCTGCATGAAAGCTAGTCTTGTAATTGATTTGGTTATTGCCTTAGTTTCTTTTTTCTATAAATAGATTTCATTATCTTCAGTTAGTAATTGGTGATCCTTTGAAGGACAGTGTAATCAAGTGTGCTTAACCAGTTCTGTCATGACTGCTGATGGATTGCATGTGCAATGTTCTAGAATATGTAACATGTAAAATTCTATAATTATATATCAAAAACTGACAGAGCTGTGATTATTATTCTGAAAGTCTTAATCATGCTTGCACAGGAAAGTGACATGATATTAAATAGTCCAGGTGCATAGTGTTAAATGTTTGCAGTTGTTAAGTTTTGTGATTATTTTTACATTACTTAACTCATATCCTCTATTACACTCTTTGTAACTGTCTTGTATTTCCTTTACAGAATCCTTGGAACCTGAGTATGAAGTTGGAAGGCTAGGAGTTCTTTCAGATGTTGTTATAGCTTTGCCAGGGGAGAAAACTAGGGGAAATGATAATCAAGCTATTGCTGAAGCCTTAAGTCACAATTCAGAGAATACTGATTTATCAAGTTCTACAATTGCTAACAAAAGAACTCCCGCTTTAAACAGTTCTGAAAGTGTAAATAACACAGATTTCATTCCCTCTGTTAGCACTAATGGTACAAAATCTTCCATGGATGGTAGTTATAATAACTTTTCATTGTGGGGACAGTTGAAAGTGATGTCGTCATTATTTTTTGGGAAGAATGAAACTACCATAGCTGAGCAGGAAGAACAAACCTCCCAAGTTGTAGAGGAGAAAATTTTTTCAAGGCCTTCCAAATGTGTGCTTTACCGTGTGTATCTTTTAAATTTACCAAGAAGTAGGACGAATAATGTTCAGTTTCAACCATACAGTGTGTTCATCCATAGAGAAAATCTTCTTTCTCAGAAATATAGCAGTGATGTGTGCTATAAACTAACATACATTCCATTTTCTCCAAAGCTAGAAGAACATTCATCAGTGCATAAAATAGCTGATAAGAATAGAGAAACCAAAGTTCCTGTTGTGTTATCTGTGTTTGTTAGAGTTTATGTTATCGAGGATACTATTAGTAGTTGGTATGATAGCAGTGTAATAGAGACTCATCGTAAACACAAATGTATATTTGTATCAAAACCAGTACAAAAATGTTTAAATTTGATCCCAGGAGCCAGAGTTACACTAGAACCAATGACACATTGTGAAAACTCTGAGTTTGCAATTGAGCTACACATCACACCTGTTGGAATTTGGGTGAGTATTGTTGCATCCATAATCTTTCTTGTGTACTAAGAGAATGCTTCCTTCACTTAAAAAAGTAAATTATATTGCCTGAAACACAAGTTTAGTGAGGGAGTGGTAAGTAGGCCCTAGGCAATTGTGCATGTTCTTATAACTAGAGAGCAGATTTTTATGTGCTAAAAATGTAAAAAAAAAATTTATTTTTTATGTGCTAAAAATCCTAAAAGTATCTGATAAAAAGTTATACAGTAGAAGTCCGGTATAACGAATACGGCATATAACGAGAACTCCGTTATAGCGACGACTTTTTCTGTCCCCTCAAAATTCCTATATTAAACTGTGTATCGTCCTTCGGTTACAGCGAGAACCCTATCACTGGCGCATCCGTTATTACGAGCGAAAAGCGCGCGCGATTTTTTCCGTTACCGATATTTATGCACCCCAGCGATTATATTGCATGCGATGGATTACCTTCGGCATCGTTTCCTCGCTATGTGCACTAGCGATTTCTCTCGTCGACATTCGAAGGCGATGTCGGAGTCAATTATTAACCTCTTAACTGGGCATGACGTATATATTTGTACTCTGAATGTTACAGGGTAATGGGCATGACGAATATATACGTACTCGTCTTTAACCGTGAATATCTCTTGGGTATGACGAGCTACTTTGCCGCATTGTGTATTGTCGTCTTAATTGATGTTTTTCCTGCACGATTTCAGCAAATTTGTTAAGCTTATTTGTTTTTATTTTACAACTGTGCGGTGCTACTTGTCCGTAGTAGGCCAAATATGGCAGCATCTAATTCAAAGCGTAAGTTCGAAACTCTCGAAGAAGACGAGATTATTCAACACTTAGGGAATGATAGTGATGATTTGTCTTCTCAGAAGTCCAAAGATGAGTCTGATAGTGAAAATGGTTCAGAGAATGAGAATGAAGAACAAGGTGAACAACATGACTAATCGGATGAAGGTGAAGTGCTAGACATGTTTCAACCTTTCCTGCCGCATGGTGTTTCATGTCAGAAATTCGTATTTTCTGGTGCTAATGGTGTAAATGTGGACTTCGTCAGAGAATCCAATGTGTTGGAATATTTTGAACAGTTCATAGATGATGATATATTTCAACTTATTGCCGAACAGACTAATGTGTATGCTAAACAGTTTTTATAAGAACATCCAAACTTGAAACCACGGTCACGAGCGAGAGATTGGGTGGATACAAATCCACCTAAGACAACAACTCTAACTGGACTTCTAATGTTGCAGAAAACAGCCAGAAAACAGTATGTACTTCACAGAACGGGAAAGTATCACAACCCCTTACCTTTTGAAAATTATCTCTGTGAAAAATCACTGCAGTTCTAGTGAAGTAAATGCTGTATCTGACCATGAAGTTAATGTAAAATCTTTGACAATGTCACTAGCATGATATGTAATTCATAAATGTTCATTTCTTTTATTTGTTTTAATTTTGGGTGCTAACATATGAACAAAAAAACTCAAATTTCAACCAGGTAAATGACCTTGCAGTTAATGAAAAATGGTTCAGAATGTCACATGCATGATATGATATTTATAAATACCCCTTGCTTTTACTTGTTTCTACTTTCGGCTGTAAAATATGGTCCAAACTCTCAAATTCCAACCAGGTAAATGAACATGCAGTTAACGTAAAAATGGGTAAACATTTTTCTAACATTAAAATTAATTTATTAAAACTCCTTTATTTTACTTTTTATATCACAGATGAACGATATTAATGATATTACTAATTTGTCTGCCTATCCTGCCGTGTAACAACAATCTGCTGAAAAAAAATACACAGGGCATGTAACACCAAGCAGATCAATAATACCCAGTTAAGAGGTTAATATCCGTCAACAGCTGTTCCGCAAGGAAAATTTAAAATGAAAGAGAACATGTTTTCGTAATAAATGCGTAAATAACGTGTCCGATAACGGTTGTTAACTCGTTAAAAATTAAGGCTAACTAAACGACCGCTTAATTTTGAGGCTAAATACTGCAGAGTACATCACTGATTTCAGAGGATATTTCATATCTTCTTGTGTCTAGTTACGGCTATTTACATGTCAATTTTTCGCGAGGAAGTTATTTCTCTACATGCGTTTCAAATATGTTTTCATGATAGGCTACATATACCGCTATAGTTAGGTTAGGTGACGCTGTTTGAAGAAGAAAGCTGAGGTGTTTGCCACAGAAATCTCTGGAGTGATACCGTATTTCTCCAAATCAGACATTTTTTCTCAGAATCTCATGCGAAAACTCAAGGGTTGTTGCATTCGCGGCCTAACAGTAAGTTAATCGATACCACTGGCAACTACCGCGGTAACCACGCTGCTTCTTTTCACACGCGCACAGAACTCATTGGCAAACGATCGCCTCTTTACTCACATCGCTAGCCGCGACAGTCGGTTGTACAGTGCCTGTGTGTTTCTCAAATCTGCAGAAAGGCATCAAAACATGCAACCCTTCGAATTCTTAGAAAAGCCATGGCTACTCAGTGGCAGAGTCATGCATATTTAGTCCTCAGCCCGAAGGCTGGTTGGATCCTCAACAGCTCTGCCATCAGCTGTCATAGATGGCCTAGGCATCACTGAAGAGGCGTACTAGGGAAATGAGGAGTGAGGTAGTTTCCCGTTGCTTTCCTCACCGAGCCAGAAGTTGCTGTTACATATCAGTCTGCCAAGCCCACTGAAATGCATGCTCCAACCGACCCTATGAGCAATATTTTCATAGACTGGCTGCGTAAGGAATGGCATTACTAGCATCACTCATACCTCAGTTACTTTCATTTTGTCAAAGCCAAGGATAAAGCGGAGACAGATCAATGAAAGTAATAAAATTGCTCTAGCTCATACCAGAAGACATAGTGCACTGTAAACACTAGGTCCCGCCAGCAAGGGCACGGCAGAGTCATAATGGCGTCTATTGTACTTGACGCTTAGTAAAATGAAGGTTTATAGACAGCAGGAATATTTTCGTGATGGATAGTCATATTGTAAAGATACGCGGAAAAGGTATTGCCGGCAAATTTTCAACGGGTTCTAGTCGATATTATGATGCCAATTTTAAGTTAATGTTTATTAAAAACTCGGAAATGTAGAATAATTGTACAGCCGCAAAAAGTACGGCATAAGCGTAACTAAAGTCAATATTTGCCGTCAGCGCGAAGACAAAGGGCTAAAAAACATGCGTACTGTACAAAAATGCATTCAGTGGTCCGCAGCAAGGATGCTTTAAAGAAGTCGATCATGAAATTGTGAGGTATGTGCACAAAAAACGCAAGGGCGGAATGGCCATACCGTGGCGCAATAAACACGTTCGTTGACTTTCAACGTTCGCGATTAGGCCTATACATCGCTAGTTGATGAATCTGGCCGAACCCAACAAGCGAGACGTACATGTAGCGGTAGCCGGTTATATCGGACGCTGTGTAAAAGTAACAGTTTTATAGACAGCAAGAATAATTTTCTGATGGATCGTTGTATTGTAGAGACGCATGGATTAGGTATTGCCGAAAAACTGTCAACGAGTTCTTTTGGTATTATGATGCCAATGTTAAGTTAATGGTCCTTAAACTCACGGAAATAAAGAATAATTGTGCAGCCCCCAAAAGAAAAAAAGAAATCCGGCATGACAAAAGTCAATGTTCGGCGTCTAAAAATAGTCTATAAATGCGTAGGCCTACTGTAAAACAGGCATTCATATGATTTTACAAACTTCTTTTTGAGCCTGATTTAAATATTTTGAAGGAAAAAGTGGAGTTGATCTTGGATTCGGAGAAATACAGTACTATATTTTTTCAGAATGAAACTAAACATACACTTTCACGTAGTATCGGATTACGAAAAATAACAAACAAGTAAGCCGTAGTGTGGATATCATCTGCGGAAACGCAAGTTTTGAACAAACTGGCGCTGTTTCATACCGATTTTAAAGTGCATGGAGGGTTTTCAGACTTTTATGCAAAAATCGGACATAACGACAATCCGTTATAGCGAGTAAATTTTTCGATGTTACGAATTTTCGCTATAACGGACTTCTACTGTATTCTGCTGTAAATAACCACACACGTTCAAGAGGTCAATAAGTGTAAAGTATTATATTAAAATATGGTGCTACTAAATCTGCTCCTTAAGGTAAATGGATGTCTGTGTATGGTGTGGTATATTAATATTCGACATATCAGAGTAGATGTAGTATTTACCAGAAAAAAGTTAATGTTTTTTTTAAATATGACAAAAACAACCTACCATCTTTGAAAAAGTTGTCAGTTTGTACTCACCAATCACACGCTGGAATATTAGTTGGTAGAAGTAGTCTCAGAATTGCAGTGAACAAAAGTCATTCCCAAATTGACCATCACTAATGCATACTGATTATCTCTAAAGAATGCATTATACTTGTTACCTACTACTACAGTGGTAACACAAACAAGGCACAAACACAGTTAAAAGGGAAGGTAAGAGTACAATACACAATATAAGAAAACACTACACACTTGGAAAAACAGTAGCTGGCATCACGCGGGTCTCCAACAAAACATGTATGTAAACATCAGTAGGGCCAACTAGTGAACAACAAACCGGGAAGATGAAAAGGCTGGGAACCTACCAAAGGCATGGACATGGCTTAGATAGCGGATTCCGAATAAATCACCGTGATCCTTAGATTTTAAAAATATTATTTACAAGATAATTTTACAAATACATTCCAAGTTATGAGCTATAAGTTCAGTGATATACATAGGTTATTTCGTAGCCGTGTAAATTCAAATTTCAAATCAACTATACATCTATTTACCAATGTAGTTGTACAATGCAATATACAGTGATGTGAAAAGGGTTATCCAAAACTTGGCGTACCTGAAGTGATACAGAACTACCAGAGGCAAACCCCAAGGGAAATAATATTAAACTACATTCTACATATTTTAGTGAAACAAGAAATGGGAATGCCTCGGAAACGAATAGGTAAGTCTAGCTGAAAAACTAAGGCGTCATAAGTAACTAATTTGGTGAATCTAGGCGAGGTTAGGGCAGACTCCTGTATGAAAAGCAAATCGGAACATTACGGAAATTTTAGCAGGACGGAATTCAAGAGTGCTTACCCGAGGAAAGTGCCATCCCGAAACCGGGGGATGTCAACCAGATAGGCTGCTCACAGACAGATAGACCAGGACCGACAGAATTCATTCCCAAATTGACCATCACTAATGCATACTGATTATCTCTAAAGAATGCATTATACTGAAAAAATGATCGCTGCACATCACAGGACGTCAGGCATACTTAGTTAAAGAGAGAAATGTTACGAACACTAACGCCATCGATTTCACCAACATGAGCACCCTCCAGTACTTTAGCAACTTAGCACATTTTTAAAACCCTCTGTTTTCCTAATTTTCTAATTTTGATATTTTACCTTTAACACTCCCTGTATCTGCAAGGCTGATTGTGAGAGTGAACCTGGTTTATTTTCAACAGCGCGTACTTCCTTCACTGTTTTGGTCAACCGATTAATGGATTTTTCACGTATGTTTACGGTTTTACACAAGAAGCCTAGATTGGCAGATCTAAATGCCAAATCATTTTTCAAAGAGCTGTCTTTCAGTAACTCTTCAAGAATTCCAATTAAACCTGTCGTTATTATCAAGTGCATCCACAACGGATACAAAACTTCTGTAATTGTCTGCGTATTATACCACTGTGCTAAGCCAGGTAATCCACTGCATGGCAATAGCAGAGGAGGAAACGCATAATCTGGGGTTTTTTTCTTTGAACTTATTGATTCTTGAGGGTACTTTTTACAAATACATTTTTGCCAATAAACATTAATTTATTCACTTTAAGATACTTCTTTAGCTAGTGAAATGAAATGGCGTATGGCTTTTAGTGCCGGGAGTGTCCGAGGACAATTTCTTTTGCTAGTGATTTAACGTCACATTGAAGGTTTTCAGCGACAGAAGGATGGGGAAGGGCTGGGATTGGGAAGGCAGCAGGCATGATTTTAATTAAGGTACTGGCCCAACATGTGTTTGGTGTGAAAAAAAGGAAACCATGGAAAACCATCTTCAGGGCTGCTGACGGTGGGATTCGAACCTACCATCTTCCGATTGCAAGCCCACAGCTACGCTACCCTAACTGCACAGCCAACTCGCTCGTCTTTAGGATACAGAGCCCATACAGTTTCACATAACTGTGTAGAGCATGAACAACGCTAGTTACCTGTATAATTTTCGGAAAGCTAACAGAAAGAACTTGGACTGCTTTTCTCATGTAAGCTGCACTGTCATCAAGTAGAAGAAACACATTATTGCATTTTGCACCTTGTGGCCAAAGTGCATGCGTGGCTTCATTAAACAACCTAGTTACAGTGACATGGTTTAGAGCAGTCATTTTTTTCAACGCTAGTAAATAAGGATGTTCACAAGTAGTTTTATCATTCAACACACCAGCTGCAACATTTCTTACTTTTCTGCCCCTTAGTAATTGATTTCGACAAAGCTACCCACAGTTTTTCGCTGTCACATACTGCCCGAATTTTTTGTGAAGTTTTTTCATAACATTTTGTGAGGTAGTTTTTCCTTGGTGTAGATTCATCTGGAGGCTCAAAATGAATGTACTTTTTAGGACATTTCTCAATTTCGGATTATTTATTTTGCCAAGAGGAATGTTGGTGCAAAGGAATGTTCTACATACATCTAAATAACACTAGGTGTATTTAGATGAACTTGTATTTGAAGAACCTATAAGTAATTGTCACAAACGCACATGCGAAGCAACAGCAGTGTGCTTATTCCCATGCAAATTCTTGGTTACTTGAGAGTGTTGATATGCACTTACTCTTTTACCACACGGTTGACATATTACTTTTTCAACGGTAGCAAAAATATTTGAAAATTCCTCTACGTATTATTGAAGACGCGATCTTGTACTAGACTTCAGTTTTGGCATTGTTCTGCAGGTTAAGACACATATATTTACAGTGAACCACTGTTTCAATAAAAAATAAAAAGAATTAATACATCTTTCTTAGAAATTCAGACAAAATCACACGACCACGGGAATGATATACGAACCTGAACAACTAACATTACGAGTGAAACAATCCCACTATCTTCTGTTGGGTGATTGTTTTCAGTGAGTAGTTCAATCTGCAGTATCTAAAGGTAATGACGTAGCCAGTGGCCAGCAAGTTTTCGAAATTCTGGGGAGAGGTCCATACATAGCCACATCATTCAGAAATATGACGTTAGATACACCATTGAAAACAATATCGTAACTGTTTAAATGTGAATAACTGCATCGTTTTATAATACAGAAGCATTTTAAATTTTATTGAGTGATAAATATTGCCAATTTATGTGCTTATGGATTTCCTTAAAATATTTATTATCATAAACATTTTGTGAAAATATGTGTTTTTATGTGAAATGAGATTAGGTTCTGATGCTTGGGGATGCACAATAAAAGTAGTAAACTTTGTAAATTGTGTTAAAACATATGCAAGAAAATATATAATTACATGCTTATAACTATGCTAACTATGTCCTTGAAAGTGGTGTTTCTCTCAGAATGTTACTCTATGCTTTCCCCAAAAACTTGAGACCAGGGTATCCACCGAGGTGACTTGGTAGATGATCTAGCAGCAATGTGATAGTGGTTTAGTGTGTATGTAACTTATCTCGTTGGTATAGTGTATACTTATGGCTCCCAGCCGTGTGATAGCATGTACGACATAGCATATACATGCAGCTCTCAGCTGTGTGAGCTTGATCAGATTTGAACCCATATTTCAGATGTTCTGCCAGAAAATGTCAAGCCATATTGCATCCTGTTCAAAAGAGAAGGATTTGCTCTTTCTTGCAGGAAAAGACTGTTTTATCTCAACATTCTGTTAGACACAAAGTATGAATCTCATTAGGCCTGTGTTATTCCAACCCAAGGCCAGTAGCAGTAACCGTGTTGCATAGAATGAAGTTGTTAGTAAGCAGTGATAATTCTGAGATTCTGAACAGAAGTGAGTCCGGTATGTCAGATTGTTCAGTTGTAGTTGAGAAAAGCATTACAGGGCCCATTTTGAGGAAAAAATGAACAGTGGATATGGGAGTGGAGAGAAAGGTACCCTCAAAAATATTCATTTTCTGGGACTAGTGGTATAAGCTCTCTAATGTTACTCAGGCAACACTGTAGCCTATAAAATCCCCTTCTTTAGCTGATATGAATGCAATAAATGTCTTCTTTGTGCATACTTTACTGCGTGAGAACTTTCCACACCATGCCAATAAAAACTTATGGGTCATGTTTGGTATGTATGATATGCAGTATATCGAAGAGATGTTAAGTGAGCAATAGTGGCTTAGGTCATATTTGTTCTGTTGGAAAGGATCTGAGCAACAGGTCTGTCACTACTGCCAGCACTATTGTAGAGAGTGTGCTGTCACCCATTGTGGCCAATTTTCATGACCACATTGTACTTTGAATAAACTTTTGGCGTATTAGGTTATGTTCAGTACATACAGTAAGTACAAATCGAAGATTTGTTAAGTACAACTGTCCAAAAAGTGGCCACACTTCAACATTTAATACATTCTAAGTTCCACTTAGGATCCCGGTGCTGTTACATGATGCAAGTGCTTGTAGATGCACAGTAGAATCACTGAACTATGGTGTATGCTTCTTGTGGAAGAGTGGTAAAATGCTTGCTTAATGATTCAAAGGTTGTAAGTTCGAGCCTTGTTCATGTTATCTTTATTGTGTTATCGTTCTTTAGTGATATAAAAAAAAGACATACACCTCCGTACAGGCCATGAAGGCCCTTGGAGGAGTGGAAGGTAAAGGCTTCCACCATTGTTAACCGCGGCACGTGATGGGGTAGAGTGGTTAGCTCTACGCCCAGCCGCCTTTGCCCCCAGGAATTAACCTGGTACTCATTTATGGTGTAGGCTGAGTGAACCTCAGGGCCATATGCACCTCCGGAAGTGGAAATCTCGTTTCTTAAATCTTACGACTTCCTGATGGGGATTATTATTTATACATTTCATTTTCCGTATTGACAGATTCAAAGTATAGATAAGAAATGTGTTTTTCCACCATTCAATACACAATTTATTTTAATAGATTAAACTAGTACCGGTTTCGGCTCTTTAACGGCCATCATCAGCTAGTACATGATTTGTTTTAGCCATTAGACAATTCACAAGTTGTTATTGTATTAGGCATCCGGATGTCTAATTTTAACAAGTGTCTACCTATACGTACCATTTTAATGTGTTGAAACTTTTTAAATGTTATATATTGTGGCCTGTGTGTTTTAATATGTTTTACATACTCATGTTCTAATTTGTAACTTTTTACCCTGACTATTGATATTTTAATTATATGCTATTGTATACATTTCCATCCCCCATTAGACATCCGGATGCCTAATACAATAACAACTTGTGAATTGTCTAATGGCTAAAACAAATCATGTATTAGCTGATGATGGCCGTTAAAGAGCCAAAACCGGTACTAGTTTAATCTATTAAAATAAATTGTGTATTGAATGGTGGAAAAACACATTTCTTATCTATACTTCCTGATGGGGATTCGAACCCACGTCCTTCCGGGCGAACCGAGAACGCCTTTACCGCCTCGGCCAGGCAGTCCCTTCAGTGATATAAAGGGTAATATAAATATTAGGTTTGGAACAATATAGCTGCATAATGTTAGTATTTGCTTCTTATATTATTACATTACACTACCCTCTAATGAAATGAAATGATGCATGCGTTTATGGATGCACAGTTGAAGCAGTTTCTGAACTGTGCTGTTCAATATCTGCTTTTTGTGGAACAGCAGTAAAGCTCTCTTGATGATTTGAAGGTTGCGAGTTTGAGCCTTGTTGAAGTTACCATTTTTATTATATTATCATTCTTTAGTGATGTAAATAATACAAATGTTACTTTTGGAACAATTCAGGTACATAATTTTAGTGTTAGTTTTGTCTTATATAATTACATTCTACTATCATAAAAACAACATAAAATGAAATGGAGTGACGGGGATTTGAACCTGAGACATTGCTATCTAAATTCCAACATTCTTCCTAGTGAGCTATACAGGCTTTACAGTACCAATGAATTTTAACACATTTGCAGAACCACTACAAATTAACATTTCTTTAGATTATATTCTGATTATTTAATAATGCTATACAAATACATTTACTTTATAACTATTATTTTTTAGTTGTATTAGCAGCTGGAACAGTATTTCTTAACTTGTAACCAAAGCTATGATTAAATTATTTTATGGATGCAGTTACTCTCAATGCAGGTCTTTAGGAAACAAATTATGGCTCTGAGGTCAAGATGATGAATTATATTTTCATTTAAATCTATGGAATTTTTGTCTGCAAATAATATAGTAATTTAATAAGACTAAATGTATTTATATTATTAATTTTTAATTCTAAAATTTATATTTGTATCAATGTGAATACTTTGCCATTATTTTAAGATTTGGGTAGAGGTTAACACTCTATAAGATAACCATTTCTGCCTGAGACTTTGCAGTTGACTGTTTGGCATAGCTCCACAAAGTGAATGAAAGAAAGTGTTATATGGGCTGTGACGCAGACGTTTCCACGTTTGAAAAAGGACTGCAAAATTGATCTTTGGGTTTTTTTTGCCCAAAAAGCTGGAAGTGGTAGAAGGAAAATTTTAGCAGCACAGCAGGATGCCAGATTAGTGGCAGACGTTGAAAGGAATTCCTTCCATAGGCCTACTGCTGCTACGTTGAAGGCAGTTGTTAATTTTCCTGGCTACCACCAGACCATGAGAAATAGTTTAAGGGCCGCCAATTTAAGATCTCAACATGCCATACTTAGGGAAGTTCTTAAGGTGGAGCATATAGGTGAGCGTTCAGTGTTTGAAGTAGGAAATATTTTTTGGGAGTGGAAAAAGGTAATCTTTTCTGATGAAGTCACCTTTCCTGTTACATAGGAAGGTCTGACTTTGGTATATCATCCTGGCACCTGATTTGACCACAGATATGCTGCCATTCATGTTAAGTGTCTCTGTGTTATTTTCAGGGTGGATTTCTTGTCTTGGAGTTGGCACAAGCCATCACATTCACAGAAAATTGAACCAGAATAAATATAATCATTTGCTGAAATGTTATATCATTTTCTATAGTAGGTTGTTGTATCCCAATGAAATTCTTTAATTTTAGCATGATAATCATCCAGACTATTCATTTCAAGTAATTTGAGACTGGTTTTGAAGCAGACAGGATATTGCTAGTGGCTTTACCCTTATGGCGATGATGGGATAGGATAGGCCTAGGAGTTGGAAGGAAGTGGCCATAGCCTTAATTAAGGTTCAGCCCCAGCATTTGCCTGGTGTGAAAATGGGAAATCACAGAAAACCATCTTCAGGGCTGCTGACAGTGAGATTCAAACCTACTATCTCCCGGATGCAAGCTCACAGCCGCGCGCCCCTAACCGCATGGCCATCTTGCCAGGATATTAATTAGAAAGACTGGCCTTGTCGCTTTCTGGACTTGAACCAAATTGAGAATGTGTAGGCATAAGTAAAGAAGCACATGCAGAAAAGTTGGCCCTGTCCTCCTCCAAGATGTCCTGATGTGGAAGCTCGCCCAGCATGCCTGGGATGCCATATGGCTGAGAACAGTAATTATTTGAAAAGACTAGTTGACTCTGTGCCCACTCGACTGCGAGATGTGGTTGTGTTGGGAGGATGATGGACTGAATATTGGATCATGGCTTTGGTTTTATTTTCTAACTTTTACTTCTTACTTTGATTTTTCTAAGGCAGACACCACTTAGGCTTTTTTTGTTTTTGCTTTCTGTTTTTGTTTATACCACAAAAGATGTTCTTGTTGAGAATAAAATTTTTCATTCTTTCTAATTGAAACTAAGATGGCATAATAAATAATAAAGTCGTGGCATAATGAATTCTTGAACTTGGTGTGATTAATTAAACAGTCATAAAAGAGACTATTTTCCCTCTTAAAAAAAAAGCCGTAGGTTATGATTGAACATACGTCATCAATACTAGTCCAACTCGTTTCCATTACGCCACAATAGTAGCATGCAGAACTGGTCCATTATAACTATAGATATGGGGCCAAATCAGACCCTGACCCAACAACATGTACAGTAATACCAGTAGTTGCAAAAGGACCCAAAGGGGTCAAATATTCAAATATTCCAGCTCGTTTAACTTGAGTCAAACATGCATTAGAGTCAACTCAAGTGTCTTTCTGTTGTAATTTGAGCAAAGAAATCGACGGATGTCCAGATGAATCACGGCCGGCTGCGATAAGACCTCCCTCTCTGACACACTTCTGAGTTACCAGAGTCAGAGACACGAACTCGCTCGAATCATCCTGAGTGAGATAGTGCTTTCTTTTCATTGACTGATCAATTTTTAATAAATGCTATGAAGAGAACTTGAGTTCACTAACGAGTATTCATTCAATTATAAGAATAATAGTTGTTTGTGTACTTTTGCATCCCATCTCATTCACAAGACATAGCGATGGTTGCCAGTTCGAG
This sequence comes from Anabrus simplex, assembly GCF_040414725.1. Lineage (NCBI taxonomy): Eukaryota > Metazoa > Arthropoda > Insecta > Orthoptera > Tettigoniidae > Anabrus > Anabrus simplex. Next base: position 861,698,195 of record NC_090265.1, on the reverse strand, counting down.
TTGATAGAGTTTCCGAATATGAGTTACTTGAGTTGACAAAGTATTCAACTCGTCATTTGCTACATGAGGGCAGAGATAAGAAATATCCCGAATAGCCCCGAGTTCGGCTGAGGGCTTTCTGTTCTTTGATCGGTCCCTAACCTAAGCAGGAAACCAGTTACATTATTACAAATTATTAAGGCTTTTTCCTTTAGCTTTAGTGTAATGTGTTACAGAATTAGATTTTTTTTTTTTAATTTTTTTTTTTTACAGAGGGTTGAGACTATTATTTTGGTTTACGTTTGTTTGAGAAGAACTCGGTATTTCTGTTTTCTTATTTATTAACGTTTTCTTCAGCTGCCAACCAGTGTTAATTTGACAAGTATGTGTTTTCTGGTAGAAAATACATTACTGTGCTGCTACGAATGCAATTGTCTTTGTTTTCAGGCCTCAAATGTGCAACCCACGCAGTCTTAATATAGATTTGAGTAAACTCTGTGCACACAGAAAGCCCTCAGGTTCCATTACTTCTCTCTTTTACGAGACATAGCGATGCCCTCGGTGTCTCGTCTCGCTCTCTCTGCCCAAATCATCAACTCAAGTTTCCTTACTCGCTTCTTTCACGAGATATTGCGATTGTCTCGCTCTCCCTGCCCTACCCGGTCGACTCGTCAACTCGAGCCCAAACTCGAGTTGGTAGTGTTTCCGAATACGAGTGACTCGAGTTGACAAAGTATTAGACTCGTCACATCGCTAGAGTGGACACTTTTTTATAGCTGTACAGAACAAATATAACATAGGCCTCCATACTTCGGTGGTGAAGTATCCAACACGAAATCAGAAAGTTGTGAGTTCGGCTCTCACTGGTATCCGGTTGGCCATTTTTGTTTTGTACTTGACACCTCTTCAGTATATACTATATGTACTGAACATGACCTAATAAGTTGAGTTTATTTTGAGTACAATGCGGTTGTGAAAAGCATTAATTGAATTGGTCTGCAACGGGTGACAAATGCACCCTACAATTGTGCTGGTAGTGTTGCCAGTCCTCTAGCTCAGATCCATACCAACCAAACAAATATGACTTATGCCACCATAGTTCAATGGTAGAGCATCTGATACAAAATTTGAAGGTTATGGGTTTGAATCACACTGGTGTCTGGTTGGTAATTTTCATTTTTTACTTAAAGATCTTTCCTATATGTACTGTATTTACTGAACATGATGTAATAAGTTGAAAGTTTATTTCAAGTATATTGCAGTCATGAGAATTAAATAATTTATAACTGTTAGGTTCTTTTTGAGGTGGTTTATAATTTATTACTCAAAATTAGTTTTGGCAGGCTGTAGAACCTAACACACTAGAGTCCCGTTAATCTGAACTGAAATATTCAATTTAAAAAAAAAATTCTCCTTATTGAAATGAAAGAACATATTATAGAATGAACGTTTACTTACATTTTATTAGTCATATTTTACTAGAATAACTTAATGTAAACATAATTACACATCATAAACCATCAATCACTGGTCATTTATATTTACAAAGTCTGTTAGTTTCTTTTGCCGTTGTGATTGGAACCTACTTGAAGATGCAGTGTTAAACCCGCATCTCATAAACATCACATCAGTGGGCGTAGCAGCGGAGTGATGCTCAACGTAGTGTATGGCAAGTTCTAAGGCGGCTGCAGCATCTGAATGTGACACTAGTTGTTCATTGTGGTCTTCTTCATCGTCACTCTGTTCCTCATTAACTCCAGATTCTTTCTCCACCACAGCTACAATTTCTTGGTCTGTTTGTAATTGATGACAGTCAGCTTTCATCCACTCGCTAATGTCATTTTCATTGGCTTCCTCACACCCAGGAAGTTGAACGATTTCAAGGAGATTGACATTTACACACGCTTCCGCTGGACTTTCGATGAATGCGAGACTCAGGTGGTTGAGGCGCTGTCCTTCTGACCCCAACCTGGCAGGTTCGATCCTGGCTCAGTCCGGTGGTATTTGAAGGTGCTCAAATACGTCAGCTTCGTGTAAGTAGACTTACTGGCATGTAAAAGAACTTCTGCGGGAGAAAATCCTGGCCCGTAGGCGGCTCCGGAAACCGTAAAAGTAGTTAGCGGGACGTAAAAACAATAACATTATTATTAGAAAATATTTTCCGGTTAATCCGAAAATTTCGTAATCCGAACAGACTCCGGTCCCAATTAGTTCGGATTAACGAGGCTCTACTGTAGGTAATAAATTAACCGAGTCGAAACCAGAAAGAGTTAGCTTCAGATATTACAAAACAAAAAGGAAAGAAAGGTATATTCGTGAGACGTAAGAAACCTGTTTCCTTTATAAACGCTACTGGGCCAAGCAAGTTAGGCGCATTATTCAAGTATCCATATTACACTACTTTTACTTTTACTACAAAGGTAGAATGCTTCTGTATACTTGTTTATTTGTTTCAGGAAGAAAGTCCAGAAAATTTGGAGTCATTAGTGAGAAGATCCATTGTGAAACAAAGCCAGGCATTGCCTGTACTCATATCTTCGGGTGGGTTGTTTCCTCTTTATATTGATCCTAGTCAAGACCAATATGTGCTGGTGAACCTTGTTCCAGACACACAACAGTATGTTGTGTTAGACTCTGAAAAGGCTATGAACTGCAAGATAACTGTGAACCCAGGTAGCCAACTAGATTCAACCAAGGTTGAGCCAAATGACTCACTTCAATATGACAACATGTATTTTAGGTAATCATTGTTGTTAATGATATTTATTTTTGACAGGAGTTACTCTCTTTGCAATAGGATAAATAGTATCTGACCATTCTGTCTTGACTTTCTGCAATCTTTTGTGGATATGCACAAGGTGTACACAAAAGAATATCAGGGTTTAAAAAAAAAAAAAATTGCTTTACGTCACACCGACACAGGTCTTATGGCGGCGATGGGATGATAAAGGCCTAGGAGTGGGAAGGAAGCAGTTGTGGCCTTAATTAAGGTACAGCCCCAGCATTTGCCTGGTGTAAAAATGGGAAACCACGGAAAACCATCTTCAGGGCTGCCGACACAGTGGGATTCGAACCCACTGTCGCAAGCTCACAGCTGCGCGCTCCTCACCGCATGGCCAACTTGCCCGATATATTAGGTTTTTAAAGGTTTACAATTTCTCTTACGTATTGTATACAATACTCGTACATGGGCTAAAAGAGTAACTGTAAGAGTTTACACAGCACACACAAGTGCTCAATGTGAGAACCCTCAGTTACACGGCACATGTCCAACTGTTAATCCAGGTCTTCCCACACTTTGGTCTGCATGTTTGAAGTAATGGACATGACAGCTGCAGCAACTCTCCGTTTCAGTTCAGGTAGGCTGGCAGGTAGCAGTGGTACAAACATGTGATCCTTAACATACCCCACACAAAGAAATCACAGGGAGAAAGGTCAGGACTCCTTGCAGGCCACCGAAGGAAAGCCTTATCATCTGGACCATGATGACTGATCCAATAATGGGGAACAACTTAATTCAACCATTCTTGCATGAGTTTAGAAAAATGTGGGGGGTGCACAGTTTTGCTGCCAAATGATGGTTTGAAGTTTATCCTGTATCTGAGGGAAGAGCTAATTCTGAATCATCAAGATATACAGTTCCTGTGATAATTTTTTCCCGGAAAAAGAATGGCCCATAAACCTGTTGTTTGGTTAATGCACAAAAAACTTTAACTTTGGGGGAATTCCTAGATACTTGCGTTGTGTGTGTTCACTTTACCACTAATGTGAAATGTTTATTCATCACTAAAGATTACACAGTTAAGGAAACCTTCAAATCCTTCCATTCCTTTCTGCATTTGCATGCAGAATTTAGCACATGCCTCATGGTCTGCAGGCTTTAGGGCCTGTAACAGCTGAAGACCGTATGCTCGCACTTTTATTAGCTATCGTAACACTTTTCACACTTGTGTTCGGCAGTGCTAGTTCACGGTTAGCCCGTTCCACATATTTGCTAGGACTGTGCTCTAAGGTTGCCCTGACACGTTTGACTGTCTCGCCTAACGTTCGGGGTCGCCCTGGGCTCTTCCCTTTACACAAACATCCCGTCTTCTGGAACTGTTAATACCACCACCGAATGTTGTCAGATCAAGGATCACATCCATACTGTCACCGAACTGACACTGAGCTGTAACTACTGAATTATACTTTGCAAACTGCAGTACACAGAAAGCTTTACAGTTGAGAGCCATAACCTGTAATCAGGACTCTACATATGGCTCTGTCGAGCGATTGGGTGAGGAAACCACAATTTGCTATGTGCACTACAAACTTTCACAGTTGCTCTCTCATCTGATCTAGGTAAAAGACAGAAAGGTTCGTTACATAGCCATACTAACTGCTTAAAATTCCAATATTATTTTGTGTACATCCTGTATTTTGTAAATATTGTTTTGGTTTTTTTTCTTTCTTTAGACTCCTCTTTATGCAGACTTATACCTTACTCCATACTCTGTTTATATTTAAACATTGTTTTCAGTTTAAACTGTTTATAATTCTAAATAAAATAATTTGACCACTATTGGAGATTCATCTCACTTCACATCAATCCCATAGGGATATGGGAAAAGGGTTGAATACACACACTTCTGTTTATCCTTTTCAGCTTTTTTTGCTTCTGTTTGTTTCTCTATCTCTTTTCTCTTCCTAGATAACCATCTAACAAATGATAGACTATGTGCTAGCAGGATTTTAGGATCTTACATCACGCAGTCCTAATCCCTATAGTATTATAGTGCTTCTTTAACTGCTTTTAGTGAAAGACTTATCCTTTACTTATTGTTTTCCTATGCATTGTGTATAATATTATTTAATCGGCTGATGATGACCCAGAATAGTGGTCAAAACCAGTACTGCTTTTAATCAAACAAGAATGTAACATTACATTTCTTATTTTCCTTGTATTGAATAGGTTGAACCACTTTATTTCTTGTTTTCTATTTAATTGTGATACAGTTCAATACAGAACATTATGAAATTTCTATCTTTAAACGTTTTTCTTAAATCAATAGGGATTGCCTTAAATGTCAAAAGCCTTCTCACCTTTCCGAAAGCTTCTTTTTCGTGTAGGTATTCTGCTTCTTATTTCTTCTGTACAGCTTCCTTTCCATGTTAACAAACTTTCCAAATATCTGAATGGCTTTACTTGTTCCAATTTCTTTCCCTCTAGTGTTATATTAACAGCAATCTCCTCCTTTCCTATTCTCATCACTTTAGTCTTCCCAACGTTGACCTCCATTCCGAACTCTTTGCCTACTCTCTCAATGACTTGCAGATCTTTTTCTGATTTTGCTATTACTGTCACATCATCTGTGTATTTTATGGTCGTTATTGGTTCTCCACTCACTACAACACCTATTTCTTTTTTTCTGGGCCTTCTGTAACAGTTTTTCGACATATATATTGAACAGAGCCGGTGACGTGCAACATTCCTGTCTCATTCCTCTTCCAATACCCACTTCTGTTTCATATTCATCTACTCTAACCATCTTATGCCCGTAATGCATGCCCTTATGCGGTTTGGAATGGTGTCAGACAGCCTTTGGATCCTCTCCTGTGGCAAGTTCGTCTACAGTTATTGCAGCTGTCCCTTTAGATCCCGTATGTTGGTACTGGGACGGAGTCCCCTTTCAATGTCATCCAACACGTGTTCAATGATGGAAAGGTCTGGGGATCTTGCCGGCTTCGGGTGGACCTCAACATGCTCTAGGCAGTCCATAGACATGTGGTGTGTGTGGAGGTGCATTATCTGGTTGGAACACTGTCCCAGGTTTCTGTGCCGTAAGGGGTAGGACGTGCGATTGAAGAATGTCTGTGACGTATTGGTGTGCCGTCAAAGTCTGCCGAAGCACTATCAGAGGTGATCTGAATGCATATCCTATGGCTCCCTACACCATGATGCCAGGGATTACGCCTGTGTGTCTTTCCACAAGATGGGCAGGGTCTGCCCTCGATGCCGCCATATCCTCACACGATGGTCATCGGAGGTTATGGGGAAGCGGCACTCATCACTGAACATGATGCCAGTCGTCCTCTGTCCATGCCTCCCGGGCAAGGCACCACTTCAAATGCTGACGTTGGTGTTCTGGTGTCAATGGCCCCCGATGGGGCGGCAGGATACCAATCTGGCAGATCCAAGTCGTCGAGGCACCGTGCGGGAACTCACTGGATGTTGTAGTCTCCAGTATATGTTTGCGGATGGCAGGTGCCAAGTTATGGGATCCTGCAATGCCATACGACGGTCCTCCCTGGGGGTGGTGTTTCTTGGTCGACACGAACCTGCACAACGTGATTGGGTGCCCTCATGTGCCCATTGAGTCAAACATCGGGCCACTGTGACGTCTGAATGGCGCACATGCCTGGCAATTGCACGATATGACCAACCAGCTTACATAAAATCAGCTTCATGGTCCGTATCGCACTTCAATAGATTCACAATTTATTTAATTTATTTTCCACCTAGTCGATACAATGATTGCTTAAGGCAATTTTTAATGGTCAAAAGTGGTACATGTTTCGTATATTATCAACATCTTCAGCCACATAACACTGTTTAGATGAAAAATATATAAAACTGACAAAGTAATGCTTTAGAGGAAGTGTCCTTAAAATTAACATAAGATTGACAAGCCTTGTGCAGTCCTACAATGCGGCCTCTGTCAAATGCTGCAGGTGGTGGATAGGCTGTCTAACGCAGGGCCTTTCAGGGTTCATGCGCCTGTTGCATGCTCTGTGCACGGTGCAAAAGACGACTTCGCTTGGTTGACCAGAGTGCAGACCCCCACTACTTGATTTGGAACAATAGCGCTGTCTCTCTATTTCCCCACGCCTGTCTCGCTTGCTCCCCCTGTCTCCCTCTTCCTCACTTGCTGAGTTGAGCCGAGCTTAGCCGAGTAGCTGAGAGACAGAGCGTTGGTCCGAGCCGAGCGGGACCGATGCACTGTGCACAGGAACTCTGCGCTGCTGTTTGCACACGTGAGATTTTGGGCGTTAAAGAGGCCCTGGTTTAACGTCTCTATAAGGCATCGCAGGTGCTTCGTACTGTGCGTAGTCCTCTCTGCACGTCTTGCTTAACTGTCTGACTCACAGCAGTTGACTGGTGACAACTTATCAACAGTGCCATCACGAATGCACTCTGGCGGGCGTTCTACATATTACAGATCCTTGTGAATCTAATCATTTATTCACACATCAATGGTATGCATGTATACTGAAATTGGATAATATTGGACCACTCCTTCTGGGTGCTTAACCTTACTTTGTCTGGCAGTGTATTATGAGTGTGTTTTTTCAGTGTATACAGGTCTCCACCTTATAGACAAGGCTAGCTGAATGCAGTGTGTTATCTGAGAGTCTTTCATAAATTTTCAGGTTAAGTTGTACACTCCCTAACTTTCTGTTGATAGCATTGTTTAAGTGGTATTATATCTTTACTATTGTAGTTGGGCTGAAGATATCATTTCTGAAGGATTAACAAGTCTTGAAATCAGTCTTGGTATTCAACCAGGTGACCTAAAAATGCCTCCTTCTTGGTCAAGCCTGTCAGTGGTCAACACACTTATTGTAGGTAAGTTCCTGTGTATAGTTACCATGTTTTCAATTGGATGGCATTATGCATCACTGATCAAGCACCAGAATTGATTCTTTATTTGTTTTTAGATTATTGCTTCATTTGGAGCTAAAGGTGTAAGCTTCATGTAGTTTATTGTTCAGACTTCGTTCTCAGCTTGGTTTTGCCAGAAATTTTTGTGATCAAACGCCAACCCCTCAATCATTAAATTAAAGTTTTGCCTCAAGTTACTAACCACCATTTTTGAGTCTATTTCATGTTGCATGTTGTTATTATGTAGAGTAATATTTTGGAACATTTTACATAAGCAATTTATGGAGTAATTCTAATTTTTAAAACCTTCTGTTCTATTTAGTCATTAAATTGCATGCATTTGTGAAAGAAGTTTGTAGATGTATATCAATAATATAACACACTGTGTGATATTTGACAGAATATACAGTATTTTTCAGACCATAAGACACTGTGGACCATAAAATGCACTCTGATATTTTGATGAAAATTTAAAGAAAAATATTTCATTCTATTTTCAAACAAAATTTTTACAGAAATAATTTAATTTGTATACAAACACAACTTACCGGTTAGTGCAATACTTTATGTAGGATGCTAAATAGTTTATTATGTCACCTATTCAATACATTAGAAATTTTAAACATTTAGGAATTTATCATTACAGTGAAACTCTGTTAGGAAGTTTTTCAAGGGACCACAAAAAAAAAAAAAAAACTTCTTAAGCAGGAAACTTCTTAAAAGGGGTAATGCCCGAAAACTTACTCTGTACTTTGACATACATGTGAAACACACAGCCAACAGATTTCCTTGTTTGTGAACAATACCAAAATAGGCTGATATATAAGAGCTGCTAAAAGAAAGCCACAGTATAAATACAGTATTATATTATCACGACATATATTTTTAGAGATAAAGAAAAATACTGTAATTGAACATACTGTATTATAAAAATTCTTGATAAGAGAAAGGAACATATTATATAAAACCTTGCGCAAGAGATAAAAGAAATACTAAGAACATTAAAACAGTAGATGGTGACGGTACATTATGTAAATTCCATACTGCATTAGACATTAAATACATTTCCAAACACAAAAGTCTAGGCTCCTACTTGGAAAAGAAATTGTCCAGGGTTGACTGCTTTTAGGTTTCTTTTTTCAACTTGCACGGGGACTGGAGGGTTCTAAACATGAGCTGCTTTGAGCGGACGTTTTCTATCTCAAGGGGCTCTAAAATTTGAACTGTTTAACTGGGAAATATATTTACAACAGGACACTTTAAGCGGGATAAATATACATATATCTTAATGCAACCGATCAAGGGACCAAGAATATCACACTTCTTAGGCGGGAAAACTTCTTATGCGGGAACTTCTTAACAGAGTTTCACTGTATTTCCATATGAGACCTGTTTTGCCCTTCTTTGAAGGCATAATCAGTCATAGTACCACCTCCAGGCATAAATCAGGTACCTGATTTGTAATTAAATTGTAAATACTAAGATATAAAATTGACATATTACAGTGGGAAAGTCAAGCGAAAAACAATGTTCAATGATGATATAGATAGCAATATATCAGCCGTTGGCTGTAAATTATCAGTTGTGAAGGATAACAGCGTCAAAATGTTAGGGTATGTCCTACAAAGGATGGCTTAACATATTGACAAGGGGCTGTTTAATGTTTAAAATTTCTAATGTATTAGTGCAATACTGTCACTCTCACAAATCACAAGTAGGTATTGCATCTCTGCTGCCCTATTACCATGTAAGTTTGCAAATTCCACAACTTTTAATTTAAATGCTATGTTATAAGAAAACCTTTTCTGTACTACTGACATTGTGTATGGTAAATTGTCCCTACCAGAACTTGCCACTACTGAAACTTACTATGCATGAAAAAGTGAAATTTTTTTTCCTACTCTTCCTTGAAGGTTACATATAACGGTAGTCAAGTTTACAGTTCTTTGTGTTTGCGTGGTACGTTAAGGAGGTGTGCAGGGAAGTGGTCAAGAGATGTCTTATTAGGAATTCCCTGACAACTCACATTCCTGTCAGGCAAATCCTGGTCTACCATAGCCTCTGTTTCTTAACTACAGTGAAAGAATGGGGTCAACTGCTGAGAGAATTGTAAGGAATTTTTTGAACAACGGTATAGAAGATCACGTATACTCATTGTCCAGATATGTTAGACCTTCAGATCGTAAGACGCAGCCATATTTTAGGCAGTATTTTTTGTAACAAAAGTTTGTTTTATGGTCCAAAAAATACAGTAATCCTGTACTTAATTAAGCAATAAAATTTGTTAATAGCACCATATTCTACACTGTACTGAATCTTTTAAAGTCAAATCAAATCACTAAATGACAATTTTGTTGCTTAAGTCAGGGGATACAAAAAAGAAAAAGAAAAGAAAAAGAAACTAAAGGAACTGCATTAAAGCATCAAATGACCAAGTGCCATAATCTCATATTACGACAATATATTCAAAGTATCACTCATTTTTATACATTAACAAGAAAATTCTTTTTGGTATACAATACATAACATTTCACAGGAAAGATGAATTAATGCAAAGTATTTTATAGTTGTGTAAAAATCTCAAAAATCTATTTGTTGGTGCTTAGCCAAGTGATACATAACACTATCCAGTTATGTTTGTGGTAAACATAATTTCATGGCCTGTATATAATTGAGAGAATTATTGTTTTCTTTTGTATGTAGGTAAATGTGGCTCTGGAAGAAGTACGCTTGCTAAGCTTCTGTCACACAGAGTAAACCAACCTCTACGTTTTGTGCATGTTGTAGAAGTTCAATGCAGACATCTAAAAGGTTGGTATTCATGTAATGTATTTCTATGAGAGTTTCTGAAAAGCAAGATGACACATTCTTTTCTTATTTACAACTAGAATTCAGACATTTATAAATCAGAGCTGTCTGTCTTTTCTTTATATTAATTTGTTTGCTCCCTTTCCAGTACAGAATTCAAATTGAAGTTAGTTGAGTAAATTTTCTCTAATAATGATAGTTTGAATTTGAGAATTCTATACCATTGTAAGAGGTAAGACAGTAAGGTCATCAGACGAATAAAGGGCGATGGGGGAGGAATGTGGCAAAGAAAAAAAAAAAAAATGCGACAAAAGACTGACAAGAGTAGAAGAATAGAGTAGAGATGAAGATTTAAAGGAAGAAATGTGTGTGAGTTGGGCATGGGTTGGTGGGAGGGGAGCAGAAGATACTACAATGGAGTTGAGGACACAGAATGAAAAGAAGTATGAATTAATACAGTAACAGCTGTACATAACTAGTGAAAGTAGAGTGAACCATCTAGTGATAGAGTATAAATTTGAAAAGAAAAAATAGAAAATGAAGGGCAGGGAAGGGAACTACGTGCTTAATCTTTAATGGCTGGCAACCACATATTGCTTAATTGACAGTCAGTGTCCCTGTTGAAATTATTAGGATTTTTACCTACTTCCACTGCTTCCCATATAATCCTAGACCTAGATCTTGGAAGATAGGATCTTGACCCAATGATAAGGAGTGTTAAGCTGTCTGGCTGGCTGGCTGGCTGGCTGAGACAGATGTTTCTTTGGTGTTCCTTGATACAAGTACCATTAGACCAGCATGTTTGGCCAATGTATACCTTGCCACCTTGCTGCAAGTACTGGGAATTTCATACATATCAGGGTGTAATAGTGTGACCAATTTTTGTGTTGGTGCCAAACAGTTTTTATATTGTGCTTGCAGAGGATCTTGGCAATTCACTATGGAGATAGTCAGACAGAAGCCTTCCTTTCTTGAATGTTCTAGTAAGGAAGAAACTGGACAGTTCCTTAGGGCACACCACCTATCGTAGGCCTACCCACACAAATCACTATCTCCATGCAGATTCTGACCACCATTCAGCACAAAAACAGGGTATTCTCATGACTAGGGGCAGATTTCTGACAAGTCATATTTTCTTCCTTAACGTTATAACATGTAGTCGTGTATTTTCAACACGTTTCCAATCATGGTAATCAAAATGAATCAGGTTTTATTGGGCTTCTAAATGCATATTTAGGCTTTTAGTTTTTGGCATATTTTGAAAAATCTCATAATAGTTTGATAACTTTCATTTAGATTTAGTTTTATAAAAAGCAGAGTAAGCTCTAGAAATTATTTTTCAGGATAGTTTGGTATATACCGGTACTTTTACTAAAATCCGTCGAGGCTCCCCCTCAATAGATTTTTAAACATGCTGATTGGCCAAAGTACACATTGCTAGCTGTCTTTAACGACGATATCACGCGGACCGTCGGCGAGGAAATAGCTTACATCACCCAAGTTATTCTTGCTGCTGCTGAGGAGTCCATTCCGTCCTTCTCGGGGACTCCTCGCTGAAAACTCGTTCCTTGGTTCAACGAAGAAATAGCAGCAGCTATCAAAGAACGCCATTGCGCTCACAAACGCTACCGTAGACAGCCTACTGCGGCCAACTTGGTAACATTTGAGAAAGTCTGCACTAAGGCGCGAGTTTTTATTCGCCAAAGTAAGAAGGCTTCATGGGAGTAATATGTGTCGTCTATAACGTCACATACTCCATCATCTCAAGTGTGGACAAAGCTTTGACGTATTTCGGGTATCCAAGGATCATTTCCTGTACGGGAATTCTAGCTAGTCATTTTGCAGATATATCTGGCTCCGTGAATTACCATTGTGATTTCCTCACTCTGAAACGGGAGGCAGAACGTAATCACCTTAGTTTTGCCACTCACGCTTCAGAGGACTACAACGTGCCCTCTACGGAGTGGGAACTCCGCAGCGCCTTAGCGCTTTGCAAGGACACGTCTCCTGGACCAGACAACATCCACAACCAGATGTTGAAACACCTTAGTGATGATAGTCTACTATATCTCCTTCGTGTGTTCAACCGAATCTGGATAGAGGGTGATTTTCCGTCTCAGTGGCGAGAGGGCATAGTTATTCCTGTCCTCAAGCCTGACAAAGATCCTAAGTATGCAGGAAGTTACAGACCGATTTGTCTTACAAACTGCTTGTGTAAGCTATTTGAGAGGATGGTAAATCGCCGACTCGTGTTTGGAAAAACAAGGATTCTTGTCCGAGTACCAATGTGGTTTTAGAGCTGCTCGCTCGACCAATGACCACTTGGTACGCCTGGTGAGCTCTATTCAGGATGCGTTTCTCCGCAAACAGCATTTGGTAGCTGTTTTCTTTGACCTAGAAAAGGCCTATGACACCACAGGGCGATATGGTATCCTTTCAGTCCTGCATCAATGGAGATTCCGAGGTCACTTGCCGGTATTTATTGCGAATTTTTTGTCCCTCCGTCTATTCCGTGTCCGTGTAGGGAGGACATATTCGCAGTACCACTTTCAAGAAAATGGAGTCCCACAGGGATTGGTTCTTCGTGATTGCCATAAACTATATTGTCGCTGCTGCTGGTTCAGCAGTAATACCGTCACTATATGTGGACGATTTTGCTCTGCACTGTAGCTTGCGCAGTATGGCAGTCGCAGAGCGACAAAAACAGGAAGCTATTAGGAAGGTGGAGCAGTGGACTTTAGAACATGGCTTTCGGTTTTCTACCGCAAAGACCTCTGTTGTCCACTTTTGTTGTCAACGTACTCTTCACCCCCATCCTGAACTTTCTCTAGGAAATGTTGCTCTTCCCGTGGTTGACACAGATTTCTTGGGCTCCTTTTTGACAGTAAATTATCGTGGGAGCCACATATGCGGGAGCTAAAAGTGCAATGCACCAAGAGGCTTAATCTCTTGAAGTTTCTTAGCAGCACTAATTGGGCAGCTGACCACGCAGTACTCCTACGATTTTACAGGGCACACATTTTATCCAGGTTAGACTACGGCAGTGCAGCATATGGCTCAGCAAGACCAAGCGTTCTTGCGAAGCTAAACAGCATCCACCACAGTGGGGTTAGGTTGGCGACGGGAGCTTTCCGTACAAGCCCAGTTGCTAGCATGCTCGCCGAGTCTGGTGTGCCGCCTTTACACCTGAGGCGCCAGCAAATGCTTTTTTCGTATGCTACAAATTTGCGACAGATGCCACTTCATCCAAGCTATCCTCGCGTGTTCAACACTGGCAACTGTTTGCTGTACGCTGCTTGTCTTCGAGCAACACGGCCGGTTGGAATACGCTTGGATAGCAGTTAACGATTGTTTCATGTACCTTCGGTTCCTTGCCTTGTCAGACAACCAAGTGGGGTACCTCCGTGGGTAGTACGGTGACCTGAAATAATCCTGGGCCTGCACACTGGCCCGAAGGAAAACGCAGACCCTCCGATTTATCGGAGGCTTTTCCTGTCCGTTGTTGGACGATATCCAGGTTCATTCATCATCTACACGGATGGTTCAAGGACAGAAACGAAGGTGGGCTGTGCGTTCGTTGTTGACAATGATAGGTTTCTTTTTGCTCTCCCGGAAACCTGTAATGTGTACCTAGCAGAGCTATCCATGAAGCTCTGCGGTACGCACTGTCCAATGAATGCCGACACTTTCTTCTGTGTAATGACTCCTTGAGTTTGCTCCAGTCTCTTGATACTTGTTTCCCTCGGCACCCTCTGGTGCAGCAGGTCCAGGACCTGCTGGCCAGGTGTTCGGATGCTGGCACCATAATCACGTTTATGTGGCTCCCAAGCCACATGGGTGTAGAGGGAAATGAAATAGCGGATCTGGCTGCCAAGGAGGCAGTTACACTGCCCCCGTTGCCTTTCAAGGTTCCAGCAAGTGATATTTGCACTCAGCTGAGACATCTGGTTATGTCCCATTGGGAGATGGAGTGGCCTCCCAATAAGCTGAGAGCGATAAAAGGAACAACGAAGGTATGGAGGACTTCCCTTCGTTCTTCGCGGAGGGAAGCAGTGGTATTATGTCGTCTTCGGATCAGCCATGGTATCCTGACTCACTCGCATCTTTTGAAAGGAGAACCCCCTCCTGTGTACCTGCGGCGACCATCTTACCGTGGTACACATCCTTACGGAGTGTATGGAACTAGTCGATCTTTGCCGTTGTCTTAACCTCCCAAGTACAATCTCCCTTATCTTGCGAGATGACGAGCAGTCAGCAGACCTCGTCATCCGCTTTGAGGGATAGTGGTCTGATTTATCGTGTCTAATGATGTCCTTTGTCCTAGTGTATTGTGTCAATTGCGCTTTTATGTCATTGACTTCATTTTAGTTTGTGTTGCGTATTTTAATATGTTATTTTACGTCTAATGTAAATTATGTATATATATCTGCACTACCCGGCAATGCCTTATTCCTTTTTTTTGCCCTGTATTTTCTCTTATCTTAATAGAAAATAAGGCATTGCAAATTAGATCCACTGATTGTTTTAATCTCATACTCATTTTCTCATCACCAGTTTTTAAACTCTTATCAGTGGATACATTTTCAAATTTTAGATATCATATATCATGTCGTCCATCTCGTTCCATTAGGGGCCGATGACCTTCGATGTTAGGCCCCTTAAAACAACAAGCATCATCATCATCATCTGTACTTTTACTGAAGAACAATTGAAAAATAGTGTATGGAATGTTTCTAGCAGCTTTGAAAAATGAAATGGCATATGGCTTTTAGTGCCGGAAGTGTCCGAGTAAAATGACACCCAATCCCTCCCTCCGTGCCAGCGGAATTAACCACGCTAACCATTTAGCCATGGAGCCGGACTTCTAGCGGTTAAGAGCTATTGTCAGCTGGTTGGGCCAATTCCTGGAAACTGGGTTATTGTTTACATGGAAGCAGAGGCAATTCTGCAGTTATTTGCCATTGTTCATATATCTTTGCTTCCCCTTCCCTCTTCCTCATTCAATACACTAAATGACCTTGGTTATTGAGGGAGCTTCAGTCATTCGGTTTGCTTGCATTGTACCTAAAACAAAAGTCTCAGTTAGTGAGAAATTGCTAAGTTTTGTTTGTGAGTTCGGTGAAAACATATTCAGTACAGATGGAGTGATATCATTCAGAAAATTGTGTGAGGTAGAAGTTACTGCTGAAAAATGCTTCACTGTGCTACAACACTGTAATACTGCAAAACATAAGAATTGTGTAAGTACACATTCTACTCTCGAAGATAGGCAACGTTTGCTATTCAAAACCTTGACGTCAAGTTCACAGGATTAAGTTAAAAGAAGGTATATAATGCTTCCACCTTTCAATACTATTAAAATAAGAAATGGAAGTTTACATTCCTATTTAATTAAAATTGGTACCGGTTTCGACCAGTATTCATGGTCATTATCAGTCAATTAAAATAAGTTTAAAACAATCCATAGAAAAACAAATTGTGAAGTTTAAATATGGATATGGATTTATTTGAACCTTACAGGCTTTCACCCAATAGATTGTTCAAATCCGTAATAGCCTAAGCAAGGTACAGAACGCATAAACTTTCCTGCATAAGAATAATTATGAATCAATAATAGTGATAATAATACAACATAACATTCAAATAAACAAAATAATATAGTATTTAGGAACAAATGGGCCACGGTCAGCTC
Source organism: Anabrus simplex (assembly GCF_040414725.1). Lineage (NCBI taxonomy): Eukaryota > Metazoa > Arthropoda > Insecta > Orthoptera > Tettigoniidae > Anabrus > Anabrus simplex. The sequence continues at coordinate 861,682,074 of NC_090265.1, read as the reverse complement.
GCTTCTGGAGAGCCGTTAGCCCTGGCAATAAAGCAGAAACAAAAAATAAAACATCGGCAGTATGCACAAGAAGGCTATAGAACTTCACCTCTCACCTGGCTGGTTTCGCAGACCTGGCACATTCCATCTCAGCTATTGCCCTAACTCCTGACCTAGTCAGTTTGCTGGTCAGCCACCACGTTACAACACCTGCCACGCTAGTGTGCCACAAACTCCACACGTTGCAGTTACCAATGGACTACTTCCTTGTTGCCAGACAGTGTTAACTTCAGCTCTGAAACAATGTCTTCTCGAATAAACATAATCACTCTTACTTGTAATTCAAATAACTCCTGATCACTATATGACCAGCCTCCATCCACCTTACAGCCAACCATCCTTACCTCACCGAATTTCCACTCAACCTCTTCGAAACAATATCCTCTCAGTCAGCCATACTTACTCTTACGTTCACCATCCATAATTACCAACTAAATTTCACTACCTCTCTTACCATTCAAGCATACTAACTCTGATCACTCTGTGACCAACCTCCAATCACCTCTCCGCACAGTCAACTATCATTTAACTTCCAGACCATATACCCTTAACCAAAACACAGCTCCACCATTAACTTCCGTAAATACCATCTAAATTTACTATCTCACTTAACTTTCAATTTCAATTTACATACAGTTAACAAAGATACAGCTTCACCATTCAGTTGGCATCCAGTTCCAAAGACACCGATCCACCATTACCATACCTGACTCTACACCATCTGCTAAACTTCATACCTCTCTTAGCATTCCAACATATTGCTTAGCTTTCTTACTTCATCCTTAAATATCATCTAAATTCACTACCTCACTTATCATACAAACATAACTCTGGTCACTCTATGACCAACCTCCAGCCGTCTTACAGCCAATCTTCATTATGTAATCACTTGCATTACCATACCCATCTCTTAACCATATATCATATCAATCTCATTTACCTTTCAATTTCAGTTTACGTACAGTTAACATACCCGTCTCTACACCGTCAACTAAACTTCACTACCTCTCTGATTCTTCCAACATATAGCTTAGCTTTCTTACTTCTTACAGTTGGCATACAGCTATCGAAAACACTGATCCATCCTTAACTTAAATTACCATACCCGACTCTTAACCATCAGCTAAACTTCATTACCTCTCTTATCATCGCTCATACATATTAGAGTAAAACCTTGTTAATTCAAAGTCGTTGGGACCCAAAAATCGGACTTCGAATTATGTGATTTCGAATTAACCGCCGACACGTACTTCGGAAATGCCAACCCTTGTGGCGTCGCAGTATATTCTAAGACCTGTTACTGCATGCAATTAACCTTGATTCACAATTTAAAGTTCTCAAATACCATGGAAAATAACTATTTCCAAAATGCATCCAACAAGGTGCATTTACAGTATTCAAATAATGCACTTGGATAACTCACCGGCAAAATAACCTCACGCAGTGAAATCAAAAGAAAGAAAACAAGGAGAAATCTATACTGGCTCCCCTGTGCAAGTGCTTTATCCATTGGATTGCTTTACTATATGCATTTTAGATGCCTTGTGTTTGCACAAAAGTACCCGATGCCCTTAAAACATCGCGACTCATCGAACATTGCAACGACAGTACAGTGACTATACTTGTACGATTTCCTGCCATGCCACTTCTAAGACCCATTAATGCATGCAATCACCATGATTCTCAGTTTAAACTTTTCAAATGCCATGGAAAACACTATTTCAGAAATTTATCTAACAAGGTATAATTTATAATTTCGTGTGGCTATTTCTAGCCGAGTACAGCCCTTGAAAGGCAGACCCTCCGATGAGGGTGGATGGCATCTGCCATGTGTAAGTAACTGCATGTTATTGTGGTGGAGGATACTGTTGTGTGTGGTGTGTGAGTTGCAGGGATGTTGGGGACAGAACAAACACCCAGCCCCCGGGACATTGGAATTAACCAAAGAAGGTTAAAATCCCCGACCCGGCCGGGAATCGAACCCGGGACCCTCTGAACCGAAGACCAGTACGCTGGCCATTCAGCCAACGAGTCGGACATCGAACAAGGTGCATTTACATTATTCAAATAATGCACTTGTATAAAACAGTGGCAAACATAACCTCACGCAATGAAAGGAAGAAACACACGATTCAAAGATGAGGAAAAATTATGCTGGCTCCCCTGTGCAAATGCTTTATCTTTTGGTTTACTGTACTGTCTGCATTTTCAGATGCCTTATACTGGCATGGCATGGGAAGTGCCCAATGCCCTTAAAACCGTGGCTTTTCAAACTTTCCTATGACAGGGGAAGGAAGTCTCTCGCTTCCGCGTGCACTGCATAGCAACAGTACATTTCCCGGCTGGCAATTCTCTCCTTTAAAACCATAAATCCATTTGGACTCAGCATTTATAAAAATGAAATAAACAAACAATGCAGTTTCTTCGGCATTGACAGTATTGTTTGGTGCGTACGAATTGATTATAGACTATAAGCCACCCTTTTTTTGCCAATTGTCGGCATCGCCAGTGTTTGCGGATTCTACCTCTCCGCACACTTCCTGCTAGGCCTACGTGATATTGTGGCATTCCTTAAAATGCTGAATACAAAATAATTACGACTCCGCTTGCACATAGCAGATACGAAGCCCACTGTAGACTTGCGGTAGTAGGTGAAAGTGCGCAAAGTTACCTCTGCACGTTCCGGAAGACGCGATCTTTCATGGCGCAGAGAAATTTTGAATTTAAATTACTCTGTAAAGTACTATTTTTTTTTTTTCAAAATATAAAGGCAGTTTCGATTTAAAAGTCTGAATTTTGGTAATGGGACTGACATTGTTCTTCAAATTACGAATTATCTGTATTTCGAATTAAACGATTTATATAACATGCAAAACCATACCTCATATATCCAGGAACAAGAGCTGCTTCGATTTTGGCGAGATTTTGAATTATGGAGGTTCTACTGTACTTATCTTTCTTGCTTCTTGTTACTATGCCCTCTTCACTATTGTTTTTCTTACCCCACAGGTCCTTTAGACTTCGGTTTTTCCCTTCAGTCATAGTCTGTCTTCTCTTCGTCCACTCACCTGTATCTTCACTTTCACTATGCCTTGAGCCATGTACCCTTTCTTGGAGTTCTGCCATCTCCACTCGCATCCTTCTCATATCATTTATTGTCTCAAGTCTATCCATAGTAACTCTTACCGGAATTAACTTGGATCTTGTCTCTATACTAGACTCACTCGGCACACAACCTCCTATTGCCCTATCTTCCAAACCAAGACCGTCTTCTCTCTCTGACTGTTTTCTGAAACCTGCCTTTCTTCCATTCTCACTCCCATCCCCTTTTCCATTGCTTTGAGTTTGGACACTGACGACCTCCACGTCCATTTCCCATTGGTTACCACTATATCTGGCCCCTGATATGCGCCCTCAACCCTTGCAATCTTGCTCTCACTAGGTGTTTCCTTAGAGTCTTGTACTTCTCGTTCCCGTCTCTTCCTATGTCCCTTCTTCTTTGTTACACTGCACCCCACCTTCTCCTATTTGAATTTTTTTATTTTTATTCTTTATTGTATAGTTCACATGTTTACATTCTCCAGTATAATTTCTTAATGTGGAATTAAGGAATAGTATATTTACTTTTAACAAATACAAGTGTTAATGTAAATAGAGTGGTTTTTTTTTTTTCAAAAAGTAGGACATTTTTTTCTCTCTACTAGATATGTCAGATAACTCAGAAATGGTAGGATTGCAGGGAGAAATAAATTATGGGGGAGTAAATTTGGCTATCTTGCTTTTCAGAAAGCTCTTTGATAAGCCTATATACAGTATGCCAAATTGTCAATATATTGCTAATTAGTTTATATTTGCAATCTTTAGGGAAAAAAGCTGACACTTTGCATAAGTTACTGAGTTCCAGCTTGGTAGAATGTGTGTATTATCAACCATCAGTCCTGTTCCTTGATGATTTGGAGGAGCTTGCTGGTGTGGCGCTTCAGGAACAGGAGGGATCTCAAGAGAGTGCTTATTACACTAGGTAAGTATTGTGCATCTCCTGTGGAGAGTAGCTTTTGGGCCTACTCCAACCCTAAGCAATAAATTGTCATTTGAAATTCTAGATAGATTATCATAGTGTAGAAAGTATTCATCATGCATAAAATATTTTATGTTTGAAGATGAAATATCTGGTAGGGAATACAAGACTAGAACAGGTGCATTATTTCAGGACTTAGGATCTTAGGATGTGTATTCTTCCACGATGGTAGTATAGTAAGTGGAATCAAATCAAGGAGGAGCGCTAATGTAGTGAGCTCGTAGTTGAAATCAATGGTATTCTGTTAGAAAGAAATGAGCTCTCTAAAGAAAATTGTCTTTACATTGGTCTTTTCTTTAGACCAGCTTTGCAGTACAGGAGTGAGAGCTGGGTGGACTGAGGATATCTCATTCATAACCTGGAAGTATCAGACATGAAAGTAGCATGAACGAGTTGCTCATACAAACAGCTGGGAATAGTGGAAGGAATGAATGGGGGGGAAAAAAAAAAAAAGATAATGGCTAAGTTAGAAATGAAATCAAATCTATGAACTGGCTTTTATGACAGGGTCATGTGTGGGAAATGGAGGAGGATAAGTTACCTAGGAGAATAATGGATGGGCCATGGTGGGTAAGAGAAGCTGAGGGGTACCAAGATGATGATGGTTGAATGTGACTTTTAATGCTGTAAGATAGCAGGTGTTGAACTAATCGAGATACAGTTGTAGTTGCAAATAGAGGATTGTGGAGGTGCATTGTTAATTCAAAGTATTGCTGACTGAACACTGAAAGGCATAATAGTTTATAATGAAGATTTTTGTATATATATAGATAGATGAACCTCAGTTGTATGCTTTCAAAGGGAGATGGCTAAAATAATGTATAAGCAAGAAAACGTAAAAGTGAATTTTCTTATGGAACTGAAACAGTTTTATTACATTATTACTCAAACTACGGTATAAGAAAAGAAATGAAACACACACATACACTACAGTATTTAGAATACAGTATAGTACAGTACAGTTTGTACATTACTGGTACTGGTCCTTTACACTGGTTTAAAAAGATAGTAAATTAGTCTTTGCTTCTTTGATTTTTCCACATGGTCATACACTAGTCGATTATATGCACTAATCACAGAAATTCTGTCATGTAGGTTTTGTGATAATAGAAATCTTGTAATTTTTAGACCTTGAATTGCCTCATGCACACTAGGAAATCTTTCATTATTTAGGCCTACTTCTTTATCTGCATCATCATCAAATACAACCTGTGGAACTATTTCTGATACTATCTATCACTTTGTGTAGCACATATGAAGAGCCATTCTTCACCAAACACAAATTCTTCAAGTCCTTAACTATGTTCCAGACAACTCCATTCTGCAGGGCATGATAAAATGGAAGTAATACTTCAATCACCATCTTCATCATCCAGAACTCTTGGCCATACACCGTCCTTTTTCTCTGCATTTGTCTTTGCGATTCCACCTTTAACAAAGCACTTGCAGATAGAATCAGACTTCACTTTCTCCCAGGCTGACTGAATGAAGTGCATAACCTACAAATAAGGAATAGCATTACAGAATAAATCTGACAAAAACAGTTGCTACTACATTACAGTGCAATATAGAGCAATGCAATTTTATACGTACTGTGCAATAACTTACCTATAACACATTCATCTTCGGTGTTTCCTTTCCAACATCAGTATCAACCAGCAGCTTCTGATAATGACCCTTAGTAGTAGCTATTATCGTCAAATCCAATGGCTGCAAATGACTGGTGCTATTTGCTGAAAGGAAGGCAAGATCAATGTTACTGATGGTCAGTGAACTGGGATGTGCAGGGCAGTTGTCTAATAGGAACAAGATTTTCCTTTTTATTGACAACTCATTCTGTTGTTCAGTTTTTCCAGATAAGCAGTGAAAATTTCACTAGTCATCCAGGATTTGTTATTGGCCTCATATTGAACATAGAGTGATTGTACACTTTTTAAACAGTGAGGTTTGGCTGAATTTCCAGTGACCAATGGAGGGAGCTTATCAGTTCTGTCTGCATTTGTTGTAAGATATACTGTTAAGCATTCTTTGCTCCTTTTGCCCCTATGACAAGGGTCACCCTTCAACATGAGAACTTTATATCTATTAAGAGGTTAAAGACTATCCCTGTTCTGTCACAATTGCAGATGTCGGTAGAATTGTAACATTCTATAATTCTGGGAATTTCATTTTTTTCCTAATGATGGACTACATCCTCATCTACGTTGTTGGCCTATCCACGAATCCTCTGGCCACTTAAACTTCTGCAACTAGCCAGAGGAAGCTTTAAACTTGTCTGTCATGTTAAGTTGTTCAGTGAAATCCAATACCTTCTCTTGTAGCATCTTTCCATCGATGGGGACTTTTGTTTATGTTGCTGATTGAACACTTTTCTAAATCAGCAAAATGTCCTGTCTGTAATCTTTTTACAGTTTCATGACTAGAACCAGGCCTTGATGCATTTTTCTGTATTTCCTCTGTCCTACATGTGCTGTCTATACACCACCGACCTCGCAGATAATATTAAACTGACCAGCTCAACAAATGCCTCATATTGGACAAATATCGAATCTGATTGTAGCACTGTGGTTCCATACCCAACTGCACCAAAAAGTCATCTCTGCATTCCCAGCTATTGTCTAGATTAGTCCATTTCCAACAAATAAATATTGCGTATACTGTATCACAGTATATCATAAAGTTCATATTACCTTAATTAATCCAGGAACGGAGGACCATGTTTATGACTGGTAGCTTAATGGACTGGTCACTGCTTCAAATAATGTTATTTTAATGTCCCTTCCGTTTGTTACTGTTAACCTTTCCTCCCTTCACGTTGAAACTTCTCGTCAATACCACGTAGCTGAGATTCATAAATAGAGTTTTTCATCTGCGACGTCAGGGGTTGCTTTCATACGTGACCGGTAATTAATTCACACCCAAGAAACAGTGAGGCTTCGCCGATTTTCCGATCACTAGAAGTTTTAATTTTTCGGTTTCCATCATATTAGCTCCCAGCATCACTGTGAATCTTTCTTTACTTATTAGCTGTTCCTCACAAACAACAAATGCTGTATTGCAAGTTCATGGTGCAAGAAAATCAAGTTAGAGTATTTTTTGCTTCAAGGGAGGAAATGTTTGCTTCGAGAAATTAAGAAATTCGTGTAACGGGATTTTGAGTAATAGAGAAATAAATACACGTGAAGAATAGGACAAATAACTGGGAAATTTAAGTTACTTTGATATACTAAAAATTCAGGTAATGTACTGTAGGTTCGAGATATTGATGTTCGTCTGTATTTCCGGCAAGGATTTTATTTGTTGTTTTGTTTCCTGAATATCATTGGCCAGAAGAGCTTAGATCATCAGCAAATCCTAGACAGTTGAAATGTATGTTATCCTTCTAGGTCCAATTTTTATATTTTTTGAGTTCTTGTACCGTTCCCTGATAACATACTCTAGTGCACAGTAAGAAGTAGAGGTGATAATCCGTCACCCTGTCTTAAACCAGTTGTTACCAAGAATGGTTCAGAAAGTTCTCCTCTGAACTTCATTTTAGAAATTGTATTAGTTAGAGTAAATTCAATCAGTTTGATTAGCTTTGGGTGAAGTCCAAAATGTCTTAAAATTTTTAATAATGATGGTCTGTGGATGGAGGCATAAATTTTCTTGAAATCCATAAAAATTATTGAAAGGGGCTTGTTTTGTTTTCTGTAATATGCCATGACTAGCTTCAAAGTTATTTGTTCAGAGCAGCTTCTCCAAGGTCTGAAGCCTGGTATTCATGTAACTCTTGATCGAGTTGTTCTTTAATCTGATTTTATAGTATCTTAGAGAAAATCTGATGTGTGCAGTCAGGGATGGAAGTACATCCATAATTGTCTAGATTACTTCGTTCACCTTTCTTTCTGTTTTTTAGTGTTTCAATTTGGTTGCTATTTATTATATGTATTATTGGTAACATGCTGTGCTGTAACCAGTGTATCTATTCTATTTTGCCAGACTGTTTTCTTAATGATTATTTCACTTAAATATTTAAACTTTTCTACAATTTTTATTTCTTGGTCTGCCTGATTTCGTTTGCAAGCGGAAGTTGAGTTAACATAATTTCTCTTTTTTTCAAATTTTCAAACCAGTTTTTTGAGCTATTTCCTGTAAAGACTGATTCCAGGAGCAGAAAGAAAATTACGTTCAGAAAGGATGAAACAGTATTGGGCTGAAAAAAAGAAGAAAAACCTCCATAAACCTGACTAAAGTGCTGTAGTCCTTTGTTGGCTAAAAAATTAAAATGAAATAAATAAATAACCTTTCACTCGTACTGTAAAACATCACTTTCCATGGCTGCTTCATAAATAAAATTTCCTCATGGTACCATGAGTTAGATTTCACTACAAAAATATTCTTGTGTACGTTTTATGGATCGGCGGTAGTGTGTTGGTGTCTTGGTCCCAAGATTTTGAATGGCAGAAAAATGCCCATTCGGCACTTCACGTCGTACGATGGCAGCATGTAAAAAAATTTTACCCCTAAAATTAATTGAAACTCAGATATAGGTCATTGAACAAAGTTTGGGATTCTGTCTTCTTCTGCAGTGAAATGAAGCACATAAATTGACATGCAGGCAGCTAAATGGCAACAAATAAGAATCTAGTTAGGGTCATATTATTATTATTATTATTATTATTATTATTATTATTATTGTTATTATTATTGTTATTATTTATAGTCTGGCTCCATGGCTAAATGGTTAGTGTGCTGGCCTTTGGTCACAGGGGTCCCAGGTTCGATTCCCGGCAGGGTCGGGAATTTTAACTATAATTGGTTAATTCTGCGGATGCCTTCATTATTTCATCATCACGACGCGCAGGTCACCTACGGGAGTCGAATAAAAAGACCTGCACCTGGAGAGCCGAACTTGTCCTTGGACACTCCCGGCACTAAAAGCCATACGCCATTTCATTTTTTTTTTTTTTTCATTATTTATAGTATGTTAATGAGTTGAAGACATTTTACATAACTACTTGATTTTAAATTTGACTTCAGAAGAGTGGTAATTGAAAGGACATATTTCTAGAAGATTTCTTAGCATAGGTATTTAATCACATCTACAGTAGTTCTATTTGACATCACAATAGAATTTCACTTTTGTTTGTTGAATTATTAACTAGATTCAACTCTAGTTTCTGATTTATATACAATATTTAAAGTAGCCTGTTGATTACAATTTCACTTCAGAGCCTTTTGTATCTTCAGCTGGTACTTTTTGCAAGCTTCTCTACCATGGCGGTCTAGATATTGGCGTTGAGAGAAGGGTTTGGTACATTTTGGACATTTCCATTCCCATTGATGATGTTTCTTGTAACGTTGATGGGCTCTGAGGTTGGATCTAGAAAACAAAGAAACATTATTTAGTTTTTACAGCAGAACATTGTACAGATAGCGTTATAGATGTTACAAAGATAGATAAATGTAATATTAGGATTATAATGGAACAATACTGAAAAAGTCTAGTAGATGTGTCTGAATGGGTAAATTGGTATAGCTGTAGAAAGTAGATTATCCAAAACAGTCTGTGATTGAACTGATAAATAAATGTCCAGGTTCGACAAAGCTTTTAAAAAACTATACATGCTTGAAAGATATACAGTAATTATGAGGCCTGTTTAGAAAATGACTGGACTTCAAAACTTCCTTGCAAATGCAAAATGTTAGGGTTTCCAGTAGCTGGTGCTGTGTAGTGGTATCCTTTGTAACTAAAGCCATTTGTTGCTGATTTCTGAAATAATTTGTTATTACTCAATGACTGTTAGTTGATTAGTGTATTAAGTGTTTTTTTGCTGTTATTGAAATGTCTAAATATTACCAGCAGTGTATCAGCATTTGTTTCTGCTTCAAACTGGGTAAAATGTTAAAGCAAACCTAATGATCAACGTAATGTGGGAAGAATTTGCAGAGACTAAAGAAAACGTGGCAGGTCAGGTTGAACGTAAAAATGTCGTTAGTCTGTTTTGACATCAACAGTGCTGTGCACCATGAAGCCCTATCTGAAGGTCAAATGGCCAACAGCTTGTATAATCAAAGTCTTGAGATATTTGAGGGAAAATATCCAGAAAAGAAGACCAGACTTATGAAGAAACAAGTCTTGGAGCCTCCACCACTACATTGCACCAGCCCATGCATCACTGTTCATTAGTGAAGTTTTGATGAAGACAACTCTGTTTCCCCATCCACAATAGACCAATAGAGGAACTGTCAAATTCATTAATATTAGGTGTATCAAAAATCTGTACATATTAGAAATTGTTCAAAATGTAATTTTTGATGTTTGATATCTCATGCAATTTTACTGTACGAGAAATAATAAGAGATAGTCACTGTTATTACATTTTCCACAAACTTCCAAACGTCTCTGGAAATATTTGTTATACCTATAACCTGTACATAGTAAAAATTGTAGGAACTACAATTTCCAGTGATTTATATCTTGTACATTTTACTGTACGGGCTATGGTAAGAGAGACATTCACGAATCAAGGTTTCTATTGCTAAGTCCATCAATACCAAGTGTCACTGATGTAGAAATATTGTTCAGTTGTCATGGTAAGAGTTTGATCAGGAAGATAATGGAGATAAATGCCAAGGAAAGCGTGACGAAGGAGAAGAAGAAGAAGATTTATGAAAGGAGGAGGAAATTAGATTCCTTTGACCTCGGGTTCCCTAGCCAGAAGGAAATTAAGTGTGATGGTCTACAGCTCCTAACCTACAAATGACTCTGAATGTTGATGCTTTAGATGTGCTTCATATTTTCTGCTGTCACTCATTCCCACTAAAAAGCATTACTAATGTAATTGTAAAATAACTAGCCACCGAACTTGATAGCTGCAGTCGCTTAAGTGCAGCCAGTATCCAGTATTCGGGAGATAGTAGGTTCGAACCCCACTGTCGGCAGCCCTGAAAATGGTTTTCCGTGGTTTCCCATTTTCACACCAGGCAAATGTTGGGGCTGTACCTTAAGGCCAACGGCCGCTTCCTTCCCACTCCTAGCCCTTTCCTGTCCCATCATCGCCGTAAGACCTATCTGTGTTGGTGCGACGTAAAACAACTAGCAAAAAAAAAAAAAAAAAAAAACTAATCTGGCTGCCCATATATTGCCAAACCAGAAGAAAAAAAATTAAAGTGTGCAATGTTCTTAGACCCTAAAATGATGATCATCCAAAGAATGAGGAGAAAAGAAATCATACAACGGAGTGTTGAAAGCCTTGGTCTCAAATGCTCTAATATTGCCGCACCAGAATTTTTTTTTTTAAATTTGCTTTACGTCGTACTAACTACTTTCTACGGTTTTCGGAGATGCCAACGTTAAAAACATAATTGATCCATATTGAATAGGTGGAACCTCTCTCTTTTTAACATTGTGATGCTAAGGTGCTGGTATTTAGTCCCGCAGGAGTTCCTTACGTGCCAGTAAATCTACTGACATGAACCTGACATTTTTGAGCCCCTTCAAATACCACCGGACTGAGCCGGGATCGAACCTGCCAAAAGTTGGGGTCAGAAGGCCAGCGCCTCAACCGTCTGAGCCACTCAACCTGGCAAAAACAAAATGTAATGGACTACAATGTCCTATAACCTCTGAAACTTATCAATATTACACTGACTAGTTCCTCTATAAACCTAAGCAATAAGTCTCGGTTATAATTTGACTTGCCCAGCTCCGAACCAAATTGTGCATTGGGAGTAGATCAATGACGTGTAGTGACATGCAAATTTTTCAGGCATGACTTATGCATTTCTGAAGAAAATACTCTACACATTAGTAATACTAACAATATTGCCAATCCTTTGTTCCAGTATCAGAATATTTGTATCTTCTTCAGTTTTCACTTTCATTCTACCATTCTGTTCTATACAGTATCATTATTTGCAGACATAAATACCAACTGCAGAGGGTCTGCTTGTGATGCTGTTGACATCTGATGATACATTGTATTCTACAATACATTGATCCATTATCAGTAATATAATTATGATTAAAAACAAACAAAAAATTTGTGAAATGTGTGGTAGATTTGACATGTGGTGGTGAGAGAAAGTACAACTAGACAATCATCCTCTATATAACACTAAACGGAGAGAAAAAAATGGATGGGGTCCAGTACTTCGAAAATGAAGGTATTGGCCAATGAAAGACAAGGGTCATGAAAGGCGTGAAAATGAAAGACTTCCTTAGCCTCCATACATAATACTATTGGGGTCAGAAAGGAACAAGAGTTAACCAAGGGAGGTTGGATAGGATATCTGAAAGTGAGGAGCCTGGCACAAATAAGTGGAAGCAATGCCAAGACTCAGCTAAGGCCCCCATGGTCACCAACCCAAGTTCCCAAGTTAACAGCCCCTGGGACCCATTTTAGTTGCCTCGTATAACAGGCAGGATACACCGTGGATGTATTCTACCACCCCCACCCACAGGGCGGAGAAAATTAAATCAAATAGCATGCTCTGATACATACCATCACCATTATTTAGTATAGTACAGATATAGGGTGGTCAGAAACTACGTGAATCGGGTATATCAGCGTTAGAGGGTTGGTCATGCGGATAACTAATTTGAAAGAAATAATTCAATATCTCACACTGTTGTCATTTTATCAGCTGCTGAAGTTAGCCAATCAGATCACTTCGCGGGTGAATTCAAATGGGCTTTGTGGGGTAGTGTTGCTTAATCTGTATGTGGCCTAAGACCGGCAAGAGAGCATCAGTCAAAGATAAAACTTCGCCAAGTGAGAGGTTTGAATACAGACAATCATGTACAGATTTAGCAACACCGCCACCCAACGCCCATTTGAATTCACCCGTGAAGCGATCTGATTGGCTAAGTTCAGCAAGCAATAAAATGACTACGGTGTGAGATACTGAATTATTTCTTCCAAATTCTTTATCAGTATGACCAACCCTCTAGCGACCATATACCCGGTTCACGTTGTTTCCGACCACCATGCACAGTGATTGATCATCATCATATTATAAGTTTCTTGCTTATTTATAGTCATCGTGATCAGTCTTAGTCTCAGTTGAACCTCTCAGAATTCAGATGGTGGTTACAGTAGATTTGGGATCGTGCAGAAAATGTACCTAGTAAGGTGGAGAAATGCAGAGCTTGCTGACTTGCTTTCTTTCATCTTATACCTATTTAAATATTTTTTTTATACTTCATACATAAATCAAAAGGTTATCACACTTTAACAATCAGTCGGTGTCCGGCTCCATGGCATTCGGTCACAGGGGTCCCGGGTTCGATTCCTGTCGGCGTCGGGAATTTTAACCATCATTGCTTAATTCCGCTGACACGGGGGCTGGGTGTTTTCGTCTTCGTCATCATTTCATCCTCATCACGACATGCAGGTTGCCTACCGGCGTCAAATCGAAAGACCTGCACCTGCCAAGCCGAACATGTCCTCGGACACTCCTGGCACTAAAAGCCATACACCATTTCAATTTTTCAATCAATCAATCATTGAATCATTCATTAATGATCTGCAGATAGAAGATTCCCTATCAGTTGTATACCTACTCTTTCCTTTAATATTTTCAAAGAACTTGAAAATTTGTCTTGATGAATTATTTCAATCCCTTATTATAAATTATTATTTGCCCCAATTTGTCCCCTTGAATTCCAGCTTTATCTTCATATTATGATATTTCCTACTTTTAAAAATTCCACTGAAGCTTATTAGTCTACTAATGTCACTCCACACCATATCTCCACTGACAGCTCGGAACATACTTTTTACAATTTATAAATTTCATTGTAAAATTCTGTATTGGCGTTGACTCATCTTTTAAACCAAAGTTGAGACATACTTCTTAGTCAGGTGGTTCGTTTCCCTACTCCCAAATTCTTCCCAGCCCAAAGTCTGCAACATTTTCATAACACTACTCTTTTGTCAGAAATCACCAAATCGTGCTGCTTTTCTGTGGATCTTTCCCAGTTCTTGTATCAAGTAATCCTGGTGTGGGTCCCATACACTGGAATCATACTCTAACTCATGGCCTGTCACAGCAATAGCTGCGAATCATACTCGTCTCATTGCCTTGTCAGCATTATGATATGATGTACCATGTTGGTTGTTTAGCAAATTGTTGTAGTATTTCAGTACTCTCTGGATTAAGGGAGGAATTTATAGAATTTTCACAACAAATTCTGTGCACAAGACGTGAATCTGTCACCCTAAAGCTGGCCATATAATGCTCGGCAATTTTCAGTAGGCAGAAAATCTCTCGTATCTAAGTTACGAATCCTTCCTTGAATCTTAACCCTTAATCGGGCGCGTAGCGGTCTAAATGACCGACCTCTAAAGGTTTTGGTCAAGGAATCTGGCTGAAGGTCAGCTATGCCCCCCCTCCTCCAGACTATCTCCCCCAAGGGATCATCTAGCCACCTGATAGGGTAGCCTCTCCTCAGATGCCCTGTAGACAGGAAGGTAGATGTTAGTCAGTCTGCGGTCTTTTACACCGATGCGCCCGTTAGTGTAACTTGTCTCGGTCATTGTGACCAGTACGCGCCCGGCTGTGTTTTACTAGATTTGTTTAGTTTCGTGTGCATATACATCTCAATATGGATCCTGCAGAAGAGGAAAGGATCCATTTATTGATAGTGTTGAAAAGGAAAAAAGTGAAGGAATAACTGCATTTGTGAAAGCCAGAGACAAAACAGTAGGATGCCTATTGGAAGAAGTTGATGAGGTAGGAGAAGATACTTCCAGACAGCAGCCACACAGTGATGATGAAGGTAAAACTGACAATCTTCAGGTTAGTGACCATGATACAAATAGTGAGCTATCTGGTGATGACGGATGCGGTGCTGGTGTTTCTGAAGTGAATTTGACAGGCAAGGACGGTAAGACAGAATGGCATACGCACCCAGCATTTGAAAGGACTGGTTGTGGACCAGATCATAATATTGTAACAAGCCTTACAGGGCCTAAAGGTTTAGCCAGGAATATTAAAACTCCAATTCAAACCTGGGAGCTATTTTTTCCAGATGATATTGTACGAAAGATTGTCGACTATACCAATATTTGGTTAAAACAATGACAATAATTGTTCAGTGTGTTTACATAAAGAAAATAGTGCAAAACTGAACTTGAATATGAACTCAAATATACGTAAAAGAATGTATAATTCTCTAATACACATGTTTTTAACAAAGGTGGTTGTTATACTGTAAAATTAGAAGTTTTTATCATTTGAAATACAAACATTTCTGAAAACACCGTGTTTTAATTTATGATTTACTCATGCCAGAAATATTACAGTGACAGTGGATGAAGGGGAGGATAAATATATATCTAGTTCAAACTGCTTCCATTTTACAAACCAGAAAAAATAAATAGAACGGAAAGTTATTTTTCAAAGCCTTCGAAATTTATTTGTAAATCAACTCAATTTTCAACAATTTTTATTTTTTTAATGCGGTCATTGAGTACATAAAAATGTTTTAAATATTATCTAAATAAAAGTAAACTTACTTGCAACAGTATTAAACTTCAACATTTTTATTAGATTCCAAGGCCGTACAATAAATTATGAAAATAATCGCTGCGGTCTAAAAGACTGCGCGCGCCCGAGTGTGTTCGTCGGAAGAGTGCGCCCGATTGAGGCTTAAAACAGTATGGACCTAATCCTACAATGTGGCTATGGTTAGCAGAGAAGGATCCAAAGGACATTGTACTATTATACTGCCATAGACTTATGCCCTAGGTGCAAGCGTCCAGCATGCACGTGCTTCAAGGAGATTCGACGCGCTACCTGCTTTACGCGGACAAACACACACTATCTTATTGTCATTACAGCTTTGAAGTGTTCTTGCATGTGTGCTTCCCAGGTAGCACTACCAACGCTTAAGAGTAGGAAGCAGCTTCCATGCAAGTTTGTCCGCAATGGTGCAGTCGGCAGCGTGTTACCATTATTCCAACATCAGGGGCTCACATTTCTGTTGTTTTTGAGAGAGTCGTACTATAGGACAGTAGAAATTCAGTTCAGGGACATGGTTAATAAGGAATGGAACACCGTTTCTCGCATTCTTGGTATCAGCAGTAAGTACAAATTACGTTTAATTTCCACACAATCTGTATTGATACAAGGAGGTGTACATTATATAGTACTCAGTGATATCATTCAACTAATGATTAAACCCAAATGAATATAAGCAAAAGGTGTGATTGAGTAACCTCCTCTATATAATCAAACATTGAAGGTAACATTCTGCAGTATTCAAAAAATGTATTGGGGTCAGCTTTCAGCTTATTATAGAGGTGATGGAACTCCCCTAACTGATGCTGAACTTTGAATATACCAATGCTTGCTTTGCCTCATATTCCCACTTAACTCAATTTTCAACACACTGTTTTTCATAGAAACAAAACTCTTGCTTTCTTTTCAGTTGTCGTTGTGCTACTAGCCTGGTAGCTACAACAATGGACACATGGAAGCCAGTAAACAAGTAGCGCGTGGAAGCACGCGCACGCTGGACGCTCGCATCTAGGACGTAGCCTTATATGGTTCATGAAATCATTATCATGTAACATCATACCTTTAAGTATGTTGTTTACTTGAGGTTATGGAAAATAAACCAAACCATTGTGGCAATGAATTAATGTCCGCTTACCATTTCCGCAGCAAAATGTTGTGCGTGGCAGTACCTATAGATTTCATTTAATAATCCTTCCCTGCATAATTCATTGGAGGTTTCGTCGTGAATAGTGTTCTTTTCCTATTGTGGAATTTATTAACTCAATCCTTAGTTCCAGCCTTGGCATTTGCAGTGCTTCGTAAAACAGCACGCCTTCTTGGGCGTTGTCTCTTAAGAACAGAACTCCTTTCACATTTCACAAAAGAAAGTCAGAGAGAGAGAGAGAGGGTGTTTTTTTTTTCTTCACCATCAGAATAGAATAATAATTGGCTTTCTGCTAGGGAGCAAGATATTCAGTCAAGGAATAAGTAACCATGAAAAGAAAACTGATCATATAAGACAGAAACCCAGAATATCTAGTTATCAGTAATGCGTCCTTCTGTCACTGCATTCTAAATTTAACACAATGGCGCTTTTGCTGCGAAGAAATAATCAAATGTGCCATAATGGTGCTGTCGATAATACGTGCCACAATAGCACTGTGGAATAAAACCGATACACTTGATGTGCTCTGCAATCTTGTTTACCCAATAACAGCAGTTCATTTGACTCAAAGAAGAAAATATGCAACCATATAAGTTTGCTCCTGACCACTAAAAATGACGAACAGAATCAATAATTATGTTTCTGTTAGCTGCGAACTGTGAGATAAGCAAGCGAATTTAGTTGTATGCACTGAAGGAACCACAAACAAAACCACCGTTTCAGAGAATACCGATTTACTTTTACATTGGCGCTGTGTGTATGCATGTAATGAAATGGCCAACATTGTGCAAGGACAGCACACTCCCGTGGCAGTTGAAACCTGGCATTGAAAGATCAGTGGATCACATGGATGCATATTCAGAGACTCTCACAGTCATCTACTGGCAAATTGAGTTAAATGAAACAGCCATAGGATCGTATTTTGCAAATAAGACTATTCGAGTCAAATAAAGGACTTTTTGAAATAGTGAATGTTCTGTGATGGATTTCTTTCTGTTTTTCGCTTATTAGAACCAACATTGATAACATGATTTGACAGAGCCATCTATTGACTAACAAAAGTATCTGCATAGACAGTTTCCATAGAACCCTCTATTGGGCTGGCGTAGAAAGATCAGCAGAGACAACTTTCATAGAGCCATCTGCCAGTGCATATTGTTAACTGTCACGACGTAGGCATGTGTTATTCGAATAACTGACTATTTTATGCAAATAAAGGACTTAACGAAATAAATAATATCTTTCTAGTAATTCTGAGACGTATAATACATAGGCGTTAGTATTGCAGTTTTCTCACAATATTGTGTTACACGTTCAAATTATATATCGTCCCTGGAAAGGCAAGGTATCATATGCAACAAGATACGAATTTTACAGGAGATGATAAAAACGATTAGTGAGTTGAATACTTGCAGTTTAGGCAGTTTTGGTTTTTATTCTATTCCAGAAATGAATTCTTAACTTTATTGTCATATTAATTTATGTACTTATTCAATTGTAGTGATAAGGAACTTATTTTAAAGTTATGAATGTCTCATGATTATTTGCTGGTCGTTGTTGAGTGCAGTGTTTAACAAAGTGGTCCTATTACAATAGCTTTTCTAGTGCTTACAGTATTTTGGAGAGAATGGTTTGAGGAAAAGTCATGAGAATAATAAGAGATTTTCTTAATTGATTGTATTAAGAAATATAGATAAAAACAATAGGTAAATTAACTTACTACACTACAGTAAGAGAATTAAAGTGGAAGTTGCACTGCTTACAGTACAATATTTTAGAAAGGAACCTTTTTATCAGTTTTCCATCTGTTTGTGGTAACAGATCACTGTGTTAGGAGTCATAAGTAAGGTTTATTGCTCTGTGGTGTAGTGGTTAGTGTGATTAGCTGCCACCTCTGGAGGCCTGGGTTTGATTCCTGGCTCTGCCATGAAATTTGAAAACTGGTAAGAGGGCTGCAACGCGGCCCTGGGAGGTTCCCTGAGTAGAAGGGGTTCGATTCCCACCTCAGCATTCTAAAAGTGGTTTTCTGTGGTTTCCCCACTTCTTCCCCGGGCAAATGCTGGGTTGGTACTTTGGCGGCTTCCGTCCATCTTCCTTGTTTATCCCTTCCGATCTTCCTGTTCCCCGCACCCCCTCTCCCCCCACAAGGCCCCTGTTCAGCATAGCAGGTGAGGCCACTTGGGCAAGGTACTGGTCCTTCTCCCTAGTTTCAGCCCCCCGACCCAAAGTCTTGTGCTCCAGGACACTACCCTTAAGGCTGTAGAGGTGGGATCCCTTGCTGAATCCAAGGGGGGGCAGCCAATCCTGGAGGGTAAACGGATTAAGAAAGTAAGGTTTAGAGACTCGTCTTGTGTTGCCTGCTAATGTACTTGTTGGATATCGCCCATTAATCGTCAGTAGTACACTCAGTTTCCATACTAACTCACTTGCAAATGTAATCATAAAACTGTCTTGTCATGGCGATTGGTCTCCAGAGAGGACTGGTGCAGGTCTTTTGCTGTGTAGGCAAACTCGATTAAAACGCTTCTGTCATTTCTAATCTTCTTTCAGTTGAAGCATAACTCTTTTACAATACTTCTCAAACTTATACAACCTCCTTGGAAACCAATCCTCTCTCCTGACACAGGTCGTAACTTAGGTATTGATGGAGTAGCTTTCTGAAGAATGTAAAATTCATAGATTGTGCATCGAAATCTTAAAAATCCGTTACATGCTTTTTCCCTTTCTATGTTTTTCCTGGTGTACCGAATGAAGTTTCTTCAGTCTCATGCTCTCTCTCTTCTACTTTTTTTTTTTGCTACTTGTTTAACATTATAATAACACATTGAAGGTTTTCAGCAATGGAGGGAGGGGAAAGGGTTAGGATTGGAAAGGTAGCAGCTGTGGCCTGAATTAAGGTACAGCACCAGGATTTGCCTGGTGTGATGGGAAAACCATCTTCAGGGTTGTCGATGGTGGGATTTGAACCCACTACCTCCTGAATGCTAGCTCACAGCTGTGCGACTATAACCGCATGGCAAACTTACTTGGTTCAAATTCTCTTGACTGTCCTCTACAACACTTCTTGCACCTGCTATTTTGGATGTACTTTCAACAACTCCCTTCTATAGTGTTCTTATTTTTTATTCTTTCTGTCCTTAGCTTCCTTATTCATAACTATGAATACCGAACAATCTCTCACGTGTGTCCTATGTTGTCACAAACTTCAGTTTAGAATTTTCAGTAGCATAATTCACTTTATGCATGAACAGTAGGAATATGTACTGGTGATGAACCAATTTGTTTATCCACTTGCTCAGTCAAGTCTGTCACAAGAAGCAGCCCCTTCTCTTCCCCTCTTGCCCCTCTTCTGCATTCCATTAGTATACTAGCTGTCAGTCAACATGCGTAGGTTTTGCCAGCAGGCTTTGCCTCATGTTTCAAGTGCCAATTTAATTTGAAGCAGTTATAAAACGTGTATTACAGCAATGTAACTGATGCATTTCGCACTCCCTTCAAAATTAAAACTTGTTGCTTACGATATTCTGTACACAAATTACAAGATTTTGAACTCAGGCGCTTAAGATGTAATGACTGGTGCTTTTGATAATCTGGTGTTCTGTATATTACTGATGGTGGTTATTATAATTTTTTTAAATGTTGTTTTTACCCTCTAGATTCATTTGATGCTTACAATACTTCGCCAGCATGTACAGTGGAGTCTGATTGACGTATAAACATCATAACCTGAATTTTGACAAAAAGATCGCTTACAATAATTTGCCTTTCCAGGACGATATATAGATTGGGGTCTTTTCAGACACTTATATGACCCTTCCTCTATATCCTTACTACAACCCTTAAATACCCACATAACTATGTGAAGAGAGCTCTTTCCTTTCTTTGAAACCTTGTTAATAT
This sequence comes from Anabrus simplex, assembly GCF_040414725.1. NCBI lineage: Eukaryota > Metazoa > Arthropoda > Insecta > Orthoptera > Tettigoniidae > Anabrus > Anabrus simplex. Next base: position 861,661,402 of record NC_090265.1, on the reverse strand, counting down.
GATTACCCTAGTGAAGATCATTCCTTATATTATCACATAGGTATTTACAGTGATCCCAAAGAGGAACTATCACCCCCTCAATGCAGACATTAGAACTGAGAGGACTTTTCCTTTTGGTAAAACTTACAACCTGATTTTTCATCCCGTTTGCTGTCGATCTGACAACATTGTTGAGGTCTGTTTGTCATTGCTTACAATCCTATAACTTATTTACTACTCTTTACAGTATAACATCATCCGCAAATAGCCTTATCTGTGATTCCAGTTTTTTACTCATGTACAGTATATATAAAGCAAGAATGTTTGTCTGTTCCTTATACAAATCCTTACTGTTCCACCAATCTGAACAGTATTTTGTTTACTTACCTTTTAAGACCCTGTGGTTAACCCAATCTACAAGAAATTTTAACAGCCCTCTCCATTCCCTTGATTAAGGCCCATTGGCACATTAACATAGGCTAATATAGGTGAAGCAGGGGGAGAAGTGATACTCACACATGGCACGTCCTGGGTGGCGGATAGGGGGGGTGTTACCCGGCTTGCTGGTGGACTTGAGGGAAATAAAATATCTTTGTGGACCAAACACACAACCTCCTGTGGGTGGGGGATGCAGACAAATACACCCATGGTATCCACCTGCCTGTCGTAAGAGGCGACTAAAAGGGGTGACCAAGGGATGATTGTATTAGAACCATGAAACTACTTGTGATTAGTACCACCAAGTGGGGAACACCATGGGTCGCTTTTACTTGCGTGTAGTACCACTATGTTAGGTACCAAATAGGTTTGTGATTAGTAGCAACAGAGTGCGTTGCCGACTTCTACAGTACCTGTTATTAGTACCACTTTAGGAGAGACATCACGGGTGAGCAACACCATGGTTTCTGGCTTGCCTATGATTAGTACCCACTATATGAGGAAGACCGCGGGATAGTGTGAGTCCCTGTGTTTCGTACACCTATGTGATGAACACCGTAGGTTTGCTTTGCCTGTAAGTGGCGCCACAATGTGCGAAACACCATAGGTCTGTATTCCACGTGCGAATTTCATTACCTGTGAGTAGTGCGATACTGTGTGGAATGCCGCGAGTCTACGCTACTTTTGATTAGTACCGCAACATGACAAATACCATGCTTCTACTTTCCTAGCGATAAGTACCATTATGAGGGGCCAGTGACTTAGATTTTGGACTCCTTTAGGCTACACGCATCATCGATTCAGTATTATGCTATAGACGCAGTCCCTTGGTCAGTTTCTGTGAATGCGAGTCATTGTGGGTCGGATCCACTCATTGTTTTAAATTCATATCCATCTATTCATTCTTTGTCCTCACGTTTTGAATTCTGGTCAGTGGAGGATTTTGGACTTTTAATTTATCATTCCATTTCATCTCATTTCCTACTATTATGGGCTGATAACTTAGATGTTAGGGCCCTTTAAACAACAAGCATCATGATCAAATTTGTTATTTAGGGATGAGACAAAGCTCATTTTAAGCCTGATGGTGTGAAGTACAAAAGTCGGTAAGGCCCTACGGGCTGGAAAATGCTTTAAGGTTCTAAAACCAACCATTATGAAGATATTGGCACCATACTGCCCCGATCTGGGAATCGGGTGAAGAAATATCTGGCCCTAACCATGGCAACATCAACTCAAGGATTCTACAGTAGCGAGATTAAGGATGTATGTTCCAGCATAGCTTTCAACCAAAATTGGTACATTTATGACTTACTGTCTGGAAAGAAGTACTGTGGAGGTGAGACACCCATAGTACCCTTTTTTGCAGGTATGGAAAGGAGTTGAAATATAAAAATATTAGAAAATGACCAATATTAACCCTAGATTGGCATTGTGGAAATTTTGGTACATAAATGGCATTGTGGAGTCAAAAACGATACCATAGAATGGACGACCACAAACACCTTTTATTTAAGTTTCAATAATGAATACACGTCAGTTATGTTTCTTTATACCTTTTGCATTACTTACAGTGAAAAATTAATATCTTTACTGGTTATAGATTGTGAGATAATGCACAATTGTTTTACCGTCACTGATTTTAAAAGAAAATCGCATTCCCAAGAATTAAACTTAAATGAATACAAATTTTAAATGTTCATTGCTCCAAAGCAAATTCAAAGATACATTTAAATATTATAGTATACAAAACTCATAAAACTTTTGTATTTCATAGTCATTTACATAATTTTCACAACCACTTAAAACCTACTACATGTCTTCTCCACAATCCTTACACAAAACGGAACGGCAAGTTTTGCAGGTTCAACTCTCACATTTCACACAGTAATGATTTGTCTTTTTTATCAGCAGAGCGAGGTCACAGTGCACTTTGCTTCCTTTTTGAGTTTTGATTGGATGATTGCACCTTTGGAACAGTTTTCTTATTCAAAATTCTTGACACTACCATTCGCAGTTCTTTCAGAAGGCGGTCATAGACAAGTTTTTCGTTGTGGTAGGGTTCAGTTGATTGTCTGGCCAATGTTTTCAGAACTGAAAGCGAGTGACAGGCATGTAGTTTTTGAGCGATGTCTGTACAAAGAAAGAAGTTATTCCAATAATATTGAGGATGGTGAAGAAAATTGCGAGAGGTCATCTGCGCATCCTTTTGCTTGTGTTGTAGGTAACACACATCCATTCCACCTTTAGTATTATTATAGAATGTTGTGACTTCATCTTTACCAGTTTCAGGGTCTATAGCTTTGCAGTGGTGCATACTGGACACTAATAACACAGCTTTCCCTTTCTTCGGAACATGAGGGATTAGTGTGAGGTCACCAGTGAAGTTATACTGTGTAGACCCCATCATCATATGCTTCCTGTTTGGCTGGAATTCAGGGGGTATTTCCTTTTTATTTTTTCTTATCGTTCCTGTGTAAGTTAATTTGCATTTCTTCAGTTCTGACACAAGTTTTATTGAGGTGAAGTAATTGTTGGCTGTAATATTGCTATTTGTGCTGCAGATTGGTTTTGCTAGTCTAATCGCAGACTAAGTCAGTTTCTGAAACTTCCTTTCTTCTTCTTGTAAACCAACTCCATCACTGTCTTTTCCTACATATAGTTAGGCATTCAAGAGATAGTTTGTGTGAGCATCAGCTGATATCATTATTTTCAGTCCATATTTTTCTGGCTTATTTTGCATGTATACTCAAAATTTACAGCGACCTCAAAAGCTGACCAGCATTTTGTCTACACAAGCATAAGCACCTAGGTTGTAACATTTCTGAGAATTTTCGACCATCCTCTGTAACAGCCGTGATAATGTTGCTGCAGGGTCACTTTCCTTCCTTTCAGCTCGGCTGGTCATATCATCAAATCTCAAGCAATATATTAAAGTAAGAATCTCTTCCTCGACAATGTCCCACTAAAATGTCCCTTCCTGATCCGTCTGTGGTGAACATCGATTCAGTACTTTCGTGATTAAATTTAGAAATAGCAGTAAAATAAAGTAACCCTATCAATGCTCTAATGTCTGTGACAGTAGTGTCTCTGGAGTTCTGTTCGGGTTTGATCGGAATAATGTGACCGGTATGAAGCAATTTTTTCATTTGTGTGTTTCACGATTGTGTCCAGCATATCTTCTGTAAATAAACACTGCCATGATTGTAGTGGGCTGCACGAATCTCCTAATCTGCTCGCACTTCCTTTTAGGGTCGGAAGTTTGACAATAATGTTGTAATTTTGACATCTCACTTGCCTGTTGGATTTGGTAGCTGACCACTTTCTATGGTATCTTCCTACCATAGAAAGATGATGGCTGGTTATGGACATTTAGGTTGTTCGTGAAACTTCCCTCTTCATCTTCCTCACCTTCTTCTTGTTCCAAATCCATGTCATGCTCGGAATTGTAATCTGGATCATTTTCATCCGAGAGATCGCTGTCCGTCACTTCCTTCGGCATCTTCCTCTAAAACACTGCTGATAATCTGTGATCCTAGGATCACACACTGACAAGCAAGGGTGAGATGTGGAAACCATAGCAAAGCTTTCACGAAGAAAAAGTATCAGACACGCACTTCAAATGAAATATGAACACTTGCATAATTTTAAGCCACGACAAACTTCGTAACACAAACGCCGTTATGGGGTCGTAAACAGTACCACACAATATTTAAATCAAGTTCCTGAGAAAACCAATATTTACTAAACGCTACAATTCCAGATAGCAATTGATCTTGCACTAAGTGTCAGCTACAGTGAATGGCGATAGCCGTAACGGAATGCGGAAGGAGCGCGAGGGTGTACAAAGTCACTGGTATCTTTGAAGACCCCACAACACCAGTCGAGGGTTAATGTAGAATCCATAGTTTTTGGGGTCGCTGAGATGAATAGTGACATTCCAGACATCATTTAAGTCCAAGTTGAGCCCCATTGGCATGGGGGTGGGGGAAAAAAAAAAAGTCCAAACTGACCGATATTACGAATGAGAGATGCTCGTCTCTCAACCAGACTTGCTACACATGTAACTTACCATCTGGGAAAACAACTATGAGGGGCAAGACACCCGTACATCCCTAGTAAAGGGTGTGAAAACTATATATATTTATATATACATATATGTAAAATGAGAGTTCTGTCTGTACATTGCTCAGAATTTGAAAAGAATGGTATTTCTTTATCGGTCATGTCCACAGTAACAAGGAAATGCACTTTTTACTTTTCCGTAATTTCTATCTGTCTGTCTGTATGTATGTACACGCATCACAAGAAAACGGCTGAAGAGAATTAATGAAAATCGGTATGGAAAGTCGGGAGATGAACCACTACAATCTAGGCTGTAAATTATTTTATTCACGCTGAGTGAAATGGTAGTTTAGGGGAAGGTCTGAAATTTAATTCTCAAATATTTATATTATTAGTAGTCGTATCGATAAATAATACATAACTAAAGTTATATAGAATTAAATTTCCGTTCATTTATGTCTTGCACATTTTAACCGTACTGGCTATAACACAGATATTCATGAATTTGTGTTTTTGTTGCTAAGTCCGTATCAACGCCGAACCACGAGAAAATGGGTTAACAGAATGTAGTGAAAATCAGTATATAGAGTTGAGGAATAAGATACAGTCTAAGCTATAAACAATTTTATTCACCCTGGATAAAATGGTAGTTTAGGGAAAGGCACCAAAAATTTAATTTTTAAATACCTATGTTATTGGTCCTATTGGAAAGTACTACATAACAAAAGTTATAGAAAATACAATTTCCGATCATTTATGTTTTATTCAGTTTTACCATACCGACTATGATAAGAGTGGCATTTCAGAGTTGGAAGAAAACTATATGCGAAGGCCTACAATATTGAAAGCGCACAACATTGATCAACAATAACATTACATTGACCATTGTTTGTTGTGATGTTGTTTGTCTCTTATACTGCTATTCAACTGCGATCGATGGGATTACTGCTGCATACAGAGTATAACAGCCTGACTGAATATTGGCAGTAAATAGCTGGGGAGTTAGGAAACTTTCTTCTTTAGCATGCTATTTCTCTGGTTCATACATTTCCTGATACTGCTGGTTCGTAACACACTGGTTCATCATAGTATTCCAACTGTTTGATCCCTACTCTGATGCGCTGTTTTGAATGAGCAATGTGCAAACTTAAGGCAGAGGCTCACTTAGTAGTAGTAGTAGTAGTAGTAGTAGTAGTAGTAGTAGTAGTAGTAGTAGTAGTAGTGTATGCCCTGGTCTAGAATTACAATTTAGGCTTATTCTAAATTATAGCACCACAATTCACTAAATAAGTCAAAATTCAACCCTGAAAATAGCCGTTTCTTAAGAAAAGCTTCTTCCTCGTCACTTTTATTAAATTTTACATTCATTTTATTCCAAATTAGCCCTGAAGTCAGATAGTTCTTTCCGATGCCAGTCTAGCGAATTGAGATTTTCTGACTTATTGGGCACTTGTAGGAAACCGATTAGTAAAAGGGCATAGTTTTTTGCCCTGGGACTCTCCACTATTCGACCCTCACCCCTCCGCTGAAAAAAGGCGAAGAGTGTCTGCGCCTTGGTTATTCCAGCTCTGGAACTTTGGACTGTTAGATCGGCAACGCAGTACTGTTCATTAAAAGTGAGAAAATGTGTGGTTTTTCATTTGATCAAGTATTTCATATGAAAGCATTGCTTTCAATTGCGCCATTCCTACTGACGTCATTGTAATGACCTACGTTCATTTCAGTTGGGAAAACTACTAAGACAGTCTTTCTGAGGATGTAAAAAGGCAGGTGGAGAGCGAGTGTCTGCTATTATAATGAAAGCTCCCCAACCTGATTGACTGATGGTAGGCAAGCGGGCCTACCATACAATGAAAATTCCCTAACCCTGTCTTCATATGAGAAAAAAGGTTTGGTGACTTCCCCGTTGCGATTCTAGGGTAACGTTAAGAACTATGCTATTTAATACAACATGTACACTGCCTAATCCAGAATTCTGTATACAATGTAGAATTCTATAGCGAAGCATGGGTACAGCAGCTAAAGTAATATAACTGAAAACTACCGATATTAGTGTTGAATCTATAGTTTTCAGGGTCACCGAGAGGAACTGTGACTCTCTGGATGCCGTTTAAGTCGAAGTTCAGCGTCCATTGGCATGGGGTTTCAGATCGGGTGAAAAAGGAAATGTACAAAGTGAGAGAAGGAAGGATTCCATAGTTTTCAGGATCCCTAGGCTGATAGTCCCAGTAAAAGCTGGAATCATGTGCATCATATCTAGAGAGCAAAACGTAAAGACATACAGTTATAACTTACTTTTATTAGTTGCTTTAGAGGATCAACTAATTCCCAGACAATCTGATGTGCCACAAGGAAATACTTTAACACAAAACTAAATAACCTCAAGTTAAAACTTATACACAAAACAAGATTTGTGATCTATAAAATAATTCACAAACTATCTGTCAATGTCACAATAAAGAAATCTGCAAAAATTCACTTCAAATAGGTAATACAAATCCTAGAAGTAAACATTAAAAAATGTACCCGAGCAGAGCAGGGCAATACAGCTAGTCACTTATACAGGGTGTCCCAGGAGGAAGGGGCCATACGTTAAGAGGTGATGATATTGGTCATTCTAAAGTGAAAACATCTTATGAACGTATGCTATATTTTCAATAATTTCAGAGATGCAGACTGTATTGGGTAATTGTACTAAGGTGGCCATGGTAGCCAGCCAGGTGTTCTGGTGATGTTTGTTGATAAATTTGTATGTTTAACGTAGTTGGCTTAGCAGAAAGATCGTATTTCAGTTTGTACATTTTGTTCGTTGTAGTGGTAAAGTATCTCAATGTAATTTATCCTGGACGTTGCGTTGCATGTGATGTTGCGTGGCCACCAAGGTCACGCCGCTGGATTATGGTTTCTGGGTTGATTAAGGAACGAAGTCTACAGGGAAAAGTGCAAACAAGGGAGGTCTTGCTTACTCGCATTTTAAATGCTTGTGCGCACATTAGCATTGCTTCAATTAGCAACACAGCATCTGTCTGCAAGAGCTGCAAAATGTATTGAACTTGCTGGGGATATTTTTGAGAATAAGTTGTAAAGGGAAATGGACAATTACACTATAATTACACATAAGTTGCAAAAGGAAATTGACAGTTACATAATACGGTGTGTATCTCGGAAACTGTCTAAAATAAAGCATATGTTCAACTGATGTTTTCACTTTAGAATGATCAATACTGTCATCTCTTAATATATGGACCCCTTTCTCTCGGGACACTCCGTATATATAAAATACATAAAACTGCTCTATGCCATTACAGTATCATATAATGCTTCACCTACTCTAATTCTCTGAATTCTATTTTCTAGACCATTCAACCGTTCTTTTCTTTAGTCAAACAGCCCCCATTTTCATCAGTAGCTTCCATGATTTACACTATCAAAAGCCTTGAATAGTACAGTACTGATACAGTCCATTTGACCTCCTAAATTAAAAATATCTGCTGTTTCTTCCTGGAATCCTACAAGTTGAGCCTTATTGGAATAACCTTTCCTAAACCCAAACTACCTTCTATCAAACCAGTTGGTAATTTCACAAACACGTCCAATATCAGAAAGAATGTAATTCTCTACCATTGAGGTACAAAAATATATGCCTTAGGATAGAATCAACTTACAGTATTGATTTTAAAGCAAGTCCAGTAGATTCATTCTTAAGAGAACATCTCATTTTTCTTCTCATAAGCAATGTCCTTTATAGCTCTTAATAAGGGGCTCTTTAGTCTGGCTCCATGGCGAAATGGTTAGCGTGCTGGCCTTTGGTCACAGGGGTCCCAGGTTTGATTCCCAGCACGGTCGGCAATTTTAACCATGATTGGTTAATTTTGCTGGCACAGGAGCTGGGTGTATGTGTCGTCTTCATCATTTCATCCTCATCATGACCCGCAGGTCGCCTACGGGAGTCAAATCAAAAGACCTGCACCTGGCAAGCTGAACATGTCCTCAGACATCCCGGCCCTAAAAGCCATACGTCATTTCATTTCAGGGGCCCTTTACTTTCCAAGTTGTCTGCCACCCAACCTGAAGGGGTGCAGATATTAGGGTGTCATGTAGTCAGCTTGAAAACTTGCAGTGTTGAATAGGACAACTAAAGAAAGCAGCAGAGAAGTGATTGGCCAATATAGAAACGGTTTTCCATAAGTTATCCTCTCCATCTTGAAGTTAACCCCAAGATGGTACTGAACATACTGACCACTGCTGCTTCTTCCCCACTTCTAGCCCCTACTAATTACAAATACTTTCTCTTAAAACAATGACCACCACCACCACCACCTTGTGAAGCTGAGTAAATCCTGTTTTTGTGGCTTGGGTTACGTATCCATGAACTCATTTGGGGAAAAGTATGTGTGAACCCCACTGCCAGCTGTCCTGAAGGTGGTTTTCTGTGGTTTCTCATTTTCACACCATGCAAGTGCTGGGGCTGTACCTTAAGGCCACAATCACTTCCTTCCCAGTCCTAGCCCTTTGTATCCCATTGTCATTTGATTTGCGATGATTTAAAACCAGTAGAAAGGTAAAAACTTTTTTAAATCCTCAAATGAGGCTTTAATCTTTAGAGAGCTATGTATTTCCATATGAACAGACAATTCTCTGCTGATTTAGTTCCACTACAATGCACCTTCTTGTAGCTTAAGGTCAGTTGAACATATCTGTCCTTTAAGAACTGTATTGTATGATACAGTTATGTATTCAGTGTCATATTGTGATTCTGAGTTAGAGGCCAGTTCAGTTAGTCGGTCAGAAAGAAGATAATATGGTTGGTTTCATGTCCCAATTGCTACTTCTACAGATTTTGGAGATGCAGAGGTGCCAGAAGTTTGTCCTGAAATATAAGGGCTATTAAAAATAAATGAACCGGAGGCTATAAAATGAAAACCTGTTCCGTTATTTCAGAAGTATTGCCCGCACTGTTGAGGCACTTATCCCACTGCAACACAAGGCAGTGAATTGCCAGCTTGTAAAATCTCTTGGGCTGCGTTGTGAACCAGTTCCAAATGTACTGCTTGACATCGTCCAAGGTGAATCGTTAGCTTCTCAGAGCCTTCTTTAGCTCACCAAAAATGGTATAATCACAGAAAGACATCCGGACAGTATAGATGGTGACCGAGGAGCTCCCATTTGAATGTCGGCGAGAGCTCCTTGACTACGTTTGCTGTATGGGGCCTTGCATTGTTGTGGAGCAGAACGATGAGCTGTTCTGGTCGTTTCCATTTCATCGCTTTGTGAAGGGTGGTCAAGGTTTATGAGTATCGCTGCTCATTCACCGTTGTCCCATGCTACAGGAAGGCCATAAGAACCGGGTCCTTTTGGTCAAAGAAGCAGCTCAGCATAATCTTTCCTGCACTTGTGTGAATGGCCTTGGATTTGTTTGGTTGGCAGTGACCCTGCATACTTCCACTGGATACTGTTGTTTTGACTCAGGTTCCAAATGATGATACCAAGTGTCATCTCCAGTGACCATTCGTGACAGGAGCTCATTCCCTTCCTGGACTGAACTGCGATCAAACCTGCTGACTTGAGTTCAGAAGACCAGTGCTATACCTTCTGAGCTACTTGGCTCAGTACATCATTGAAATATTTAGGTATTATATTACACAAATACTGTATGTGCTTAGCTGTGAGTCATTTTTACACACTAATAAAATATTTCTAGTTATAAAGTCTTACAAGATACCTGGTTAATTTGTACACCATAACCAGCATTAGTAAATAAGTGTGCTGATAGTGATGAACTGCTTCATCAACAACATAATAAAGGCTAAATCTTTGTAGGAGTTGGAAATTATACTATGAGCTTTACAGCAGAGATGCATGCCTACACCATGGTGCTGGCTCATTTTTGTTTCTTTGTTATGAATTTCATTATAAACAACTTTGGATAAATTAATTTTAAAATAATAATCAGAATAAATAATAATTTTCTTACCTGTCAGCAAACCGTTGATTACAGATGGGGCACGCAAAAGGCCGCTCTCCTGTGTGTGTTCGTAGGTGCACATTCATGACCCACGGTCTTCTGAATGTCTTATTACAGAAAGGACAGATGTTTTTGTTCAGCTGCTCTTGTGATACTGTAAGAAGTGATTGGCTGTAATAGTCTACTTGTTCGTTGTGGTTGTTTCTCCAAGTTTTTCTTTCTTGTGTGTGCCAAGACAGTATTGTATCTGTTGGGTACAATTTCAAGTCTTTGTCATTTTTACATTGTAAGAGGTCAGTCATATCAAATGTAGGTATAGGAATAGGCATTTGTTTTCCATTTATATGACTGGAAGATTGTAGTTCATCAGCTTTTCTTGTTTTAGGTATGTCATAACATTTTTTCATTTCTTCCAGAAGCAGTGGTTTTTCCTTGGCAACTTGTATGGTGAAAACATTTGCTTTTAGGCTCTTTTTTTCCACTTGGTCTTCTAGAAATAGTGGTGTTTCCTTGGCAAATTCTGTGGCAGGAACATTTGCTTTCTGACTTTTTCGAGAAGCTGTCTCTCTTAAATTGTATTTCTTTTTATGATTTTTTATTCTCCACTCCTTGCTGAAATTATTTACCTTTGGCTGATTGACATTATCCAAATCACTTGGAGTCTTCTCATTTAGTTTTTTTAGTTCTGAATATTGAAGGTTTATATGTTGAGATTTGTCAGTTTTGTGATATATTTTTATTGGCTTGTCAGTACTTGTTTTGTCAGGCTCATTTGCTTTGATACATTCATTTCTTACTTCCACTTCACTGTCTGTTTCTGCATTGTTAACTTCCTTTGGCGGTTCTGTTTGGACTTCAATGCGCTGATCGAGGAAGAAACGTACAGTTATAGGAATCTTATTTACATCTTGATACTTTTTGCTGCTATTTTCTAGGTATTTCCTCCGTCTTGAACTTTTTGGTGGAAGAACACTTCCTGAAAATGGAAAGAAAACCATATATTTTTTAAAAATGTTTTGAGAGGGCTTAATGGGGTAGGTTTGTTAGCATAAAAAATATGGTTTCCTTGTCTTTTATATTTGTTTAAGTCTTTTAACTCAAAAGGTAAGTTACACAACTGAAGTAGTGTCTTGACAAATTTTGGGGTTTGGAGTTGAACTGAGCAGATCTGTACTAATATTAAGAGGGGAAGTTTGTGAGGTTGCTTGTGTATGGAGGCTAATCTAGAAAACCACTAAACTAATTTGTGTAACTCACCTTTAAGATTGTCCTAGGCTATGTATCATTTTTATTTAACATTTATTAAGCACAATGTGCATATATCTGTACCTGAGAAGCAAAGGGCTTATGTCCATTTTGTTAATTTTACAGTATAAGCTAAAAACTGTAACTGGCTGCACATTTATGCCAATTGCTCGTTATACGAATGCAGTAGAATTGTAAATGTGTTACATATATTTATTCTGCATATCATGTTTATGTAGATGTGAAATAAATTCATATTCATATATTACAAATCCAAAACTTCTTGGGAAAACCGTGAAAATGGACATACACCTTTTTTCTTAATTCCTTGTTAAACTTCTGAATGCTGTAAATGTAAGTTAATACGTAAATAAGTGTGTGCGAATTTATACCTGTTCTGTAGCTACATGAACAAGAAAAACATAATATAGCACACACAAAATGTTATAATAATTATCACATTAAGACAATTTTCACAACTTTTTTTTTTGCACATTAATTTTGTCACTGAAGTTCTGTCTAAGATAATTATTGTAAATTACTTTTTCTCAAATGAAATATTCTCCAGAGAATTTAAATTGATATCTGTAGAAGTATCACTCATCGGTAGGATATTCGTCATCTTCTCCATGAGGGAGGTTACTGTAAAATGCACTGTACTGCTGTGGAATCCACTGAGTGAACATTTACAGGTCTGTGTATTTTGCTGAACTAATGGGTTTGGGTCCGCTTCGTATGATCCGAATTTCCTTCCATAACAGGAGAGCATTTCTACGATGTCTTCTGATTTCAATTTCTTGAAAACAGGTGTTGTTGAAGGATGTCTTGTAGGCAATAATTCGAGGTTTGTCAACTGAAACTTCAACTTTTGAGATTAGGAACATTTCACCAGTAGTACATTTTTTGCAATTTGTGAAAGGAGATCCATATGTTAAAGTTAAAGATGTGAAATTTTTGAAATCGCTACATTGCATTTCATGGACTACTAGTGACTTCTTTACCTGGCATGTTCTAGTGAACTGAGTCCAATCACGTGGTACAGCAATCTCCCAGTTTGAGAGTTTCGACTTTTTTCCCTTTCAATACTTGAATGAATACTGCCCACTTTCATGAGTGTGTGCCCTTTCCAGTATGTAGTTTTGTCATCTTTCTTCTCTCTGTAGAACTACCCATTCCTTTATGAGTTCTGTATCTATTTTTTGGAACTTCCTTTACCAAGGTTCCTATCATCTGACGTTTATGATCCCAAGAACTAGACTCCTTCCAAAAGGGCGTATTTTTCCATTCCTCTTCATTTAATTTCTTGGCACATTTCATTCTACACTTACGTGGAGGCTTCATTGTGCGTGGTGGGACTTCCTTCCCACTCGCCACTGATTTATAAGCTGCCCCAATCGACCTGCTTCTTTTAGCACTATTTCTTCCCCAACTTGAGGGAGTCTTGGATCCTTTTTCTCCCATGAAATACTACTCCTTCTTTTCCTTTTCTGTTAATTGCAGGTAACTCACATGCCTCTGAGTTACTTTGACATTCTGAAATTAAAAGAAACTTTATGATGATAATAATATTAATAATTATTATAATTGTAATTGGCACAATGTTGTGGGTACAAAAAACAAACTGACTGCCTACAGAATGCCCACTACTTTCACTGCCTTGAGGTTTGTAATTTGGGTCCAAGTCAGAGAAGTCTGATGCAATGTCGTCCTGAAAGTCTTCCATATGCTCTTCATCCACAGGTTTCTCGTGTGAACGCTTGTCGTCGAATATCTCTTCACATGAGAATATAATTTTTTACGTTAGCAATATGTGATATTTGTAGTGGAAGTTTAGGAGTTGAGTTTAATGTTGATAAAAAGCACTAAAATAGTAATAATAACGATGATTACGATGATTACTAAGAATACAGCATACGTTAATGGAATCTAATTTTAATCACATGAAGTTCATATTACTTCATTCTATACATATAAGTTGGTGATTAGGGCGTAACTCCACAAAGCATAATCAGTAACAAAATGTAGGCTAATACAGAACTCTTAAGTAAGAAACATAAATATATTTACTTCTCTTCACATGCTTGCTTCAGAGCAAGTTGCAATATCATCTTCCCTCTTGAAAAACTTTTCATTTTGTGTGCATTCAAATACCAAAGTCTCATGTAACTTTTAACTTCTTGTGGCTTACAATATTTCACTGTTGTCGTTTTCACGCTAATTTGCATGCGATAATGCAGGTCTTTTATATTCCCGTAACACAGGAAACTATAATAACATTTACAATAATAAGCACAATTCATTATTGTACTCTAATAATGTAGGCATAAGGCGAATGTCTATTGACTCTTTCTTCCCACATAGAAATTACTTGGAAGAAAAAAGGCGGATGTCCCACATGCGACCAAGCACCACTAAAATGCTTTCTGCAAAAGGCGGATGTCCTACATGCACCCTTTCCATCCTAAAAGCACTCTGGACTACCGACTTTGTCACACTCTAAATCTACAGGGAATGGGAAAAGGACAACTGCCTTTATTCCATAGATGCAGTCGATAATACTGAACACAAAAGAAGGCCACAACTCAGAATCACAAAAGGTGGACATACGCCCTTTTGCCTCTCAGGTACGGATATAATACAATATGAAATCTACACAAGCATTACATACTTAATAATATCCATAAACTAGCTGATGTACCTGTGCTTCGCTGTGGAATTCTACATTGTATACGTAATTCTAGGTTAGGTTATGTACACGTTGAGAGTAAGATTATATTAAATTGCATAGCTCTTAATGTTACCCTAGAAACACGACAGAGAAGTCGCCAAACGTCTTTTCTTATGTGAAGAATGGGTTAGGTAATATTCATTGTAATGGTAGGCCCTCTTGCCTACCATCAGTCACAATCGAGTTGGGGAATTTTCATTATAATGGCAGCCACCCACTCTCCACCTGCCTTTTTTACATTCTCAGAACGACTGTCTTAGTGGTTTTCTCAACTCAAATCAACATAGGTCATTACAATGACGGCAGTAGGAATGTCATGATTAAAAGCAATGCTACCATATGAAATACTCGATCAAATGAAAAACCACTATTTTCTCACTTTTAACGGACAGTATCACGCTGCCGATTTATGAGTCCGAAGTTCCAGAGATGGAATGACCATGCCGCAGACAGCCATGTGCCGTGAACCCACTTTTATTTTCAGGGGAGAGGGGGAGCGAATAGTGGAGAGTCCCAGGGCAAAAAAAAAAAAAAAAAAAAAAACCCAACTGTGTTCTTTTACTCATCTGTTTCCCAGGAGTGCCCAATGAGTCGAAAAAATCTCAATTCACTACATTGGTGGGGGAGAAAAACTATCTGTCTTGGAGGCAACTTTTTCCTCCAAGCCAGAGGAGAAACCCCCAGCCCCTCTTTGCTGCTAATTTGGAATAAAATGAATGTAGCATTTAATAAAAATGAAGAGGAAGAAGCTTTTCTTAAGAAATGGCTCATTTCAGGGTTGAATTTTGAGTTTAGTGAATTATGGTGCTATAATTTGGCTTATCCTTGGCTTTGACAGTGTGAAAGTGACTGAGGTATGAGTGATGCTAGTAATGCCATTCCTTCTGCAGCCAGCCCCTGCTATGAATGGTGTGAAAATATTGCTCATAGGGTCGGTTAGTGCTTGCATTTCAGTGGGCTCGGCAGACTGATATGTAATAGCAACTTCTGGCTCGGTGAAGAAAGCAACGGGAAACTACCTCACACCTCATTTCCCTAGTACGTTCCTCAATATAATGAAAATGAGTTTTTGAGCATTTCCGTATTAGCCGAAGAGTTGCTTAAAATATTACAAATCGATATGAAAGAAGTGAGCATCATTAAAGACATTATGGGAAAATTTCGGCATTCCACTTAAATGTGATGTACTCTATCTTTCATATTTCAGCATTCATTGGACTGCGTTACTCCTATTCCTTGGAGTTCATGAACAAGAATCCATTCCAACACAATCCAATCGTGTGTTGGAAAGAACCTTAAGTATACTTGAACTTAATAATTAGTGTATCAAGTACTTGAGTTTCATTCGAAATATGAAATTGTCTTCCTTAAGAAATTGTTTACAAACCATTCATTCTTGTGTAGCTCTCTAGGAAAAGGTAGAAAACAAGACATTGTTGTCAACTTAGAACAGTAAATTAAAGTGACAGTGTACAGGATTAAGTACCTTATCTTGAGTGATGGGAAAAGTACAAGAAAAAGGTAACCGAGCTGAATTGCAGTTACCTAAGAAATATTTTAATGGTTGTGAAAGTCTGTTTTAAAATATTTTTCTCTGTGTCAGTTACAAATTACTAATATTCTCAGGGATTCTCTCCAAATTGTCAACCACCATTTCTCTAAAATTACAATTAAAATTATTTCATAGAATGCCAGTCGTCAGGAAATCACTTTTTTTTTTTTTTTTTTTTTTTCCATGATACCAAAGTTAGGAAGGATGATATTCTTTCATTTGTTTATTTAAAAAAATAGCATGTTGAGACATTAAGTTGCTATTGCTAAGACTTTTAGAATTATTTTTATTTTGCAGTAGTTAGTGACTGCCTTTCAAATAATGTGACTTTTACTTTACAAAATGATTGGTTCTTAAAATTTTCATCGCTAACCCTCGACCTCTAGGAAGAAAGTTGATTTTCTGAAAAGAGCTCTACAGGGGCACTTTAAGAAATACCGTGTTTAAGTTTAACACGATGCAGACAGGTCCACAGAAAATTCGTGTTATCTCATGTTAGCTGTTGACTGAACTTGAGTGCTATCATTTGGGTTATACCAGAACTATTTGTAGGTCATGGGTGATAGAACTCTGTTGTGGGTGGTTTTGCACAGTTGATAGTCTCATTTCTTTTTGATTATTATTCGTTTGATAGTTTTTCTTTAGGTTTCCTGACAACATGTTTACAAGAGCCATGTAGTCAGCAAGATGTTAGTACCTAGGGATCAGGCATGTTTTAGATAGGGATGAAATTATTTGTGAATTATGTGTTGAATCAGGTTCAGAATGTCCAAATGATGGTGAATATTTAGAGTTCGATAATGAAATATTCTCGAGCAGAAATGTTTCAAGTGATGATGGTGAGGATACAACCTTATTTTCACAGTGTGGAGCTGCCATAGTACAAAACAAATCTAATAATTGTGTTACGAGTGTAAATAGTGTAACTAATATAATTTATTGTTTTTTGACATTATAGGCCAGAAGTTTTTGAAGGTATTCCTGGTATAAAGGTATGACCCAATGAACCTGAAAACGTAGGTCAAGTAGCAGGACTTTTGATTGGTGAGGATTTCTTTCGGTTGTGTAGCTGAGCAGACAAACTTATACGAGTTATACTTATGTACTATCAGCAGAATTCAGTCACATTCTCATTATGTATCCCATAAAACACTGAAATGGACTAATGCCACTAGCAGGGAAATTCAGTTTTTTTTCTTTGTGTATATTGATGGGGAAGGTGAAGAGGTCATATCTGAAAGATTACTGGTCAAGCGATCCGCTAATATTTCTGCTATTACGATTATCACACCAGAAAAAAAAAAGTACTAGGACTATTCGGGAAGGTCTCCAAACACAATAGTTCTTCAAAAGTTAACCAAGTTCTGACAGTTTATTTGTACGCATGCACTCTACTTTGGAGATAGAAAGTGGCCGGGAACAGGGTTTGTGCATTGTGTGAAGGGTACATGGTCTGCAATGTGTTAAGATATCCAGCAGTGATTGTTATTTTAGAATAAGTTTGATGACTTTGAAAATACTGGAGACAGAGGGGCCAACTATTATGGATTGTCCGTTAATATTACGGATTTTACCTCACGATTACGGCATTACGGTGAAAGTGGAAATTATTACGGAGAAGCGACATTATCATGAAAAATTATTTTCTACGGAGGAAAAGGAAAGAAGGAAAAATGTTCAACCGTTCATTTTAATGCTTGTGAGTTAGCAAAGTTACTTATTTGATCGTCACTTCCTTTTGCTACTTGTGAGCGTTAGAAATTCATTGTGAATGAAGGAGCTCTGCACTGCACTGCACTGCTCTTCTCCTCCACAAAACCTTAAGTGTTGAATTTGCAGTATTAAGTGAATCCCACAGAAAGAGTTTTCATTGTTAAGAAAAATCAGACATAATTCAGGCCTACATTAAGATCATTTACACTGGAATCGCATATGGTTCAGAAGATGAAAAAGTCCTCACTGGACGAAGGTTGCTTGAAGAAAACATACACTGAAGAGCAGCTGCTGGGTGTGAAACAAGCTACAAAGAATGTTTTATCACAGAACTAACTGGTAGTGAGCAAATGTTATTCTGTAATATGATATACTTCAGAATAGATTGCTATTGGGAAGGGCAAAGGGGGTGTAATTATCGAATTTCGATTTGACTTAAACATTTTCTAAGAGGTGGGGGTGTGTGGAGGAATACGGATAACCCACTTCAAAGGTTGGCACCTATGTGGAGAGGTGAGGAAGTACCTTCTCCAGTACTGACGAAGCTACTCGTTCTGCTTTGGTAGAACTGAAAATTTTACCTTCATCACTTCCCATTCATGCTTCCATGTGGTACATACACCTACAAAAAAGAAAGTTTGAAATATTGTGGGAATAGCCACGTAGGATGTGTGTAGTGGTAGAGAACATTGTATACACACAGGGTAATTCAGCTGCTTGTTTACAATATAGCAGATGTCGCTGCCCACCGTCTGGGGTGAGCTATGCCATTTCAAATGAACACTGTGGTGCATACAATGCTTCAGCTAGTGTTTCCATTTCATGTGCAATGCATATATCCCAGTTTTAATAAGTCAGAATTGTAGCATTGATTCAGGGTGGACATGCAGAAGCACCCTTCACATCATAAGGTTTACCCAAAGTGCAGTGTCAAAAACGTGGAAAGATACTGGGAGACCAATGATGTGACTGATAGACCAAGGGAAAGTCGACCGAGGGTGACGTCGAGGTCAGTATATCCCTGTAACAGTGCAGAGGAGACCAACTTTGACTGCTCAACGGTTATGAGATTACTTCTGGAGGGCAACGGGGATCCATGTATCTGTACAGACTGTATGCAGTAGGCTGCATAGTTCCCGGTTAAGGTCATTTTGAACAATTCAATGTTTTCTACTAGAGAATCGCTGTCATGTTGAGAGGAGAAGATGAGCCCTCCAGCATCTTTACCCAGTGGCTGCCAAGATCTGATGTAAGCCGATGCTCTGTGAATCATAAAATTGCCATGATCCAATGAGATCCAATGCCGTAAAGGTCAGTTTTCAAATACAGTTTGTTCAGGTTTAACGCAACAGATGACTTGCATATGCATTTTGGCTGATCCATGGTATCTATAATTACAAGTAAATACCATTTTCTCTCTGACAAAGAGAATATTATATTCTTATTTTCTATTTCTTTGAGAGGTTTGCACGCACTGGCCATGTCATATGCGCCACAAATGTTGCGCAGCAGTTTGTTTGAAGCGAGGTATTGCTTTTATCATGTTTTTGCGAATTATACTGCAAATTTGTTTATGGTAAGATGGTAAAATATTATTTGGAACACTTGTGTTAAAAAGACATTCAGGTTATGTTGTTAGAAAGTGACAGTGATAAACTGTATCTTCTAGTGATGAAAACAGTGAGACAGTAACAGTGTAACATATATTAGGCTTAATAGCGTTGTCCCTTCCCAAATTACTACTACTGCTGCTGCTGCTGAAAGTGAAAATGACAGTAGCCCTGAAGATGGTTTTCCGTGGCTCCCCACCAGGCAAATGCTGGGGCTGTACCTTGATTAAGGCCACAGCCCCTTCCTTCCCACTCCTTGCCCTTTCCTATCCCATAATCTCCATAAGACCTACCTGTGTCAGTGTGATGTAAAGCAGCTAACAAAAACAAACAAAAAATGAAAAATCGTAATGTTAATGAGCGAAATAGGCTACAAGTCAACATGACGATGAACCTAACCTCAATTTTCAATTTTGAAATCTAAAATCATTTGATCACTTTTAAACATAGAGGTTTAAAACTTTTAACATTAAAAGACAACACAGTTTAGTGCTTCTAACAGTGAAACTAACATGTATGTGAAATTATTATTTCTGTGCCAAATACTAATTCAAATTTGCAAAATTAATTACAGAAAGTGGAAATTAATAATTTTTTAACATAAATGCATGAGCACAAAGTAAATCACAGGACATATACAGGATATGTCATGGATCATCAAAAATAAAATCCTCTATATAGCTTCAAAACTAAGGCGAGTACAAAATTTTCATAAAATCAGCTTCATGGTCCGTATCGCACTTCAATAGATTCACAATTAAGTATTTATTTATTTTCCACCTAGTCGATACAATGATTGCTTAAGGCAATTTAATGGTTTAAAGTGGTACATGTTTTGTATATTATCAACATCTTCAGCCACATAACACTGTTTAGATGAAAAATATATAAATTGACAAAGTAATGCTTAAGTGTCCTTAAAATTAACGTAAGATTGACAACAGTAAAACAAACAAATAACTCAAGAGAAAATATATTGTAGAAATAATTTATATATTTTCTCTTGAGTTATTTGTTTGCTTTAAAGTTGTCAATCTTATGTTAATTTTAAGGACACTTCCTCTAAAGCATTACTTTGTCAATTTATATATTTTTCATCTAAACAGTGTTATGTGGCTGAAGATGTTGATAATATACGAAACATGTACCACTTTTAACCATTAAATTGCCTTAAGCAATCATTGTATCGACTAGGTGGAAAATAAATAAATACTTAATTGTGAATCTACAAAATTTTCAGTAAGACCTTACATTTTGCCTTAATTTAGATTGGCAATTTTAACAGTACTACAGCATTTTAACTTGGCAGGGAAATGTTTAATTGGGGGTTGGATGAATAGCATGTCATGTTTGCAGATGAAACACAGATATCACTTAAGCCAGATATACTATGACAAAGGGTGTGGAGACCTACAGGACGTGGTGGAAAATACCAGCTTGTTCAAGAGGTGCTTGCATTTGAAGGTGGTGGTGTAATGTTTTGGGCTGGGATTGTGCAGGGCCATCGTACACCTTAGTAGCAATTTGAGGGATGTTTACTTCCCAGCCGTATACCGAGGAAATTCTTCGATCATTTGTACAATCCTTTAGGGATGAATATGGTGCTGAATTCATTTTTGTTGAAAACTGTGCTTAACCTCATTGAGGTGCAGTAGTGAGGAACTTCATGAGAGAAGTAAGTATTAAATATATGAATTGGCCTGCTAATTCACTGGACATGAACTACATGGGACAGGTTGAAAATGGCTGATTTTGATCATCCACAGCCTCCACAGGCTCTCCCAGACCCAATTAAAGTTTCCCAGATGGAATAGGAACTTCCTCCTCAAGATGATGTCAAACTTTTAAGTTTTTTAAAAAATGAACATTTCCAGGTTGTGTGTCTGTGATAAAATAACCAACATTCTGTAATTTTATTGTTAATTATTGTATCCTTGATATTCCAAACTTTTCTTGTGTTGTATATATCTATTACTAGAATGTAACGATTACAATTTTATTTCAAGAAAAAAATTACGAGTAAAAACTACATTTTATAAAAATTACAAAGATTACAAAAACTATTTATTACAAGAAATTTGATTACTTTTACTCTTTTATTTCCCAACTCCGCCTATCTCCCCTTCTGATGTTACTTCTCTCTGTGTGCCCGATTAATCTTATGAAAGCTGATTTACAATATTGGAGTGTCAACAACTGTACTTCTTACCGTACATCATATTCTTCCTAAAAGAAACACACGTGGGAGTAGGAAAGAGCAGGTCCTATGTAGTAGCTATGTAGCATTGTCATATATCAAAAGGAGAAGAAAAATGCTTGCTTTCCGTCCCCTGTGGAAAAAAAGACAAGGAATGTAGAATGAAAGATATTTGGTCTTTGTAACTTGCATAAACTGACTGGACCATAAAAATGCTGATTAACAATACTGCAATTCCTAGGAATTCATTAGACACTGCCAGAAATGCAAATACATCATCAATTTTGCTGATCTGAACTGGTTTCACATCACAGAATGTGTCTGTGTAGAGGTCATACTGACATCACAGTACACAAGCAACTGTCTGTAACCACCTGACTGCGTCCATTATCAAAGGTCATCTGACAACTGAAAGAATGTAGTTGGGTGTGAGATCCTGTTGTATGTGGATCAAACTGTGTGTCGGCAATGCAAGTGACCACAGTAAACACATATTATGTAATTAAGTGTCTTTAAATGTGGACAGATGGTACGGTTACGTGAGGCCGACTGGGCATGTCATAGAATTGCAATTCTCAGGGGTCGTAAAAATGAAATGGTGTATGGCTTTTTAGTACCGGGAGTATCCGACAAGCTCGGCTCACCAGATGCAGGTCTTTTGATTTGATGCCCCTAAATGACCCGTGCGTTGTGATGAGGGTGAAATGATGAAGAAGACGACACATACTCCCAGCCCCCATGCCAGCGGAATTAACTAACAAATTATAGTTAAAATCTCCGATCCTGCCGGGAATCAAACCCCGGATCCCTGTAACCAACGGCCAGCACGCTAACCATTTACCATGGAGCCGGACTCGAGGGTCGTGACATATCAATGGTCTATCGTGGCGGAGACAATGGGAGTCAGTGGCTTCTTGCAGAAGACTTGCCCCACCAATGCCACGGATGAGGATTGTTAGGGCCATCTTAACCGATAGGTCAGCGACCACCAGTGCAGTCGGAGCCATTGTGGAACCTCTCCACTCCCATATGTCAG
This sequence comes from Anabrus simplex, assembly GCF_040414725.1. Classification (NCBI taxonomy): domain Eukaryota; kingdom Metazoa; phylum Arthropoda; class Insecta; order Orthoptera; family Tettigoniidae; genus Anabrus; species Anabrus simplex. Next base: position 861,638,874 of record NC_090265.1, on the reverse strand, counting down.
CACGAACAATGAACCATCGTTTGTTCCCATGTTCCTGTGGCATGTTCACCCATGACTCCTGCTCATCGCCGAGAATGTCTCGTCTCCGGTGGTGTTGGGAGAACGTTCAATGGAGAGAAGATGATATATACCGATGAAAGTTGTTTCAGTGCCGGCCTGAGTGGCTCAAACGGTTGAGCGCTGGCCTTCTGATCCCACTTGGCAGGTTGCCTATCCTGTCTCAGTCTGGTGGTATTTGGAGGTGCTCAAATACGTCAGGGGCCTATGACCTTAGATGTTAGGCCCTTTTAAACAGCAAGCATCATCAAATACGTCAGCGTCGTTTCGGTAGGCTTAATCGACGTTTCCGAAAATCGTCAAAAGTAGTTAGTGGGACGTAAAACTAATGGCATTAATTAGTTGTTTCCGTCTTGGACAAAGTGGTGTGTTCATGTCCATATACGTGCGGATGAGTGGGAAAAATTCATCATGTGTTCGCACCCGCCTTTGAAGGAACACTGGCGAGTGATTCATTCGTCCGTGACTACGTGAGTGCTGTCATCCGACGGCATGTGAACGCTGGTGGGAACCAGTGTTCGAGCAGGATGACCCACGTCCTCATGACGCAAGGATAGCACAATGTGCTCTACACGATCTCGGTTCTACCCTAGCCTGCTTGGGGTCCGACCTAGCCGCGGTAACTTCCAAGATGTACAGTGCAGGGAGTGTGGGATACTGGACCCCGCACAGACAGGTTGGCTGTCAGATTAGCTGCTTGTTTGGCTGCTCAGGGCTGTTGCAGTTAAGGTGTCTGCTGTGGTTATTTTCACCACTCTGTATGGAATGAAATGTGTGGATGTCCCACTGGCTCCATACCGTATACTGTTTTTTTAATTATTATTTTTTTTTTTTTTGTGCCGGTACTAATTTTTGGGCAGATATGGTAAGTCCTGCTCGGTGGGTTTTTCAGTGCATTTCCTCTGGTGTAGATGTGCTCTAAAATACATATCCATGTTGGGTATTCATCCCGAAAGCTGGTTTGATCCTCCAAAGCTCCGCCAACAGCTGTCATAGATAGCCTAGGCGTCGCTGATGAGGCACACTAGGGAAATGAGGAGTGAGGTAGTTTCCTGTTGTTTTCCTCACCGAGCCAGAAGTTGTTATTACGTATCAGTCTGCCAAGCCCACTGAAATACATGCACCAACTGATCCTATTAGCGATATTTTCATACCATTCACAGGAGGGACTGGCTGCATAAGGAATGGCATTACTAGCATCACTCATACCTCGGTCACTTTCATGTTGTCAAAGTCAAGGGTGAGACTGAGACAGGTCAACAAAATAACAGATTTGTTCTAGCCCATACCGGAAGACATAGTGCACTGTAAACACTACATCTTGCCAGCAAAGACATCGTGTGCATATTATGTAATCAGACAAATTGAAGATTTTTCTTCAGTTGTACTTCGTCTCAAAACCATATATCCCCCCGCCGCGCCATTATCAAATTTCACGCATATTGGTGACGACTATTGTGCTTCTACTTGCAAAATGCGGCGCCAGTTACCTTTGCGGTAATCTTGGTAGTTTCGCGACCAGTTATTGCCAATCGGATGTATGCATATTTTATCACTTTTCCTTAGGTCAGCAACGAATGGAATAACATTCATACAAATTTCATGTACCGAACAAGTTAGCTACGCGGTATGGGTCGTGTAACTGTAAGCTTGCCTTCGGGAGATGATGGGTTCGAACCTCGGTTCGTTCCCTGTTTTACTGTCATCAAAATCCTTTATGCGTTAATACGACATTAAACTGCTAATAGTCAACACATCTCATCTGATGGTGAATGGCTGAAAAACTTATGTTAAGTGACGTTTGATAATCATCTGTTATAAAATATCCTTTAACTACTATTTAGCTCTTTTTAATTTAATGTTCCGGTGGACCCCCCCCCCCCCCCTCTCTCTCTCTCTCTCTCTCTCTCTCTCTCTCTCTCTCTCTCTCTCTCTCTCTCTCTCTCGCGCGCGCGCATCACTGTTAGCTGACCGCTTGTCGCGTATTCGAGCTTCCCAGTAATTTGAATGGTTGTGATTACAGATAAAAGTTGATAAATAGCTTTGGGCTTTATACAGTTGACCTGCCCTCGGATAACGATCGATTATTATTATTATTATTATTATTATTATTGTTGTTGTTGTTGCAGTTAATCCTCAAATACGTAAATATGATGCCCGTACAGTGTTACCGACCTCACTAAACCTTACATGAATTTATGTTTAGATACCAGACCAAGGGGCGATCTTCACTATAAATCTTCCTTTCTGGATTTAGTCAATGATGCAGTCCATCAAGTTTGGGACTCCTTTGCCAATAGTACAGTACCGCTTCCTGTTGAAAATACCACAGTAACAATCATGCGACAAACATTTTTACTCAAATTACACTAGACTCGCGAAAGCATTGTTATGGTGGTAATGATTTATTTACCATTCCTTCAATTGTTATAGATTATTAAAGACGCTCCCTTGTCGAAATTATGTCCTTCAGGAGTTCTTTATCGAGCCAGTAATCGCATCTAAACTTTCTAATATCTTACAGGCTCAGCTGTGTTCCAATCATTGGAACAGGAAGCCAACGACTACCCGACTGCGCCACCGAAGCAGGCTGGTAGTAAGGGGGTGGAGTCTTAACTTAAACATTATTCATATGATATGAGGACAGAGGGATTCACTCCCTCTGTTCCACGGGACCAAGGCATGTATTTATGCAAACTCTTGCTGCTGGTGGGCTATAATATTGCCGTCGAAATTTTCTCCGTTTCGTTTTGAAGCTCAGGTTACTTCATCTAAGCACAGTTTATCCTGTACTAATTAATGCCACTACGTCTTGGCTGATGAATAAATAAAGGAGAAGTTGTTGAAAAGCATGGAAATGCATTATTGTTAAACTGAGTTTTTATTATGTAAAAAAATGCAGGAACTGATAAGCCACTTCCATGTGTAACTGTTTTGAAGCTACTTAGCAATACAAGGGCATAGTATATTTTTCTCGTGCAGAGCGGTATGATGATGTTTCAAACTTTTGTTCACTGGGCGATTGGCTGCGCAGTTTGGGTCACGTAGCTGTTAGCTTGCATTCGGGAGTTAGTGGGTTCGAACCTCACTGTCGGTAGCCTTGTTCCGTGGTTCCCCATTTTCACACCAGGCGAATGCCGGAGCTGTACTTTAATTAAGCCACCATCACTTCCTTTTCACCCATAGTCCTTTCGGTTGGAGCTGTACCAGGTGTATGCATAAATCTTCTCCAGTTTCACTAAGAGATGGCGCCAGCGAACAGTTCGCAGCGTATGAATTAGACACACGTTGTATAGTTTGTTCGTCTGACATTAGCCTACAACGCACACAAGTTGAGTCCAGCAAGCTCTATCGTCTGTGTTGTATCGTTCAGTGATCATGTCGACATTTGTGCCTGAAAAAGAACATTTGCGGCACGCATTGCTTTTCTTATTTAATCAAAAGAAAAAGGCTGTGGAAAGTCATCGTTTGCTGGTAGAAACATATGGTGAACTCCCTCCATGGAGATATGGTTTCGACAATTTAAACGTGGTGATTTCAATATGAAAGACAGCGCGCTCTGGTAGACCACAAAAGTGCGATGAGGACCATTTCCCGGCGAAAAACCGTTAATGCACAACACTATCGCCAACAAATGATTAATTTAAATCATGCAGTGATCGAAAGACGACCGGAATGGCCAGAAGACATGGAAAAGTGGTTTTGTTACACGACAGTGCGCCGTCTCACACAGCAAAACCAGTGAGACACTTTGAAATCGCTTGGATGGGACATCCTTCCGCACCCGCCGTACTGCCCCGACCTGGCGCCATCATTCACCTCTTCGCATCAATGGAGCACTCGCTCGCTGAGCAGCACCTCAACAATTTTGAGGAAGTTGGAAAATGGCTCGACGAATGGTTTGCCGCAAAAGACAAGCAGTTTTTCTGGCATTGTATTCATAACTTACCTGGAGGATGGGCGAAGTGTGTAGAAGCCGATGGCCAATATTTGAATAAACAAAAAATTAATTTCTCTTGAAAATTACGTGTTTTCTTTACTAAAAAAAACTTATGCATACACCTGGTACCTTAATTAAGCCACGGTCTTTTCCTTTCCCATCGTCGCTATAAGACCTACCTATGTCGGTGCGACGTAACGCAAATTTTGTTCAAAGGAAGCCTTGAGTATTTTCGTGATTGTTGTAGAAATGCGCCTTGTACTTATCGGGTGTGTAAAATCATTTCGAAATCCGGGTGAAAGACGATCTGTTATGTTCTTAAGACTGCCGCACCCATAATTATGGTTTTGTCTTATTGTATGTGTTAATGCTACACCTCCTAAACTCCAACACTTACTCATGGCAACGCATGGGCAGCGTATTGTTAAGGAGAGCACTTTTACTGATTTAAAATGCGATACGACAGTGGCTATTTCTAGCACACCCTGCGATCAGGGTGGGCGGCAGCTGCCACTTGTAGGTAACTGCGTATTATTGTGGTGGAGGATAGTGTTATGTGTGAGTTGCAGGGATGTTAGGGAAAGCAAAAACACTCCACCCCCGAGCCATTGGAATTAACCATTGAGGGTTAAATTCCCCGTCCCGGCCAGGAACCGAATCCGGGACCCTCTGAATCGAAGACCAGTGCGCTGACCATTCAGCCAACGAGTCGGACAATACGACAGTAATTTTTCCACAAAGTTTTGAACATTTTAAACTTTCAATTAAACATGTTCCATATATCGCACAGTTTTTCTTGAAGAAAGTGATTTACAGGATCACTTTTCATCCGAGATAGCCTGCCGCTTGACCACTGTGCCTCATAATTTCACCCCCGGTAATGCCAGTTTGCTGACTTCCAGCATATGATACCTTCGTACTCTTTCTCTGAATGAGACTGGGCGTCCCTAGTTCCAAGCCCTCGTGTTAAAAGGTCCTTAAGCAGATCGGAATAAGAACCAAACGTAAAGAAACTTAAAGAAAGAATACCGTGTCAGCATAAATATGAAGTTCATTGAGATCACGAGGAACCATTTCAAGTTCTAACCCACGTGTGTCCAGAATCTATCGATAATAGCCACATGGACCTGTACTTCAGCATACTTATCTGTTTTGGTCAGGAACATGGATATTAATGATCAGCAAACGCTGCAAGCAGCAGACTGTTTTCCTACCTGCGGTGAGAAAACACTTTAACTCAGTGTATAAAATGTATGGTGAGCAACAATGCTGCCAAGAATGAAATGTTATTACTTTGCACTTTGAATGTTTATAAGGGTTGATAACTTTTGTTTTGTCACTTACAAGAATAATAGTCACCATCTTTCCATTTGCTATAGATTTTCAAAGAGGAAATGATTTTTCCGGATGAATTCAGAATTAGTCCCTTCTTTCGGGATAGAAACTCTTTACTTTTAACAGAGAAATATAGTTTTCTGCTATAAGTTGGTATCACGAAGTGTGATTATGTTCCAAGCAAGCAACTTCGAATATTTGATAATTGAACAGTAAAATATGTTAAAATAAGTGTTTTGTTTGCTTAACGTCACCCTGTCTCCGATTTTCGGCGACGCTGGGATAGAAAAGGCCATATTAAAGATTTTATGGCTGAAAATTCACGAATTTAGTATACTTTATGCAGAAATGTTCAACCATATGACTAATAAGCAGATGAAAGCCTATAGAAAACCTGCGCAGGAGGAACCTGGACTTAATTAAGGGTCGAATAAAACCAGTAGTACATTTACAGAACGAATGAGACGATTGGGAAGGTAGCGACTGTGTCCTTAAATAAGATACAGCTCCTGTATTTGCCTGGTGTGAAATGGAAACTTTAAAGCCACGTCTAGGGCTGTTGACCGTGGGGTTCGAACCGACCGCCTCCCAAATGGAAGCAAACAGCTACACGACACTTGTCGCGCAGTCAGCTAGCTCAGTAAAATAGTAGCTTTCAGCCGTAATATTCCAAATTCCTTACATAATTAGGTATTTAATACACGATCAGTAATTGGCTAGTGGCATTAACTAGCAGGTAAACCTACCGTACTTGTATTGAATACATATTAAATGAATACTCCTGCCTGTTCCGCATAGCATAAGGATTCCTGAAGCATGGATTATACGAGGTTTCGTAATGTTTGTTGTTTCAAAGGGCCTAACATCAAGGTCTTCGGCCCCCAATTTTGTTATACCGTAAGTCAGGAGTGCAGAAAGAACATGACAGCCCATCCTAATGCTGTCTTGAAATGGTTAAATATGCGATATTTTCCAGTGATTGGAATCAGCATTACTACTCCAGATCATGGTGGTGGTGGTGGTGGTGGTGGTGATGATAAAAATAATTGTTGTTTTAAGGGACCTGACTCCTACGTAAATAGCACCCAGATCATTCTGTTAAACGAGCTATGCGTACAGACTGCCTTATATATTCCTCCTAAGTCATTTTTATACCGGAACTGGATGGATTACTCTTGGTAGCTAGTTGACACTGCTATCAGTTCTTAAAATGGAAGGGAAATGTGCTGTCTGACATATTTAGAAGAAGAATTTGGTTCTTCTTTAGGATCTCTCGGAATTGTTTTGTCATTTGTTCGCAATCTGTAATAATTAACATTCTTCACATATTCCTGTGACAGCAAAAAGTAGGTATATGATTGAGTATTAACACGTAGCCCTCAATGGACTTGGTAGAACTTTCAAATGTCTTTTGTGCTTGCCATGTCAAATACGGTATACTCTCTACTCTGAAGAATAGATTCATTTTCAGTTTAGATACATTAGTTGTTACAGATAACCGGATGATTAGGGTCGTTAATACCACCGGTCATCTATGGTGTTAAAAACCAATTATGTTAGAGACATGGGTTCGTAATATCTTATTGAAATGTATTCCTTGATGCTTGTGCTAGTCGACTTACAGTAGAAATGAGCTTGATTTCTCTTTTAATGTTCTTCATGCATTATGTCCGCCGAGATTAACCTACGGGTACGTACATTTAGTTTGACGATAGCATTCTGATTTCAAACGGCTGTATCCGGAAACATTCACTTGTCGAGTTAATCCCCGCTAAGTTATATGAAACGCCTCATCGGCCTTGGACTTTTCAATTTATTTCACCATCATGACACCTGCCATTATAACCTGTCTGTTCACTGGGAAATAATCCGAATAAGTACGAGTTATCGTAGAATATTGAAGAAAGGCGATATAATACTTGTACATACATGTCGACTAAGCTATAGTCGATCACTTACCTTCGAACAAGAAACTTCTCTGTAGAACTTTGGTGTAACAGCGAGGCATGATGAACACTAACTGTAGCTTGGTTTCGTCTCACTGTGCGCTGTGTTGTGTTGTCATGAACAGACAAACTTCGTTCCATTGTTAGGTGTCATCATGTAAAATCTTCAGCGTTGCCACTTTTTCTTCCATCTCAGACGCGGCATTGTAGACACTGAAGTGAGTTGAAGTAAAACCTGCTCGTTGATCGCAGCGTGAATTGTGGAATATTACTTACGGATGTTATGGAACGTTTCACGCTCCACGTCTAGAAAAGCTATGCAATTTGTTTGGATTTAAGAAAGAAAAATTAAATTTTGTTAAATTGGCTAGTGCATCTGGGCGTAGTGTGCTTCTCATTTACTGGTGTGCAGAACGACATATTTAGCGCAACACCAGTTGAGGTAGCGGTTCATTGCCTTTTTTTTTAAAATTAGAGAAATCTTCGAAAAGTTTCAGTAAGGATGTATGAATTTTCGACATTCATTTTATCATCCCTCAAGTTATTAAATTGGAGGACTACAAAAATCTAAATAAGGGTGCGAACCAGCCTTCCATCCAATAGAATGCAGAATTGCTGTCGGGTACTTACAGGAAAACGGTCGAGATAAAGAAGCGTCTCATTAGACTGAATTACGATGAATTACGCCAGTAAGGCATATTTGGAACTAGTCTCGAATTTCTGGGAGAAAGAGGCAACTAGCGCTCTCATTAGGGGGCACCCCCTGTGGGTGGGGGACGCACATGTAAAATACACCCGCGGTATCCCCTACCTGTCGTAAGAGGCGGCTAAAAGGGGCGACCTAGGCGCGGACATGGATTGTGGTTTGATATCATGTGTTGGACCTCCTGTGGATGGGAAGGGCTGAATACATTCACAGGTAATCCCTGCCTGTCGTAGAAGGCGACTAAAAGGGTCGTGTGGCCATGGTCCCCTCTTTATTTTGTATTTTTCTCTGAGGGTTAGTTGTAGACCTATTCTAAATTTTTGGTGTGCGTGCTGCTCGGAGATGGGCCTCCTACGTGTGTGATTACGCTCGAAGTGGCGGGTGGGAGTGTCATGTACCCTTGCAGTAGTATCCGCCTGACAACATAGGTCCCCGCACAGCCGAATGCCAGAAATACATATTAATTGTTTTGATTTATTTTTACCTATATTTAGTGCTCTGTACATGCTGTGGGGTACATGCTATTGCGGGTAACTGGAGGAAGGGAGTCCTAGTGCTCATTGCCTCAGTCATCCCGTATTAGACATCGTCCAACATCGGACCCCAGGCAGCACCAGCTATGACAAGGTGGGTATTGCCTTGGCTGCTTGGTTCGGCTACAGAGACCCCTGATCGGAGTGGGTGGCATTCGGGGAAGATGATTTCGGGCATGGCGTCGAAACCACTTCCGCCTACCTCCTCGGGTAGTTCGCTACCAAAGTCTTTAACATTTGATTCCCTAAGGGGGGCAGCCCCTTGGGAACAAGCGCAGCGTATTGGTCTGGGTTCCAGCTTTCCTCGGTTTCTGGTTGCTCCTAGAACCGATGGGCAAGATTTCAAGCGGGTCAAATCGATTCTTTTCAGTCGACACATTGAAGGTGTATACTGTGAACTTGAGGATCTAAAGAAATTGCGCAATGGTGGTTTGCTCTTGAAGACGAGCACTGCGCTTCAAGCAGATCGGTTGCTTAAGTGCGACCACTTTGGCGAAATCCCTGTCAAAGTGGAAGAGCACAAAACCCTGAATCTGGTTCGTAGAGTTATTTTCCACCGTGATCTCGTTCTGAGCACTGACGATGAATTGATGGAAGACATGAAGCACCGTAGCGTGACATACGTCCGGTGCATCACGCTCAAAGTCAACGGTGAAGACGTTGCCACGGGTGCATTCATAGTCTCCTTCAAATTGTCAGTGTTGCCAGAGAAAGTCAAGGTAACAACCTATCGTTGTGATGTGAGGCCGTACATCCCGCCTCCTATGCGATGCTATCAGTGCTAGAAATTCGAACACATGTTATCTCGTTGTTCGAATCCCTATATGTGTGGTACGTGTGGAAGAGAAGCTCACGGCGCGGAAGAGTGCACAACTCCATATAGGTGCGCTAACTGCCCTGGTCTTCATACTTCTCGAGATCGAACCTGCCCGGTATACCTGAGTGAGAAGAAGATCCAGGAGATTAAGACTCTGGATGGTCTTCCCTAACAGGAAACGCGCCGTAAGTTTAATTCTCTGAATGCACCGGCCAAGACACTAGACTTCAGGATGGTAGCACAGTCTCTCCCAGGTTCGACCTTCACAACTGGAACACCTTCCCAGAAGATCGCTGCGCCCAAGGCCGCAGTTGCTCCTGTGAGCAACGCTGCAAAGAGAAAGAGCTCGAAGGTGGGTCCGTCCCGGCCTTCGACCACCAATAAGCCTGTGCTGGCTAAGAAACCTACGCCGGCACAGCAGGCTCCTTCCCTCACGAGGTCGGCGAAAGCCGCGCCTAAGCCGGCGGAGGCGGCATTGTCGACCAGGGCTGGGATATCACCTCCCAGCCCGTCCAAACAAGAATCGACGGCGGGGAAGAAGAGCGCCCTTACAAGGCGTTCTTCCACTTCTCCCACGAATGGGATCTCACGCCCTCCACCCGGAGGGTCTAAGTCTGCGCCAGCATGCTCCCCTCGTAGGAAGAAACCCCGCCCCCGAACTACGTCGAAGAAATTCAAGGCATGCATCACCTCGTCTGATGCACATGGAGCATTTATCTCCATCTTCGGATGGGAATGCGAGTGTAGCATTATGCTGCTTCTAACCTAAACCTCAGAAGTCCACACCCACACTATGGCACTGTTACAATGGAATTGTAACGCTTATGACAGCCATCTTGCTGAGCTGCTCTAGCTCATTAGGGAGTATTCGACGAGTATAGTCTGTATTCAGGAAACAAATTTCAGACCAGGTCATCATACGGTCTTGAGAAATTTTCGGCTATACTCGACAGAACGACATTATGGTGACCGGGCTTCCGGTGGCGTTGGCATTTTTGTCCGTTCTGATACCTACAGCGAAGAGATTCCAGTAAGAACCTCGCTAGAGGCTGTAGCAGTTCGCATTCCGCTGCCTGTCATAACAACAGTATGTAGTGTTCATTTTTCAACCAGGCCAGCCTCTTAGCATAAATGATGTCGCTGATCTTATGGATCAGCTTTCCCCTTCCTTCCTCTTATTGGGAGATTTTAACCCCATATGGGGCTCTGAAGCGCCTTGTCCCAGGGGAAGGGAATTGGAAACATTGGTAACAGAGCTTGATTTATGTATTTTGAATACAGGTGCATTTCAGTGTACGTTACGGCACATACTTTCGCATAGAGTTAAGTCTATGCAGCCGAACGTCGTAAGTCCACACTTGAGATTATGGAATATGTGACGTCATAGACGACACATATCTCTCTCACGAAGCTTTCTTACTTTGGCGAATAAGAACTCGCGCCTTAGCGCGGAGTTTTTTCAAATGTTACCAAGTTGGCCACAGTAGGCTGCCTACGATAACGTTTATGAACGCGACGGCGTTCTTTGATAGCTGCTGCAATTTCTTCGTTCCACCAAGGAAGGTGTTTTCGGCCCTGAGAAGGAGGAAATGGACTCCTCAGCAGCAAGGATAACTTGTGTAAGTCATTTCGCCGTCTACGGTCCGCCTTGTCTCGTCGTTAAAGACAACTAGGGATGTGAACTTTGGCCAGTCAGCATGTTTAAGAATCCATCGAGGAGGAGCTTCGACGGTTTTTTGTTTTAATAAAGTAAGAATAATGGGAAAATTGTCACTGTCACAGAGATCATCGTGTGTATTCCACCGAAACAGCGGAACTAACGTTCTCGGAGGGAAGCAGTGGTATTATGTCGTCTTCGGATCGGCCACGTTATACTACCGCACTCCTATTTACTGAAGGGAGAACCCCCTCCGGTGCACAGTGCGTAATTTCAGGAATCTAGCCGGCCAAAAATCGTATCTCGGGAACTAATGGCCCGATTTACTTAAAACTTAGTATGTAACTGCTATTATTGGAGATAATTAAGTGTGTGGTCAATCAAGCACAAAGAATAAATTACTACGCCAGGAATAGAATTAGTAACCTTTGTAATTTTAATCATTTTTGTTATAGCTTTAAGAAATTAAATAGATGTTAATAGTGGGACATGCTGTTCAGTATGTTTAAAAACAGGTACAGGAATACATGCACTTGCCAAACAATTTATTCATTAGATGCAGTTACATCAGAATCGCTATCGTCACTGTCATTATCTCCTTCGGCAGAACCAGATACAGGAGGCTCAGACAGTAAGTTGAGCACTTCTCGTGAAAGCGGAATCAACTTCCTTTTCCTTGATTTCCCTAAGCTGGTAATATTAGGGTCCGATGATATAAGCAGTCTATGGAAAAGGTAGTATTTGTGTCTGGAAGGTTTCCTATTATCTTTTTCCTGGTCTCCTGGGCTTCCTGGGAGAGTTGTCCAATAAGTATAATACAGTACCTAATGACCTCCTCTCCATGACCCAAGAGTTTGTGCCAAGCTACAGGCATGTAGTACGATTTGTATTCTTGTAAGTATAATTGTATATTAGTTTCCTTTGCGTACATCTCAAATGACACTTTATCAATGGCATACCCACACGAAAGAGTTTCTACGATGGCACGTAGATGGTTTATTAAATTTATGTCTACTCCAGTAATATCCGTAGTAGTGGAAGCCTCTCTGAAGAATCTTCTAGCGGTTTCCATCATTGGTATTGCCAGCACTTTGCTTCGGATACCAACCAATAGAAGCGTTTCCTCCTTGAACTTCTGTAGTGAAGTCATCTACAGTATTTATTTATTGCGTGTGTATTTTAGGCTTTAAATCAGTGCGTAAATGTATTGTGTTGAATGAGAGTTATGCGATAAGCCCAGGTGTGTGATTTATTTCTTTAACATTAATACTGTGATCTTTTGTAGTCATTGCGTCTGTTTTCTAGCTTTTATTGTCTGGATAAATTTATTAAATGGAATTAAATACATCCCCGCCCCTCGGGTCCATAAAATTATTTGTCTTTTTTCTCTCGCAATTTGCCTTATATTTCAGTGCTGAAGTTTCTTATGTGCCGTAGTTTACCTCTGATTCTGTACAAACCAAAAGTGGCCCCTGTAAACCCCACGTCCCCTTCAGTTCATAAAAGTAATTTGTAGCTTAGTTTCTTCAGCATTTTGTCTTGAACTTACATACTGAATTTCACAAATTTATGTGCCGCCGTTTTCCCGTGATGGCGTTGAGCGTAGCCGTTCGATATGGCAACCCTGTTGTCATAAGAGCAATACTAGTAGTATAATAGACGGGTTCGGCCGCCTCCTCCTCCTCCGGCTCTCGGGAGAGGCCTCCTCCTCAGCCAGTGGCCTCCTCCTCCTCAGCCAGTGGCCTCCCAGTGGCCACCTCCTCCTCCTCCTCAGCCAGTGGCCTCCCAGTGGCCACCTCCTCCTCCTCCTCAGCCAGTGGCCTCCCAGTGGCCTCCTCCACCTCAGCCAGAGGCCTCTTCCAGTGCTGCCAACTTAACCTAACTAGCGCGAGATAAACAAAGCCACGTGCTTTTTGACAGACAACAACGCATCGCTAACCTCAGTACTGCCATCTTGACGGGAATAAACCTCGGTGGTACCAACTTAACCTAACTAGCGAGAGGTAAACAAAGCCACGTGCTTTTTGACAGCTACATGCTTTTTGACAGCTGCCATCCGCCATCTTTGAGCACCGTGCTGCCCTCTTTCGTCACCTGTCATCGGCAGTGCTGCCATCTTGACGGGTCTAAACCTTAGTGCTACCAACTTAACCTAACTAGCGCGAGGTAAACAAAGCCACGTGTTTTTTGACAGCCGTCATCCGCCATCTTTGAGCACAGTGCTGCCCTCTTTAGCTACTTACCTTTGAAATGTGGTGGCGGATAATTTGAAAAATGCTTTTTGACAGCAGCCATATTGCATCGCAAACCTCAGTGCTGCCCTCTTTTGTGGTGGCAGACAATTCCACGTGACAGCAGCCATCTTTGAGCACCGTGCTGCCCTCTATGTGGTGGCGGCAAATTCCACGTGCTCTTGTTTGGAAACAAACTCACGTGCTTTTTTGACAGCTACCATCCACCATCTTTAATCAACAGAGCACAGTGCTGTACTCTTTAGCTAGATACCTTTGAAATGTGGTGGCGGCAATTTGAAAAATTCTATGTGCTCTTGTTGGGAAACAAAGCTACGTGCTTTTTTTTGACAGCTGTCATCCGCCATCTTTAATCAATAGAGCACTGTGCTGCGGGCAATTTCGTTAGCTGTCATCCGCCATCTTTAATCCAGAGAGAACAGTGCTGCCCTCTATGTGGTGGCGGCAAATTCCACGTGCTCTTGTTTGAAAACATACTCACGTGCTTTTTTGACAGCTGTCATCCGCCATCTTTAATCCAGAGAGAACAGTGCTGCCCTCTATGTGGTGGCGGCAAATTGAAAAATTCCACATGCTCTTGTTTGAAAACATACTCACGTGCTTTTTTGACAGCTGTCATCCGCCATCTTTAATCCAGAGAGAACAGTGCTGCACTCTATGTGGTGGCGGTAAATTCCATGTGCTTTACAAACCTATGTGCTTTTCTGACAGCTGTCATCCGCCATCTTTAATCTAGAGAGAACAGTGCTGCACTCTATGTGGTGGCGGCAAATTCCACGTGCTTTACAAACCTATGCGCTTTTCTGTCATCCACCATCTTTAATCTAGAGAGAACAGTGCTGCACTCTATGCGGTGGCGGCAAATTCTACGTGCTTTACAAACCTATGCGCTTTTCTGTCATCCGCCATCTTTAATCTAGAGAGAACAGTGCTGCACTCTATGTGGTGGCGGCAAATTCTACGTGCTCTTATTTGGAAACAAATTCTACTCGCTCTTCAGCTGTCATCTACCATCTTTAATCAAGAGAGCACCGTGCTGCCCTCTTTGTGGTGGCGGATAATTTGAAAAAATTCTTTTCGACAAGCAGCCATCTTTAATCCAGAGAGAACAGTGCTGCCCTCTTTAGCTACTTACCTTTGAGGCGGTTAATTTGAAAAATTCTTTTCGACAAGCTGCCATCTTTAATCCAGAGAGAACAGTGCTGCCCTCTTTAGCTACTTACCTTTGAGGCGGTTAATTTGAAAAATTCTAGCTGCCATCTTTAATGAAAAGGGCATCGTGGTGCTATCTTGCGGGTAATATTTTACGTCACAGCTGTCATCCACCATCTTGCATTGCTAACCTTAGTGCTGCCCTCTTTAGCTACTTACCTTTGACAAGCTGTCACCCGCCATATTGCATCGCAAACCTCAGTGCTGCACTCTATGTGGTGGCGGATAACTTGAAAAAATCTTTTTGACAAGCGGCCATCTTTAATCAACAGAGCACCGTGCTGACATCTTTAGCTACCGCCATCTTACATCGCTTACCTCGCTGCTGCACTCTATGTGGTGGCGGTTAATTCGAACAAGTTTAATCACGCATCGGGTAAGCTAGAGTAAGCACGTGCTGCAGTGATGACGTTATCATGCATGTTTAAACCCGTTCGTTGACTAAAAGCTTTAGTCTTCGGGAAACAGTGATAGAGTGTGGAGTGCAAACATGACGAAAACATTAATAGTTGATGTGCAAGGCTTTAAAGTAAACGGAAACAAGTTTGTGTTTAAAGAGGTGGCTGTGTTAGATTGCTGTGTGTTGTGGGCACCAAAACTTGTTAGTTTAGTATTTAGTCCACCGTTCCCTTACTGTTTGCAAACAGATGAAGATAAAAAGCAGACTCAGTGGATTGAAAACAATTTAGGTTTGAAGTGGGAAGAAAAAGGAATACCTTATCGTTTTCTACCTTTAATGATGAATGCACATTTGTCAAGAGCAGATCTTGTTCTTTTAAAGGGTTGTGAAAAGAAAGAATGGTTGCGTGATTTTCTACCATCATCATGTGAAGTTATCGACATGCATGAATTGGGGTGCCCATCATTTAAAACTCTTCCGAAAGAGCATAGTAGAGAAACAACTAAACAGTCTTTACAACATGTATGCATGCTCTTTGATTGGTTGTGTCGCAGTGCATGTCGGGAAGTGAACAACATATGTAAAGTGCAGTGTCGAAATAACCTTAGTGTAAAAGAAACATTTGTAGAGTAAAGACATCATGTCATTTCTAACAGATACTAAGTGTAACGCAGTTGAAAAGGCGATCGTAAAGTTTTATGCATGCAAAAAGAAACTAAACACTTTTACTGAAGAAGAGTTAAATGCATTACCAAAGGCATTTTTGGTCAATGTAGCTGCGAATGCTGTAAAGAAGATTTGGGATAAGGTGCCTCGTGAGTGGACTCAAGATCCTGTTTTGTCAGAGCTTCAAACGTGTAGTTTACATCATGAACACGTGAGTTTAGCTAGAAGACCTTCTGTGAGACAGTGCCGTACATGTCAACTAATTAAACTGTATCACGGACCTAAAACTAACGAGTTGTCTTCGCTTATAAACACTTATCATGGCTGTGGAGAGAGTAAACAAGGAAAAGGTGAAGAAACGTGCTGGGAGAAAGATGAGGAAGCATGTTGGGCGTGGACTCATCAATAGAGTGATTGATCTTCTTTTCTTCGTGCTTCATCTCCCCTGCGGCCCTAGAACACGTTCGCCTGATACGTAGTTACATGCTGCCTGCATAGAGTGTAGCTGTTAAAATCTGCTTCGTAAAGTTATGCTGTGTGTGTGTGTGTGTATGTGTTATTACCTAGTGCTTTAGCTGCTCAGAAGAATATAGCAGCACTTGTCGTTGTTGGTGCAATAAAACGAAAAACTTAGTGACAAAGACCGTAACATGAACAAAGGATAAAAATGTATGTATATAGTCTAAAATAAATATGAATTGTCAAAACATATTACAGGTGTTGTTTAATCCTACAGCATGTCCTAGTGACTTAGAAGAAAGGAAACGTAGAGGATTAAAAGAAAACACACATAAGATTTAAAGTACATCCTCTTTATTAATCCATGAATTAAAGCTGTTATTAAAACCAAGCCATTTAACATACAGTTTATTACCACGACGTCGAATAACACGTTCAACTAAATAGTGATCAGGATATTTTGTTTTCTGCAGTTCTTCGATGTAGAATCCTCCTTCAATAGGCTGTCCTCTGAGATCGCGAAGTAAATACGTAACTGGATTAGTAAGCTTAACACTTCTGATTTGAAAAATTTCAGTGCTCCAGTTAGGTGTGTATCCTTTTGCAAAGATAGACTTGTGTTTGCTGATGCGAACGAAATCACCTTCTTTAAAGCGATAGCGACGTGGATCAGCTGTTTTGATTACAAGATGAATAGCATCTAGACGAGGTGTATTCTTTGTAACAAGACGTGGCTTTGTTCCGATAGTGCGATGAGGTGTATCGTTGTAGGTAGATAAAAGTCTAGGTAGCAGATCAATCCAACGATATGAACCTTGCGCTGTAAATTCTCGCCACATCATTGTTTTGAGTGTACGATTAAAGCGTTCTACAACACTTGCCTTGAGATTACTGAACGTAGAGTAGTGTTGAATGCCAAGTAACTTGAGGTAAGAAGAAAAATCCTTGTTGTAAAACTCTTTACCTTGATCAGTTTGAAGAAGCCTTGGGCAGCGTTTCGATTCTTCAACAATATGTTTAAATGCTTCTTTAACTTGAGCTGCTGTTTTAGAACGCACGGGTTGTGCAAAAGCAAACTTTGAGTACACATCGATAACAGTAAGTAGATACTTATAGCCCTTATTACTAGAAGCATATGGAATCATTTCTACTAAGTCTGCTTGCCAGAGATCATCTTTTCCTCGTGTAATAACGCGTCTGCGACAGTAGGTGCGACGTGCTGGTTTATGTAACTCATGTGCGATGTTTACCTTTACAGGTGAGATCTTCTCTTGACGAGCCATTATAAAATAATACCGGCATAACGTAGTTCTCTTTCTATTTCTAGAATTTCTGATCCGTGACCAGTGTGACCAGCCTCTTGCGATGCTCTTAAAAGTTGTAATCGTTCAACGAGTAAGTTTGGGTCATTCCAGTATCTTACATCCACATACGGCAACAAAGGCTTGTAGATAACGTCTAGACTACGTGCAGTCGGAAACAGCTTAGAAATAAACTCACGATACTTGTAACTCTTATTCGCATTTACAGCTTCTGTTCTCTTGTAATTACGTCGTGTTGCATCGGTAGCAAAAAGTATTGCTTTATACTTTTTAAGATCATCTTGTAAAATTATATCCTTGTCAGGTATTCGTGAGAAAAGAAGTTCTAAGAGTCCTTTCGTAGGTTTATAGGTAACACCTTTTACAATGAGTTTGTTGCTATTAATCTTAACATTTGAATTTCCTATCCGGAAACAGTCATCTTCGTAGCGAATACCATAGGTAGTGTCAGTTTGTCCTGTAAAAAGTTTTTCTATATAAGGTGCAAAGAGAGATCCATAGGTATCTTGAATAAAAGTTCTAAACTGATTGCGATATTCTGGTGTAATCATAACCTCAGACAAAGATGGTAGATTTTGCGTCGATGTAGTAGGTGTTTCTGCAATAACATCTGTAGTTAAAAACTCAACACGCTTAGATGGTGATGCATCATTAAGTTCTTCTTCTTCTTCTTCCTTATCTTCCTCTTCTTGATCTACATCCTGCTTCTTCTCTTCCGTATCTTCTTCATGCTTTTCTTCTTCATGCTTCTCTTTATGATATGATGTTTGCATAGAAGCAAAACTTGAAGTAGACTGCGGTAATGAAGTAGAATTAAAAATTTCTTTGAGTGGTGTACTTAGTTGTGTTTTTAAAAATAAATCCGTGTCTGCTTGAATACGTTTAAGCTCTTTAAATTTCCGTCGAATATTGTTTCGAGCTTGGATGATATGTTTTGTGATCTCCTTGCTAGATGTTAACATGATGATGGTTTTTAATCAAGTAGTTACTGTAATTCTGTGTTAATGCATATAAAATGATCGAAACCCATGCGATATCGTCCATGCTGTACATCACTTTCTTTATCAATAACTAAAAAGCTGTAACGGTGTAATGACCAACATTTAGCACACATACGTTTAAAGTCATCGAATGTCATATCAGTGTTAACATGATCGTTATACACATGTCGCATGTTGCGCTCATCTTGCCGAAAAAGCACAATAACATTTGCGTTGTCGCGTATCAACTGCTTGGGCACACGAGAATAGGTTTGGCACAAATAGATGCAATCAACATATTTATGTCGACCCATACTAAAGAATGCACGAATAACGTTTTGCTGTTCTGTTGCGACATCATCAAAGATCATTAGAGAATTAGGAAGCACATCGTCTGGTGATGGTACTTGCTCATGTGAATTAAATTTAAAATATCTTATTCCATCTTTAACTAGATCGTGCATTACAGTTTGTAGAATAGTATATAGCGGCTGATAGAGTGACTTTGCGAAAACGTAAATATTCTCGAAGCGTATACCATTTACAGAAGTAATAAGTGTGAGTAAAAGATTTGTTTTACCGCATCCCGACGGACCTGATATAATACATCGCACAGTAAAAGGAAACAACGTTCCATGACGTTTTCTTGTAGTTGTACTAGAACTAGGTAAGAGATGTGGTACAATGTCGGTAACAGGTAGCGTGTCTTGCTGCTTTATAATCTTCATGATAACTGAATCATAAAGTACGTAATAGTAATATATATATTAAACGAAACAAGAGGCAACGGTTAGTTTATGATTTGCTCTTGACTAGTAAAGTCGTGTCCAGCATGGTGAAACAACGATATCCAAACGACATGAAGAAGAAGAAGAAAGTAAAAACTGTTGGATGGAAAGATGTTATAAAGGCTGCGCAAAAAGCTATTCGAGGGGAATACAATCCTCGTGTAGCTATTACTAAGGCGTTACGCGCAGCAAGAGCGAGAATTTCTCCAAAGTGCAGAGCAATATTTAGTAAACGTGCGCGAATTATTCCTGTACCAAAACGAGGAGGATTTCTTCCTGCGCTGTTTGCTGGCTTAGCAGCTTTAGGGTCATTGCTAGGTGGTGCTAGTGCTGTAGCGAGAACTGTCAAAGCTGTAGAAGAAGCGAAACAACAGTTGAAAGAGAGTGAACGTCATAACAAGACGATGGAGGCAATTGCGTTACGAGGCAAAGGTGTGAACATGAAGCTAGCGCCATACAAGAAAGGGCTTGGTATCTACATTTCTCCAAAAAACATCTACTGAATGCACTGCCATATCGAGCTCTAACGCATGATGAAGTTTTTACGTTTGCTAAACAACTAGGAATTCATTATTTTCGAGGAGTGTATATGCGTGATCAACTACCAGCACGTCCACGTGAACGTGAAAGTGCCGTAATTAACTTGGACGACAGTCGTGGACCTGGAACTCATTACGTTGCTTATGTAAAACGTAAATCTAAAGTATGGTATTTTGATAGCTATGGAGATTTACCTCCTCCTTTTGAGCTCATACGTTATTTCGGAAGCAGTGCAGACATTGTTTACAATAAAAACCGTGTGCAAAACTTTAATACACGCATGTGCGGACGATTATGTCTTATGTTCTTATATCAAACCCAGACAGTAGAGAAAGTGCATTAGTGTATGCGTGATGACGAACAGTGAAAGAACGTTTGCTGTACGTGGAGAAGGACCTGAAACAACCGTCTATTTTAATCCACCAATCGAACTTGGTTATCAGCCGCATAGTCTTGGACTAGTATCGTTTGAAAGCTACAATAAAATCTATAATGTGCGTGATGGTTTAAACAAGTTCTATTACGATGAGTATGTGCTAACACTACCCTCAGGTAGTTATACAGTAGATGATATTCACGACTATATTGAAAGTACGTTAATTGATCAGTTTGGGGAAGATAGTTTTAGTAATCATAATTACAAGTTCTCAATCACTATAAGCAACATTACGCACAAATGTGTTATTGAATCATCATTTAAGATTGACTTCAAATCACAACCTGATTCGATTGGACCACTGCTTGGATTTTCATCGAGGGAGCTCCTACCGAACGTACGTTACGAGTCTGATCAACCTATAAAACTCTTCGATGATTATAATGTGAACATTACTTGTAATATTATTACAGACTTGAATAGTAATCTACAACCTTCGCACGTCCTGCACGACTTTATTGTTACAGAGGAACGTGGATATACTATTTGTGAGAAACCAGCAGTAGTTCTTTATCATCCTGTGTCTGTAAAACACATTAGCAACATTACTCTTAGACTTGTAAATAAACATAATCAGCTTATTCATTTAGATCAGCACGCGTACGTAGCTTACAAACTACTCCTTAAACCAGTATGAAAACCATCTATAAAACACGGTGTACATTCCGAAGGCATACTACATGTGTGCAGAGACTCATCGAGTTAACAGATACCCATAAGCAGATACTCCAAGATTTAGGATATACACTACTACAACAGAATGGAAGAAATGCTAGACATTACGAATACAGTAGAAAGTCGTGAAGGTGTAGTACGAAGTGAGCTTCATTCTTATCAACCTTTTACGTTTGGATTAAATAACAATGATGAAATTCATTTTATTATTAATCAACAAGATGTTTACACCTTACCACACGAAAGCTACCTCTATATTGAAGGACGATTAGAAAAGTCTGATGGAAGTGGACCAAGCACTTCACAACTAAACAACCATGCTCTAGCTTTTCTCTTTTCTGAAGCGCGATATGAAGTAAATAATGTTGAAATAGATCGAACGAAGAATGTTGGTATTACAAGCGCAATGAAACTCTACCCTTCTTTCTGTGATGAAGAAAGTAATCTTTTGCGGATGGCTGGATGGTGTCCAAAATCTACTAACAACTGGATGATTAATGAGGATGGAACTTTTACGGGTATGTTATCACTGAAACATATTTTTGGATTCGCAGAAGACTTTACACGTATTATAATCAACGTAAAACAAGAGCTTATTCTAATCCGTGATCGAAGTGATTACAATTCTCTTAAAGCAGTAGAAACACCTGTAGAATCGAAAATAACACTGCATCGTATACTGTGGCGGATCCCACATGTAACCTTATCTGATCGTGAAAAACTTCGATTGCTCAAGATTGTAGAAAATGATACACCATTACCTATACGTTTTAGAAGTTGGGAGCTGCATGAATATCCTGTGTTACCACCTACAAACAAGCATAGCTGGGCAGTTAAAACATCACGTTTTACTGAGAAGCCCTTGTACATTATTTTTGGATTTCAAACTAATCGTAAATTCAATCACGAAAAAGATAGCTCACTGTTTGATCACTGCAAATTAAGACACGTTAGACTATATCTCAATGGAATTACGTATCCCTACGAAAACATCGACATTAACTTTGAGAAAAATAAGTTTGGGATGCTCTATGACATGTTTTGTAAATTTCAATCATCGTATTATCAGAAAGAAGATCGTCCGCTATTTACACCTCAAGAATTTAAAAATAAAGCACCGATTGTAGTTATAGACTGCTCTTATCATGAAGAATCTATAAAAGAATCTCCAGTTGATATTCGTTTAGAATTTGAAACATCTGAAAACATTCCTGCTAACACAGCAGCCTATTGTCTTATTATTCATATGAGTGATGTTACTTACCATCCGCTAACGAATATTGTTACGAGACTATAAATAAGAATAGATCTTTATCATTTTCATTAGTGTGTGCTTCGACATCGTACGCTATGGAACAAAACTGTAAATGTGCATGCTGTTTGCATGCTCATACGCAACATCTTATTTATGTTTCACGAGTGAGTGAGGCTATTAAGATGTTCTATAAACGTAGATCATCGATGCCGAAACATCTTATTCAATACTTACCACCAGGATTTTTATATACGTACGCTGCCTCTTACGTACATAATTTTTGGGACATCCTTCCTCTACACAGTAAGATGTCAATCGAAGTAGCTTTATGCAGAACTTGTGAGCGACATTACAAGCATCGAGGAGAAAATGGTGATGATGATTGGGATGGACCAAATCCGAGGATTGAACACTGTACACAGTGTATGAATGAACTTTCTCTAGTACTTCATGATGATGATGATGATTCCGAAAAGGAATAACAGCAAGGTAAGAAGTACATGATCTTCTCTGTAAAGCATAACATACTTAGTATAATATATTTCTAAATGCTTTGTTTAATTTGAATGTTGCAGGAGGCATTTCGGAAGCATACGTTGTTAAGAAGCACACCAACCTTGTCAGCAGCAAAAAAACGAACACTGTTGTAGTACATTTGTAAATAAATATTTGATCGCATTCAAAAAATGTTGTACTTATTGCATTGCTTTACACCGACTTACTCTTAAGAAAAACGATCAGGTCTAAACATGCACAATGACGTCATCACAACAGCACTTGCTTACTCTAGCTTTCCCGATGCATGTTTAAACTCGTTCGAATTTACCGCTACCACATTCCATTACATCGACTTACTCTTAAGAAAACGGACAAGTCTAAACATGTATGATGATGTCATCACAACAGCACGTGCTTACTCTAGCTTACCCGATGCGTGATTAAACTTGTTCGAATTAACCGCCACCACATAGAGTGCAGCAGCGAGGTAAGCGATGTAAGATGGCGGTAGCTAAAGATGTCAGCACGGTGCTCTGTTGATTAAAGATGGCCGCTTGTCAAAAAGATTTTTTCAAGTTATCCGCCACCACATAGAGTGCAGCACTGAGGTTTGCGATGCAATATGGCGGGTGACAGCTTGTCAAAGGTAAGTAGCTAAAGAGGGCAGCACTAAGGTTAGCAATGCAAGATGGTGGATGACAGCTGTGACGTAAAATATTACCCGCAAGATAGCACCACGATGCCCTTTTCATTAAAGATGGCAGCTAGAATTTTTCAAATTAACCGCCTCAAAGGTAAGTAGCTAAAGAGGGCAGCACTGTTCTCTCTGAATTAAAGATGGCAGCTTGTCGAAAAGAATTTTTCAAATTAACCGCCTCAAAGGTAAGTAGCTAAAGAGGGCAGCACTGTTCTCTCTGGATTAAAGATGGCTGCTTGTCGAAAAGAATTTTTTCAAATTATCCGCCACCACAAAGAGGGCAGCACGGTGCTCTCTTGATTAAAGATGGTAGATGACAGCTGAAGAGCGAGTAGAATTTGTTTCCAAATAAGAGCACGTAGAATTTGCCGCCACCACATAGAGTGCAGCACTGTTCTCTCTAGATTAAAGATGGCGGATGACAGAAAAGCGCATAGGTTTGTAAAGCACGTAGAATTTGCCGCCACCGCATAGAGTGCAGCACTGTTCTCTCTAGATTAAAGATGGTGGATGACAGAAAAGCGCATAGGTTTGTAAAGCACGTGGAATTTGCCGCCACCACATAGAGTGCAGCACTGTTCTCTCTAGATTAAAGATGGCGGATGACAGCTGTCAGAAAAGCACATAGGTTTGTAAAGCACATGGAATTTACCGCCACCACATAGAGTGCAGCACTGTTCTCTCTGGATTAAAGATGGCGGATGACAGCTGTCAAAAAAGCACGTGAGTATGTTTTCAAACAAGAGCATGTGGAATTTTTCAATTTGCCGCCACCACATAGAGGGCAGCACTGTTCTCTCTGGATTAAAGATGGCGGATGACAGCTGTCAAAAAAGCACGTGAGTATGTTTTCAAACAAGAGCACGTGGAATTTGCCGCCACCACATAGAGGGCAGCACTGTTCTCTCTGGATTAAAGATGGCGGATGACAGCTAACGAAATTGCCCGCAGCACAGTGCTCTATTGATTAAAGATGGCGGATGACAGCTGTCAAAAAAAAGCACGTAGCTTTGTTTCCCAACAAGAGCACATAGAATTTTTCAAATTGCCGCCACCACATTTCAAAGGTATCTAGCTAAAGAGTACAGCACTGTGCTCTGTTGATTAAAGATGGTGGATGGTAGCTGTCAAAAAAGCACGTGAGTTTGTTTCCAAACAAGAGCACGTGGAATTTGCCGCCACCACATAGAGGGCAGCACGGTGCTCAAAGATGGCTGCTGTCACGTGGAATTGTCTGCCACCACAAAAGAGGGCAGCACTGAGGTTTGCGATGCAATATGGCTGCTGTCAAAAAGCATTTTTCAAATTATCCGCCACCACATTTCAAAGGTAAGTAGCTAAAGAGGGCAGCACTGTGCTCAAAGATGGCGGATGACGGCTGTCAAAAAACACGTGGCTTTGTTTACCTCGCGCTAGTTAGGTTAAGTTGGTAGCACTAAGGTTTAGACCCGTCAAGATGGCAGCACTGCCGATGACAGGTGACGAAAGAGGGCAGCACGGTGCTCAAAGATGGCGGATGGCAGCTGTCAAAAAGCATGTAGCTGTCAAAAAGCACGTGGCTTTGTTTACCTCTCGCTAGTTAGGTTAAGTTGGTACCACCGAGGTTTATTCCCGTCAAGATGGCAGTACTGAGGTTAGCGATGCGTTGTTGTCTGTCAAAAAGCACGTGGCTGTCAAAAAACACGTGGGTTTGTTTACCTCATGCTAGTTAGGTTAAGTTGGCACTACTGAGGTTTAGGCCCGTCAAGATGGCAGTACTGAGGTTAGCGATGCGTTGTTGTCGATGACAGCTGTCAAAAAGCACGTGGCTTTGTTTACAAATCTGTCAAAAAGCACGTGGCTGTCAAAAAGCACGTGGCTTTGTTTACCTCGCGCTTGTGAGGTTAAGTTGGCACTACTGAGGTTTAGGCCCGTCAAGATGGCAGTACTGAGGTTAGCGGTGCGTTGTTGTTGTCTGTCAAAAAGCACGTGGCTTTGTTTATCTCGCGCTAGTTAGGTTAAGTTGGCAGCACTGGAAGAGGCCTCTGGCTGAGGTGGAGGAGGCCACTGGGAGGCCACTGGCTGAGGAGGAGGAGGAGGTGGCCACTGGGAGGCCACTGGCTGAGGAGGAGGAGGAGGCCACTGGCTGAGGAGGAGGCCTCTCCCGAGAGCCGGAGGAGGAGGAGGCGGCCGAACCCGTCTATTATACTACTAATACTGTTTACTTAACATGGAATGAGCTACAGTACAGGCAGGCTCATCCTGACATTGTTGTGATGCACGTCCTTCTGCAAGGCTCATTCTCTGCTCGAACCATCTTTTATTGTACTTCAGCAGTTTGTCCCTTTTTCTACTATATTTTGTGCTGCGTGATCGAATTTTAGCACACAAAATACTGACAATTTCATTATTGACTTGGATATATCCTCCGAACAATCCTCAAAGCCTAAATGTTCAATTGCAACATTCGCAATATCATCGTTCCGATTATATATTCACTGCTGTTCCTCAACAGCTCGAAAACCGACCTCCAGGTTACAGAGTACATGGCTTCTGAAAAAGATTGATTGCTCTCATGGTCGCGCCTGGTCGCAGCAAAAAATCACAGTTTTCTATTCATTAAAGTATAGATAACTCATCTAAAAGACTTTCATTGCGGAAATCAAAAGCAATCCATTTTGAAAGTCAGCTCAATTTTGTATAATTAGATAGCGCTTGAACACCGTGTACCTGAATTTTAAGTGCATATTCCGGACAACAATATAGTAATTTTCAGAAAATGCTACATACTATAACACAAAGCTTCATCTAATAAATAAATAAATAAATAAATAAATAAATAAATAAATAAATATTTAGTTCTGACGTCTTTACTGAGCCCTCACATAATAACCGCGCTCGCCTCGCCAGAATATGATGCCCTAACGGAGAAGACCCACTTTAGGCCTTCGGTGAGATTAGATAATCAGACAGCGCGACTTTTCAGTACTTAATTACTGCACCCAAGAGTCTTATAAACCCGACTCACAGAAAATGCGCACCAAAGACAAGAGTTGAAAATATTTTTGGCCGGCTGGATGCTGGAAATTACGCACTGTGCGGTGTGTACTTGCGGCGATCATCCTTACGGAGTGTGTGAACCTGGTCGATCTGCGCCGTAGGCTTAACATCCCGAGTACAATCTCCCTCATCATCGCCTCTCTAAGTTGAGAACCGATCTACGTCACTTTTAATACGGCTAGGGAACACTCCAGCTCTAACTCAGTGCCCTAGCCGTGACAACAAAGCAAAACTGGGCCTGACACCAAACCGGAAGTCGGCCTCCCTCACAATGCCCAACATAATCCTCAATGACGTAGATCCCACAGCCACAGACGAGATAATCCTTCGTCTGCTCCGCAGACACGGAATAGCAGCCACCAACGCCACCAGACTATTGGAGAACGGCCTACCAGCAGATAAATTCCTAATTGAACTAGCCACGCCACAAGAAGTCCACCAAGCACTGATCAATGGAATTTACATCTCCGGGAAATATTTCACCACAGCTCCATGCCCAGCTCATCTGGAAAAAGAGTTCGAACGAGAACGGAAACCGGGAACCCAGCCACCTCGCCAGCCACCACCAATAAGAACACCGCAGTACATCCCACCTCCCCAACCTTCAACCCATCCGCTTACCACCTCAGTCACTACCATCACAACCACAATGGCTACCACTCCCGCCCGCAGCTCTCCCTATACCCCTATAACCATTACCACCATGGCCCACTCCACTCCCATCATGATGTCCCCCACCACTCTCCCCAGTCCTACCCGACCAACGACAAATGAAGAAACTCACAACAAGACCATGGAAACAAGCAGACCAAATACACCAGCTCCCGAGTCCGAGACCAACGAACCACCAGCACCAGACCCCAGCACCAACAACAACAACCACCCCAGCTGCGTCATCAGAGGCGTGAACCCAGCCATCCCAACAGAACTGGTAATCCAAGAACTACGGCGAACGGGCCTTCAGCTGAACAAAGCCACCAGGATCCACAGCACAGGCGGGCCAACCTTCATGATACGCCTCCAACCCCAGCTTCCCGAAGAAACCCAACGTCTCATTCAACAAGGGATACAACTCTTCGGGAAGCACCACCGGGTGGAACCTTCACAATCTCCTCCTCAACAACCCACCCGCTCCCAACCCAACCCAACCCAACCCAAAACCATACCTTCCCCACCCACCCACCTAACTCATATCAAAACTCCCAGCTCCTTCTACTCCTTCTCACCGCCTTAGTCAACATCACCTCCTTCTCTCAACAAATCGCCCCACTATTCCTCCCCAACAACCGCACCACCATTAGACGATAAGCCTATATATGTAAACCTATTAATGATTGTAAACCATTGTAAAAACCATGTAATGTATGTAACGCTAAGAAATCAATAAAGAGCAAAAAGAACGGACACTGCACCTTAGCCAAGAGGCCAAACACACCTCCACTAAATCCAAAGCTTCTTCCCTTTAACATCAAACCTCTCCAAATCCCCAAACCCCGCCAAATCTCCTGGCCAGAGAGAAGGCGTAACCTTCTAGGTGGCCCGCCCCTCCCCTTCGGGGAGGGGAATGAAAACATCCCCCTTGGTCCTTGGTCTCCCTCATCCTGCGAGATGACGAGCAGTCAGCAGACCTCGTCATCCGTTTTAAGAGGGATAATGGTCTTTTTTTATCATGTGTAATGATGTCCTTTGTCCTAGTGTATTTATGTTAACTGCACTATTATCCCATTGACTTTATTTTAGTTCGTGTTTGCGTATTTTAATGTGTTATTTTTTCGTCTAACTTGAATGTTATATATATTCATTTTTCATCACCATTTTTTTAAACTCCAGTCAGTGGATACATTTTAAAATTTTAATTATATCATATCATATAACATGTCGTCCATCTCGTTCCATTAGGGGCCGATGACCTTAGATGTTAGGCCCCTTTAAACAAAATCATTATCGTTACGGGGCAGGGCACGCTTATGCTATTTTCACTTCTGAGTTAATAGCGGACTAATGGCAGTGGGGGTTGAGTTTACTTTGTTACAGAGTCCTGTAAAATTATTAGGAGGAAATATGTGGGGAAAATATCACAAATGTAAACAAAGATGTGTAGCGAAATGTTATTACTAGGAGGTAAGTTACCTGGTCTAGTAGGAGTAAGACAGAAACTATTTTGTAAGCTTACTCTATTGACTGTTTGAGATTTAAACTTTCTAGGTGAGCTACAATATTGCATTTCGAGTGAGAGTAAGAAATTTTCGGCAGTTGCCGAATCAGGAGATCCTAAGTCACGGAGAGTACGGGGTCTCCCTGATCCTTCTATGATGAGGTTAGGTCAGTGAACAATACTGTACCTCAGTTGCACTCTGTTCGGCGTGATATTTAGCACCAGAAAGAATGTTACTTGTCCATTTATTCATTTGGCTCCTTCCTTGTCTGGAAATCGCCGTGTTAAACCTGCCTTTTGATTTTAAACTCATATACTATCATGAGGTGATGAGAGATGTGAGTACGGGGTACCCAAGCTACGTCCATAACCTCGCAGAATACCAATAACCTATTTATCTGCAGCTGTGGAATTGAGCTGTCTTTTGTCATTTATGGTCGATACGCGCGATATTTGGATACTCTAGTACCGCACGCGCTCCAGACTACCACAGCACTACACTTAGCAAAATGTCTATTGACTGATAATAGGCCTAAACCTTTAAATTTGTCAAGCTGATCTGGAACAACAAAAAGGAAAAATCAAATATAACATTGCTATAAGAAATTCCATAATCTGTGCGTGATCAGGGCTTCTTTTATTGTCGAGGGTCGATTCTGGCTCAAGTTGGTGGCATTTCAGGTTGTTAAAATGAGACAACCCTTTGTCATTTATTTATTTATTTATTTATTTATTTATTTATTTATTATTCTTGTCGTTTGGGCCTACCGAGGACCACGGGGATCGTTTCGACTCCTTGTATGGAAATTCTGTTTTTTCTTCGCCCAGAAAGCTTTCATCTTCTGGCTGTATGCTTGTTTCCTTTCCTCGGTCCACTTCGGTCGGGTGGTGCCTGTACTCTCTCTGTCTGTTGGTGAGAGGCTCTGGAAAGACACCTTGAAAGGTCAAGTGCCGGAATAATACACGATCCTGTATGATTTGTTCTGAAATCCCCAGCTGTTCTAAGTCGGACTTCACTGTGGTGATCCATTTATTTTTGGACGCTTTCCCTCTGCCTGTAGTGGTAAAGATCTTGCTGGTAAGTCTGTAAGTGCTCATACGAGTCAAATACCCATAGAACAGGGCTGGCCACAACGAGGCTCGCGAGCCGCATGCGGCTCTTGAGTCAGTCTCGTGCTGCTCTTGACACCAACCTTAGAGTAAAATTAAATGATAGGTCTATAATAAATGGAATCCAAAAACATCTCGCGGCCGGTGTCAGTCAGTAACAGCGATGTGCGTCTTAACGTTATTAGCACTGTAGGGCAGTGGTGAGAGATGGAAGGTGAATACAGTTCCGGGGCCTTCCGTTATATAGTGCTTTGAGCGGGAGAGTGAGTCAGTGTCGTGAGGTGAAGCCAATTGCGTTCACGTGCCGATACATTTCTGTGTGCAGTTGTTGTGTGCTGTTTCAGTACAGTTGTGGTCTGGTGTCCGAAAAGTTGCGATGCTATCTAAGAAGCGTAAATATGAAGAGGAGAATCGAGCTTTTAATACCGACTGCGAGGAAGAATTCATTTTTGTAGAAAGAAACGGTAAGCCAACGTTTCTTTTGTGTCAAATAACTTTGTCACTGTTCAAGGCCAATAATCTAAAACGCCATCATGACGCTACTTAACCACAGCGGTTTCAACAAAGATTTTCCTGTTGGCCCTCAGTTAAGGAAAACCAAACTGCAGTCACTAAAGGAAAAACTTCATGGTCAGAGTAGGGCTATGTCAATGTTTACCAAGGTTATTAAGAAGAACATTTCTGTTTTAGAACTCGAAAATAAGAAACTGCAGAAACTGATCAACGAAATGCTCACTGCTAGACACACAATAGAGAGGCGAGTTTCTGTTATTAGTGCGGATAATTTAAATAATTTACAGAAAAAATCTAAGCAAGTGCTCAGCACTAAGTCTGGCTCTGGACGATAAACCACAACTAGCCATATTTGTGAGGTATGGATCAAGGGACTTGCAGGTGGTGGAAGAACTTTTAGACCTGGTTAATTTGAAGGATACTACTCATGGTTGTGACATTAAAGAAGCCCTGGATGATGTTTTACAGAAAAACTCGGTGCCTATTGGTAATATTGTCAGCATTGCTACCTATGACTGGCACGAAACAAGGGCTTATTGGGCTTTTAAATGCTGACACATCAGTTCCTGATTTCCTACCTGTACATTGTATTATTCACAGAGAACATTTAGCAGCAAAATACTTTCAGTACCCGCATATTATGCGGATAGTTCTAAAAATTGTGAACTGTATTCGCTCATGTGCCAAAACACGCCGACAGTTCAAATTTTATAGAAGATATGAACAATGATGAGCTTCTTGATGTTGTATATTGGTACTGCTTAGTAAGATGGCTATCAGTAAACGGTGTTCTTGGCAGATTTTTTGAATTACTTGACCAATCAAACAGTTTATGGAAGAAAAAGGAAAATCATTTCCTGAACGTAATGACCTCCAGTGGTTGTTAGATTTGGCTTTTTTTTTTCAGATGTGGTCCAATATTTAAAGACGCTAAACATATCTTTTCAAGGAAGAGAAAAACTTATTTATGTTTTGACCCAGACTGTACTTAGTTTTAATAGCAAGTTAAAGCTTTTTGGGAAAGACCTTCAGACTAAACATTTTCTCACTTCAAATGTTTGAAGAAAATTACTGAAAGCCTTCCTGGCGTTCAGGTGAAACTGAAGATTACATGAGTAAAATCTCTGGCCTTGCTGAAGAAATCAATGGCAGATTTAATGATTTGAGATCACTTAAACCTTCATTTTCATTCATGGAAAATCCTTTTTCTGTTGATGTTGTGGGCGATGGCTGTCCTGTTTCATAACCAATAACAAAGGATGCAGCAGCTGTAGAGTTGGAGCTAATAGAACTGCAAGAGGACGAAGGACTAAAAGGACGAAGTGGCGTTTCTACCATAGAATCTTGGAAGAATGTTCCAGAAGAAAAATACCCACTAACAAAAGAGTGTGCCAAGAGACTTAAACCAATCTTTGGGACTACTTATAAGTGGGAACCACTGTAGACAAATCTTAAATTCATTAAATCTAAATATCGATCTGAACTAACTGATGAACATTTAAGTGAACATGTGCGAATTGCGCTTACTAATTATTATCAGCCAGATTCAAAAATCTAACAGCAAAAATAAACACTCAAAAAAGCACTTCTGAGAAGTAAAATCTCATTCCTTGATGTGTACCTGAACAATAATGTTCTGTGTAGTGTAGAAAATAAATATTCCTTCATTTGTTATAAAATGAAAAACCTGGCTTCAATTCATGAACCATTTTCTAAACATGCTCCCAATTTTGTCTCCTAAATTTACGGCTCCCAGAGTGAAGGTTAGTGGCCACCCCTGCCATAGAAAGTCGATCGCTTCTTCCTCATGGATGTAACTATGTCTTCTTGATGGTCATAGATCTCATTGTTGTGCCTTATCCTGTAAGTACCATCCGCTTCTCTTATTGGTCCTAAAATCCTCCTTAGTATTTTTCGTTCCTTAAGCTCTAGCTTCCTCAGTGGACCTTTTCTGTTCATCAGAAGACACTCAGAGGCGTACAGTACGGACGGTCTTACTACTGAATTGTAATGTTGGAGTTTAAGGTTCTTAGAGAGGCACTTGGATGTATAGATGCTCTTACAAGTATGGTAGATCCTTTCCAACTTGGTGCATCTGGTGTCTGTTGCTAATGTCTCATTCTCGGTTGCTGAAATCCACTCCCCTAGGTACTTCACTGCAGGAATGGTGGTGTTTTCCAATGGCATAGTAGGTGGGACATCCTTTATGTTAGTCATGAACTCAGTTTTCTTTATATTGACCCTCAAGCCGGTTTTAGCTGCTATGGTATAGAGGCTCTGTAGCTGGTGAGTAGCTTCTTCTATGTTGTTGGCTAATAAGGTAAGGTCGTCGCCAAAGGCCAGGCAAGGTACACTGAGATTATCTTTCTTGTAGCCAATTTTCAGTCCACTTCCTGGAGGTAATGTGGCAAGTCCATTCCCTGATAATCTTCTCTAGAACGCAATTAAAGAGAATGGAAGAAATTCCATCACCTTGTCTAACTCCCGTTTGGATAGAGAAACTCTCTGAGAGCTCACCTCTAAACTTTACTTTGGAGGTGGTGTTCTTCAGCGTAGCCTGGATTAATCTGGTAGTCTTCTCATCCAGGCCTAATTCCCATTAGGTAGAGAAGAGGGTCTGCCTATCTATTGAATCATATGCCTTCTGGAAGTCCACTAGTATGACTACCCATTGGTGTCCGCCACGATTCTTGTACCTCGGGATTGTCTTGAGGTTTTGTATCTGCTCGGTGCAAGATCTATTTGCGCGAAAACCGGAGAATGGAATGCAGTGGTAGGCCAAGGAAGAGAAGGTAATACCGTAGGAGAATTCGAAGGAATGAAAGAGGAAGTCGCCTTGTTGAATTCTGCACTGATTATAATTTAGTCCTTCGTAATACTTAGTTCAAACGACGGCTGTATACGTGGATGAGACCTGGAGACAGAGGGAAGTATCAAATAGACTTCATTATGATTAGACAGATATTCAGACACCAGATATTGGATTGTATTCTCAGGAGCAGACGGGGGCTGTGATCATAAATTGGTGGTCATGAAATGTCACCTGATGGTGAAAATATTGAAGAAAGGAATGCAAGAAGATTGGATGCAGATAAGTTGAAGGAAAAGATGGTCAGGGATTGTTTCAAGGAACATGTTCAACAAGAACTAAATGAAAAGGCATGAAGGAAACACAATGGATGAAGAGTGGGCAGTCTTGAAGAATGAGATCAATAGGGCTGCTGAAGAAGGGTTACGAAGATAGGTAAGATCAAGTGAGGATCAGTGGATAAGTCGAGAGATATATTAGATCTGATTGACGAACGGTGAAAAAAATGAGAATGCAAAAAATGAGGAGGGCAGAAAAGAATACAATCAATCAATAAATAAATAAATCAGTCACCACTGGTGTGCATTTAGGGCGGTCGTCCAGGTGGCAGATTCCATATCTGTTATTTTCCCAGTCTTTTCTTAAATAATTGCAAAGAATGGAAATTTATTAAACAAATCTCCCTTGGTCAATTATTCTACCGTTGCCGTGCGATTAAGGTCGCGCAGCTGTGAGTCCGTGTTCGGGAGTTAGTGGGTTCGAACCCCACTGTCGACAGCCCTGAAGATGGTTTCCCCATTTTCACACCAGGCGAATGCTGGGACTGTACCTTAACTAAGGCCACGGCTGCTTCCTTCCCACTCCTAGCCCTTTCCTATCCCAACGTCGTCGTAAAACCTATCTGTATCGGTGCGACGTAAAGCAAATTGTAAAAAATAAAAATAAATCTAACCCATAACCCCCCTTCCTATAAACGAATATTTGCCTTAATTTGTCCTCTTGAAATCCAACTTTATCTTATTATTGGGATCTTTCCTACTTTTAAAAACACCACTCAAACATTCGTCTACTATTGTCATTCCATGCCATCTCTCCACTGACAGCTCAGAACATATCACTTGTTCGAGCAGCTCGTCTCCTTTCTCCCAAGTCTTCCCAGCCCAAACTGTAACATTTTCGTAACGCTACTATTTTGTCGCAAATCACCCAGAAGAAATCGAGCTGCTTTTCTTTTGATTCTTTCCCGTTCTCGAACCAAGTAATTCTTGTGAGGGTCCCATGCACTGGAACCATACTCTAGTTGGGGTCTTTCCAGAGACTTGTATGGCCTCTACTTTATATCTATCCCCCTGTGGCTGGGGAGGTTGAATAACATCCACGATTTCCCCTGCCTGTCGTAAGAAGCGACTAAAGGGGGTCGTAAGGGCTCTCCGTTTGGGAGCGTGGGCTGGCGGCTATGGGGCTCTTATCTGAGTTCTGCCATTGCTCACTTACTTGCGCCAGGCTCCTCACTTTCGTCTATACTCTGACCTCCCTTAGTCAGCCCTTGTTCTTTTCCGACCCCGACGGTGTTAAAGCATTCGAGGCCTAGGGAGTATTTCATTTTCACGCCCTTCGTGGCCCTTGTGTTTCTTTGGCAGATGCCTTCATTTTTCGAAGTGTCGGATCCTTTCCATTTTTTCTCCCTGATTAATGTTGTATAGAGGATGGATGCCTAGTTGTACTTCCTCTTAAAACAATCACCATCAACACCACCAACAACATCTTTACGTCTTTATTCTCCGTCTGTCAATATAATTAGTGTTTCTCAACAGTTTATCAGGAGTTAACTCTCAAAACCTATATTTATTCTAGAGCTTTTGTTATTGACGCTGATGATGATGACGATACTAATAATAATAATAATAATAATAATAATAATAATAATAATAATAATAATAATAATAATAATTTGCGGTTTGTGACACGTAGCTGTCAGGTTGCATTCAGGAGATAGTAGGTTCTAACCCTACTGTCGGCAGCCCTGAAGATGGTTTTCCGTGGTTTCCCATTTTCACACCAGGCAAATGCTGGGGCTGTACCTTAATTAAGGCCACGGCCGCTTCCTTCCAACTTCTAGGCCTTTCCTATCCCATCGTCGCCACAAGACCTATCAGTGTCGGTGCGACGTAAAGCCCCTAGCAAAAAAAAAAAAAAAAAAGGACCAATTGTAAGATTTAATTATAAATGTATTCACCAGAATGGGAAATATTATACTTTCTGTTCGTATAGAAGAAACTTCGGTAAGGAAAGGTTAATATTTTATCAATCGTATACACGAATTTATTATTATTATTATTATTATTATTATTATTATTATTATTATTATTATTTTACAATTTGCTTTATTCGCACCGACGCATATAGGTCTTACGGCGACGATGGGATAGGAAACTTGCATTTATAGATCTCTTCTTTTTTTCGTAAAGAAAACAAATTTTCCTTATATACACATTATTTGCAAAATTGATTCGTGATGTACGAACTTGAAGAATTAACTGAAAACTATAATATAAGTGGGTCAAAATATATGACGTGGCCCCCTTTTCACCAACATTGCCCAAATACAAACCTTTTGCGTTTTGACTATAGATAAATTCAAAATATTATAAAAATTGTAAGCAAATTAATTTTTATGCAATGTGTAAACAATCATAGATCTATAATTATATCTATAGATCTCTAAATGCAAGTTATAGATTAAGGAAATTAGCGTATAATATCTAAACACGAACGAACTGTTAAATATTACATACAGATGACATTGTTTTAAATTTAAATACAGTTTTAATAAAACAAATATGTTATCGAGCCACTGTAAGATCCTTTCCAGTTAACCCATTGATTAGTAAATGGTACTGTTCTAAAAATGTTTGAACATTTTTATTTGATTAAATCTATTTCATAACATATATATATACATACACATATTTGTTTGCTGATTGTGGCGAGTCTGACTCATTGGCCTAATAGTGTTGAGGCCTTCGGTTCAAAGGATTCTGGGTTCGATTTCCGGCCGGGTCACGGATTTTAATCGCGTATGATTAATTCTTCTGGCTCGACGACTGGTTGTGTTTATCTCAACATTTTGCTCTTCATATTCAGATAAAACTCCACACTACCAGCCACCTCAGAACACGAAGTAGTGATTAAATCTCTCCACTTAGAATTTGCGCCAGGAAGGGCATCCCGCCGTAAAACAGGGAACATCCACATTTGAAACACCCGCGACCCCACAAGGTGTGGGAGAAAGCGTTAGAAGAAGAAGAAGAAGATGATGATGATGATTTGCTGATGGTGGTGATTATTGCTTTGAGTAAGTTCAGCTGTGCAGCGTCCACCTTCGTAGTGTAGCTGCCGTCATCGGACGCCCCAGGTTGGATTCCCGATACTGTCAGAGATTTAAGAATGGGAGGAGGGGTGGGTCGAGATTAGAATTGCACATGCAGCTCGCCTCCTTTGAGGGCGTGTCTGAAAAGAATTGCACCACATCGGGACGGGGACACAATTTAGGTATAGAGCCGGACAAAACTGGCCGGGTTTAATATTAATTGGTTAATTCTAATGGTTCGAGAACTGGGTGTTTGTACAGTCTTGGGTATTACAATTCATCTTAGGTAGGGTGCCATCCTCACATACGCGCAGATGTCCTGTAGGCCGCACGCAGCAATAATAATATTTACTAGCAGTTTCCGGCTGACTCCGCCCGCAGTGTACAAAGTATGATGATGTTCGTTACTATCATATTTGCAAAGTTTCGAGTTAATGAAATAAAGCACATGATCTGCTGTGGTAATGGAATGTAATATTGTGCCAACAAAACACTTGAAAATACGTCACGCAAAGAAATTGAATTAAACGTTCCTGGGAACAGCACTACGCGCCGAACTGTTAAAAAGTCCGTCCTTCAAAGATCTTCGTCATGGAGACAAATGTACTCATAACTTTTCTCAAAATCTACCAATTTAAGTAGTTATTACCGCAAAAGAAAGCGCTTGATCCACTGAGTGTTTTTAGATCAAAACGAACTGCATACCTCGATTAGAACGAAAGGTATGATTGCTTCAATGAGAAAAAATGTGAAGAAATGAGACATCAAATTGAATGTGCACTCATAACTTTCCTCAGAATCAATCAATTTGAATAGTTAAGAGCTGAAATGAAAGAACTTGATTCACTGAGTGTTCTTAGGCCAAAACGAACTCCGTACCTCAATTAGAACCAAAGATATGATTGCTTCAAAGAGACAAAAAATTGAAAAATCAAATAATTTGAGGAGGGCGGAAGTTAAGTGATTTATACACTGACTGACAGAGCAAATGCAACACCAAGAAGGAGTGGTCAGAACTTTATGCCAATTGCAGGGTAGACTGACGTCACTGAGGTATGCTCATGATGTGAAATGCGCCGCTGTGCTGCGCACGTAGCGAACGTTAAATGGGACACGGCGTTGGCGAATGGCCCACTTCGTACCGTGATTTCTCAGCCGACAGTCATTGTAGAACGTGTTGTCGTGTGCCACAGGACACGTGTATAGCTAAGAATGCCAGGCCGCCGTCAACGGAGGCATTTCCAGCAGACAGACGACTTTACGAGGGGTATGGTGATCGGGCTGAGAAGGGCAGGTTGGTCGCTTCGTCAAATCGCAGCCGATACCCATAGGGATGTGTCCACGGTGCAGCGCCTGTGGCGAAGATGGTTGGCGCAGGGACATGTGGCACGTGCGAGGGGTCCAGGCGCAGCCCGAGTGACGTCAGCACGCGAGGATCGGCGCATCCGCCGCCAAGCGGTGGCAGCCCCGCACGCCACGTCAACTGCCATTCTTCAGCATGTGCAAGACACCCTGGCTGTTCCAATATCGACCAGAACAATTTCCCGTCGATTGGTTGAAGGAGACTTGCACTCCCGGCGTCCGCTCAGAAGACTACCATTGACTCCACAGCATAGACGTGCACGCCTGGCATGGTGCCGGGCTAGAGCGACTTGGATGAGGGAATGGCGGAACGTCGTGTTCTCCGATGAGTCACGCTTCTGTTCTGTCAGTGATAGTCACCGCAGACGAGTGTGAGACGAGGCGTCGGCGTGGAGAAAGGTCAAATCCGGCAGTAACTGTGGAGCGCCCTACCGCTAGACAACGCGGCATCATGGTTTGGGGCGCTATTGCGTATGATTCCACGTCACCTCTAGTGCGTATTCAAGGCACGTTAAATGCCCACCGCTACGTGCAGCATGTGCTGCGGCCGGTGGCACTCCCGTACCTTCAGGGGCTGCCCAATGCTCTGTTTCAGCAGGATAATGCCCGCCCACACACTGCTCGCATCTCCCAACAGGCTCTACGAGGTGTACAGATACTTCTTTGGCCAGCGTACTCTCCGGATCTCTCACCAATCGAACACGTGTGGGATCTCATTGGACGCCGTTTGCAAACTCTGCCCCAGCCTCGTACGGACGACCAACTGTGGCAAATGGTTGACGGAGAATGGAGAACCATCCCTCAGGACACCATCCGAACTCTTATTGACTCTGTACCTCGACGTGTTTCTGCGTGCATCGCCGCTCGCGGTGGTCCTACATCCTACTGAGTCGATGCCGTGCGCATTGTGTAACCTGCATATCGGTTTGAAATAAACATCAATTATTCGTTCGTGCCGTCTCTGTTTTTTCCCCAACTTTCATCCCTTTCGAACCACTCCTTCTTGGTGTTGCATTTGCTCTGTCAGTCAGTGTAGTACCTGATGA
Organism: Anabrus simplex; assembly: GCF_040414725.1. Lineage (NCBI taxonomy): Eukaryota > Metazoa > Arthropoda > Insecta > Orthoptera > Tettigoniidae > Anabrus > Anabrus simplex. Next base: position 861,600,299 of record NC_090265.1, on the reverse strand, counting down.
CAAATCTGTGCATGAATACCTTTCAATTAAAAAATAATTAAGGAAATCGACCGGTTAGATTTCATAAATTTTTTAACTTATATAGATTGGCAACCAGCCTCTATTCACACTAATCATAGGGAATGTAGAAGGCATCGGCAAAAGAAAAGCCGTGAAGGGGTGAAAATCAAAGACTCCCTAAGCCTCGTAAACCTAATAACATCGGGGTCGCCGGGCTGAGTGGCTCAGGTGGTTGAAGCGCTGGCCTTCTGACCCCCATTTGGCAGGTTCGCTCCTGGCTCAGTCTGGTGGTAGATGAAGGTGCTCAAATACGCCAGCCTCATGTCGGTAGATTTACTGGCACGTAAAAATAACTCCTGCGGGCCCAAACCTGGTACCTCGGCTTCTCCGAAAACTGTAAACGTAGTTAGTGGAACGTAAAGCCATTAACATTATTTTTTATGTTTAAAAAATATGTTTAGAAGATTTTATCTTGGTATTTGTAAATATGTTCTATTCGAACATAATATCATAAGTATGCCGTAACGTGATAATAAATGGGCAAATAAAACTCAACAACAATAAGGGCCGATGACCTTCCGATTTTAGGCCCCTTTAAACAACAAGCATCATCATCATCATCAAAACTGAACAATGAAGACAACTGCCAGATTTTGGCACGATATTTCGAAAAGTTTCTAAACAGTACTGAACCAAAAGCGAGGATAATGACAGAAGAACTCCAAAGTCGAGGATCCAGATACTAAACCACCAGATACGTATGAGATTAAAGAGATTGTCATGTCAATGAAGAATCATAAGGCAGCGCGGGAAGATTCAATCGTGGCAGAATCGTTGAAGATTGGGAACGAGCAATTATTTGAAGCCTTAGAGAGGTTGTTTCATAAAATATGGTCTGAAGAGAGAATCCCACACGAATGGCAGATGACCTTGATACATCCGTTACACAAGAAAGGTGACGAGACTGATGTGAATAATTACAGGGGCGTTTCACTGCTGTCCGTAGCCTACAGGGTCCTGTTCAAAGTGCTGCAGAATAGAACCCAAGAAAGCCGGCACATAGCCTACTCCTATCCAATAGCACCAAGGGGTCTGCTCACGTCTTAACGTCCCCATCCGGCGGACGAATCTCCATCGACAGCATCATATGTCCTCATTCCATATGAACACTGCGGAGAGGTTTGGAATTTAATGCAGGCTTTTGGCGCGCAATCTAGTGATTAGAAATTGTATATCACCAACTCCCTTGCCCTGCTGGCCAACATTCTGAAATTTTTTTTCGACCAATGGGACTAGAACCGGCTAACCACGGTGTCAGACCGTTTAAACTTCACCAGACGGGCTCGTTCGTTATCAATAATTGAGTTTCATTTATTGAAAAACATATTCACGAATTATTAGCTTTTTGCAAAGTGGGTGGGGGATTTCTTCTGTAACAATGTAAAATTCTTAATCGTGTCATGGGTAACATTTATAGCATCGAACGGCGACCTTCTGCGGGATTGGTTTATAAACTGGGCGTGATGATCTTTGGAGAACACATCACGGCAACGAACAGTTCTTTTCTATGTGGCCGAAGTGTCGGTCTCGAGTTAGCCGTTATGGTCCGCGCAACTATCGTTGAAACCCCCGCTCCCCCCCCTCCCCCCATCCATGATTACTCTGTCCATTTTCCAACTACCTCAACTACATTCATCTACAGCAATGCTCACTGCTACCCATCGCGATGAACGCTTAAAAAAGAGACCCTCACCTGTCGAGTTCGCCCTTCTTATCGGGAATGCCTCATTTGTACGACCCGTTCTGCGTGGCCAACTCGTGCAGCCTTAATCCCCCTCCTCTCTCCTCTCGCTCTCTCTCACTGCATTGTGGCCTTTGATTTTTCAGGAGCAGACTATGTCACCCTCTTCCGAATCAAACTTCGAATATCTTTCATTTTACGTTCAGTGACCGACTGTGTGCGATAGTAAACATTAGGTGCTCAGCTGTTGTTATGCTCGCCTCCGTAGCGTAATGGTTAGCGTTATTAGCTTCTCGGAGGTCCGGTTTCGGTTCCCGGTAGCCAGAAATTTAACAATGACTGGAGGGCTTGTATGTGTTTAAATAGGTGCAAGCAGCTAAATACCATTGGGGTGTGCCTAAAAAGAACTGCACCACCTCGGGGTTAAGAGGTAGCTTAAGGTTCTGAGATCAAATCCCAGCAAAGTCAGTTTTGATATTTAAGAGTACTTAAATGCCTGATACCCGCCGTAAATTTACTGGGACGTTGAAGAACCCCTTTCCAGAGTAAAATTTCGCCACTCCGGCGTTTCTTAAAATCTGTAGCAGTTGAAGAAACCATAAGCTTAAAGAAATTTTCATTATTATTATTATTATTATTATTATTATTATTATTATTATTATTATTATTAATAATTTCTTTACGCTTGTGGTTTCTTCAACTGCTACAGATTTTAAGAAATGCCGGAGTGGTGAAATTTTACTCTGGAAAGGGGTTCTTTAACGTCCCAGTAAATCTACAGTGGGTATCAGGTACAGGGTACAGAATCCACAAAATATCCCCACTTGTGCAGATTGGTCTTGCACCTAGTAACACCCAAGCGTAGCCTATTTAGAGATCTCCAAGTCGTCCAGTACTCCATATGTCCAGCTGGTAATTCTTCACAAGGTGTTTTCCGTTCAAGATGCTCTTTGGATCTTTTTCCAGTTCTCAAATCAGGTAATCCTGATGAGGGTCCCATTCACTCAAACCACGCTCCAATTGGGCTCATACCAAAGACATATATACCCTCTCCTTTACATTCTTACTACAGCCCCTAGCTACCCTCATAAATATGTGCATGGATCTGTACCCTTTATTTACAGACCCATTTATGTGAATACACCAATGAAGATCTTTCCTTATATTAACACCTAGGTACTTACATACAGTGCCTTTGCTGGCAGGACCTAGTGTTTACAGTGCACTATGTCTTCTGGTATGGGCTAGAGCAATTTTGTTACTTTCATTGATCTGTCTCAGCTTTATCCTTAGCTTTGACAAAATGAAAGTGACTGAGGTATGAGTAATGCTAGTAATGCCATTCCTTTTGCAGCCAGTCCCTGCTATGAATGGTGTGAAAATATTGCTCATAGGGTCAGTTGGTGCATGCATTTCAGTGGGCTTGGCAGACTGATGTGTAATAGCAACTTCTGGCTCGGTGAGGAAAGCAACGGGAAACTACCTCACTCCTCATTTCCCTAGTACGCCTCTTCAGTGATGCCTAGGCCATCTATGACAGCTGATGGCGGAACTGTTGAGGATCCAACCAGCCTTCGGGCTGAGGACTAAACATACATACACTTACATACAGTTTTATTTATATCATGTCAGAAGCAGAGTTACATATTAAGATGTAGAAAAAATGTCTATAGAAAATAAATAAAAATAAATTGTGCACCAAATGATCATAATCAAGCAGCTCATTCTCAGCACATGTGGCAGAACAAAGATGACAATCTAGCAGATGGGCTGTAGTCTGCACTTCACCACAGCCACACAAAACAGAATGAACAGAATATCCCTGTTTGTGCAAATTGGTTTTGCACTTAGTAACACCCAAGCGCAGCCTATTTAGAGATCTCCAAGTCGCCCAATACTCCATATGTCCAGCCGGTAATTCTTCACAAGGTGTTTTCCATCGTCTAAGATGCTCAACCCTAGTTTGCCACAAAGCGAGTCTTGCGTGCTGTTGTGTTCCTTCAAGTTTCTGTGTGGCCTTCAAGAAACTTTTGCGTGAACTTAACCGTGATAGTGCTGGTTGGTGTCCTTACAGTGGATGAGCTTGGAATTTTAATGATGTGGTCTTCTCCTTATGGGCTGCTACTTCACGTCAGATATTAGGAGGTGCGATTCCAGCAAGATAGTACAAATTTTCTTGCAGTGTAGGTCTTAGACAGCCTGTGATGATGTGACAGTTTCATTGGTTGCCACGTCTACTTCTTTGGTATGGCAAGTTCTGTACCATGCTGGGCAAGCGTACTCTGCTGCTGAGTAACATAGTACTAGTGCTGAGGTTCTCACTGTGTCTGGCTGTGCTCCCCAGGTTGTTCCAGTCAGCTTCCATACCACATTATTCCTGGGAGCCACTTTGTTTTTGTTGTTCATACAATTTTTTCTATAAGAAAGTGTGTGGTCTAAAGTAACCCCAAGATATTTTGGGGTCTCACAATGTGCCAGCTTGATCCCTCCCCATGTGATGTTCAGATATCTAGCGGCTTGTTTACTCTTCAAATGGTAAATACAAGCTTTAGTTTTTGTGGGATTTGGCTTCAATTGATTATTCCTGTAGTATGTGGTAAGATCTTTCAAAGCGCTAGTTAAAGCCATCTCAATCTCTTCAAAACTGTCAGCTTGAGCAGTGAGAGCAAGGTCGTCACCAAAAATGAAACTCTGAGTTCCTTTTGGCAATGATTGGTCATTTCTGTGGATGTTAAAAAGGGTTGGCACAAGTACACTACCTTCAGGTAATCCATTTTTCTGCATTCTCCACCTGTTTCTCTTTTCTGGAATTCCACAAAGAACCTTCTGTTTTGTAGGAGGTTTCTGATCATACAGGTAAGCTGAGAGTCATGTGTGATTTTGTAGAGTTTTACCACAAGGAGATTTTTGATAGTGTCATAGGCTGCTGAGAGATGCATGAAAACAGCAACTGTTATCTTCCACCTTTCAAAACCATCTTTGATGTTGAGTTAGTATGAGGATTTGTGAGGTGCAACTCTTGCCTTCCCTGAAACCTGCTTGTTGAGGAATGAGATAAGATTCAATTTTGTCCATCATTCTTTGAAGGGTGAGTCTGTCGAGCAGCTTATAGAGATTACATAGGTATGAAATGGGTCTATAGCTAATCAGATCATTCTTGTCTTTACAAGACTTACGGATGGCAATAAACTTTGCTTTCCTTCAAACTTTTGGTATCCTGAGTGAATGGACGCAGTTGTTCATTAATTGCAGGACCCAAAGCTTCGTAGTAGGACCGAAGATCTTTATTTGGTCAATTCGTATGTCATCAAGACCAACTGCCTTGCCATTTTTGAATTTATTCAAAGCCTTTTCGAGTTCAAGAAGAGTAAAAGGTTGGGAAAGATTGTTACTCTCCAGCTCACGTTGGTATATCAGTGGCTTCTTACTTATCTTAAAAGAGTTAATTATTTTACCATTTAGTAGAAGCTGATGTGCAATTTGATCTGCTTTGATATTGGCTTGTGTGTTTGACTGCATTAGCGAGACCATGGAGAAGCCTCCAAGCTTTCTGGCTACTCCTGTGCATGTTGCATTCTGATAGCAACTTCACCCACTGTTCCCTCTTTGCCTCAGAAATGGAAACGATAATGCTGTCTGCTGCATGACTAGTTTCTTCTCCAAAATATTTTTGATGATGGAGATTGTATTCACCTAGTAAGGCAGAATTTTTAGACGTTATTTGTGGTAGGTAGTTCGTTCTGCATCCTCTAGGAATGAATGCCCTTGAGCAAGTTTTCACTAAATCAACAAAGGAGTTGTAATTCTCAGGTAGTGGATCTACATTTCGTATCTTATCGTCTAACAAGTTAGAGAATTTTTTCCAGTCTGCCTTTTTGAAATTGCATCGGCATTTGAAATTCGCTTCATGTGTCCTTGTGATGGGAAGGAATTGACACATTATCAGTTTGTGTTGGATATTTGGAATCGGTGGACATACAGTTTTTGAACATTGTTGAATCATGGTTTCAGTAACAAAAAGGAGATCTGGATTATATCCTCTTTGCCATCTTCCACTGTTAAAAGTAGAAGAGAGTTTGTTTGCTATCATGGATTAGATAAATTTTGTAAGTTTCAGCCCAAGAAGGAACTGCTTCTCCATTTTTATCCTCTTTCCTGTATCCTCAAATATGACTACAGTTATTGAAATCTCAAATAATGATGGATACCTTGTTTTTGTTGTATAAGTTCTGAGGAGAAGTAAAACAAAAATCTGCTGCAGGGGCTTCTGTACATAGCTACCGAGTTCCAAAGAGATGATCTTGATATTATTGTCATCTGTTTGATATACACTGCCAGCATGGGACAACAACTTTCATTCCAGGTATTTTAGGATGTCTCCGATGTGTATCCCTATGGGTTTCTTGAATACACAATACATCACACTTCTTGTTTCGACATAGATCATGTAGTAATTGTTTTTTTGCATGTTGATATGCCTTTGATGCTAATAGACATTACAGTTAGGGTTGGCTCTGAAAAGTGCCGCTGATTTGATCCCATAATGAAAACTTCTTTGCTTCTGGTGTGAGAGAATCAGCCGTCTAGGAAATGTCCTAGTCCGTTGTCCAGGAGACAGTGATGCAAGTGCAATATACAGTTATAACTTGAAAACAATATTCTTTCACCCATGGATAACTAATCCAAATATTGAGCTCGAATTATTATTATTATTATTATTATTATTATTATTATTATTATTATTATTATTATTATTATTATTATTATTGCTTGCATGTATAGCTATGAAGTGTTACATCCATTTATTATTATTATTATTATTATTATTATTATTATTATTACATCATATGTACATACGATATGGTTGCTCTGTTTGTGAGGTTATGTCATGAAACATGTGCTATATATAAATATTCATATCAGTTCAGTTAATGTAAATACCTGTAAATTAATATTATAATTTATTCTTACCTGTATATATAAATTGTAATTCATAATTGTGAAACACACTGTAACTTCCAGAATGGTAGTATACGTGAACGATTGAGAATATTCTATACATTATAACCTATGTATTAGACACTCTCGAATTTTCAAGAAGATATTTTTTCTTGTAACGTATCTTTCTGGAAGCCTGGCCAGGATATATATAAGGAGACAATCGTGACGAAAAGTGAGTTACTGTTAAGTGAGTTGTTGGAAGAGAGTTATGGTGTAGCAAGAATATTTATCTCGTGTGACATGCAGTCGTTGTAATATAATATAATATAATATAATATAATATAATATAATATAATATAATATAATATAATATAATATAATATAATATAATATAATATAATATAATATAATAAACTTACGGAAACTGAGCTCAATGTTAAAACATTCCTGTTGCATAATCTCCACTACCTTCATCTCCAAAGGCATCCTCCAGGCTTATCTTCTAATATAAATTACATGAATAAATAACCCACCTGTCTTCCACAACTTCTCCTCTTTCTTCCTTATTTCTCCTCCTCCCCCATCTTGTACATTTGGTACATTGTTTGAGGGAAATCTTTCTTCATTCATGTCCCAGGCATGTTCAACACTTTGCTTCTCATACAATTTACCATTTTTGCCATAATGTCTTTCATGATAACATTTTTGGAACATTTTGATGTCTGCCCTCCTGATGAAGCTGGGAAGCAGAAACAAGGCTGTGGGAGGCTGAGTCAAAGACCAGTACGCTGAACATTTGGCTGAGAAGAGATCAATATAGATGAACTTCTGTTCATTTCTGATCACCCAGTATTAGCATAACGAGCAGCATTAGGTCAACAAAGCATAGAGTCTTTCACTTTCACATTCTTCATGGCTCTTCCCTTTCTTCAGCCAATTTATATGTTCATTCTTCAGATCTCTTCCATTTTTCCTGGTTGGTGTTAAGGGGAAATGGAATCGCCTATCTTCACAATGTTAAATTATGCCTAATATAGAGAATATTTTCTCATAAACCACTGCAGCCACAAATATAAATTCTTGACATTGCATGCAAACAGAAATCATAGTTTTGTATGAGTGCTATTCCTGAGTGAGATATACATTTTTTGTGAGTACCAATTTTTCAACCCTTTTTTTGAATATTTTTCCCTCTAAAACTCTCATTGTGGTAGATTGTGAAATATAATTATTTCAATACATCTGGAGTACTGTAGTGAACATGTACTGAAAATTTAAGAAGAATACAGTCAGTAGAATCTAAGAAAATGTTCCTTGAACATGAAAATTTTAAACTTACGGAAAACTGAGTTCAAAGTTAAAACATCCCTGTTGCATAATCTTCACTTGCTCCATCTCCAAAGGCATTCTCCAGGCTTATGGCACTTTTAACTTGTCTTGCTTTTCTGGCTAAAATCTTGATTGCACTGTCTACATTTCTGAAGCCAGCACAGCATCAACTGTCTGAGAATCAGCATGCAACCCTAACTTTTCAAGAACCTGATACTTGGTAATTTTCCCTGGGTTGTACATTGCCACTGCCTTGAAAATAGATTTCCTTTCTCTTCCTCTGCCCCCCCTCCCCCCTCCCCCCACTCACACCGCTAAACTACTGATACTGCCACAACACAAATTCAAAACAACTGCAATGTTTACAAACACACCAAGGATAACAAAATCCAAGATATATATAACAGAAGAACTCACATGCATGGCATCCACAATTATTGAAATCAACCTTTCTTTCGCCACGTATTAACATCCCACTGAAAAGTAGTAGCTTTGAAGTCACGAATGAAGTTTGACAGCTATGGAGTCATTTAAAGGTAAAAAATTAATAATTGATACGTATTGAACTGAGAATCACAATGCTAAAAAAAGATGTTCCACCTATTCAAATTATGCTGCATCCTTTTTAACCTCAAGAACTACAGCAAGAGTGCTCAAGAACATCACACTGCTTATGATCTCTACAAAAATTATCTTCACGGAAAAGTGTTACATGAACTTCGACAGTTATCCTTTAATGTGTGTTTTTGTGTGTTGATAATTGTATACTTCTTGCCACATTTTTTTCTATCGGCTGATGATGACATAGATATGTGTTGAAACCAGTCCCAAACATAATTAAACCTGTTGTGACATTAATTTGTGCAACAGTTTATCATTGTATTGAATAAGTGGGACATCTCTCTTTTTAGCATTGTGCTATGGAGTCGGCCATAATGCCATGCCCCTGTCTCAAGTAAATATAAAATACATAGCTAAAATTACTCCAGAGTTATGTTCAGGGTGTCATTTTGAAAATGAAGGATTAGAGAACAAATTAAGACAAAATACAAAATTTAAATTTTTTCACCCAAAATCTGATTCCATTTCCCCTTAAGAGAGGATGTTTGCCCAGTTCTGCTTGCTCTTTAAACAATAGTCACCGACACTACACAGTTAAAATGCTCCTTCGGAGATGTTGGTGGTTAATATGATGAAGCTTCGTATTTTAGTGTCATTTTGCGGCTCAACTGATGGAAGATGGTAATATGCATTTTGACTTGTTAGAGGAAGTTTCTCAAGTTTTTTCCAAAATTTAATGATGCAAATTGCATTTCTCATTTGACATTTACAGTATTACTTTATAAGAAACCCAACTTAACATTTTTTTGTGAATTTAATTTATAAGCAGAAATCTTATCTACAGTCTTGAATAATTTTAATAAAAGATATTGTGAATTATACTTTCCTGGATATGAATTTAATCATTGCTCTTACTCCTTTGTCTCCCTTCATAATAATAGGTGATGTCCTCACTCCATTACCATATGACTTGATTGACTTAAGATATGATTTGTGGGTTGCAGGCCATTTTAAAGATCAAGTTTGACATGGTTCTATAGGATATGCTTAATGATGATGACTTTACATTCTACATAGTACTTTTACTCTTTTACTCAATTTTTTTTTTTTTTTTTTTTTGAGATGCTGAGATGCCAGAATTTTGTCCCACAGGAGTTCTTTTTCTTGTCAGTCCACCAACACAAGGCTGATATATTTAAGTACTCTTATATCCACCACATTGATATCTGATTATTTATTAAAGTTACCTCCAAAAGTGCTATGTAGGTGTTTGTTTTCTTAGAATGTTTTAAAATGTTTGTTGTATAGCTGGTCTATTACACTGGATATTAATATCCTCTGGAAATTTGTGAGGAGAACATTGAAGTTGATTTGCACTAAAAAGCCTCCTGATTAAGTACAAAACAATATGAAATTATTTATTTCAGTTTATCATTATTCATTATTAAAATAAGTTAATAGCTTAAATGATGTCTTGAAGTCCTTAAAACTTTTAAAATACAATTGTATATCATCTGAAGTGTCCACCTCTATAGTGCTGTAAGCTGCTATCCGGTGGCCTAGTGTCAATTCCCAGTACTGCCACAAATTTAAGATTGGCAGGAGACTGATATACAGATTTTTTTTAAAAAAAGTACATAGAGGTCACTCCATCAGCATATACCTAAAAACAGCTGCAGCATTTCAGGTCAAGGGTATGCATTTACATTTTACATCTTTTGAAGTCAAATTTGCAACATTGGCTGTGAGATTAATTCTATATTTTTATATATATTTTTTTTATTAGTTAAGTTCTGCATTCATATATCTTAATTTTGTGTGGTTTGTTTAAGGGTTGCCGAGATGATCTCTTTGCTGCTGGAGGAATATCAAGCCAGGAACTACATAGCAGTGATAGCAACAGCACCGGCGATGTTGGCACTCAATCCAGCACTGGCATCTTCTCGTGGACACCACACTTTCAGAACAGTGCTTCAGATGCCTGAACTTACGAAGGTGAGGGAATCAGTGGGTGCAGTGGTGCACTTAAACAGATAAATTTCTCCTTCTCCACACTCTTAAATCGCAACAAACAGCCCCCTCAGCTATGGAAGACAATGCCATCATCATATCGGGAATTCTGTGAGAGTCTTAATAAACTGAAACCCAGAAAGGCACCTGGGCCAAACATTAGTCCAATGGAGTTGATTCAATGTGGAGGATTATCTTTAAGGGAAAGGTTGTCTTCAAGTACCTGGTGACCTTATGAATGCTACTACAATCACCATATTCTAGAGAGGTGTATGTGGCAACCATTGCAGTATATTCGTGCTATCCATAGTTGAGAAGCTTCTTGCAAGGATTGCGCTTAGCCATCTCCTCCAGGTTATCTCTGAGAAGATTCTTTGTGAGTCTCTGTGTGGATTACATGCCTTGATAGGCACAATTGACATAGTCTTCTGTGCCTGACAGCTCCAGGATAAATGCAGAGAATAGCAGCAACCTCTCTACGTAGTGTTTTTGATCTAGAAAAGGCCTGTGACTCGCGAGACCTGCTGTGTGGGCAGTGTTGAGATACTTTGGTTGCCCTGAATGCTTTGTTGGCCTGGTTCGAACACTCCATAATGGAATGTTTGGTCAGGTTCACCTTCAAAAGAACATCTTGGATGCTTTCCCTTTCACACATGGATTGAAGCAAGAGTGTGTACTTATCAGTGCTCTTTTCTTTGTACAAGTCTGGTATGCTTTGTGATATATCATGTACCAACACCTCTGGCACTCATTTAAGATATCAGCTTGACGAGACTTTGTTCACATCGCTTAACTTGTGTGATCATAGGATATAAACTTTATGGTTTTGATCCATATTGAATTTTGATCACAATAATAACTAAACCTATGTTGTAATGGTCTGCCTTTTCAATGCTATATTTTGGAATGTTTACATTACATTTTTAATCTAAGAACTGGTTCTGGCCTTGGCTGGCTATCATCAGCCGTAATACAAAACTGTTGATGCCTAACATCTAAGGTCATCGGCCCATACAAAACTGTACAAACGCATCTAATGACTTAAAAAAATGTATAAACATATGCAAATGACATTAAAAAATGTTAAAAACATCTGGGATGAACTACAGTATGTATACAACACGTAAAAAATATGATGAAATTAAAATACGGCTCTAAAATTCTTATACGCATTGCATCATGTTAAAATATCTTGAATATCGTATGCCGTCCTTGACTCAACCATTGACAATTTCCAACAGAGGAACTTTTCAGCATTATTCAAGATATTTTTAAACCTTTCCTTAGTGGACACCTCTCATAATGGACATCTTTTCATGGACCTAACGGTGTCTGCAGGAGAGAGATTTGACTGTATTTAGAAACGTATAAACATGAATGTTGTTTAAATACTTAGAAACTTGAAATCTGGAACTTATCTTAATGACGTTCTCTTTTCTCTCCATACTAGCACAGAATGCATTAAGTTGTTTCTTTTTCAAGCATATTACTGTTACCATATGTTTTCTTTTTCAGGTAGTTTATTACTCAAAATTAGTTTCGGCAGACTGAAGAAACTAATAGTTATAAATTAATTCACTTTTAGACTACTTTAAACCAAACACTCCAGGCAGTAAGGGCTGTGTAGGTGTAAACTTGCATTCGGGAGACAGTTGACTCAAACCCTACCACTGGAAGCTCTGTGGATGGTTTACTGAAGTTTCTCATTTGTTTATCAGAGAAATGCTGGGGCTGTGCCTTATTTAAGACCTTGGATGCTTTCCTCCCAATCCTAGCCCTTTCCTATCTCTGTGTGGGTGGAAAGATATCTGTGTTAGTGTACCTTTTTTTAATTCAGTCCATACATCTTCCTGTTTTCACTTTCTCCCTCTCTCTCCTCATCTTCTGTAACATACTTCTCACTAGCAGAAAAGGAAAAAAAAAAAAGGTGGGTGGGAGAAAAATCTATTACTTTTTCCATACCCTAGTGAGGTTGCAGGTGTGAACTGTGTCACGCATGTGAATTTGGTCTTGTTTGATTTTTTTGTTTCATTTTCATTTACTTTTGTCCATTGATGATTACTACATGAATGGTTTTGTTCAATGTATTTTCAAATATCCTTATCCGTCTATGCCCTTTCTGACATCAGCCCTATTTGGAAGGACGTATTCATTATTGCATGCTTGTATGGTGGTTAATGGTGTGATGTTTTATGTGTTGTGAAGAGGAGAGTGTTGGAACAGACACGAACATATACAAGTCCCATAGTCAGAGGAACTCGCCAGACACAATGTTAAAGTCCCTGATCTGGCCATGAATCAAACCCAGAACCCACCAAGTGTAACAACCCAATTTCCCAGAAACGTTACTCAGGGAAAGAGGGGTTGAAATAAGTGAACACGTGTTTCGGCTTATCCGTAGACACTCGACCATTTCCTAGAAAATGATTGTCGAAGTTTTCAACATGCTTTACGTTCCTATTATTGCGTAGCAAGTTCAACCAATGTGGTGACACAGTGGCTTTTGCTGCAGCTTCACAATTTTGCACCCCATATTCAAATCCTGATGATTTTTTTTGTTTCATTTTCATTTACTTTTGTCCATTGATGATTACTACATTAATGGTTTTGTTCAATGTATTTTCAAATGTCCTTATCCTTATGCGTCTATGTTCTGTCTGATGAATGAATTTTAAAACATCAATAAATGAATGAAACAACTTATTTGAAATTGTTTTTGGAAATAGGATCCATTTTGCATGGTTTGTCGCGAACTTATTGCCAAAATGTGAAATCTTCAGTTACATTAACGACATTTCTTTGCTGAGTGATATTCCCACCCAGAAATATAACTGTGGCGAACCTGTCTCCATGCAGTGCTCGTAGTGTGCGAAATTTGTATGTTTAGAATGTTTCTGCAATCAGTATCATTTAAGTGAATGTGCCGTATCTACCTGAAGCATTAATATAAGAATGAACTTACAAAACATTGTAATTCCTGGAAGAAGCACACATATAATAAATGCATAACATTTTTTGTGAAACCCAGTTGCAGTTTTACAATCAACATAACGCCCTTGTATCCACTAAATAAGAAACATTTGTGTAGTAATCGTCGATGGACATAAGTAGATATATGATGCGAAAAAGAGCATTAAATGGGATTTGTACACGGGGCGTAAAAGTGTGAAGCCATAGTTATAGCCACTGCACCACTGCGTCAATTAAATTTATTACATGCTAAAAGGCACATAAAACACATCGGAAACTTCAACTGAAGGGTCGGGGGAAAAAACCAGGTAAGTCACTTTGTCATCAAAATCGAGATATTGTTACAGTCCGCTTCAGAGTGATCATGCACATCTATTGAGAGGTCGGAAATGGAAAACAAGCAGGCGAGTCAGGAGAAATTAGCTCTCAAAGTTTCGTTGTTAGGGGAAAGAACTAGGGAAGTCGAGCACAAAATTAGCTTTTTCTCAAGTTGCATAAATATTGACTCTCCTGCTTTTTTCCCCTGACCCTTCAACTGTAATTTTCTTGGAAATAGTCATGTGTCTACTGATAAGCCAAAACATGTGTTCGCTTATTTCAACCCCTATTTCACTGATCAAAGTTTTGGGGAAATCGGGTTGTTACTGTGCACTTGGCGGGTTCCCCTCGTTAGCTGAAGATCTCGAATGCTGATCACTAACCGAAGAAGCCGGGCCAAACTCTCGTCAGCTTATCCCATATATTTCTAGACTAGCTGGAGCCACCCATGCTCATTTATCAAAGGTTTTATACACTTCTTGATACCTTGTAATTTTTCAAGTGTAAATTCCAACCTAGGATCGATTGGGATTAAAACTTCGACCAGCCGTGCAGAAAGCCAGCAACCAAGCCACTGGGCTAATCTTACCCCCTGAAATAAATTACCACTCGACTGTGCACTGATCAGATGAGTTACAGTGATATTCCAATTGCTCTTCAGTTAATTTAAACACCGTCTGTTGTGAAATTACTTTTAGCCATTTTCACATAACGTGATGACATATCAACTCACAAACAAACAAGCAAACAAACAAACAAAAATATAGTTAATCCTGTTTTCAATTTTTGTTTGCCTAATCCAAGTTAATACGTATAAGAAAGTAATTCAAATTTGCAGACAAAAGGACATTTTTAAATGATTAGTTTTGGGTATTGTTTGCATCTCTTACATACAAGGCAGGAGGACTTGTAGGACTATAGGTACGTAGAAGATTGAAAGCAGCATGACTGGAAGTTGGTTGGTGTCTTCCTAATTATAAATTGATAATGACTGTATAACATTATAGAATTTGTATTGCTGACTGTGTAAATGCATTTAGTTCTTAATATTAGTGGAGGTCTATTTGCTAAGTATAAATATTCTAGGTTACTAAATTCACTCTAATTGTTTCAATAAGATTTTCTAACTTGACATGTCATTGTGATTTTTTTTCTTTTACCATATTGACACTAGCTTTTGAGTTGAGGATGTTAGTACTTGTGCCAGTTTTCTTGTTAGCTAACTAAATTATCATACTGTGTTACGATAGTGCGTCCTATTTGACTATGAAAACTGCATTTCTTTTTTGAAGGAGAATTATTGTGGAAGTTACGGTGATAGATACATCTTTGTTCATGGCCTTCTTTTCGGTGCAAGGGGAGTGATTTATCAATTGGTGGCAAACATACTGTTTAGTTTAGGGATAAAGATAAAAACCTCTGTTCCTTAGTAGAAAATATATTTGCTGACTCTGTAGTGATTATTCAACAGCATATAATTATAATAATAATTATATAATAATAATAATAATAATAATAATAATAATAATAATAATAATAATAATAATAATAATAATAATAATACAGTAATATGGACATGTTAACTTGTGTCTTTGGCATCTTAACAAGCAGCAACATTTTGCAATAAATGTTTTATTTCTCATTGAAATGATTTAACACATTATTGAAATAATACTAAAAGCTCATGAAGTTGAATGAACAAACATTAGATCCTCCATGTAAATTTCATTAATCATCAACAGATATTCTGTTTGAGACAAATCATACTTTGATGACAAATTTCAGATGGACAGGCTGAATATCCTGAAAAACTTGGTCACTGAGCGAGATGTTTTGATGGATAAATCTGCTGACTTAGAAAGTATTGCCCATAAATGTGAAGGCTACATGGTGCAGGATTTGGTGGATCTTTATGACAAGGCTATGTTTGAAGCCTGGAAAAGAGCAGGTAAATTAAAGAGTAGGTTTAGAATTGCAAATTGATGTCAGGGTTTGTGATACCTACTGAATGTTACTGAATAATGCAATATTATCATGAAAACAGATTACAGGAGTTGCAGAAGTGGAACAAAGTTACTTTGTTATATAAGTGAACCTTTGGCAGAAAGGACTTCCATTTGCTACAGAGGTTCTGCTTGTCCATACTGGATTTTTTATTTATTTTAGTTGTTTTCCTGAAAGTCCATCCATTCACATATGTGTCTGTTTTTATGATAGATTGTACTTTTCAGCATTCAGTTCACATTGTTAATGAAATTATTTATAATCTAATAAATTGTTACCTAATGTTTGATTTTCAAGTATTTTTGAGCTGCCCCTTATTTTTGTGAAAAATCCCTTATTTTTTAGGTAAACATCCCTTATATCTTATATCAGAAAGTGGCAACCCTAACCAAGGTACCTCCCTGGTCCCTATTTTGTAATTAGCGTTGTGGGCTTATGTTGTTTCACTCTGTTTTAAGCCATAGACACTTATCCCTTGATGAAACTCAGAAGTAGAAGCACATCAGAAGCTGTGGAAAAAATAGAACCTCTGGGCGAATTGGCCGTGCAGTTAGGGTTGTGCATCCGTGAGTTTGCATCCGGGAGATAGTGGGTTCGAACCCCACTGTCGGCAGCCCTGAAGATGGTTTTCCGTGGTTTCCCATTTTCACACCAGACAATTACCTTAATTAAGGCCCTGGCCACTTCCTTCCCTGTCCTAGCCCTTTCCTATCCCATCGTCGCCATAAGACCTGTTTGTGTTGGTGCGATGTAAAGAATTTAGTAAAAATAATAGAACCAGAGGAACTGGAATTTATAAGGAGCGAGCCCATTTATGAAGATACTTGTGTTCGGAGATGTTGAGTTTGTCCTTATCCTTTCCTGATTTCGCAAGTGTCCTTGTCTCTACCCACACTAACCTATAATTATCCATTGTGTATGTTCCTAGCCCCCTTTTCTGTCTTTGATGTATATTAATGTACTATGGAAATATTTTTTTATTAAGCCTGGAAAAGAGCACACTACGCTCTATAGTCATAGTCTGTTATTCTCCTTAGCTATCTTGGCTCATTTTTCCACATCACATTAACCCACTAATTTAAACTGATTCATCTGCAATGTTTTTCATTCAGTCCATACATCTTCCTTCTATTTTTCACTCCCTCTCTATCGTCATCTTCTGTAACATACTTTTCAGAAATTTAATTTCTTCTCCCTCTTTCTCTTCATCATCTGTAATATACTTCTCAGAAATTTAATTTCTGCTGCTTGTATTCAACTTTCCTCCTTTCACTGCGACCAAGTTTCAGCTACATGTGTCATATGTGCTGGTATGTATTAAGCCTTGTAAATCTAGTTTTAATTGTTTTATCTTCATTCTAAAGTAGATTCCATGCTCTGTGACAGAAAACACTCCAGTAACATCAACCTAACACAATCCCTGTTGCATCAAAGTCATTATACAAATGGTATAAACCTCTTATTCTCTTAGCCTAAGCATTCTTATGAGCTCTGAATACAGTACCTACTAGCCCTCCCATTCTAGGACCCATTTTTACCCGTGATAGCTGTCTGCCTCGTGACTAATTATGGAAGATTTCCAGAAAAAATGGAAATTCTGCAATGGAATTTTTCTTCAAAAATGGTATTGAAAGTAAATAAAATATGATGGATAAGGATATAAAAGGATATAAATCATACTTTAACATTCAAGGGCATGCCATCTTTTCTTTCGTTAAATCAAAATGAATTGGAAGGGATATTTGTAGCTATGACGAATGGTATCATGTCAGAACTTAGAATAATGAATGATAGAATAATGAATGAAATTAACCCATACATTCAAAATCATTGAACAGAACATCTGGATTATTAATAATAAGAAGGCAATACTTTTTTTTTTAAATGTACAATCCTCCAAACAACAAAAACTGAGACAAAATAAAAAGATACCTTCACCTTCTTGAAGTTTTAGTAGATACTGTCCTTACATGGAATATCAGTGCAATTTTCCCAGTTTTGAGCTACAGTTACACAAATCTGTCAGGGAGATTGGTACTCGCCTTGTAGCTATATTTATTTTCCATCTGTTTTGAATTCCAGTTAAATATTCCTTTTCGAGATCGTCCAGTTACTGGTCTGGTTATCCTCTCGCTGGTAGATAACAACTTTATGAAGTTGATTAATCTTGGCAGCGTTACAATTAATTTTGAGTACATACCCATACATGTCCCATTTTTTTTTTTTTTTTGCAGTAATGAGATAGTTAGTGAATCTAATAACCCATATCAGAACAGAGTTTATCTCAAGAACTCTTTAACTGGTTTGAAAGTAATAATTATCTCATGCCATGCTGGGAAAGTTTGATTGAGTACATGTTTGAATCTGAATGTTTTTCATTCTCATTTTTATGGTGTTATTCAGTTTCAGAGGAGAAGACTTCCCTAACTGTCCTGGAAAACAAAGATTTTGAGCATGCTCTTGAATGCATGACTCCATTGTCTCTTCAAGGTGTAGAATTATTTCATGACTCAACTCGCTCATGGCAAGATGTAGGAGGGCTGGAGAAGGTGAAGGAAACATTAATAGAACTTTTGATGTGGCCATCGCAGGTAAGAACGTTATGAGCATGCTGAACTACTGATAGAAGAAAGATCATCTCTCTCTATGTTTAATTCTTACGCTTATATTAACTTCCACAGTACCCAGAA
The DNA here is from genome assembly GCF_040414725.1 of Anabrus simplex. Lineage (NCBI taxonomy): Eukaryota > Metazoa > Arthropoda > Insecta > Orthoptera > Tettigoniidae > Anabrus > Anabrus simplex. Next base: position 861,581,735 of record NC_090265.1, on the reverse strand, counting down.
CTGTATGCTCAGTCACCTCTACGTCAACAAAGCGGAATCCTGCTATATGGAGCTCCAGGTACTGGAAAGACCTTGTTAGCAGGTGCGGTGGCTCATGAATGTAAACTCAATTTTATTAGTGTCAAGGTGAGATTGACTAGATTTATTTTTATCTTTTTCTTTGGTGTCTAGTTTTCGTTGAACTTTTAAAAAATTATTTTATGCTAATTTTAGGGTCCTGAACTTCTGTCGAAATATATTGGTGCGAGTGAGGAATCTGTGAGAAATATATTTCAAAAGTAAGTTATCCACTTTGTTTGGTACTGGAGCTTTATTAGTTTTCTTAATAACTTCACTTACACTAACAGCAATTCCTTCCAATGTGACATATGGAACAGAGTGAGCATATATTGAGTACCTCATAAGTGTAATTTAATTAGTTTCAGAATTTCCATAGTAATGGTTATACTGGAATAGATATTTTATATTCATTTACACCATATTTCCTTTAAAGTAGCATCTTACAAATGAGGTATAATATGAATATGCACATTATATACACTGCCTGACAAGAAAAGTTGAGCACCCAGAAGGATTGGTCCAATATTATCCCATTTTGGTATACATACGTGGAACTGCCAACAGCCTTGTCTCTTTCATCCGATATTGTAATCAGTTCAATAAAGGCACAATTCTTTCAGCATATGTAGTTTCATTCACTTTCAACCACTCCTTCTGGGTGCTTAACCCATTGAGCCCTGCATATTTGTTGGCTTGAAACTGCGTTGGGGCTGGGATTATTTTGGAGGAAATACAGTGTTACTTCATATCATGAGAAATTTCTAACCTACAAGACTATTAAATATTTAAATATACATGAAAATAAATGGATTTCATACCACAAACTGCGGAACAAGGGATAGATTAAAAACATTTTTTTTTTATCGGCATCATGGGTCTGTACTCAGTCCGCCTGCTGAGCTGTAACACAGTCTTCTCCTTTCACTTTCTCTTCGATTTCCACATCTGTTTGTTCTTCAGAAGCATTGCTTGCACTATTAATAATATTACTACTAATTTCACTGAAAAAAAAAATGACATTCTTAATCATCATTACTTTCTAAAAGGGGTTATATATCGGTAAATTTCAATTCTTCACTGGCAGCCATCTTGTTTACAAGCGGATATCAAAGTCTAGAGATAGCCCACTTCAAAGTAATATTACCAAGCACACTATCAATATATATTAGCAAAGAGCATATAACATTGCAAAGAAAGTCACTACACAAATCACAAATGCAACTCACTCTGCCATCTCTTGAGGAGAAGTTGAATTACGTAGTAAAGTGAGACAACGGAACAGTTCCGTGGTCCGGCATTTGGTCCACCAAGATGAAGCACGGAACGGTTCCGTGGCTCGGGCCCAATGAGTTAGTTTTTTGTCAGGCAGTGTAGTATGAGCAGTGTGTAGGGAACCATTACTGGAAAATATTTTTCATTTCTTGTTTTAGTACTTTCTATTAAAATTTATAACATTTTCTAGTTGACTGAACCAGCTTTAAGAACAGCTGGCTCTTTCTACTAGTTTTCCTGGTGGGTATTATAACCTAAGGAAGTTGCATTTTTTGAACTACATATCTTATGAATGATAAAATTGAGAACAATATTAGCAATCTTTTGTTTACCTGAATTGTTTAGATGGAGGCCATGTTTTGTGTAACAGTGTCTCTCGAAACTGCTGCATTCAATAAGCTGAGTATTACGAAAATGTTTACAAATTTTAAAAATATCTGTATTAACTTTATCCACTTCAATATTCACACACGAGTCTCTACTCAAATCATGCCTTTGGGGCATGTTCACTACAAAGATGTTAGTGTGAGTCAGCTTCCCTAGTGTATATTTAAGTTGTGACCTTACATTCTTGGCGTCGTCGTGAGCTACGTCGTTCGTACTGCTGATGATAAGCACTGCATCGCCGCTCCTGAAGGTCCTAGTTGCTTCTTCTACGTTTTCCAGGACATTGCTGATAGAAGCTCCTGGATATACTTCTCTGGTTGGTGCTATATTCTTGTCGTTTATCACTCCCGCAATTCCCCTTCCTTGGCTATCACCAAACACAGCTACCTTTGCTGATTTAGGCCCAGCTGGGTCTTGATTCTGAAATCTAGACCTGAAATCTGGGGGGGGAGTTCTTTTGACACTCCATGTCATATGATGTCAAAATATAAAAGGCCTCTGGTGACATTTAGTATTTACCTGACAAAATTAATTAAAACTCAGCAAAAGGTCATCCAAAAAAGAGTTCTGGTTTGTCATCTGGTGGTAGAAAAAGGATAATCAAAATTGACACCCATGGACCTAAATGGTTGTATCAAAATGCCTGTACATAGTAGCTGAAACCGTACAATTATTATTATTATTATTATTATTATTATTATTATTATTATTATTATTATTATTAATATTATTTTTACTATTATATTAAGCCTCCGTGGCGCAGGCGGCAGCGCGCCGGTCTCTCACCGCTAGGTTCCATGGTTCAAATCCCGGTCAGTCCATGTGAGATTTGTGCTGGACAAAGCAGAGGTGGGACAGGTTTTTCTTCGGGTACTCTGGTTTTCCCTGTCATATTTCATTCCAGCAACACTCTCCACTATCATTTCATTTCATCTGTCATTCATTAATCACTGCCTCAGAGGAGTGTGACAGGCTTCGGCTGCCGGCACAATTCCTACCCTTGTCGCTAGATGGGGGCTTCATTCCATTCCTGACCTGGTTGAATGACTGGAAACAGGCTGTGGATTTTCATTTTCATTATTACTTACTGCATGGATAAATATATGGTCTCTAAAGGTAACAGCTGAAACCAGGGTTGAATTTTTGACTAGTATAACAAACTTCGCTTCATTATAGTTGGGTAAAATGAGGACAGTGTTGCCTATGTAGTTATCAATTAGATGAAGTGTCTTATTCTGTTTGAATATTAAAAGTCTCTTAAAATTATCATGCTAATTTGTGGTATATTCAGTTTAATATACTAATATTTGATGTGTTCTTATATATTTGTCGGAATCTTTTTCAGGGCCCAGAGTGCAAAACCTTCCATACTGTTCTTTGATGAATTTGAAAGTCTTGCTCCAAGGTGAGTTTTTTTATTTTTATTTTTTTTAAGACAAACCTATAGCTGTAGCATTAACCAAGTTTTCGTGATATTTAATAAAATGCAGGACATAAGGTGTCGTTAATCTATATATATAAAGTAACTTGTCCTGACTGACTGACTGATTCATCATTGCCGAGCCAAAACTACTGGGCATAATGAAACGAAATTTTGGGGATACATTCATATTAAGATATAGGTGCTCGCTAAGAGAGGATTTTTGGATATTCCATCGCTAAGGGGGTGTAAAGGGGGGTGAAATTTTAAAATGATTGTATCTGTATCTCAAAACTTTAATAGTTTACAGATGTAAAAATTAGTATTTAGAATCGTCTTTGAAAATAAGGAAACGCATATTTTTTTGTTTTCAGAAAATCCCAATAGGAGGGGTGAAAAAGGGTGATAAAGGGGTTTGAATGCCTTTAATCAGGATACTGGTACTTATATCTCAGAAAATGATCATATTACAGACCTGAAAATTTGTACTTTTGATTTCTTTTATAAATAAAGAGACACGTATTTTTTTAATTTTTGGAAAATCCAATTAATGGGAGGGTGAAAACGGGGGTGAATTTTTACAATGAGTGTATCTATATCTCAAAACGTTGAAAGTTTACACATGTAAAAATTGGTATTTAGAATCTTCATTAAAAATAAAGAAACATGTTGTACCGTTTTCATCGTCCTGATAACAGAATAAATGATGTCATACGGCGTTAAAATTTGCCATGCACGGTAATGAGATCACAGAGATTATGTAATTGAGCCATACATCTAAAAGTATTAAGTTAAATAGGCCGTGATTTCAGAATATATAATACGGACGCATAAAATCAAGGAGGCCATGAATGTGACGGCAAAGATGTTCATTTGGCGAATCAAGTTTGCCTAGGTCACGAAATTAGACATAAAGATATAAAGGATCCATGCGGCCGTGATAAAAAATAATAGAAAGTTTTTAAAATTGTTAAAAAAAGAAGTGAGTGAACAATAAAAAAAAATTTACGCAAAACTTCGAAGCAAGTTCATCCACGAAGAAAATAGTCATCGCGTAAAGAAGAAGGGAGATATATATACAGAGCAAGAGCTAAAGATCCAGCACATTGAAGAATTTTTAAAGTTACGCTCATATCCAACCTAATATCGAGGCGGAAAAGCAGAAGAAATTGAATAATATTTGGACAGGAGTCGGAATACAAACTGAAGGTCATCGCGAAATACCAAAACAAATTAGTCTTCTCATATGCTGATTGAATGAAAAATTAAGAGCTAATTTGATAATTTACTTGTTAAAGTCTGTTACGAGAAATTGACATTGAATTTCTGCTATAATAACCTGATACAAAACTATAATCTAGCTTCTTTGTAGTACATTTTGAAGGCTATGGTCGTGACATTAATTACGATGCTGGAAATGTTTCTTTCACATCTGACTAACAGCTACAACATGAGAGGCTAAATCGGAGATGGGGCCGACTTTCTGACGTAGACCGCCCAGCTGTTCCTGCTAGCCCGAGTCTTGAGACTACCGCCTGATGATGACGTAACGGATGTTGGAGACTATCTACGCAGCCCTAAGATGACAACATCGGAGCCTAACCCAGTCATCTAACATCGGCAGTCGCGAGTTAAGTTCCAAAGAATTATTTTATAATCTTGAAATTTATGTGTCGTAGACGTAGTATATAAATACTTGCAGTAAACATTGGTATGTAGCTTGTTATGAAGTTCTTCGTGATGAAATCTCAATCGATACTATCTTTGCAATGAGGTTATCCTAGTTGATTTATCATTATGGGAGTAGGTATTCTTCGAGTGTATATAATCAATGTCATGATATAGGAATGCTTAAAGTTAAACAAGGAGAGATTTCAAATGATGTTTTCAACCATTATGGAAATGAAACGACGTACACAATGTGATATATTCCAGACGTAACGTTTTAAAGAAGATAATTAACTTTTGAATTGCTTAGACTTGGTTACTATTACGACGCGACTACATGTGAGTAAATATTAACTTATTTTGTTTATAGATGTGTTTCCTTTACAGAATAACGTGATCATGTGTATTACAAGTCAAACTTAACCCAGAAATGCACCGCTGTAGTATATTAACGATATGTTAAGATGATTTGCCGCCTAGATGGAAATGATTAATGTTTATGTAGGAAAGTAAGGATTTGAGCGACTTGCTGATGTGGTTTTACGTATAATTATTCGTTGAGATATATTTATGGTAATGAATGACGCGGTATTATAATATTTAATATTGGTATATGGAGAGATAAATATACTTATGAATTTTTGGTAGTAAATACGATGTGATACTAACCAATAATGTTATTTAACGTATGCGGCATGGCTTAAAAATAGTAATGCAAGATATGTTGGGTTAATGATACATGTATACAATGAAATACGTCGCAGAATTCGTATGTTGGTTACTGTAAACTGTCTTCTGATTAAATCTCCTAATAAGGAATAAATAAGGGTAAACTTGTTGCCTTCATGGAGAATATGTCAGCGTTGTAATGAATGTTATCTGATATTTGGTCTCAAGGATATATTTTAATGGATAAAGCGACTTCATAATTTGAATCTCTACCACAGTTAAATAAATAATGTTACTAAATACATTCCTACGAATTTTATGGTACTTGAGTGGACATAGGTGCAACCATAAATCATGATAGGTATAATTTCTGATAGAACTACGATAATAACTGAACATTATACGATACCTACATTTAATTTTAGGATGTAATATGATTATTTTTACCAAATGACATGGTCAAACTAACCAATATTTTTCATTTAATGATCGATATATGTTTGAAATAGCCATTTTGAGCTATTATATACTTGGAACTTACTTGCAACTGCTGGCGTTACGATTTTGGAAGATATGCATTTGTTTAGTGACAAAATATGAATTCAATATCAACGAAAATAAGCATTTTTTAATAAAAACAAGAGCCGAGGGACTCTAATTAAACATATTTATTATGCAATTTCCTAAGGCTTAGGGACTTGGATTTTTTTAACCAATATTAATTTATCTGCTTACCAATTGATTGTCGTTATTAATATGAGATACTTAATTTCAAAGAATATTTGACTACATCCTCATCAAATATGACTGATACCTACGATTTATGTGATTATGAGAATTTTTCTTTGTTTTTATGATGCGGATAACAAGTATTTAGCAAGAGGATTAATTGAATCAGATCGTAGATAGTTTAGGTTTATATTTTTCAACAGAAAAAAGAGAAAGGTGATTGATGTAAATGACTGTTATCATATTTTCTTTTATGATTCTAGAATCATGAATAAAATTGTAGATTTATACAATTTAGAGGTTATAATTGAAAATAGGCTGATATAATTATGGCAGATAAGATGATTTTGAATTAATTAAAAAAAATTTTTTTTTTCTTTCTCGAATGAATGGACATGGACAACTTAACATCGATTCCGACGGATGGATGGTATCGCTGGTAATTTATTAAAAGGAAATGCGGTTTCCCAGTTGACCTCACGTAAAAAATACCATTCACAGATGCATTTTAATTATCCCTGAGAGGTGTCGCGTGGCAATTTAGGAACTATTTTGATGACAAATGTGACATGTGAAATGAAGATTGCGGCGTTGCTTAATGTTTTTTTTTTTAATGGCGCGGTCACTGATTTATTCATTGATTGATAGAAGCAAGTATAGCTACCGACACTAAGCATCGTTTTCATAAATGCATTGATCCATTCTACTGATCCGAAGAGATGATAGTCGGAGGAGGGGAAAATAGCCGGAGCATTCGATAGGTCGCCCATGATGGTGCAAGAAAATTATTCCCCGCAGGATGGTGCAACGTATTTTTTGGTTTTCAGAAAATCCCATTAGTAGGGGTGAAAACGGGGAAAAAACTGGTTGAATGCCTTTCAAGAGGATACTTATATCTCAGAAACTTAAGCTATTACAGACCTGGAAATTGGTGTTTGGGATCTCCTTTAAAAATAAAGAAACACATATTTTTTGTTTTTGGAAAATCCAATTAATGGGGGGGGGGGGTGAAAAAGGGGTGGATTTTTAAAATGAGTGTATCTATATCTCAAAACTTTTAAAATTTATAGATGTAAAAATTGGTATTTAGAATCTCCCTCAGAAATAAAGATACACGTACTTTTTTGTTTTCGGAAAATCCTTATACTGTAATTAGGGTGGAAAAGGGTGAAAAATGGGTTGACTGCCTTTAATGAGGCTACTTTTATTTCAGAACCTGAAGATATTACAGACCTGAAAATTGGTATTTGGGATCTACTTTAAAAATAAATACTTTAAAAATAAAGAAACAGGTATTTTTTCGTTTTTGGAAAATCCATAATGGGGGGTGAAAAGGGGGGTGAATTTTTAAAATGAGTGTATCTACATCTTAAAATTTGAAAAGTTTACAGATTTAAAAATTGGTATTTAAAACCTCCTTTAAAAATAAAGAAACATGTAGTTTTTGTTTTCAGAAAATCCCAATAGGAAGGGTGTAAAAGGGTGAATAATGGGTTGAATGCCATTAATGAAGATACATATATCTCAGAAACTGAAGATATTACAGAACTGAACTTTTGTACAAGGGATCTCCTTTAAAAATAAAGTAACATGTATTTTTTTGTTTTGGAAAATTCAATTACTGGCGGTTAAAAAGGAGTGACAAATTGGGATGAAATTTTTGAAAGACTATATTTACATAATACCTGAGAAACGTAAAATGTTACAGACGTAAAAAGTGATATTTGGAATCTCCTGTAAATGTAAAGAAACATAGGTGATTTGTTTTTGGAAACTCCATTTAAGGGGAACTAAAAACGGGGTGAAATTTTAAAATGAGAATTTCTACAGGATGTCTCAAAAACTTAGTATGTTACAGAAGTGAAAAATGGTACTTTTTATCTCTATTAAAAGTCAAGAAACGTGTATTTTTAGTTTTCCGAAATACCACTTGAATAGAGGAAGGGGGGTGGTAAAGTGACTGAAAATGGTGCTGAATTATTTTAATTAAGCTACTCATCTCAAAAATGAAGGTGTAAAGTAAGGAAACACGTATTCTCGAAAAATCCAATGAAGGGGGAAGGGGGGGGGGGGGAAGAATTTAAAATTTAATTCACTTAATTGTATGAGAATATTTACATCTAATAAAAACTAAAGTTGTTACAGACGTGAAAATTGGTATTTGGATCTCCTTTAGAAACAAAAACAAGTTTTTTGGGCGGGGGGGGGGGGGGAAATCATCTTGGGGGGAGGGAATTGAAAAGGAGTTGAATTCCTTTCATGAGGTCACACAAATCAAAAACTGAGGAAGTTAGAGTTGTTATAATTGGTATTTAGAAGATCCTTTACTATTAAAGAAACAAGTTTTTTGCCGGAAAATTCAATTGGGGGGGGGGGGGAGTGTGAAAGGAAGTGAAAAAAGTGAATTATTTTTATGGGGATACTTATATATCAAAACTGAAGGTAATAGATGTGAACATTAGTGTTTGGAATCTCCTTTAAACATAAAGAAACATGCCTCTCTGTTATTTTTTGTGGGTGGGTGGGGGGGGAGTAAATAAACTTAACGGCGGTGGGGTGTAAAAGGAGGTGAGAATATTTGATTTTACTGTTCATAATGTACTTATAAGGAGCCTCCGTTGCTCAGGTGGCAGCGCGCCTGCCTCTCACAGCTGGGTTATGTGGTTCAAATCCCAATCACTCCATGAGACATTCGTGCTGGACAAAGCGGAGCCGGGACAGGGTTTTCTCCGGATACTCTGGTTTTCCCTGTCATCATTCATTCCAGCAACACTGTCCAATATCATTTCATTTCATTTGTCATTCATTATCCATTGCCCCAGAGGAGTGCGACAGGCTTCGGCAGCCGGCACAATTCCTATTGTCGCCGCCAGATGGGGGCTTTATTCATTCCATTCCTGACCCTGTCGAATGACTGGAAACAGGCTGTAGATTTCCGATGTACTTATTCTGATCATAAACCGATCATTTTTTATCTTTCCTGGGTTCGTTTTCAAGAGCCATCTTTTTCTTCGGAGAACGTTCTTAGATTACAGTATGTTCTCCTGGCATATAAATAAAAATTTGAACACCTTTGAAATAAACGATACCGAGCTCGATAGCTGCAGTCGCTTAAGTATGGCCAGTATCCAGTAATCGGGAGATAGTGGGTTCGAGTCCCACTGTTGACAGCCTTGAAGATGGTTTTCTGTGGTTTCCCATTTTCACACCAGGCAAATGCCGGAGCTGTACCATAATTAAGGCCACGGCCGCTTCCTTCCAACTCCTAGGCCTTTCCTATCCCATCGTCGCAATAAGACCTATCTGTGTCAGTGCGATGTAAAGCAAAAAAAAAAAAAAAAAGATAGGAATGAGATTGACCGTCCAATTGTTCGCCTCTATAATAAGGTCAACAATGCACGGAATATGTCATTCGTATCACCAGAATTCCCGCACATTTGGCCATGCGCGACAATGGTGCTGGTCACATTGTTAACAATGACAGTGGCAGCAGATGTAATTTACCGCCAAGTAGCGGTCTTGCAACTGATATCACCCACCCACCCTAATAATAATAATAATAATAATAATAATAGTAATAATAATAATAATAATAATAATAATAATAATAATAATAATGTTCTGGACCGTCGTCACATGTGCAGACCGCGCTGGAAACTGGTCCCGGACGGGTAATGACTAAGAATGCTGTCCAGCCGCGGGTTCAGTACCGCCAAGGCACCCAAGAGGACACCACGTCGGATCTCCTCAAGGATTTGATCCATATTAAAAATTCTTATAGAAAAAGATGGCAAAGATTTAGGGACCCAACTGACCGGGTGGAATAGCTGGACCTAGCCCGGGAAGTAGGAGATCGATTGCTGGAAAGAAAGATTGAAAAATTGGAAGAAACTTGCCGTAATCTATTAGAAAACGAGTCAGATCGCGAATTTTGGCGGATTCTCTCAGATAACCGGTCAGATCGCACATTTTGGCGGATTATATATAAAAATTTAAGCATTCAATTATAAATTTCAGTATAATATCTAGGGCCCGGATTTAAAAAAAATGCATATGCGCATATGCAATTGCATATTTTGACATATTTTGAGGGTTAGTGCATATTCTAGACGTAACAGCATATTCCGGTATATAATGTCTGAATTTTAGGATAATTACAAGAACTACTAAAATAAATCTGTTTTGTACATCCCTAGCTAGTTGCCTATTTTATGTGCATCCCTCGTTAGTTGGTATTTTCGACTGTCTGTGTAACGGCACTTTACTTTCACAACTGACAATGGCAACAGATAGCTTAGGTGTGGGTAGGCAGGCTGGACTTCCCTGAATTCCTTTCTCTACCACAGCAGATATTAATCTCAGGCGGCTGGGCACTTGGTCAGGACAGAAGTATCTTCAATTCACTAGTTACGTTCCATTTTAATACCCTGCATCTCATTTCTAAAAGTGTTAGTTTTTTAAAAATTCCTACTAAGGAAAAGAGCAGCAGAAGAGATTTACTAAATCAGTGGGTGTCGGGTAATTGGGACTATTCAACAGATGGTGTCATCGTGTACTATCAAGTTTGCTCAAAGGAAGTGAAATGTGAAAAGAAATTTCAGCTTGAACAGCATTCAAAAACAACTGCACATATTAAAGCAAAGGAGAAGAAGAACAGCACACCACAACAACTACTTCTTACACAGGTAAAGCCCAAGTCCTGTAGTCTTAATACATTTTCAAATGATCTTTGTAGAGCTTTCGTATGCAGCAACATTCCATGGAATAAATTAAACAATCCAGTTCTGCGATCATTTCTCGAGAAATATTGCGTAAATCAAAAAATACCAGATGAATCAACTCTTAGGAAAAATTACCTACCTCCGCTATATGAATCTACCCTGGAGTTGATCCGTTCTGATATCTGAAGGAACTGTGTCTGGATATCGGTGGATGAGACAACGGATTCTTGTGGCCGTTACATAGCAAATTTCGTGGTTGGTAAATTACATCCAGACGAACCCGGTAAGCCACATCTTCTTGCTAGTAAAATACTAGAGAAAACCAGCCATAGCACAATAGCAAGATTTGTAAATGATTCTCTGCGGCTATTGTGGCCATCTGAAATTGAGACTAATTGTTGTAAAGTGCTTGTACTGCTCACAGATGCAGCTTCGTATATGTTGAAAGCAGCAAAGGCCCTCCAAGTATTTTATCCAAAACTCATACACGTAACCTGTTTAGCGCACGGATTACACCGCATTGCAGAAAATACGCGCACAGTTTCCAGCTGTTAACAATTTAATTGGATGTGGGAAGAAACTGTTTCTGAAAGCACCAGCTCGTGTCCAGCACTACAAAGATTGTCTACCTGAAGTTCCTTTGCCACCTGAACCTGTCCTGACTAGGTGGGGGACATGGTTATCTGCAGTATCATTTTATCAGGAACATTTTAATGAAGTGAAAGAAGTGGTTACAAAACTTGAAGATGAGCATATTGTGTGTGTCTGTGATGCAAAAGGTGTGTTTGAAACCGCTACTGTTTATCAAGATGTGAATTTCATTCATGCACATTTTTCTAAACTTCCAAAAGCCATTGAGAGCTTAGAATCTTCTGGTACTCCCCTCCATGAATCACTTGATCTCGTTGAAAAAACTGCATCTTCGTTGAATTACGCTCCAGGCGAAATTGGAGAGAAGATTAAATGCAAGTTAGAAAAGGTGTTGAATTCGAACCCAGGACTGAAGAAGATCAAGTTAATTAGTCAATACTTGAGTGGAACTAGGGTATCCTTGCCAGATGTATGCTCCGAAACGTTGGTGCCCATGTATAAGTACTGTCCAATTACGTCAGTTGATGTAGAATGATCATTTTTAGCCTATAAACTCATTTTGACGGACAACAGAGATAGTTTGTCTCCAGAAAACATTGAAAGACTACTAGTTACCTATTGTGATGCTTCTTTTTGCAATGAATGATACCTGTAAATAGGTAAGTGAATAAAATTCCATGTTTTTAAGAGCATATTTCCTTATTTTCCGTGCATATATTGTAACTTTTTAGTGCATATTTGCATGCATATTTTCAGGTTTTTTAGTGCATATAAATCCGGGCCCTAATAATATCGTAGCGATGCACGGGTATCTTTTTAGTACTGTAATATTTTTCAAATTCATGGGTGTTTTGTGCTATAATATTTATTTCATTCTGTGATTTTTTATAAAGTGATGGTTTAATATCAGTACTATATTTATGGTTTATTGACAGTAATATATTTTACGATATTAGAAAGATCTTGATATTATGTGTTCTCCACACATGTGAAATTAGATGTCATGAGTAAAATGTCACTGTTTTCTTAAATTGTTGTTGGATGCATTTTCAGGTTAGTTAAATGTGCTAATACAGTAGGTAATGTTTTTCCTTACCTTTTTAGTAAACATCTGATTCATCCGGTTTTTCTCTATAGTACACATTAAAAGACAAGATACTCTATGAAGAACAGTTAGCGTATTTTCTTTGAAATGCATAGTACATATACCAGTACGTGGTAGTATTTTCATACTGACTTAATTATTTTGAATGGCTCCTATAATTCCAAATAATATTTATATGAGGGATCTGGAGTCATATAGCAATAAGTTTAACGATCAAACATATATCTTCTGACCTACATAGGTAAATATGCAGTATGAAAGGGATGGAATTGCAAGTATATAAGGTACTAGCAAGATACCCGTGCTTCGCTACGGTATTGTACTGAAATTTATAATTGAATGCTTATTGTTTTAGATATATAATCCGCCGAAATTCGCGATCTGACTCGTTTTCTGCGAGAATCCACCAAAATTCCCGATCTGACTGGTTTTCTATGATTTTACGGCACGTTTCCTCCCATTTTTAAATCTTCCTTTCCAGCAATCGATTTCGTACTTCCCGGGCTAGGCTCAGGTATTCCTCCCGGTCAGTTGGGTTCGTAAATCTTTGCCATCTTTTCCTATAATATTTTTAATATGGATAAAATCCTTCAGGAGATCCGGCGTGGTGTCATATTGGGTGCCTTGGTGGCACTGAACCCGCGGCCGGACTGCATTCTTAGTCATTACCCGTCCAGGAGCCGTTTCCAGCGCGGTCCGCGCATTTGACGACGGTCCGGAATATTATTATTATTATTATTATTATTATTATTATTATTATTATTATTATTATTATTATTATTATTTATTATTATTATTATTATTATTATTATTATTATTATTATTATTATTATTATTATTATTATTATTATTATTATGTGTTGCTGGAATGGCTGATGACAGGGAAAACCGGAGTATCCGGAGAAAAACCTGTCCCGCCTCCATTTTGTCCAGCACGAATGCCACATGGAGTGACCGGGATTTGAACCACGGAACCCAGCTGTGAGAGGCCGGTGCGCTGCCGCCTGAGAAACGGAGGATCCTGATAAGTACATTAATAACAGTAAAATCAATTGGTCTCACCTCCTTCTACACCCCACCCCCCACCGCCGTTAAGTTTAATTACCGCCAAACCCCCCCCCCGCCCCACCAACAAATTTAAAAGAATGCTTAAGGGAGATTCCAGACACCAATGTTCACGTCTATTACCTTCGGTTTTGAGATGTAAATATCCCCATAAAAATAATTCAATTTCTTTCACTTCCTTTCACACTCCTTCCCCCCCCCCCTCCCTCCCCTAAGTGAATTTTCCCGAAAAAGTACTTGTTTCTTTAATAGTAAAGGATCTTCTAAATACCAATTATCACGACTCTGACTTCTTCAGTTTTTGATTTATGTGTCCTCATGAAAGGAATTCAACTCCTTTACACTCCCGCCCTCCAAGATGGTTTCCCCACCAAAACGCGTTCTTCTTTGTTTTTAAAGGAGGTCCAAATACGAATTTTCACGTCTGTAACAACTTTAGTTTTTATTAGATGTATGTATTCTCATACAATTAAGTCAATTAATTTTTCAATTCTTTCCCCCCCCCCCCCCTTCTTTGGATTTTCCGAGAATACGTGTTTCTTTACTTTTAAAGCAGATTGCAAATATCAAATTTCACGTCTGTAACATATTCATTTTTGAGATATTAGTAGCCTAATTAAAAGAATTCATCACCATTTTCAGTCACTTTTACCCCCCCCCCCCTCCCTCCAACCAAGTGGTATTTCCGAAAACTAAAAGTACACGTTTCTTTATGTTTAATAGAGATTAAAAAAATACCATTTTTCTCTTCTGTAACATGCTAAGTTTTTTTAGATATACTGTAAAAATTCTCATTTTAAAATTTCACCCCTTTTGAGTTCCCTTTAAGTGGAGTTTCCAAAAACAAATCACCTATATTTTTTTACATTTACAGGAGATTTACACCCACTCTTTACGTCTGTAACATTTTACGTTTCCAAGATATTCTGTAGATAGTCTTTCAAAAAATTCACCCCAATTTGTCACTCCTGTTTAACCGCCATTAATTGGCTTTTCCAAAAACTAAAACATACGTGTTTCTTTATTTTTAAAGGAGATCCCATATGCAAATTATCAGTTCTGTAATATCTTTCGTTTATGAGATATGTGTATCCTCATTAAAGGCATTCAACCCATTTTTCACCCTTTTACACCCCTCCTATTAGGATTTACGGGAAACAAAAAAAATACGTGTTCCTTTATTTTTAGAGGAGATTCTAACTACCAATTTTTACATCTGTAAATTTTAAAGTTTTAAGATGTAGACACACTCATTTTAAAAAATTCACCCCCTCTTTTCACCCCCAATATTTGGATTTTCCAAAAACGAAAAAATGCGTGTTTCTTTACTTTTAAAGTAGATCCAAAATACCAATTTTCAGGTCTGTAATATCTTCAGGTTCTGAAATATAAGTAGCCTCATGAAAGGCATTCAACCCATTATTCACCCTTTTAAACCCTTCCTATTGGGATTTTCCAAAAACAAAAGAATACGTGTTTTTTTTTATTTTTAAAGGAGATTCTAAACACTAAATTTTACATGTATAAACTTAAAAAGTTTTGAGATATAGATACACTCATTTTAAAAAATCACCCCCTTTTCAACCCCCCCCCCAATTAATTATATTTTCCACAGACAAAAATACGTGTTTCTTTATTTTAAAAGGAGATCCCAAACACCAATTTTCAGGTCTGTAATATCTTCAGGTTGTGAAATATAAGTAGACTCATGAAATGCATTCGACCCCTTTTTCAACCTTTACCACCCTTCCTATTACGATTTTCCGAAAGCGAAATATACGTGTTTCTTTATTTTTAATGGAGATTCTAAATACCAATTTTTACATCTATAACTTTTAAAAGTTTTGAGATATAGATACAATCATTTTAAAATATTACCCCCTTTTCACCCCCCTTAATTGGGTTTTCCAGAAACAAAAAAATACGTGTTTCTTTATTTTTAAAGGAGATCCCAAACACCAATTTTCAGGTCTATAATATCTTCAGTTTCTGAGATATAAGTAGCCTCATTAAAGGCATTCAACCCCTTTTTCACCCCTTTTCACTCCTCCTATTGCGATTTTCCGAAAACCAAAAAAATACGTGTTTCTTTATTTTTAATGAAGATTCTAAATACCAATTTTTACATCTGCAAACTTTAAAAGTTTGGAGATATAGATTCACTCATTTTAAAAATTCACCCCCTTTTCACCCTCCCATTAATTGGATTTTACAAAAACAAAAAAATACGTGCTTCTTTATTTTTAAAAGAGATCCAAAGTACCAATTTTCAGGTCTGTAATATCTTCAGTTTCTGAGATATAAGTACCGGTATCCTGATTAAAGGCATTCAACCCATTTTCCCCCATTTTCACCCTTTTTCATCCCTCCTATTGGGATTTTCTGAAAACAAAAAAATACGTGTTTCCTTATTTTTAAAGAAGATTCTAAATACCAATTTTTACACCTGTAACCTTTTAAAGTTTTGAGATATAGATTCACTCATTTTAAAATTTCACCCCCCTTTTCACCCCCTTAGCGACGGAATATCCAAAAATCCTCTCTTAGCGAGCACCTACATTTTAATATGAATATATCCCCAAAATTTCATTTCTTTGTCCAGTAGTTTTGGCTCGGCGATGATGAATCAGTCAGTCAGTCAGTCAGTCAGGACAAGTTATTTTATATATATAGATTATCATGACACAGTAACACTTAACCTGATTTGCTTTATTTTATATTCTAATGGGCACGTAAACTTCACATAATTTATGTGAGACTGCTAATCATATGGCCAAAGCATTTTGCATGAAATATTAATTAACTACTGCTTGTGTGCAGTTTATGCAAGATTTCACATGTCAGAATCTTTCTACTAGAGTATATTTAATTGGTTATTTTGAGAGGGAACATATCCTGCTCTTTTCCCCATGGTGTGCCAGTTTTGGATTTTAAGATTTATTTTTAATTTTTTTTTTCATAAGCATCAAGTTTGCATCATGGGGATTGTTCAGTTATGATAATTTGAGAGATTCCTTGAAACATGAACTCTTTTAACGTTTTGTATGAAGTTGTTGAAAACATTTTTGAAACCTTTAAGATCTTTCAATATCTCAATGCATATTCCATGTGTGAAGGCCAACAGACAGGCTACAGTGGAATATCAGGTGCTGTTTATGAAAATGAGAAAGAATTTTTTCAAATATGCTATAATTTTTTAAGGGGTCTAAATCTCCACCCTAAGCAAAAAATCAAGGATCCCTAAAGGTCTAACAACAAAGATGTTTAGAAGTACTTATGTATAATGATGCGAGGATGAAATAATGGAATGATTTTCTTGATGTGAAACAGTCCGTTGAAAATTTATTTGTAAATTTTTAATTTAAATTTTAAGTGACTGTCTGTTCAGTTCAGAACTAACTAAACTTCACCAGGCAGTATCTTAGCTCTGTTGAGATTTTGGAGATTTTAACCGTAATCGGGATAATCACTCCTATACGAACTAATAATATTAATAATAATAATAATTGATACTCAATGTGAATAAGGAAATAGTAAAATGACGCAGTGGCGGAGATTTCATATCTAAGCTTGGAAACGTGACAGTAGCTATCAATACGCAAAATCAGATCAAATGCAAGGGAACACTTACAGGCCTAATAATCACAAATAATAAGGATTGAGGAAGGTACAGGATCCCTATGAGGTCCATAGGAAGGTATTACGTTATGGGGGAGAAAAGACTTACAAGAAACACCCTCTAGCTCAACTATATTAAAATTACCAAAACAAACATTACAAGAAAAAAGTTAAATGACATAGTAACTGATACTTAACTCACAAGCCAAATCTGTTTAATGACAGATACAAAGCAGCTAAACAAATGAAAACCTAATCAAGGTACTTAAATCACTTGGTAAAATACAAGTTTATAACTTCATAGGCTTATGCAGAATTACAATAGTTTTTGATTAAAAATTCAGGTGAAAGAATTAAAATTACAAACAGCGGGAATCTAGGGCAAACTCAGATACGTTAAATTTAAAACTTTGAAAATGACATTAAGCAAGAAAATAACGAAACGCAAAAGGAATTAAATTAAATCAAATGAAATCAGAAAACCTTGAAATGGCAATAGAAATGGCACTTACCAATAAGGAGGTAGGGTTCCCGGAGGGGAAACCCTCGAGCGCATCCGTACTCGGGGACGGTCAGATGGAATAGACGCGGCCTAATCGCATCATACTCCCAAAGCCGGCAGAAGACTGGAAAAGGCGCAATCACAGTCAACCAATTGGATGTAATTTCCACTAGATTCCTGTTCTTTTCGCCAATTGGAACGCCCGTACTTTTGGCCAATCCAAGTGTATGACCATATATGGTCATTTCCTGACTTAATGAAGCAAGAGGAATTGCAACACCTGTTTCAACATCAGTAACTGCACGTGCGGTATAGGATGCCTCAAAATTAAAGCACCTTACAAAAATTTTAAAAATCAGATTACAAGGTTACAATTTTTGACATACAGAATTTAAAAAATAATTTTCAAATAATTCTTCTAAGAAATTCTTCAAGTTAAAATATCCCAAATGTCTTTTCTTCGCACTTGCTGACATTAATTTAAATGATCAATTACATAAAATTTAAATACAAAAAAAATCAATTCAAAATTAGTTCTCGCATGTAATTTACATTAAAAAAATTATTACAAACATATTTAAATTAATATTTCTTGCAGTTACATTAAAAAAATTCCAGCAGAGTCCAGAGTTCTTATTTCTTCATTTCTCACAGTACAAAATATTACAAACAAAAATGAAATCCTGCTGTCCTTTCTTGCTGACAAAAATGCAATTCTGCTGTTCTTTCTTGATGACACACCTGTCACAGAGATGTCTGTTAAGACAACGTCAATGTTGATTGTGTCACTGGTACTTGGGGACTATGCATATGGTATATTTTTGTTTGGTCAGTGCATTAGTCTGTTTGAAGATGGCAGTATATGAAGATTTGGAGATTGTCTTTGTCCTTTTGTATTTTCTTGCTATTTCTCCCTCCTCCCACACTGACCTGTGATTGTGTTTATCCTATTATGTGTTCCTTTTAATGTTCATCTCTTTCTATATATGAATTTATTTGCACTTGTTTCTTTTATTTCTGTACTCGATATTGAATAGAATTTTGTTGCAAAGTACTTGAACTAACATGTTGCAGCTTCACCCACGATTGTTTTAATTGTAAAGGCTAGGAATTGTATTTAATAACGAAGTTCTCATCAATGCCAAGAATTATTTATAGTTTAATGTCATATAAATAAAAGTCAATTTGGTATTAAACATTGCACAAATTTACTATCTCTGTGTCGGTGCGACGTAAAAAAAAAAAGCAAATTTACTATCGATAACAATAACTCATAAAATAAAGAAATGCATTTAAGTAACAGATAGTTATTTTACAAAACGATATAATTGTATCAGGACCTTTTTGTTTGTATACGACATTGGTAGTCCTTCCTATCAGGTGCTAAAATAACTAAGCTTGGTTGGAGAACTTATTCAGGGGCAGGCAACATAAAATTGGCCATGGAAAAATAGTCTTCAATTAAATAGATTCCTGCCACCTTCAGTGACTGCCCTTGTGACTTATCGAGTGTCATTGCAAAACAGACTTTAAGAAGCAGCATCCTTTTGAACTCAAAAGGTAGTCAGAAAGAGCGTGTTACTTCTATTCGTTCAAGTGTGTATTCCGTTCAGCTACTGCTGTGCAATAAATTATCATAACTTGAAACGTGCGGAAGTAATGTGTTGTAAAAGCACAGCACAGTTCTCAGTGCACTAAGGAGGCAAGAGTCATCTCACGAGAGAATGTGTGAACTAAGTCAGACAGTGCACTTATTCTTCTATTCGCTATTGTATAGATAACAATGTCTTAGCAAGAATGGCATCGATAGCACATTTTGTTATGAAGTATTTGCTACATATCTAATTTTGTGATAGAATTTTTTTGTTCAACACTTTGTACATCTTTTAAGTCGAATTTCAAAAGATTAAAAAATTGTATTTTAGGTATTTATACGAATGTTTTAGTGCAAAAACAAAAGTGTATTTTATTTCATGGCCGAGAAAATAACTTTACAATATACCTTTGTCAACCCTTTGCACTCCTTTTAAGTCAAAATTTAAAAAACTTAGAAATTTTATTTCAGGTATTTATATAAAGAATGTTTTAGTGCAAAAATGAAGTAGTATTTTATTTTGCGACAAGGAAATAAAAAGAGCTACATTTCAAAAATAAGGGTTGGAGGGTGAATGAATAAGTTGTTCAACCCTTTGCCTCCCTTGTAATTCAAATTTCATAAAATGTAGAAATTGTATTTTAGGTGTTTTTATGAATGTATTAGTACAAAAATGTATTTTATTTTGCTGCCGAGAAAATCAAAGAAAAAGTAAATTTCACAAAATGCCCCTTGGTAAAGGTAAATTATCACCCTCCCTTGTTCAGCCATTTGCACCCTTGTAAGTTGAATTTGAAAAATTGCAGAAATTGTATATCAGATATGAAGACTGTTTTAGTACAAAAACAGAGTTTTATTTTATTTCATGGCCAAGAAAATAAAGAAGAATGCATTTTGAATATACCCCTATTTTAAACTTTCAGAGTCAAAATTTTGTAAGATCCTTTTTATATCAATCCTTTACACACTTATATGAACATACCCTTAAAATTGCATGTCTGTACCTTTAGTGGTCTCAGCTAGGTGTTTGAGTGAGTGAGCGAGTGAGTCAGTCGGTGAAGACCCTCTTTTATAGATATAGATTTTAAATTTTGTTATTTCCTCTGATTGCTGTGTTTACCCAATTGTAAGCCATCCTCCTTTTACCTTTTACTTGGTTCAAAAAATTCCCCTTGGCTTAGAATTGGTATCGTTAACATTAGCGTAAAGTAGACGACACCCTTTATTGACTCAACACAAAAAGTTCTGAATAATAACTCCAGAAGCTGCCATAAGTATTTTCTCGCCATCATGTAGATTTAGCCCTGGTTTCATGAACAGTTGTTAAATATACAAGTTTTTAGTTAACAATGTATTAAAAATTTAGCGTGTGAAGATTCTTTTGTATCTTTAAACTTTTCCTGAAAAATATTAGCTATATAACATGTTAACTCTTGCAAGAGTTATGAACAGTGCGTATCTAGAAGGCAGCAGTAGAACCAAGTGGCTTTTGAACTGGATCCGGTGCCATCTCCTAACTTATAAAAACCTTCATCTGATCCGCTATCAAGTAACCCACACCAAACCACACCGTTATCACCCTCTCTTGTCCATGGAATGCTGCCTTGTCCATAGCCCCCTTTCTTCCTCTCCTCTCTTACACCAAGGACCTCCACAATCTATTCCTTTTTCCTAAACTAGACACCCATGTTTCCCTCTTTTTCCATAGATTTCTAGACAAGTCCCTAATCCCCAACAACCCCATCACATCCCGACTCTGGTTACTCACCTCACCCCCCACCTCCCAACATACTTTAACACCTCTCCACAAACACCGTATTCTTACTTAACCCGCAGACCAGCCAACCCCTTAGAGCAGGCTGTGACTGGGTAACTCACCAACTCACCCTCATCCATAAACTGGAACCAATCTCACCCCCATCATTTATAGCAAGGCCAACAATTCAGATCATAACAGAAAAATTAAGATAACCAATCAGTTGGGCTCACCTCATCATTGACCACAACATATCAGTCTTCATGTCATATCATTCTGCTGCACTAAGCCATTATTATGTACCTTATACATTAAAAATTCTAAGTTCCCATGGAGGGAATTAGATATTTTTCACCAATAGAGCATGTCAAAAACATAGATGTAATTCCATTGTGGAGATTTATCTCCCGTATGCAGTTATCAGACTGTGCCTCTTATATAGGCTTCTGATAAGCTCACCTGCATGCACCCAGCGTCAGTGGGTAGGGTCTGACACATCCCACTCTGACGAGTCTAGTGTCAGACCTAAGACGAAACACTGGTTAATAGAGCAAATGCCTGAAAACCCTTACATCTGATATGCCTTATACATTACTCATGAAATTTGTCAATATACCGGTATATTATGTACATTAATAGCAAGATATTTATGTTTATGTATCAATAATTGTTTTCTTGTCTATATGTCTATATATATTTCACGAGAGAATTATTATTCAAGAGTGTCCGGCTCCATGGCTAAATGGTTAGCGTGCTGGCCTTTGGTCACAGGGGTCCCGGGTTCGATTCCTGGCAGGGTCGGAAATTTTAACCGTCGTTGGTTAATTTCGCTGACATGGGGGCTGGTTGTGTGTGTTGTCTTCATCATCATTTCATCCTCATCACGACACGCAGGTCGCCTACGGGAGTCATCAGAAGACCTGCACCTGGCGAGCCGAACTTGTCCTCGGACGCTCCCGGCACTAAAAGACATACGCCATTCCATATTCAGGAGTAGCCAGAGTGGTTCTCTATCCACACAAAGTAGCCTTGCTTTAGCATGAAAAAAAATGACTAACTGTCAGAATGTCCATTATTGTATGGTAATAATTCAGAGCCATCTACAGTTAAAGCCGGAAGGTACGCTTGGCAACGCTGCATCTATCTGTCAAGCGGGGGCCGAGAAAAAAGGGGTTGTGTCCGATTTTGAATGACTTCACCCATATTCACTACATTTAGACCAACACGATGATTATGATAAATGCACTCTCTTTGTAAAATGGTACTAAGAAAAACACACATCAGTAAATGCATTAACTGAAGTTAGAAATACACATTTTACATGAATAAAAACAAAACACTTTAAGAACAGTACTCACAAGCTCAATTACTTTGGAGTGTTGACAGCTTCCTCCGCTTAGTGTTTTTATCCTCACTGCTGACATAACTCGTGTTCTTTGTTTGCTTTCAGCACTTATTTAACACTATATTGGAAAATGTAGACAATAAACAATCTATCGCACCATTATTGTCACGTCCACAATGACGGCGTTCAAACCAGAACTGTTGATTGTAATCTGTTCCTAAAGCATCTCAGGATAGAGAGAACAGAAATTCTTTATCATTTTCACAATCTAGGTAGTCTTGGTATGCCACAGCTCTGCAGACTCACACAACACAGTGTGATGGCATCACTAACCCATCTCTGAAGTTCTTCAAATTAGGGATCACCTGTTTCAATACTCTGCAGGAGACCTAAACAAGTGTCACAGGTTATTTTTCTGGATATTGTCCTTAGTGTATACCCAGAAATGTACAGCATATTACCCCTGACATCTCAAAATGCCCACCAAAAACATTCACATGATAAAAGTGAGTCTAACTTGTTTATAACTTCCATATTGAGCCCAATATCATCTGTCTTGATGGAATCAGATTGTTCCCTTAAATATATGAGGCAAGACAAAGTGTGTGCTTTCACTGTTTACCTCACGATACTCTTATAAGATTGTGAAGCATTTTAATAGATTTATTTGTACACATTTAACACTAACACTACAAGAAGTGGTTCCTATATCATTTAATAAATATGCATTTAGTTGAGACCACTTTGATATTGTACCATCTGATAAACATGTCATTTCTTTTACCAACACCTGATAACTTAACATATACAGTGACATTCATATCTTGATGTACCGGTATTTTGAGTAAATGGGTTATATTTGGCATAACATCCATTTTCTTGTTTACCATACTCTACATTTCACTTCAGGATCTTTTCTTTTAACACTTTTCGATGACAAATATTTTGGCAAATTTGGGAAAATAATTGCAAATACACGAAACATTTTATTAATAAGCCAAATTAAGTCCGCAACTTCACAAATAATAACGTGATTGATTTAATGTCCCACAAACTAATTTTACAGTTTTTGGGACACGCTGAGATGCCTGAATTTTGTCCCAGAGGAGTTCTTTAACGTGCTAGTAAGTTTACAGACACGAGGCTGACGTATTTGAGCACCTTCAAATACCACCGGACTGAGCTGGACTTAGAATGCCAGCTCCACAGTCCAAGCTACTCAGCCCTGCTTAGTCTTCGCATTATTTCGATAATAGGCTCTACGTATGCTTATTCTATCACTTATCTTGTTATATATACTCGAATCTATCCCTGAAAAATTAAACGAAACACGAGACGAAGTTCACTAGACATCAACATACACAGATAGATCTGCGCTTTCACCTTGGCCTCCACTGGACGTTGCCAAACTTACATGACTCTAGCTTGTAACTGTAGTCGGCTATGTAATAATTCCATTACGGTAACAGTTGCCCATAATTGTAGCCTAATATATTGTATGTACCTAGATTATCAATGTAGCTTGATGTCAGTAATTCTTTCACATGTATATTTCAGAAGAAGTTGTGCATGAGAAGATAGCCAATATTTTGTTCTTCACTTACACAAAGATTTATACTTCAACAGGTAGCCTTACCCTAACATGTAAAGATTCATTAATGTGTAGTGTTTGTATGTAATATCTCCATTTGTGTAGTTTTTCATCATTATAGGTTAATATTATAGAGTATATATAAGAGTGCCAAACTTAGCTTAGCATCAACATATCATTCAAATGTGTATATCAGATCAAAGCTCTGTATCAGAAGGTAGCCAATATTTTGTTCTTCATCTACAGGTAGCTTCACCCTAGCGTGTAAAAATATCATACCTCCAATTGCACATCATTATATGCTTATATTTTCTTCTGTGTAAACAGCTGTCAGTATTGTATATTATTTCTTTGTATATGACAAAATCCAATTCAGCTTAGTATCAATATCTTGTCCATACTGCAGTGTGCAAATGGATATCTATGAAATTTGCATTTATGATATATGCCACTTTATACTAATATATAAATGAATGAGTACTTAAAATTATATATGTTACTCATAATAGTCATTGGAGTTGAATGTAGTAGGTGTACATTTCTATCTCTTAATACTAACAGCCAATACTAATACCTATTTTGTATGTATGTATGTTCATATGCATCTTCTCGTGTTGCCTAAGTCGCTCGGGTACAAGTAAATGTAGACACTAATATCCAAGTGTAGGTTCAACTACAGTATATGTCTGTACAACAGTTATGGCTGCATTAAAAAAAAGAAGGGAAAACCCCCTATATATATATATATATATATATATATATATATATATATATATATATATATTGTACCCGGAAATGCCCACACTTAGGGCCCTGCCCTGGAATGGGTACAGAGAGAGGTTTTCGTATTGATCATAAGATCAGAGTAACTAGCTGTATATTCTCAGATTAAGACGAATATCATCTAATAGAGTTGCTCTTCCTGTTGGCTTCTGTTGCGAGGGGACACAAACATTCCAGTACTGTTCACACATCACCATCAACATCCACCATGGGCACCATGAAGTTCTATCTGCAATCACCATCACTATGGGCACCATGAAGTTCTATCAGCAATCACCATCATCATAGGCACTATGAGGTTGTATCAACAATCACCACCCACTATGGGCGCCATGAAGTTCTGTGTGACTTATGCCATAATCCTTCATGGAAGGTCTTTTGGCGAAGATTTATTCGTCACACAGAATTCATTTGAGATTAATACCAAGCTACTGTATTCATTATGTGGTTTAATCCAAAATTTACACTCTCTTTTAGTGGAGCCCACAAGCAAAGTTATTAAATGACAATTTAAACACAGTAAGACTATTCATAAAATATTTACAAGTCTGGGTGAGTGACACTGATATTTGACATTTATTGAAAGTTATTCAATGCTCCACTGTTTGTATAGTTGGAGTTACAAATGTATAGAGTTTTTAACGCAATCTACATAATTGTTTGAACACTTGACACTGTTCTACAAACACAAAGTCTTTAAGTGTTGCTGTGAAACTTATTCTAAAACTCCATGTAGAAAAAAATTCCACGTTTTAAATATTCACACCACAGAAATAAAGACAAGATGCTAAACACTATCTTTGGAAATTATTTTAACATTCAGCATAGAAGAAAAGTACATGTTTTAAATGTTCATGCCACAGAAATAAATACAAGTCTCTGAACACTGCCTTTACGAATTATTGTTACACATATGACTGTCATATGTCCGTTAAAGTCCGTAGACTTCATAAATCGACATTGCAGATCGCTCACTTCGTATCTCAGGCACTAAGTACACAGTTCAAAAAAATTAGGGGAACATGTTTTTGAACATATGCCATGCTCCACAAAACAATACCTCACACCCAGGTATATTACCAACTAAACCTTTATTCTTTACCGTTAAAGTATACAAAAGAACATCGATGGATTCGCGTTCATTGTCAGAACACAAACAGAAATTTCAAAATAGGGGTGAAAACAAAGTGATAACAGTCCTCCAGGGTGGATTTTTGTCACAGTTGGAGAGCTTCAGTATGGTGTATGTCTTCCACGAGCATTTATCATAGCTTGGCACCTACGTGGCATGCTCCGTATAAGTCGACGGAGGTCACGTTGCGGTATCAGTTCCCATGCTTCAATGAGAGCCTTTTCGAGGTCTTGGAGGATCTGTGGTGGAACAGGACACCCACGAACACTTCTGTCAAGCCTATCCCACACATGCTCGATGAGATTAAGGTCGGGGCTCACTGCTGGCCATTCCATTTCTTGAATGTCCAGTTCTCGCAAGACAGCTCTGGTGATGCACGCTACATGAGCCCTGGCATTGTCATGCATGAGTACGAATTCAGGGCCAACACCGTATGCAGCAACCAACATATGCTATAGCAGTATCTGCTCGATGTACCCCGCAGCGGTAAGATTACCACGGACAAATACTAGATCCATATGGCCATCAATACTGATGCCACCCCATACCATCACAGAACCTTCTCCGAATTGGTTGCCTTCCTGGACAACATTTGGCATGTACTGCTCACCACGGGGTCTCCATATATGTTGACGTCCATCACGCTGTGCCAGGGGAAATCTGGACTCGTCTGTGAACAACAAAGGTCCCCATTGGCGAAGTTGCCAGTTGACATGGGTACGGGCAAACAGAAGGCGAGCTGCGCGATGTTGCTGTGTTAAACAGGGCACTCAAACAAGACGTCTGGGTCGTAAGGACACTTCTCTTAACCTGTTTCTTACTGTCTGGTCAGAGACCGTGACTCCAGTGACCCTCCTGAGGTCTTGTTGCAGTTCTCTGGCAGTTGCTAAACGACGCCGCCGCAACGCACAGATGGTCAGATATCTGTCATCTTATGGGGTTGTCATGCGTTCACGAACTTGTCCAACCCTCCTTGTGAACTGGCCTGTCTCATTGCAGCGATTCCACAAGCATTGAGTAACTGACGTCGAGACATTGAGATCCACAGTAACACGACGAAAAGTCCATCCTTCCTGGATCAAAGTGACAACCCTTGCGACTTGATCCTCGTTAAGATGTCTCGTAGGATGTGCTGGTTTACGTACATGCTCAAATGACCGCAGTAGTCTGTGTACCTCACAATGACACACAGACGCACCGCTATTCACTTTGTTTTGAGGGGTCACCTGACACTTTAATGCATGGCTACGCCTACAGATGGAGTATAACTTCGGTTTGACAAACCCTGAGTAGCTGAGTTCTCAAAGTATGCTGTACAACCATTGGAACCCCATCTACCAAATTAATGTTCACATACCAGACACTACAAAACATGTTCCCCTAATTTTTTTGAACTGTCTAGTTAGGTGAACAGCTGTCTCTTATAGAGTCTCACCTCAGCAGTGTGGCTGACAGGTGAGAGGTGACTAGGACTGCTTTGTGCCTGGCTTACATAGCAAGGCAACAGGTGGCTTGAACCAATCATCACGCATTTATTTATATTGCATCAGATATCATTTATCATTAATCGTGAGGCATAGGACTTTGATTATTTTAATGTTGTTATTCCTTTTTGTCTTGTGTAGTTGCACTTATTACCAGTGTATATTTTATTCTATTCTGATTTAAAGATGTATTAAAATAAATGTGATATGAGTTGGCTCTGAGTGATGTGGAGCATGACATCAGCCAGAAGTGGTGAGGCATATGTTAGTCATTGCACATTGTAGCTTTTTTGGCTGTTGTACTTCAAATCACTGGGAATAATTTCCATTTGTTGCTCACAATAATTGCCGAACCAGCATTACTGGTATAAGTTAATACGTATGTTATTCAAATAATAGTCATTGTAGTGGAATAGTAGGAGTACATTTCTGTCCGGTAATACTAACGACCAATACTAATATTTTGTATGTATATTATATATATTCGTATGTATCTTCTCGTGTTGCCTAAGTCACTCCTGTACAAGTAAATGTAGATACCAGTTCCCAAGAGTAGGTTTAACTATATGTCTAAACAATAATCATAGTTGTATAAAAGTAAATAAAATGTTCAAAAATTATTTGTCTTGTCAAACATATTGCTACAATTCATTTATATGTGTAAATCTTAAGTAGTCAACACTAATACTATAATTACCCATTGTCTCATCCTGGTAAATTATATGTAGTAAAGTTCGCTTGTCTGTGTCACCCCTTTCCACTTAAGCCAAGACACTTCCACCCCTCTCACCTATCCATATCTTCTCCTTAACCACACCCAATGTCCTGGTCAGGGGGATGGCATTGTCCTCTCTGCATGTCTCCCCCCCCCCTTCACCTTCAGGTTGGGGATGAACACGTCGATGAATGTACATCTGTTGCAACACCAAGTAGAGTAGGCTTTGGCTTAACAGGGATTAACTTTGGCTAGCCTTACAGTTCTACATTTGGGAGGAAGAGGGGCTGGTCTCCACCATCAGCTGTCCTGAGAATGGTTTTCTGTGGTTTTCCATTTTCCTGTTCTAAGGCGAATGCTTGGGCAGATCCTTTTATAGGCCATACTTGCACCCACCTCACCGTTCTCTGAATCACAAACCATCATGCCGCATCTACTGGCCTGAGAGGGGGCATAACCCTCTAGGAGGCCTGCCGTACCCCTTCAGAGTGTGAAATGAAAACATTGAGTGGTAGTAGTCTAATGCAATATTGTTTTGACTTTGAATACAGCTGTAAAACATGGCAAGTGAAATCGGCATAAACAGGTTGTCTCAACATATGAATATTTTGAATCTCGGACCCAGCTAAGAATGGTAGTCTTTTACAGACCTCTATAATTCTTCCCACACTGTTCAGGGCCTTTTTTAATTTGTCTTCACTTCAAAACATGCTCAGATATGGGAGTTATTAAATATTATAGTCTCATTTACAGAACCTGGCCGCAACTAATCTGTGATCTAGAGATTACGATCATTAATCACTTGAACTTTAATAGAAAAGTATTCCTTCTGATTGCAGTATATTTCAGCTCTATTGCCACCAGGTGATTGGATTCTTGTGAGTGTACTATCTATTGTACCGAAAACATCAGCAAAATGGTTTATTTCATAGAGGTTGTAGATAATCTGTTGACGTTCTTCTGTTGAAGGAAATACTTCATAAATTTCTCATGGATACTATCGCTGCAGAAACTCTGCTAACAATTCTACTAACTGGAAGCTTTTGAAATAGTAGCATTGTCTCAAAACATTATGTGAAAACTTGTTGACACCTGTGTCAGCTCATCTGGCAAGTAGTGAGTAACAGAACACCTTTATAAGATCATGCTTTTACCGGGCGAGTTGGCCGTGCGGATAGGGCTGCGCAGCTGTGAGCTTGCATCCGGGAGATAGTGGGTTCGAACCCCACTTTCGGCAGCCCTGAAGATGGTTTTCCGTGGTTTCCCAATTTCACACCAGGCAAATGCTGGGGCTGTACCTTAATTAAGGCCACGGCCGCTTCCTTCTTACTCGTAGACCTTCTCCTGTCGTCGCCATAAGATGTAAAACCAATTGTTAAAAAATATATATATATATCATGCTTCTGTCACCAATAATATCAAATTTCATCATTTTCCTCTCTTTTAGACAATGAGCTAACAAGCTGATGTTTGCAGTTTAGAACTTCACAAGCTGATTTTTAGTGAGAGATTTGACAACATTTTAAATTGAAGCATGTATAACTCCAAATAGGGCGAATTTTGCTACACAGCCTTTTTTTAATATACTAAGGACTAAGGACAAAAGAGCCCATTTTCATTATGAGACAACTAATGGAAAAGCAATGGGAGTATGGGAATGATATGGTGATGACATTCATTGACATTGAAAAGGTATATGACAATGTCCTCAGGACTAAAGTTTGAGACAGTCTGGTGCAAAAAGGAATTGGACAGGCGGTAATAAGAATGATCATGGCAATGTACAAGGAATGTTGTAGTTGCTTGCAAGCACAAGTTGGCAGGACAAGTTGGTTCAAAATCACTGGTGGGCTGAGACAAGGAAGTGTTCTATCGCCAATCCTGTTTACAATAGTAATGGATGACATTATGAAACAGCAAAAGCAGCATATGGAGGAAGAGAAATGGACATATTGTTATTTGTAGATGATATTGTGATTTGGGGAGAAGACGACATGAATGTTGCAGAACAGTTGGATGTGGTCAACGGGAAGATTGAAGAATGTGGATATAAATAAGTGTATAAAAGAGTAAAACTCTTGTTATGACTAGAGGGGAGAAAGAAGGAAAAGGTCAGATTAGATTTGCAGGCAAGCCCCTGGAAGTAGTGGAGACGTTCAAATGCCTGGGGAGTGAATTAATGGAGAATGCTCGACTGGATGCTGAAAATTAGTAAGGGGATTCAAGCTGGAAGCTGTTTCTATCATACATACAGTACAGTAGAGTCTCGATTATCTGACTTAAATGGGACCTGGAGTACTTCGGATCACCGAAAATGTCGGATAATACGGAATAACTTTGAAAAAGAAC
The DNA here is from genome assembly GCF_040414725.1 of Anabrus simplex. NCBI lineage: Eukaryota > Metazoa > Arthropoda > Insecta > Orthoptera > Tettigoniidae > Anabrus > Anabrus simplex. The sequence continues at coordinate 861,551,179 of NC_090265.1, read as the reverse complement.
TAAAACAAACAGGAAGGCTATACTGCATTATGTACTATGTTTTACGGGGTTCTATTTATTGACTTATTAATTCAATTGTACAGTAGATGCAGTACTCTTTTCTTACTACGCCTGTAGCCAGGTGCAGACGTCTTGGCTTGGGCTGCAAGAGTTTTGATGTTAGCATCTTGAAATTCAGCCCAGTCTCATCACAATTAAAAATCTGATCACCGGATAATCCTTCAGCAAGAATTATTTCTTGAAATTGTCTTATAAATTTCACAACCTCATCGGATTTAGCTGACAGTTTTTCTCCACAATGCCGTACCGCTTTTTCCACCGATCAAGCCACCCAGCACTGGCAGTAAAATTAGGGTCCCTTTATTAAACTCCTTCTGGATATACACCGCCATTTCTTGCAGAATGGGGTCAGATATTGACAAGCCCTTTTCCTGGTTTTTAGTGAACCAAAGAAACAGTGCTTCACTTACTTTTTCGTACTCACATTTTTCATTGTTTTTTCTAATTTTCAGTGCATCACTTGTTGCTCTGGTAGAGCACCACTTTTCAATTTATTCCCTCGTATGTTTCAAGTCTCCCACTGTAACACGTCCAACAGCATAAGCTGAAGCCACTTTTTGGAGTGTTTCCCCTTTGTCCAGTCTCTTTAACCCACTCTACTTGTCTTCCACAGAAACAATCACTTTCTTACGTTTACTTGCCATACTCACGGAGGATATGAAAACTATAACATCCGCACCCAACCAATAATACTACACTGAATAATCCTACCGCATGACTGCCAGTGCTTGTCCCACAGTCGCACCCTCCACATCCCATGTCCCAGAATTGCATCCACCTAAAGTTCAAATTAAGACTACCAGTGTCGGATAACACGGAGTGTCGGATAAGCGAAGGTCGGTTGAGCGAGACTCTACTGTACATACATTATCATTATAGACCGTTATGACTTTCAGCATTAAGTCTTCAAGCCTCTGTGAATTTACTAAACGTTGCCACAATCCTCTATTTGCAACTACTGTAGTGCTATGGCCTCATTTAGTTCTATACCTCTTATCTTTAAATCATTAGAAACTGAGTCTAGCTATCGTCATCTTGGTCTCCCTCTACTTCTCTTACCCTCCATAACAGACTCCATTATTCTCCTAGGTAACCTATCCTCCTCCATTCGCCTCACATGACCCCACCACTGAAGCCGGTTTATGCGTACAGCTTCATCCATCGAGTTCATTCCTAAATTAGCCGTTATCTCCTCATTCCGAGTACCCTCCTGCCATTGTTCCCATCTGTTTGTACCAGCAATCATTCTTGCTATTTTCATGTCTGTCACTTCTAACTTATGAATAAGATATCCTGAGTCCACCCAGCTTTCGCTCCTGTAAAGCAAAGTTGGTCTGAAAACAGACCGATGTAAAGATAGTTTCGTCTGGGAGCTGACTTGCTTCTTACAGAATACTGTTGATCGCAACTGCGAGCTCACTGCATTAGCTTTACTACACCTTGATTCAATCTCACTTACTATATTACCATCCTGAGAGAACACACAACCTAAATAATTGATATTATCTACCTGTTTTAGTTTTGTATCACCAATCTGACATTCAGTTCTGTTGAATTTCTTACCTCCTGACATCAATTTCTTCTTTGAAAGGCTAATTTTCATACCATACTCATTGCACTTATTTTCAAGTTCCAAGATATTAGACTGCAGGCTTTCGGCACAATCTGCCATTAAGACCAAGTTGTCAGCATAGGCCAGACTGCTTACTATATTTCCACGTAACTGAATCCCTCCCTGCCACTTTATAACTTTCAGCAGATGATCCATGTAAACTGCAAACAGCAAAGGCGAAAGATTAAAGTTTTGTCTAACCCCTGAACCAAGATTTCATTCTACCATCGATTCTCACTACAGCCCAATTGTCAACATAAATGCCTTTGATTGATTTTTAATAATCTGCCCTTAATTCCATAGTCCCCCAATATGGCGAACATCTTTTCCCTCGGTACCCTGTCATTTGCTTTCTCTAGATCTATGAAACTTAAACACAACTGCCTATTCCTCTCGTAGCATTTTTCGGTTAAATGGCGCATACTGAAAATGTGATCCTGACAGCCCCCCTGTGGTTTGAAACTACACTGGTTTTCATCCAACTTCAACTACTGATTGCATCCTCCCTTCCAAGATGCCAGTGAATACTTTGCCTGGTGTACTCAGCATTGAGATACCTCATTAGTTGTTGCAATCCTTCCTGTTCCCTTGCTTATAGATAGGTGCAATTACTGCTTTGGTTGAATGTGAAGGTACCTTACTAACACTCCATGCTAATCTTATTACTCTATGAAGCCATTTCATCCCTGCCTTCCCACTGTACTTCACCATCTCGGGTCTAATTTAATCTATTCCTGCTGCTTTATGACAATGGAGTTTATTTACCATCCTTTCCACTTCCTCCAGCGTAATTTAACCAACATCATTTTCCTCCTCCCCATGAGCTTGGCTGTTCGTAACACCACCAGGATGATTTCCTTTTACGTTGAGAAGATGTTCAAAATATTCCGTCCACCTCTCCAGTGATTCCCTGGGATCTATTATGAGTTCACCTGAATTACTCAAAACACTGTTCATATCCTTTTTTCCCCTCCCTTCGTAGGATTCTTTATTACTGTCCAGAAAGGTTTCCCTGCTACTTGACCTAGCCTTTCCAGGTTCTTACCAAAATCTTCCCACGACTTCTTTTTGGATTCAACAACTATTTGTTTCGCTCTGTTTCTTTCACCTCCGTACAATTCCCTGCCTGCCTCGGCCCTTGTTTGGAGCCATTTCTGATAAACCTTCTTTTTATGTTTACAAGCTGCTCTCGCTTCATCATTCCACCAAGATGTTCGCCTTTCCCCATTTTTACACACAGGTTTTCCTAGGCATTCCCTTGCTGTTTCTACTGCAGCATCCCTGTATGCCATCCATTCTCTTTTTATACCCTGAACCTGCTTACTGTCTACTTTTCAAAACTTCTCACTAATCATATCCATGTACTTCTGTCTAATTTCCTCGTCCTGGAGATTTTCTACCCTTATTCGTTTGCAGACAGATTTCACTTTCTCTATCCTAGGTCTAGAGATACTTAGTTCACTGCAGATCAGATAGTGGTCTGTATCATCGAAAAATCCCCCAAAACTCGTACATTCCTAACAGATTTCGTGAATTCGAAGTCGGTAAAGATATAGTCTATTATGGATCTGGTACCCCTAGCCTCCCATGTGTAGGGGTGAATAGCCTTATGCTTGAAGAATGTATTCATAACTGCTAAACCCATACTAGCACAGAAGTCCAACAAACACTTCCCATTCCCATTAGCTTCCGTATCTTCCCCACATTTACCAATCACCCTTTCATATCCTTCAGTTCTATTCCCAACTCTCGCATTGAAATCGCCCATTAGCACTATCCTATCCTTGCTGTTGACCCTAACCATGATGTCACTCAATGCTTCATAAAACTTTTCAACTTCATCCTCATCTGCACCCTCACATGATGAATACGCTGAGACAGTTCTCGTCCTAATTCCTCCAACTGCCAACTCTACCCACATCATTTGCCCATTTATGTGCCTAACAGAAACTATGTTGCGTGCAATGGTATTCCTGATAAACAGCCCAACCCCATACTTTGCCCTTCCCTTTGTAACACCCGTCATATACATTTTATAATCTCCTATCTCTTCCTCGTTATCTCCCCTTACCCGAATATCACTTACTCCTAGCACATCCAGATTCATCCTCTTTGTTGACTCAGCCAGTTCTTTCTTTCTTCCATAAGGCCCATTAATATTGATAGCTCCCCATCAAATTCCATTTCGTTCCCCAAGTTGTTTCCAAAGAGTCCCGCGCCTGTCAAATGGGAGTGGGACTCCAGTACTCCCATAGGTCCGAGGCTTGCTTAGAATGTTCTGAGCTTGGTAAATTCATGAAGAAGGATGCTACCCTACTTACACATAGTCCAAATGAGAGTCTCTCCTCTAACGGGTTATGGACCACTGGTGGATTGTATAGTCCTAGCCGCCTGAGCACAAGGAGGGCCACGACTCAGAATATGTCCGAGATTCCCACTACCATTTCACTACCATTCCATAGCATCTGGTATCCCGAATTTCAGGACCACTTACTAGGCCACTCAGCCATTGCCTATGGTTCACGAACTAGGACGTGACTACAGTAACCCACACCATGAACCATATCATAGTGTATAAAACATGTTATGGGACAAAGATGTGCCAATGGAAGCAAAGGAAACTATGTACAAGATATATTACGTACTCATAACAACTTATGGAGCAGAAACTTGGATGATGACAAAGAAGGATGAGAGTCGACTACAGGCAGCCGAAATGAAGTCCTTGAGGAGTATGATACAGAAGAGTAGAAGGGATAAGATAAGGAATGAGAAAATCCTGAAAGAAACTGGAGTACAAAAAATGAATGATAGAATAGAGAAGAGCTGACTAAGAGGGTTTGGGCACATAAAGCGAATGAGTGATAGAAGAATGCCAAAAAAAAAAGGTGATAGAAATGCAAATGCAAGGAAGGAGAGTCCACGGACGACCACGATTGAAATGGAAGGACACAATCCAACACAATATTAGAGAAAGAAACCTGGACTGGGACACAGTGTTAGAGGAGGAGTGGTGGAAAGTGGAGAGGAACCATATTTACCCTACCCGGCTACAGCTGGGTAATGGGAAATGATGATGATGATGATAATGATGATGATGATGATGATGATGGAGAAGGAATTCAGTTTTATTTTTCAGCTCATTTTTCTCATTGTTTTTAGAACATTTTAACACATGAACCTTATAATGCTTAAGAATGTAAGAATTATGATCTAACATTCTGATAGAGTAGATAATATGTATGTTTGTATACAATTTTGTCCCTTTATCTTACCTGAAGATAGCCCAAAATAAGCTGCAGTGTGTGCTGATTATGCAACAGTTTTGCAATTTAAAAATTGTAAATGTAATTGTATTGCCGAGGTGGACAAATATGTTACCGTTTTTCCACTCCATTGTAAATTGTCAATACGGAATCATGATGAAATTTATCGTATGCAAGCATTGTTAAAATACACAGTCAAAACCACATAATTATGACTACCTGCTAGAAGTGCGATCTGCAGTGCATAGCCCATGAAGAGGGCTGGTGAAGCGGGTATATAATACTACTGACAGGCTGAATGTACACATTGCACTTCCTGCTGTCATGGGTAAGGGAAGCGATTTAACAGAGTTGCCAGAAGAGATGATCATTGGCTTTCGGGCCAAGGTGGGTAGCATTTTTGAAACGGTGACATTTGCGGACTGTTGATGAGCCTCTCTGGTAAAGGTGTATCGTGAGTAGATGAATGGCACCATTGGGAATAACCATCGTGGAAATTGCAGAGCTCCATGCACTGTTGATGTCCAACGCGAACGTTGACTATGTCAGTGCATGAGGCTGCAGCGGAACAGCTCACTGTCCAAATGAATCAGAGGTCATGCAGACTCATTTCTACTTCAACAGTTCAGTGAACCTGTCTATGAGCGGGGCTTTGGAATAGATGGAGGGGGGAATGCACTCATGCTAACACAGTTGCATCAACAAGAATAGTTGCAGTTTGCTGGACAGTATGGCAACTGGTCCACTGCTGATTGGCAACAGATAGCCTGTTTTGACAGTCATGTTTTCAGCTGCATAGGGTGGATGGGCGTTAGCATGTCCTGCACAGAATATTGGAGAACCAACACCCTGCAACCATTGCTGGATGAACACAAGAAGTTGGGGGCTGTGTTATCATGGTATTGTCTAGGTCCCATCATCTGTGTGGAAGGCACTCGTAATAAATTTGGTTAAGAATCCATCTGTGGTGATCACGTCCACCTGTTCATGATGATTGTCTTTCCTCTGGAGGGTGAGATCTTTCAGCACAATAATGTGCCTTGCCACACAGCTAGAAGTGGAAGAGCATGATGAAGACTTCATAGTTCTTCCCTTACCCCCAAACAGCCCTGATCTCAATCCAATTGAACACCTGAATGACCCCCTTGATTGTCGTGTTTGCCGTCTCCTCCGCCATGAACCCTTGAAGAGTTGTGGAGCACACTGCAGTCAGCATAGCTCCAGATAGCTGTGAAGGCCTGTCAGCATCTGACTGAGTTGTGACCAGCACGTTTGGCTGCTGTCCATGCTGCAAATTGTGGAATGGATACTTCCAGGTGGTCATAATAATGTGATTGTACTGTATAAATGGTTAATTTTGTAAAAATAATTGGAAATTTAGAATATATGCTAAATATTATTTCATTTCTTAATAATGGGGTGTACAAAATCAACAAATAAATAACGGAAATAAAAGAAAAAACAGAGAACTCTTTTTCTTTGCTGTTGTCTTATGTAGCTTTATACAGTACAAGACCTGTTCTTCCACATTTCTTTGGTGATCAGATATATAGTTTTAATGTTATTTTGCAAAATGTGATTCACTTTTATTTTTCATATTTAATACATTTTTCAGTAAATAGTTAGCTATGTGTGTGTATTATAAGTTTATATTTCTTAATATCCATCTTATTGAGGGAACAATATAATCATTTCATTATATTTATTTTTACAGACGAGGCCATGATAGTACAGGTGTAACAGATCGTGTGGTAAACCAGTTATTGACACAACTAGATGGTGTTGAGAGTCTTGTGGGTGTGTGGGTAATAGCAGCATCAAACAGACCGGATCTCCTGGATCCAGCTCTACTACGCCCTGGACGGTTAGATCGCTGCATTGAGTGTCCGCTACCAGATCGGGTAAAATTTAATAAAAACCTGAACTCCATGTATTGAAGTATTCCTTGTTGTTATCAGTCTTGTAAATTCTATCTGTTAATGAATAAGCAAATTAATTAATTCATTAATTAAACTACTAATTCATTAATTCTGTCATATGCTCATTTCCAAGTCTGAATTGTTCAGTGTATTCAAACTGAAAATAACAAAGATGCTGGCTAAGTGATTTTAGGTTCATGTTTTGCTTAGGTAACTCGACTCATTCGGAACAAATATTTCAGGTTCCCTATGGGAATCAACATCTTTATCATCTGATGGCCAGGCAGGCATCAATTTTTGAAAATGAGATAAAGTCTCTCATGGTGCATTGGCACTGCCGATGGCTCCAAGTAACCCATGCAGTGGCCTCCACGGTATGCACTAGCCATGCGTCTTGATAGGTGTGCTATTTACCAACTGATGATCCCAACTTAGCACACACGGGTGAAATGCTGGCAACCAGGAATGAGTTAGCTGGAAAATTTATACTGTCCAATAACGGACCAACTATATTGGTATTACACTATAAATTAAAAAAAGCCTTAAACTGTCTCCTCTTTTTCAAATGCTTTATGATGCTATTCACAATATTATTCTGTAATTTCTTTTCCAGTGTGTTGATTCCTCTCAAATAAACTACAGTAAAACCTCTTTAAGACATTTCTGCAGGTGACAAGGAGAAAGAACATGTTAAGCGAGAAAACGTATTGCTGAATACACAAATAAAAGCTATCCAACAGGAATATGGAAACACTAGATCAGATTTTTTTCTGACATGGCGGCATTTTCCGTTGTGTATCCACGGGTACAATGAAAACTATATCTGCCATTTCTAAAGATAATAGGAAAATATTAAAAGGTGTGAGAAACATGAGAGAACAAATATGAAAACCTTTCCTGCTGGGGATTGTAAAATAACAACAGTGTACTGAAAGGTGTGAAAAACACCGGACAACAAAAATATGAAAACATTTGCACAGGAACCAATTAAAATATCAAAGTATTATTGCAGATCGCACTCTTTCTAAAAACAAATGTTAGTACAAGCCTTGTATTTTGGAGCAGTGGGTTATTAAACATTATTTTCTGGTCACACTCTTAAGACGATGAATTGGAGGTTACACTCGATCATGTGTGACTGCGATTTTTGGCTGCCATTTTGAAACTGAGAAAACTTTGATTCGACCAACTTGAATGATTGAGCCGAAACTTGAAGGTGCAAGTATCAACTTTTACGCTACCTCTACACGCTTAAAGATGCGGGTGCCAGTCCACTTTCTGATAGATTTTAATTTTGTCCTCATTTTAATAGAATTTCATGACTTTTTCCGAATCTTTTTTTTTTTTAATGTCGCTTTTTCCAAATCCACAACTAGGTTGTTACAAGACAAACATGCCCCACGCTAGTCAACTTCACACAATTATGTTCCTAATCCAGATGTAGGCTATCAGGCGATAAATATTCGCTATCCTTCACTGTACCACTCTACACAAAATCAATTTCTAATTTCTGATGGAATGTGAAATACAAGCACAAACAGGCTCGCTGTGTTATTCAGCAATCTCGCTGCCAGCCAGCAAGCAAAATTGAACATTCCTGAGGCTAACGGCTTGTTCCCCGAAGGTGCAACATATCCTATGAAGTTCAGGGATTCAAGGGCTTTTCTCATTATCATGCAGCTGTAGCGACTAGCGAGGGCTCTTTCTTACCCGAGTTGGAAATCACGTTCCTTTCACAAGAAATGACAAATGACAGTTTCAGGGCTAGTAAGAATGTGGTTGTACTGAGCGGTAATAGCGAAAATTTGTGGCACAAGAAGTGAGGTATTTTTATATAGATTTAATATGATGAGAATCAGGACTTAAAATTTACGATGTGCTAAGCAGGAAAAACATGTGTATGAGGAACACACTAATGAGATTTCACTCTATTTGGAAATAGTGCCCTACAAACCAAAACCAGAAGTCTAGTAATTGGATAATGCTTGCCGTAAAAGTATGATAATACGTTTCATGCTCTTTTTTATTTTTGTTGTTGGTGTGATCTCATTGATTAATTACAGTAATGTCAGATTAACTATTTCTCCTGTTATCAAAAGCAGTGGTGGTTCTCATTGCCCGCACACTTTAACGAAATTCAGGCTATATTTAACAAAAATAGTGTCCATTTGATAGGTATTAGTGAAAGCTGGTTATTGCCATCAATTCCTAATAACATGGTTCGCTGTGATGGCTATAACCCCTGTTGCCATGATCATACAAATAAGAGGGGAAGAGGTATTGTTCTCTACTGTAGAGATGACCTACAGTAAAGAGCCGTGTCATTTGTACCTCATGGACCAGTGCATTGCCGAGGACAGAGTTTATGTTCGTAGGCAGAAAATACTTATTGGAGTGGTTTAACGATTACCTAAAGTATCTTACTTAACCAAGTTTGAAACATACTTACTTAACTTGCCAACAGCCCATCAACATATCATTATATTAGGGGACTTTAATACTACTCTACTTACAAAGAAATACGATACTAAGAAACTAGAAGACTTGTTTTCCTCTATGTGACTTGACTATCCTTCCCTCTGACCCTACTAACCATGTACATACTGCCAACATCATTTCCTACACCTTAATAGATCTCAAAGTGACTAACAACCCTCAGAAAGTGGTAACCCCTGGACAATAATTTCAGTGCCGGCTATGTCCACCCACAGTCTTATATTTCATGCCTACTCACTTCACATTCCAAAATATAAACCTACGTATATAACCTGCAGGAATATGAAAGATATTGACATGTATGAATTAAGGCATGATGGCTACAATCTTCCAGGGAATGGCATTTTAAATCTGATAGACATCGATGCAAAAATAAATACATTTAATTTGTTAATACACAATCTTGACAACAAACACGCACCCAAAAGACAGATCAGAATATCCTGCAAACCTAATCCAGGCTAACCTCTGCAGTTACAAATATGATGTCTCTACTTGATACTCATTACTGACATTACAAACGTACTCATGACCCAAGTGACTATGAAAAGTATAGAATAATTAGGATTAAAACTAAACAAATCATCTGTAATCTTAAATTTAAATATGTTCGCGAATTAGTAAGTAACCTAAATACGGCTATTGCCTGGAGGCATCTCGAAGCCATGAGCCTAGGAAAATCACAGGTACAGCTTCAGGTACCTGACATTCCACTCGACGATTAAAAGGCGTATTTTCACGTAAATAACATCCCCCACAAAATTGCCCCTGCTTTGCCTTTTGTATCGTCAGCAGTAATGAAGTTAAGAAAGTCTTGTACCCTATTAAATCCAAAGCAAATGGTGTCATTGAAATTTCTGTTACTTTCATACATAATATTATAGGCATTATTCTACCCACTCTCACCCATATTTTTAATTGCTGTCTCAAAAACGGCACATGACCGGCAATTTGGAAGTATGCTATTGTAATTCCACTTCCTAAAAACCCAGGTTAAAAACTCCTATCTGATTACCGTCCCATTTCGATTCTCCCTGCTCTCTCCAAAGCATTAGAACGGGTGGTACATGCATAAATACTGGAATACCTGCACACTCACTCTCTTGACCTGCTTCAATCTGGCTTCAAGAAGGATCATAGCACAGCAACTGCCTTACTCAAAGTGACTGAGGACATCAGACGAGCAGTGGACAAAAGACAAGTGACAGTACTCACACTCCTTGACTTCAGCAGTGCTTTTGACACTATAAACATGCAGACATTGTTGAAGAAGCTCGAATAGTTTTTCAGTAATGTTGCTTTAAAATTTTTCACCGCATATATTACGGTTCATATGCAATGTGTTATAGTACAAGATACTGCTTCACAGTGGCGACTCTGGAAGGCTGGAACCCCCCAGGGTTCTGTTGTTGATCCCCTTTTGTTTGTCCTCAACATTTATGATATCTCTTCTAAAAGAAGATATAATAGATATCACCTCTTTGCCGATGACCTCCAGATTTACTGCCATGTTATTATAAATGATATATCGAACACAGTAAGAGAGATTAACTCCGACCTTCAACAACTCGGTGTGTACTCCAGTGAAAACTTTCTCCTCCTCCTAAACTCCAAAAAACTCAAACAATCATTATCGGCTCTCAGAAATGATTAAACATCATCTATAAAAATTATTCTATTCCTCCAGTGACTTTAAATGCCATCATAATCCTGTTCAGTAAGGAAGTGAAGAACCTAGGTATGACCCTGACTGAAACTCTTGATTGGTCTGCACACGTAAGAAATACATGTAGAAAGATGTACACGACGCTATATCCTCTGAAACGACATAAGGACATTTTGCCACAAGACGTAAAGATAAAACTTCTCCAAATTTTGATACTACCGATACTTGACTACTGCAATCTTGTCCTTGTTGATGCGACCCTTGAACAAACTATGAAACTTCAACGAGCATTGAACTCTGGTCTTTGATTTGTTTTTAACTTCAGTTACAATGCTCACATAACCCTTAACTACACATTTCTTTCCTGGCTGAAACTTGAGAGGCGACGGAAATCCCACATACTTACGTTGATATATCAAACTCGGAAGGAAAATCTACCCAAATACATTTTTTCAAAATTCCATTTATTATCCTTATTCCATAATTGTAACACAAGATCTTGCACTTCCCATGCTATTTCCATCAACCACTCTTCAATGTTGTTGTTGTTGTTGTTGTTGTTGTTGTTGTTGTTGTTGTTGTTGTTGTTGTTGTTGTTGTTGTTGTTGTTGTTGTTGTTGTTGTTGTTGTTGTTGTTGTTGTTGTTGTTGTTGTTGTTGTTGTTGTTGTTGTTGTTGTTGTTGTTGTTGTTGTTGTTGTTGTTGTTGTTGTTGTTGTTGTTGTTGTTGTTGTTGTTGTTGTTGTTGTTGTTGTTGTTGTTGTTGTTGTTGTTGTTGTTGTTGTTGTTGTTGTTGTTGTTGTTGTTGTTGTTGTTGTTGTTGTTGTTGTTGTTGTTGTTGTTGTTGTTGTTGTTGTACATAATATTCAGCTCCTTACTCATGTACATAGAAAACTCTTATGGCCATAGTTATATTTCTATTTACTTTATTACGTATTGTGTTGTCTTTATGCATTGCTTATATTTTTCATTTTGTATCTTACTTTTTATTATGACTTTGTCTCTTTCTTTTTACCTTTTAGCTCCAGATTCCTATCATTTTATTTTATTTTATTTTATTTGTTTAACTTTGCTTCTTTCTTCGTTATATGTTGTCTAAATCTGTAATTTTTAGCTTATCTTTGATTTTATAATTGAATAGTACATTTCTTTTATATATGTGTTATCTGTAAATTACGTAGTTAAGTGTAAGAGAGGGCCACGAGCCCTAACTTCGCCATTGCTAAATTCAATAAATAAATAAATAAATAAAGAAAGAAAGAAAGAAAGAAACAAACAAACAAACAAACAAACAAACAAACAAACAAACTAACTTACTTCTAGTCCGTACGTGAAAAAGTGTCCACTATTGGATGAGGTAAATTTCAATAAATATCCCCATTTAAAGTATATCTTTTTGTTACCCATCTTTGTAAGATTCCGTTCATAACATACAATCCCTCATAAGATGTTACCGTATATGTCTTAATTCCTGACAGACCCCCTGTGGGCGAGGGATGCAGACCAAGAATACACCAACGGTATCCCCTGCCTGTCCTAAGAGCCAACTAAAGGGGGCGACTAAGGGATGATTATATTAGAACCATGAAACTCCTGATTAGTACCACCATGGGGGGAACACCATGGGTCGCTTTTCCTTGCGCGTAGTACCACTATGTTAGGTACTAGATAGGTTTGTGATTAGTAACAAACGAGAATGAGACGGCTTTTACATTACCTGTGATTAGTAGCACTATCTGAGCGACACCATGGGATGACAGAACCCATGGTTCTGGCTTGCCTGTAATTGGTACCCACTATATGAGGAACACCACGGGATAGGATGAGTCCCTGTGGTTATTACAGTTAGGTGATTAACACCATAGGTTTGCATTGCCTATCAATGGCACCGCAATGTGTGAAACACAGTAGGTCCCTAATATATGTTCAAATTTCATTAACTGTGAGTAGTACCATAATGTGTGGAATACCGCGAGTCTACGCTACTCTTGATTAGTATCGCAACATGATAAATACCATGGTTCTACTATTCTAGCGATAAGTACCATTATGAGGGGCCGGACTTGGATTTTGGACTCCTAACGACTACAAGCATCATCCAGTATCATGCTATAGAAGCAGTCCCTTGGTCAGTAATACTATTGTTTTATGCCAGCTTCTGTGCATGTGAGGCACTGTGGGTCGGTTCCACTGATCGTTTTAAATTCATATCCATCCATCCATTCATTCTTCGTCCTCATGTTTTGAATTCTGGTCATTGGAGGATTTTGGGTTTTTAATTTGTCATTTCATTTCATCTCATTTTATGCCATTAGGGGCCGATGACCTAGATGTTAGGCCCCTTTAAACAACAAGCATCAATCAATCAATTATCATCAATTCCTGACAGAGGAGGGTATTTTTCGTACCACAAGCCTACAAAATGAGCTGGAAGGTACTAGCTTCTCATAGATTCCCTCTGCAAGAATGCAAACAGTGTGATGGTGTCGGAATGGCTCGATAACCATTGAGCTGTTGCTTGTAGAGGATTATGTTGTCTCCTGCAGAGTGGTGGAGTCTTAGTCTGCAGGCATTAATTGGCAACTCGCAAATGATACGCACGCTCTTGGAAAGACATACATTTTTTCATTTTAATATACGGTAGTAGTAGCAGCAGCAGCAGCAGCAGCAGCAGCAGCAGCAGCAGCATTATTGTAACTGTAAGAACTCTGCTTAACTTCAATCAGTCACAATCAGACACTACTGATCTGCATTTAGGGCAGTCGCCCAGGTGGTAGATTCCCCATCTGTTGTTTTCCTAGCCTTTTCTTAAATGATTGCAAAGAAATAGGAAATTTATTGAACATCTCCCTTGGTAAGTTCTTCCAATCCCTAACTCCCCTTCCTATAAACAAATATTTGCCCCAATTGGTCCTCTTGAATTCCAACTTTATCTTCATATTGTGAACTTTCCCACTTTTAAAGACACCACTCAAACTTATTCGTCTACTAATATCATTCTACGCCATCTCTCCACTGGCAGCTCAGAACATACCACTTACAAGCCATTATTCTCATCATTGTTCCGTATTGAAAACAACTTTAACACTAAGTCTATCATTTAACCACGCAACAGTGGATTGTATTGAATAGGTGGTATAATAAAATACTCCTTGTATAGACTTAGTGTTACATACCACTTAGTCAAGCAGCTCGTCCCCTTTCTCCCACGTCTTACCAGCCCAAACTTTGCAACTTTTTGTAATGCTACTCTTTTGTCAGAAATCACCCAGAACAAATCGAGCTGCTTTTCTTTGGATTTTTTCCAGTTGTTGAATCAAGTAATCCTGGTGAGGATCCCATACACAGGAACCATACTCTAGTTAGGGTCTTACCAGAGACTTATATGCCCTCTCATTTACATCCTTACTACATACTTGAAAGAAAAAAAAAAAACCTATTGAAACATTATTCACAGAGATCTATTTTATCAAACCCTTAACAAACATTTAGCAACCCTTGAAAATAAACAAACGAAAGATGGTAAGTTTTCGGCTTGTAATAGTCACTAAGTTCCCACCTATGCAGTGAAAATCCAGAGCTTGTTTCCAGTCATTCGACCAGGTCAGGAACGGAATGAATGAAGCCCCCATCTAGCGGCGAGGATAAAAATGTATTGTGCCGCCTGCCGAAGCCTGTCGCACTCCTCTGGGGCAATGATTAATAAATAACAGATGAAATGAAATGATATTGGAGAGTGTTGCTGGAATGAAATATGATGGGGAAAACCGGAGTACCCAGAGAAAAACCTGTCCCACCTCTGCTCTGTCCAGCACAAATCTCACATGGAGTGACTGGGATTTGAACCATGGAACACACTGGTGAGAGGCTGGCACGCTGCCGCCTGAGCTATGGAGGCTCAATTCCACCTATGCAAGTTTCTTCAATTTATTTACATTCATTAGTACAGGTTTCATCCTAGAATATTGGACATCATCAGCTAAAACTTGAATAAGGTTTAAAACTAAAACAAAAGGTATCATAGGGCAAAACATTAAGCTAAAACTATGTTGAGACTAAAATGATAAGTTCATATCAGTTGAAAATATCTTCTGAAGGTCATGTGATATGCCACGAAGTTTATATTATGGAATAGTAAGTTTTCCCGTAACACAACAACACAAATCTAAGGCTGAAATAAATAGAAGGGAAATAGAGCATTATGATCTGCTATTTTAGTAATTGTATAGGCAACATCAAACACTCCTCACTTTGTGTAACATATTATGTCATCTGATTTACCTAATGTATATTGTAAATAATATGTGTTTTGACAGTCTGTTGCATTTGATGTTTCATGTCCAAATAAATTATGATATTATTGTTTGTATGTTCTTTAGGAGGACCGGCTTGCCATATTGAATGCACTTAGTCGTAAGCTGCACCTGTGCAATGATGTTGATCTGGCCGAAATTGCAAGGTTAAGTGAAGGCTTCACTGGAGCTGACCTTCAAGCTGTTCTCTATACTGCTCAACTCATGGCTATGGAAAACAAAGTTGTTACTGAGGTTAGTATTGCACATTTTTAATGTACCATAGCAGTTTCAGTATTGTAAGAATTGTAAACATTCCTACAGTTTTTTCATGCATTTCTACTCCCTTAATGTGTAGACACGAAAGACTGCATATACGACCTGCAGAAGTGAAGAAGGTATAAAGAACCATTGATGATCATTTACTGTATGTCTATCCCCTTAGTTCTGTTTCCTAATACAGGGTCGGGGATGGGGTTAAATTAAATCAGAGGCATGTTTTTGTGGTTGGCTGACCTTCCTGGTATCAGTATCAATTGAGTAGCTAATGAAGATAAAATGAACTATAGTGAACCCACGTTCCCCTTCAAGTTCAGAGCCCGTGGGGCTTAGTGTTACTCAGCAATATCCATATGTCAGCAGCTTCCATACAATTAGCCCCATAAATGGGGCTGAGACTTCGATGGAAGCTTTTTTTTCCTCTCTCTCTCCTGGCCTTGCCAAGAGACAGAAGAAAAAATACTTTATCCATCACAAAGAGCAATAGGCAGCTTGCTTTTTTGATTCTGGAGTAATTTTTTGTATGATGATTGTTTAGATTAAGAGTGCACATTTGCCATGTGTTGTACTTGTTAGGGATTTTGAGGTTATCTTGAGAAATTTTTTATATCTGTTTTTGATGGATATGACTCCTAGGATGCAAAGTGCAATTATTGTGATATTATCACATAGTATTCCTGTGACACAAAAGGAGATATAAATGTTGTGTCACCGGGCGAGTTGGCCGTGCGCGTAGAGGCGCGCGGCTGTGAGCTTGCATCCGGGAGATAGTAGGTTCGAATCCCACTATCGGCAGCCCTGAAAATGGTTTTCCGTGGTTTCCCATTTTCACACCAGGCAAATGCTGGGGCTGTACCTTAATTAAGGCCACGGCCGCTTCCTTCCAACTCTTAGGCCTTTCCTATCCCATCGTCGCCATAAGACCTATCTGTGTCGGTGCGACATAAAGCCCATAACAAAAAAAAAAAAAAAAAAAAAAAAAAAAATGTTGTGTCTTGTGTGGGCACTGTTAATCAGATTATTCAGCAGTACAAACAGACTGGCTCAGTTTCACCTGAGGAAAAGGGAAACTGTGACAGGAAAAAGAAAACTACACTAGCTGATGACAGCTTTTTCCTCAGAAGAAGTAAATTAATCCGCAGGTTCACTCTGCTATGGACTTCTGGATCACAGATGTGGCATCAGGGAAGTGAATCTGAATGTTACTAATGTTCATTGTAGACTTCTGGGAGGTCAAAGGAAAGCTCACAAACCTCCAGAGAAACTACTTCTAAGTGGAGAAATGCACAGGAATCAGTCTCTTGTGGGAGTTTAGTCTTCAGGATTAGATTGGACACTGGAAGAAAGTCCTTTTGAAATGCAGGGGCTATGAAGTGCTGATGATGTTTTGGGAGTGCTTCATGCATGAAAGTCCAGGACTCTTAGTGCCAGTCAGTAACATTGTGAAAATATTTTTCATAGCAGTGAACTGGCTTATTTCATTAATGTCAATCAACAAATAGCTACCATATTTCCTCATATATTAGAACCCCCACCCATAAATTTTTGAGACAAAGAAAATTAAAAATATTAAAGGTTGCATATAAGATCCCCCAAATTTAATTCATCAGAGAAGAACAGTGATTCCACTTCATAGGGGGTACAAGCTGTATTGCAGCTTCGATGACATCACACAAATAGGTGAATAGTTTAGTCCTTCCGACCGTGCAATGCAAGCACACATCAAAGTCATGCGTTATGTTTGTGTTTCGTAGTTAAGAAATGTCCGCCTCTGTAGCATTCTTGAGCTCTGATGACGTTGCACAAATAGGGTAACAGTTTCGTATGTCTGACCTGCGCATTGCAAGCTTGCATCAGTCCATGAAATATGTCTGGGTTTTATAGTTAAGAACATCCACCTTCACAGCATAATGGTTAGCACAATTAGCTGCCATTCTCGGGGGCCCGAGTTCGATTCCTGGTACTGCCAGAGATTTAAGAATAGCAAAAATGTTGGTATGCAGTAAAATGGTGCAGGCAGCTCACCTCCATTCGGGGCATGTTTGAAAAGAGCTGCACCACCTCAGGATGAGGAGACGAGTTTAATTTAGTTAAGAAATATTCACGGATGTTGCTATTAATATAGTAAGTGAGATCATTAACGCTGTGATTGTTTAATATCCCACAAGTCAGGTCAATACAGGTAATTTCTGTAGAAGTAGATTTAAAACATAATAAATGCAGTCCAGTCATAATGATTGTTTCACTCGTCAACGTACATAACAAATCATAGGCCTGCTATGCTTGAATAAAAACATGGAGACAACTAAGGTACAAAATTGAACATTATGATAATAAAATGCATTACCTCCACATCCTTAGATATCTATAAATATGGCCAGCTTTCCTGTTTCTTCAATCAATCGATCAATCAATCAATCAATCAGTCAGTCAGTCAATACTGATCTACATTTAGGGCAGTCGCCCAGGTGGCAGATTCCCTATCTGTTGTTTTCCTAGCCTTTTCTTAAATGATTTCAAAGAAATTGGAAATTTGTTGAATACCTCCCTAGGTGAGTTATTCCAATCCCTAACTCCCCTTCCTATAAATTAATATTTGCCCCAGTTTGTCCTCTTGAATTCCAACTTTATCTGCATATTGTGATCTTTCCTACTTTTAAAGATGCCACTCAAACTTATTCGTGTACTAATGTCATTCCACGCCATCTCTCCGCTGACAGCTCGGAAAATACCACTTAATTTACAAGTAACTATTCTCATTTTGGTTCCGTATTGAAGATGACGTATATCACAAATATTATAATAAATATTTATAGATCCACCTGTTCAATACAATACAATACAATACAATACAATACAATACAATACAATCCACTATTTCATATGGTTAAAATTTATACATCATGTATTGAACAGGTGGATCTATAAATATTTATTATAATATTTGTGATATACATACCACTTAGTCTAGCAGCTCGTCTTCTTTCTCCCAGTTCTTCCCAGCCCAAACTTTGCAACATTTTTGTAATGCTACTCTTTTGCCGGAAATCACCCAGAACAAATCGAGCTGCTTTTCTTTGGATTTTTTCCACTTCTTGAATCAGTTAATCCTGATGAGGGTCCCATACACTGGAACCATACTCTAGTTGGGGTCTTACCAGAGATTTATATGCCCTCTCCTTTACATCCTTACTACAACCCCTCAACACCCTCATAACCATGTGCAGAGATCTGTACCCTTTATTTACAATCCCATTTATGTGATTACCCCAATGAAGATCTTTCCTTATATTAACATCTAGATACTTACAATGATCCCCAAAAGGAACTTTCACCCCATCAACACAGTAATTAAAACTGACAGGACTTTTCCTATTTGTGAAACTCACAACCTGACTTTTAACCCCGTTTATCAACATACCATTGCCTGCTGTCCATCTTGCAACATTATCGAGGTCACGTTGCAGTTGCTCACAAACTTGTAACATTTATTACTCTATACAGAATAACACCATCCGCAGAAAGCATTACCTCTGATTCCAATTGTTTACTCATATCATTTATATATACTGTATGAGAAAACATGAAGGGCAGTAATACTGCCTTGAGGAATTCTCCTCTTAATTATTACAGGGTCAGATAAAGCTTTGCCTACTCTAATTTTCTGAGATCTATTTTCTAGAAATATAGCAACCCATTCAGTCACTCTTTTGTCTAGTCCAGTTGCACTCCTTTTTGCCAGTAGTCTCCCATGATCCACCCTATCATATGCTTTAGACAGGTCAATCGCGATACAGTCCATTTGACCTCCTGAATCCAAGATATCTGCTATATCTTTCTGGAATCCTACAAGTTGAGCTTCAGTGGAATAACCTTTCCTAAAACCGAACTGCCTTCTATCGAACTTCTGGCATTTTATCCAGGCACTGGTAACAGTACAAACCGAAACCTGAACCTTATTTGCTACCGTTGACTGTACCACTCAATACAAATTACATTTCTAACTTTTGAATGGAATGCAAAATACAAGCAGAGACAGGCTCACTGTGTTACTCAGCAATCATGCTGCTAACCGGCAAGCAAAACTGAACATTCCTGAGGTTAACGACTTGTTCCCGAAGGTGCAACTTATCGTATGAAGTTCAGGAATTCAAGGACTTTTCCCTTAATCACGGAACTGTGGTGACGGCTCTTACCCGAGTTGGAAATCATGTTTCTTTCATAAGGGACGAGAAATAACGTTTTCAGGGCTAGGAAAAATGTGGTCGTACTAAGTGGTAATAGCAAAAATTTGTGTGATCTGAAATCTTCTACTAAAATTGGTTTAGTACTTTGATATTTGTATGAACCCCCATGCAAATGTTTTCATCCTTGTTGTGTGGTTTTTTCACACCTTTCAGTGCACCAATATTATTTTATAAGCCCCAGCAGAAAGGGTTTACATATTTGTTTTCTTGTGTTTTTCACGCCTTTTAATACTTTCCAATCATTTTTAGAAATGTTAGATATATTTTTCGCTGTACCCGTGGATACACTACATAAAATGCCCTCATGTCAGAAAAAATTAATATATAGTGTTTCCATATCCCTGTTGGATAGTCATTATTCTTACATTCGGTAGTGAATTTTCTCATTTAACACGTTTGTTTTCCTTTTCCCCTGCAGAAACATCTTAACGAGGTTTTACTGTATGAATTTTAATCTGCTGTGTCTGCTCCTCACCTTTTTCGTTCTTCCATCGACAACCTTGATTTTCTTATGGAATCTTTCCTGATGATATATTTTCTAGCCAGGCATTATAGCCTATCCTTTGAAACACTCTCGTTACTGGCAAACGTAGAAGCACATACACTATTTATCTTTTTCCTCTTCATGTTTTACATGGTAGAATTAGATCTGTTTCTCTTTTTCTCTTCCTTCAATGGTAGTTCACCTTGCAGGGTTTGTGACGGTCATGTATCGGGTTAAGAAGATATCCTGCTTCAACTATGTATCATTATTATATATTATTTTTGTAAAGTGGATCAAGTCATTTCGAGACAAACTTTTTTTTGCTAATTGCTTTACGTCGCGCCGACACAGATAGGTCTTATGGCGACGATGGGACAGGGAAGGGCTGGGAGTGGGAAGGAAGCGGCCGTGGCCTTAATTAAGGTACAGCCCCAGCATTTGCCTGGTGTGAAAATGGGAAACCACGGAAAACCATTTTCAGGGCTGCCAGCAGTGGGGTTCGAACCTACTATCTCCCGAATACTTGATACTGGCCGCACTTAAGCGACTGCAGCCTTCGAGCTCGGTCGAGACAAACTAGACGAAAAACAATGTTTATTAATTTTCTTTTCTCCTTCCACGTCAGTACCATGGGTACAGGCAGCGTTAGGTGTATCACCAGAATCAGCATACCTGAAGGTTCTTCGTGACGTATGTGCTTCACCTTTATGCCTCTTAAGTCCTCTTGGAACTTCTTGGACTGGTGACACATATTCACTTATTTTTTGCTTTACTATTATTCACTATTAGCCATATTAATAACAGTATTCAGAATGCTGAAACATCGGTCTTCTCAAACAATGTGAACTGTTCCAATAATGAAAGAAACCATCTAATCAAATACAAGTTAAACAGTGTGGCACAGTGTATCTGTTAGGAATGTCTTCTGAAAACCCTTCCCAACACTTGGTCTCTGTGGAGATCCATTTCTAATGCACTGTTTAAAATTTATTAAAAGTCCTGTAGATAATGAGTCCTGTACAAACTCACCAACAGTAGATACCGAGTTTTGAAAAGTTTCTTGTTTTTAAACATCAATTTCATGAAGTATTTACCAACTTTAACTTAATTCTGACAGTGTCATTCAATTCTCCTGACCCCAAAACATTAGAATATATCAAAACCTTAAAAAATAAATAAATAAATACCGTATTTCACGGCATAATCGTCGCCACCGCGTAATCGTCGCATCCTTTATTTTCAATACAAAAATCGGACTTTAAACCTTTAATTACATAATCGTCGCACGTCCAAATTTTGTTCACTAATCTGGTTAAAAGGTAAATGGAACTGCAACGTAAGTTGCACATGAATGCGCAGTTTAAATACGTGTATGGTTTATGGGCAATTTGGCAACACAGTCACGTTTGCGACATGTTGCACAACGTATAAATAAATAATACCGGTAAATGTACGACGCATGGCTTACCGGTAGACTATCGGCAGTTTGACAACGTGGTCGCGAGACAGTGTACTATTTATTCACTATTTATTATGAGTTCCCATTTGAAATACGTAAGGCTGTAAGTTATCGCTTATCGGCAACGTCGCCAGGAAATACCGGCTAGGTAGGTTGAATGGACCTCGAACCAGCCCTCAGATACAGGTAAAATTCCCTGACCCGGCGGTGAATTGAACCCGAGGCCTCCGTGTAAGAGGCAAGCACGCTACCCCTACACCATGGGGCCGGCTCCTGTGTTATTGCGCACGAAGTGAAATCCAAGACGATAACGCAGATTTCCACGGAATTATTCAGCCGAATTATTTACGATGTCTCAGTTGTCATCGCTAGACTCTTATCTTACTACTACGTCATAAGTGTCCGGGCATGGGATGAAAACTTTTATCCAAGCAGTCAAGATAATTATTATCCAATGCTATTAAAGTTTTATTTTATAAACTCGTCAGTAATGTAATGTAAAATCATCAATAACTGGGAAGAAATATTAAGCTAATTACCGCATGTTTAAAAGAAATTGAAAAAATGAATGTTATATTAAGCTAATTACCGTATGTTTAAAAGAAATTGAAAAAAATGAATGTTTGTTCTAAATTGTTGCATGCTTCCTTGCTGCCTAACAGTATTGGCTGCTCTGGAATGGACAGATCACAGATGCATTTATTTGTTTCAGATTTACGTGATTACTGTAGACATGTGTGCGTGAGAATTTAAGTTTTTAATTTGTGTTTTGGGTGTTTGCAGAAATAATTTGTTTTAATAGTGAACAATTACGGAAAGTCATTTATATCGCAAAACATTAACGTGTGAAGCATTTATAAGCGATTATGGGTAAATATAGAAACTATTCTGCGGGCTTCAAGCTAAGCGTAATTGCCTTCGCTGAACAGCACGGGAACAGAGCTGCAGAAAGAAAATTTTTTTGTGAGTGAAAAGTTGGTGCGTGACTGGCGGAAAGTAAAAAAAAACAAGCTAAAAAGCACAAACCCTTCTAGACGCGCGTTTAGAGGTCCTAAAACAGGGAAGTTTCCTATAATTGACGAAGAAGTGTTTAGGTACGTCAGTGAAATACGTAACAATGGCTGCAGTGTATCATATGAAATGTTACAAATTAAGGGACAGGGGATAGCGCGCAAACACAACATACCGGTAACTCAGTTTAAGGCGACTCGTGGGTGGATTAAGGGGTTCATGCGACGACACAATCTGTCAGTGCGAAGGAGAACAACACTAAGCCAAAAGTTGCCTGCTGATTACACGGACAAGATTGTAAATTTTCACCGATTTGTCATACGTTTGCGCAAGGAAACTTCGTACTTGCTTTCTCAAATCGGTAATGCCGATCGGACTCCAATCTTTTTTGATATGCCTCGCAACAGCACTATTGCGCTAAAAGGATCACGGAGTGTATTAATGAAAACCAGCGGTAGCGAGAAGTTGCGATGCACGGCAATGCTAGCCATTACAGCTGACGGGAGAAAGTTGCCGCCTTACATCATTTTCAAGAGGAAAACGATGCCTAAGAATATACAGTTTCCCCGTGGAATTCATGTACGAGTGCAACCAAAGGGTTGGATGGACGTAGAACTCATGCTGGACTGGGCTAAAACTGTGTGGAATAGAAGACCTGGTGCACTACTAAAACAACCAGCTCTGCTTGTTTTAGATAGTTTCCGAGGTCACCTCGTGAACGAAGTGAAGCAAATTCTCACTACAAATAAGACACGACAGATAGTCATTCCTGGTGGCCTAACATCTGCTTTGCAGCCACTAGACGTATGTGTTAATAAACCCTTTAAAGACCACTTACGTCGATTTTACAACGAGTGGATGATGAGCGACGATCAGCAATTGACGCCCGCCGGAAATATCAGGCGTCCACCCTTGGACTTGTTATGCTCGTGGGTGAAGAAGAGTTGGGATCTTATACCACCTGAACTAGTCTCCAAGAGCTTCAAAAGGACTGGGATTTCGAATGCACTAGACGGTTCCGAAGTTGACGCAGTGTGGCAGGGAGACGAAGAATCTGATACTGGTATTAACAGAGGCGAGGACGGCGCATCAGATAGCGAAACCTGCGATAGCGACACCGAAGATTTGGAATAAATTGCGTACCGGTACGTCCGCATTTCACAACAAAGCGATAATTTTTTGCAAGTGTAATATTTTAACTTTAATACTCAAATTAATGGCAAATTAACTTAATACGTTCATTTTTATTTTCAGGTTGGAAAAACGTTCGCCGAATTGTTGCGAAAAATTATGAATTTTGTTTTAGACTATTTTAATTATTTTGATGTATAAACGCGAGTATTACGTGCATTTTAAATTTGTATCAAATACAATTTAGTTATAAATACATTTTTTGAGTAATACAAATACTGGTATTAAATATTCATTGTATAATGGTCGCACCCTACAATTTTTTTCGAAAATTTTGGTATAAAAAGTGCGACTATTATGCCGTGAAATACGGTAGTTACCTTTGTAAAAACGCCCCTCATAAAGCCATATCACATTTGCCAACAGGATAAAAGATCCTATTAAAGGCATTGCAGAATAGAAGTCAACAACAGATCAGCCAAGAAATTGGAGAATATTAAGCTGCTTGTAGGAAAGCACACTCATGTGAAATTTGAGAAACGTAACCAGAGGCAAAATGGCCCAGAATAAAGAGTATGTAATAGTATTCATAGATTTCAAGAAGACCACGAGTCAGTTGACAGAAAGTAAGATTCTGGAATAGTTTGGTGTAAATAACAAATCATGATATCTTCTTCTTTTCCTACTGGTTTTTCCCACACCTGTGGGGTCGCGGGTGCGAACTGCGTAGCACATGTGGATTTGGCCCTGTTTTATGGCCGAATGCCCTTCCTGACGCCAACGTTATATGGAGGAATGTAATCACTATTGTGTACAGTAGCGTAGCCAGGATCGGCCAATGGGGGGGGTTACAGTTACAAAATTAAGATATAACATAATGAAAGTGCTTGTGCTTGTGCGTGTCTGGTACGCGCATGCATGACTGTCATAAGGATACTGATACAAGAGTGAATTACTGTATGTGATATTCAGATTGCAATACACTACAAAATTCTTACTTTAAAATACAGAACAAGAACAATATGATCGAGGTCAGCAGTTTTATCTCAAACGGTATGTTCAGTTTACAATCTAAAATCTAATTTTCGAGGCTTCCTAGAAAATAAATTTAACACATCTGTTGGTTTTACAACTATGTCTCTGTGAATGTTCAAGGGAGCCAACCCGTTGAGTCGACTTTCACTTGTGGTATTTCTGAGGTAGGTTTTAAGGCGTCTTAATGTTGAAAATGATCTCTCACTGGCTGCAGTGGTGACAGGTAGGGTGGCAAACACTCTCAACAAGCAGTAGATTGCAGGGAGTTTATCTTGATCACATAAAAGAAGTTTATTATTTACTGTCAGTTTCTATTTATTTTCTTTTTGTGAAAGTTCAATGGGGGGGGGTTCTAACCCCCAGTAACCCCCCCCTGGCTACGCCCCTGATTGTGTGTTACTGTGGTGGTTGGTAATGTAGTATTTTGTCTGAATATGATGAGGAGAGTGTTGGGACGGACACATACACCCAGTCCCCGAGCCAGAAGAATTAGTTAGAAGCAATTAAAATCCCCGACCTGGCAAATAACAAATAACAAATTAAATATACCATCAGCAAAGCAGTGGTAAAGGTTAAATTCGTGGGAGAAGTGGCGGTGGTTATTGTTGTAAGAGGTAGTACAACTGGGGAACCATCATCTGTTAACACTAATCAGAGGGGGAAAAAATGGAAAGAGTCCTACATTTTGTAAAACGAAGGTATCTGTTACACTGTGGAAAATATGCTAGAATATGGCTTGCTAAATTCTGCTCTGACATCCTGCAGAGAGGGTCTATCCCTCGGCTTATGAAACAGACAAAGATCATTGCTATCCTAAAACCAGGAAAATCTAACGATCTACCCAAAAATTACCGTCCAATTGCTCTTCTGAGCATAGTATGGAAACTTCTGGAAAGGCTAATCTATAACAGAATTAGTTCCATCATTTTTCAGAATTTGCCTGTTGAACAAGCAGGGTTCCAACCAAACCGTAGCTGTACAGATCAGGTTTTGTCACTAACAGCATTTACTGAGGCAGGCTTTCAAAAACAACTGAAAACCTCTGTGGCATTTTTTGATTTGACTGCAGCTTATGATACGGTGTGGAAACAAGGACTTATCTGCAAACTCCTACGTGTTTTGCCATGTTAGAAGATTGCACGACTTATTGATAGCATGCTCATCAAGAGGAAGTTTCATGTAATACTGGGAAATGGCACTAACAGTGAGAAAACTCTAAACAGTGGTCTTCCCCAAGGTTCTGTATTAGCTCCTCTGCTTTTCAACCTGTACATAGCTGATATACCTGAAGCTAGCTCTAGGAAATTTGGATATGCTGGTGATTGGGCTCTGGCAGTACAAGATAAATTCATGGAAAACACTGAAGAAACACTGACAGCTGATCTTACCACCTTGGAACAGTACTTTCGCAAATGGAGATTACAACCGAATCCAAATAAAAGCAAAGTTACATGTTTTCACCTTAGCAACAAAATGGCCAGTCGTAAACTGAAGGTTCAGTTTGAGAACACTTGTCTTGCCCACAACAGATATCCACTATCTAGGGATTACTCTTAACAGAACTCTTGTCTTTCAAGAAACATCTTCAGAATACGGCTGCTAAGTTACGATCAGGAAACAACATCTTACAGAAGCTGTGTGGAACCACCTGGGGATCATTAGCATCTACCCTACGGTCTTCAGCTCTTGGTCTTGTGTACTCTGCTGCAGAATACTGCTCATCGATATGGCCGAACAGCAGTCATACCAAATTAATTGACACTCAGCTGAATCACACTATGCGTATGATATCAGGGACAATTAGATCTACTCCCACTTTCTGGCTACCTGTTTTATCCCATATTCCACCACCTCACCTCCATCGTGAAAATGCTCTTCTACGAGATTATAAGAAAATAACTAACAACAGTCGGTTGCCAATCCATGGTGACACGAATGATTCTCTTATTAACGGGCTAAAATCTAGACACTCACCTGTTAGAACAGCCAGAAACCTAGCAGACGCTAACTTTAATCTGCTTCAGGCCTGGAAGCAAGTATGGGTATCCAATGCTCCATCAGAATATCACTATCTACCATGGCTGAAAAACAAACCAGAAAGTTTTGATCTTCCACGGAAGACCTGGACAACTATCAACAGGATTTGCTCTGGCCATGGCATATGTGCCGACTCCCTCCATAAATGGGGAATACTTAATTTGGCAGCGTGCAGTTGTGGTGCTGTGAAGCAAACAGTTCGGCACATTGTGGAGCAGTGTCCTCTAACTGTCTACCAGGGAAATCCAATCAGGATTTAAAGCAGCACACTACAAATAGGCTGAAATCAAGAAAACCAGCGTGGAAGACAGCTTTGGACCTGTCATGTCCTTGGTTCAATCCCAGTAATGCCTGGAGAGAAGAGTGGAGGATGTCGTCTCCCAGTGGTTTATGTGATATCTCCGACCCCAACATGAAACTGGCTGGCTTTAGTCTGCCTCATGCTGTTTGGTTAACCCTGAACAGGATCCGATGTTGTGTTGGTAGGACTGGCGCAGCCTTACATCTGTGGGGATGGGTAGATTCTCCCTGCTGTGACTGTGGTGCCCAAGTGCAGTCTATCAAGCACATAGTTCAAGAGTGCCCCTTACGTGCATTTCCTGGTGCTGTGGAGGAATTTTTTGAAGTAACATCAGAAGTAATCGAAACCGACTTTCAACCTATTAGGTCGTGTTACGTACATTTAGTACGTGTTGAAGAGATATTAAGTACAGAACAAAAATAATTTGAACCTGTAAATACTTCAAACTGTAAATATTATGTATTATTATTGTATTTATATGTAATGTGATATGTTAGCCATATGCTAAATAAATAAATAGAGGGGGGAAGAAACGAAGGGGTCCAACACTTCGAAAAATTAAGGTATTGGCCAAAGAAAGTCAAGGGCCATCCAGGACATGAAAATGAAAGACTACCTTGGCCTCCACACGTAATACCGGAAGGGGCTGAAAAGAACAAGGGAGGTCGGATAGGATAGATGAAAGTGAGGAGCCTGAAACAAGTAAGTGGAAGCAATGTCATGACTCGGTTAAGGGCCCTGTGGTCACCAACCTACACTCCCAAGTTAAGAACCCCTAGTGAGCTGATGCCCTTAGATGTTAGGCCCCTTTAAACAACAAGCATCATCAAGAACCCCCAGGGCCCCTTTTAGTTGCCTGTTACAACAGGCAGGGAATACCGTGGATGTTATTCTACCACCCCCACCCAGAGGGTGGAAAAAGTAGAACAAGTCATACTTGGGATGAAACATAAAGGCAGCTACATAAAGTGCCTTGCCCTTACAGATGATCTGGAAAACCTTGTGAATAACATTGAGTCAGCAACAAGATGAATCAAAATCCTTGAAGACATGGTCATGAAGACTTGCTCTCCAAATCTCATTTGAGAAAACAAAATTTATGGTGAGCATCTAGTCAGATCCAAGGTTCTTGAAGACTGAAAGATTGAGAAAGTGAAGACCTTCAAAAGGAAGCAGTGAAGACAAGTATTTGGAAGATGGATCTGGTGTACCACTTAAAAAAGCATGCATACAATAAGAAATCTGTAAGTTTGAGAACAAAACTCAGACATTATAATATGATCATCAAGCCAGAAGCATTGTACACTGCTGAAACTTTCAACTTTACCAGCGGAGGATTTTGAAGATGATTCTAGACCCTAGATATGTTGATGGACAATGGTGACTAGCACCAAACAATGACTTATACAGGGAAATGAAAGGTATTTTAGAATCAGTGAAAAAGAGACAAGCCCAGTTTTATAGACATATCCTTAGGATGAATGAAGACTGGCTCATGTGACAGATCCGGATCCACTTTGAGAGAAGAAAGGTTTTTCTCAGATGGCTCACCGAAATCTGTTACGATATGAAGAAAATGGGCATCAGACAGGAAGATGTTCAACATGAAAGAAATTTCAGTAAAATGGTATTTGATTTCATGGGTTCTGTGAGGAAGTTGGAAGGAAACCTCCAAAGGCACCCTTTTTGGAAGAATGAAGAAAAGAGATAAGCAGCCAATTGAAGGAATACTGATGCAACATCAGAGACAACTTAGAAGCCCTATAAAAAATCAGATTATTGAATAAATATTATGTAAATGTTTAAATTTTTCAGGATGTAATTTTTAATCGTAGTTACTGTACATTCATTTAATATTAAAATGAGTTTTTATGATAATTTACATTTCAGTTAAATTACATTTTACTTTAAAGTATACTAGTGAAAATGGAAAGTATTACACCATGAAGTACCACTCCGATATTTATCAAACTTTGTGGAGATGTTCATCACATAACAGGTATTAAATGATCAAACTGTCAGTCCATTTGTAACTGTCCATCTTGATCATCATCATCATCATTTTGATCAGTGTGATGTTTGACCCCAATGAAAATACACTCTTGTATTCGGTGTGGTACGGAAGCAAAGATCCTCCGAATGTCATCTTGAGGGATTTCTTGCCATGCCTGAAACACAGGCTGTGTCATTTAATGAAGATTTCTGACTGGAGGCTGGTATGTCTGGTGGTAGTGATTATTGCTTTAAGAGGAAGTACAACTAGGCAACCATCCTCTATATAACACTAATTAGAGGAAAAAATGGAAGGGATCTGACACTTTGAAAAATGAAGTTATCGGCCAAAGAAAGGCAAGGGCCACGAAGGGCGTGAAAATGAAAGACTTTCCATCACATTCCAGACATGCTCTATGGGTGACAAATCAGGAGACCGGGCAGGCCAGTCAAGGATCCGTAAATTCCTCAAGGCATTTCTGGTGTGAACTGCAGAGTGGGCTCTTGTGTTATCCTGCAGGAATAATGCTGGTACCCCCGTCATGAAGGGTATGACAACATGGTTTACCATTCTCGCCACATACTGGCGAGCATTTAGTCTGCCTTCATCAAGTACTAAATCCATACTGTTGTCTTATCCAATTGTTCCCCACACCACGATTCCAGGATTTGGAGAGGTACGTGCCTCGATAATTGCTGCTTCCTATGACCTTTCACCAGGTCGTCTACGGACATGTTCATGCTGATCTCACTGCCATATACAGAAGCGAGACTCATTGCTGAACACCACAAAATGCCACTCAATGCCTCAGTTGACACTGGCTCTACACCTTGCAAGTCTCTATTGTCTGTGGTTTGGTGTCAGCGGTAAACAACGTATCACAACTCGAGATCTCAACCCAGCTTCCAGTAATCTGTTCCCAACGCTTTGTGGTGACACTCTGCCTGTAACCTCTGGCGGATTTCAGCTGTTGTCATCCGTCTGTTTGTCAGAGCGAGCCAATGAATCCTAAAATCTTCTCGTGGTGTAGTCCTTCTGGAAGGACCCGTGCCTGCTCTTCGTGCCACAGTGTTGTCCTGAGTCCATCTCGCCAGTACTCGTTCTGCAGTCATTGCAATACAGACAACTGTCTGCGCAATCCCATATCCCTCATGCCAGTGATTTGACCTTTCACAAAGTCCGAAAGATGGCGATAAGCTGCCCATGTACATCCTCTAGGCATGCTATGTTGCGATCGATCTCTACCTGAAAAAAGAGAGTAACGTTTGATAAACCCAACAGCCATCCCTTACACACACCAGCCGCCGTCTTTAGGAATGGCATTTTCCTGTACAAACAGTTAGGTCGTGTGAGGATGAAATTTTAATCAACATATCTCACAGACATGGAAATACTAGAGTATCAGTTTGGTGGCATTTGATCAAGGTGTTCATGATATAGCTCTTTCCATTTCTGCTAGTGTATACAATTTACTTTTAATTGTAAGTAGTTATAATGCTCAGTGTATTATGTTTATGCAGGTGTATAATTTATGTGTTTGCATAATAGCAGGCTTCATGGCCTGATTCCTATCATGTACAGAAAGGCATGAATAAAACAAATAAATAAATAAATGGAGGAGGAAGTTGAATGCACGTGTGATATGTTGAAGTTGTTATTCCACAGTCCATAGTGGCCAAAATCAAAATTATGAAAATATATATAAATAAAAATATTATTTTATTGCACTCTATATATCAAATTTAAGGTCATACTAGAGGCTTAGTACCGGTATATCAGTTGTGGATTGTCTGATGACCAATATCATTGCAATATAAATAGCATTCCTTGTGCAAAACTACATTTTGCTACTAGGAGCCCTCATTGTAGATCCAAAACACTTTCATGAATAGATAGGAAAAACCAATCGCTATATCTAATTCTCATATCTGGGTATTAGGTCCAGGAGCTTTTTTGATTTCTACCATTTTGGACAAATCTCTTTTTTAATATCTGCATTAAAACTGGGATCATCCCTGACATTTGTAGAACTTCCATCATAAAAATTCTTTACAAAGAAAATGGGATTCCAGTGACCCAAATTCATATAGGGGGATTGCACTGGAGAACAACATCTTCATAATATTCATGAAGCTCCTCACAGTGAAACGAACACTGATAGCACAATTTCCAGAATGCTAATTCGGCTTTATGCCTGGGAAAAGCACAATGCAAGTGGTGACTTGCCTACTAAATGAAGTTATTTATTATTTATCGTATGATGTACACAGAAAGATTATATAAATAAGTATGCAAATAAGTACACAATGTATACAAACAGAAGCCTATAGTTCCAAATCAAGTCCATTGATCCATTTTAAGGCCTCCTCAGTTGCGTTATGAATGTCCTCCAAAGGACCTTGAAATGCTCTCTGTGGACACTCGACAATTACATGGTAGATGGTCTGTGAGGTAGCTCCACAATCACACCCAGGAGACTTCTGCCAGCCCCATTTATAAAGAGTATAGCCGCATCTTCCTTGATTGACTCTAATCCTGTTTATAGTCCTCCATTGACGTCTGGGTAGATGGAATCCGGGAGGTTGAACATGAGGTAGGGTCACAAGATGTTGATTGGGAACAGAAGACTGTTGCCATTGATGTAACCAGGCGTTCGTGATGAAGAACCCAGATTCTTCCAGTGTAAGTGCAGCACGCCAGGATGGAGATCTAGACTTAAGTCGTGGAGGGGCAAATTGATTAATATCTTGATGAACGGGGAGGTTGGAGTCCTGGTTGATCTTCTTCCACAATTTTAGAAGAGCTTCAGACCTTCTTAAGCAAGGCGGTGGAATATTGCTGAGTGTAGGCAGCCAGGCCACGTTTGTAGAGCGAGTGCAACCAGTTATAATGCGCATTGCTT
Organism: Anabrus simplex; assembly: GCF_040414725.1. NCBI lineage: Eukaryota > Metazoa > Arthropoda > Insecta > Orthoptera > Tettigoniidae > Anabrus > Anabrus simplex. The sequence continues at coordinate 861,518,991 of NC_090265.1, read as the reverse complement.
GATTTAGTTGAGCATCTATCTTCGCAGTATGAGCACTGTTCAGCCAAGTTGAAGCACAGTATTCGGCAACTGAATAGCAAAGGGCTAGAGCAGTAGATCTCAACACTTGGTTGTTTGCGCCCCAAGAGGTGCCGGCTAATTTTTGAAGGATATTATTCCGACTTTTAATCTTGGCGGCTGTGTTGTTAATATGATGCTTATATGTTAGGGATCTGTCTAATGTACTAAATGAAGTGGAAGAAGCATTAAGAAAATCCAAAGGGAAGTACTGTACAGTATTTGTAGATAGGAGGAAAGCATTTGACTCGATACATCGGGAATTACTAATACAGAAGATTAAAAGTTTGTCCAATGAATTACGTCTGATAACAACTCTTTTGGAACACATCTTCGTATACAACCTTATAGAAATTGACGACGGCATTACCATATCAAGTCTCATCAGGCAGTTTAACAGAGTTTTGCAGGGTGATCCTTTAAGCCCACTTCTATTCAATATCGCCACGGCAGACATTATCTGTATAATTCAGAGCATCCCAAGTATGATGCTATTACGTTATGCAGATGTCATGGTATTAGGGTCCTCAAACTAGAATTACAAAGAACATTGATAGAACTTTTGCAAGTTGCAAGTTGCTTTACGTCGCACTGACACAGATAGGTCTTATGGCGACGATGGGGGCTAGAAGTGGGAAGAAAGCGGCCGTGGCGTGAAAATGGGAAACCACAGAATACCATTTTCAGGGCTGCCGACAGTGGGGTTCGAACCCACTATCTCCTGAATACTGGACACTGGCCGCACTTAAGCGACTGCAGCTATCGAGCTCGGTATTGATAGAACTAGAAAAATGGGTAATTGAAAATCACTTTGAAATTAACCTTCAAAAAACAGTTCAAATGACATTTAGGAAAGGCGGAAAATCACTCTTAAAGACATCCTCACGTTGTACAACGAACCATTACTCATAGTGAACAAATTCAATTACCTGTGTATAACCCTCCAGATTTCATCAAGATCATTCAGTCATCATGTATAAGAGAAGTCAGCAAAAGCCTTCACAGCCATCTGCAAGATTAAAAAAAAAAAAAAAAATCTAACAGCCCTATCTCTCATTACAGCTTTGACACTATTCCATACGTCCCTCTCACCCAATGTGACATATGGTCTAGAAATAACATGGGATCACCTCACAACCTGTGATCTCAGGTTAAGTCACGTTTCTTAAAATGTGCCCTAAGAGTTGGAAAAATGGCCCTTATAAGATTAGTTTACAAGGTAACGAAAGGATCCATCTATACACCTATTACAGCGTAGACAAGCAAAGAGAAGGGAGATCGACCAAGATTTTTATATTACTGACTGCATGATGGACAGAACGCAAGCCACCGAGAATCATGATCAAAGCCATATAATAAAGAGACTTGCCATTCATGGTTTCCACCATAAGATATGTTCTATCGGATCATTTCACAGCCTGAGTGACAAATGTGTATGTGTAATCAAAGGTGTACCAAGTATCATCTAACAGCGTGCCACAAAAGAACAAAATCTTTTAGTGAATTCAGTAAGAATTAATGCCCTTTTAGGCGATCCTTTTTATTTCTATAAAGGATGTATATCATTAATACATCTGGGTATCAGGGGCTTGAAACTGGAACCAAATTTTAAGTAAATTGTTTATATTTTTCACTGATGATGGGTTGTGTTGTTGGAGTGGAGAACATTGTGTCAATAAATTATTTTTTTCATGTGGAGGCGGTCATTGTTGCTACTGCCTCTTAGGAATTCAAAACTGTTAGTGTCAATCATTTTTCTGAGAAGATCTCGGTAATTCAGGTCAGTACTATATTATTCAGACCAATTCAGTTAATACAGTCATAATTCTAATGTGGTAGTTAAGTGGGCCAGTATGAGCTGGTTATAGATACGAATGCTAGAAAATGAACCAGAATGTTGCACTAATTGAATAAAAAAAAAAAAATTAATACCATCATCATCATCATCATCATCATCATCATCATCATCACCGGTTTGCCCTTCCAGCGAGCCGGGTAGGGAGTTTGAAAACGAGCGTCTTACAAAGTTGCCTATTCAAAAAAAATTTGTTGTCCATGACATTCCCAATTCCATCCTTTTCTCTCCATGTCTTCCCTCAGTTGGTCCATCCATCTTCTTCTTGGTCTTCCAGCTGGCCTTCTGTCTGTTATTCTCTTTTCCAAATAAGCACATGGTAACCTTGTGCTATTTATTTGTTTAACATGCCCAAACCATTTAAGTCTAGATGTCCTAAGTCTTTCCTCCATCAATTCATTTAGACCTAAGTTAGATCAGATCTCATAATTTTTCACGTGATCAAGTCGTGTGTTTTGGGGGGCAGTTCTAAGAAATATCGTTTCACAGGCTTGAATCCTACTACAATTCTTTGATATTAATGTGCAGGTTTCCAGAGAATGTATAAGGATGGGAATGCAATATCACTTGTAAAGATTCATTTTTGTTCTTTGTGGGACCTTCTCATCCCATAGTAGGTGTCTAATGATACTGTAAAAGTTGGAGCCTTTGGTTACTCTGTTTGTTATTTCTATCTTAGCTCTATTATTACTAGCCATTACGCTTCCTAAATATCTCAACTGGTATACTACTTCAACTTGGTGGTCCTGTGTTTTTTTGTTGCATTGTGTATTATGTCTGCTGATTTTCAATGCTACTGTTTTTCTTGGGTTCAATTTCATTCCATAATCATCAAACTTCTTACACACATTATTTTGTACTCCCTCCTCTGTTTCATCCCATATTGCCACATCGTCTGGAAACACCAGAGCCTGAAGATCTTTATTACCGTTTCCTTTTAGTTCCTTCAAAATGGTATCCATAATTGCTATGAATAGAAGAGGTGATAAGGCACTTCACTGTTGTACTCCTTTGGTTGTATTGAACCATTCAGAGTGACCATCTCCAATACTGACACAGCTTTTGCAATTCGTATATAGCATTTGGATCTTCCTAATAAGGTATTCCGGTACACCAAATTTTCTAAGACTTTTCCAAATAGTTGATCTAGGAACATTATCATACGCCTTTTCAAGGTCCATAAACAGAATAATTAGGTCTTTTCCTCTTTCCCAGTGTTTCTCTGCCAACATGCTCAAAGCAAATATCAGATATGTTGTGCTTCTTCCAGCCCTAAAGCCATGTTGTTCCTCTTCTAAGATAGGCTGTAGTATAGCCCTTACTCTGGCTTCAATGATCTTCTCCATAATTTTAAGGCTGTGTGATACAAGGGTAATGCCTCTGTAATTTTCACTTTTCCTTCTACTCCCTTTCTTAAAGATAGGCACTATCACCCCTTTTGTCTGATCTTCAGGTATTTCATTATCCTTCCATATTGTTCTGAGAACTCTATACAGCCACTGTATTCCTGGTGGACCAGCAGCTTTAATCATGTCAGCTGTAACTTCATCAGCTCCTGCTGACTTACCACTTCTCATCCAATGGAGAGCTTGATCTACTTCTGTCCATGTAATTGGGATATCTTCCTCTATTGTTTTCTGCCCTACATCCTCAACAGAGATCTCATTAGGGTCATTTAGGAGCTTGTCAAAATACTGTCCCATTGTATCCTTGATATCTTTCATATTGCGAACTACATTCCCATCTGCTGTCTCCAGAGCTGTAATTGCTTCTTTATCTGATCTTTTACTTTTTTTACTATTCCATATATCATTTTCATATTCCCTTTACTGTCTTCTTCCAGTTTAGTTGTGAATTGTTCCCAACTTTTCTCTTTTTCTTCCTGTACAATTCTCTTGACTTCCAACTTCCTGTATCTACAGTATATTCTTTTGCCATCTCTTCCAATTTATTGTTGTCTATTCGGTCACTGTTGATTCTTCTGTCATCAAGAACTTTTTAGGCTTTATTCCTTTTCATTATGGCTTCCTTCACTTTATCATTCCACCAAGATGTTCTTTTCTCTCTAACTCTTCTGCTTGTTCTTCCACATATTTTATCTGCGCTACAAACCAGACTTGCCTTAAAATCATTCCATTCTTCATTGCCTTTCTTTGTGTCTGTTATTGGTATTTTAGCTCTGATTTCCTCTTGAAACTGCTGTTTGACCTCCAGATCTTTCAATTTCCAGTCTTTAATTTATGTTTTTTTCTTCTTGTTTACTTTAACAATGCCATGCCATTATTATTTTTTGCGTCACCTCTGACTGCACTATTCATTGCCAGTGTCAAGACATGAGTCAGTGCCATGTGGATTTTAAACGGTTGCAGGTAACTGGAATGTTGTGCAATAAGGAACTTCTAATTGCATCTAATATTAAAAGTCTACCACACAGTGATCAGACAATGGTTAATAGTTACCATTTTTGCATTTTGCCAATGATGGGATATCTGCATTCATGCATAGATTTCTCCTCTTCAGATGATCCTTGTTGAGTTTTGCGATGTGCATGTCATCTCTCACACTTTCTAGCCAATGTGTTTGAGGTTGTCCTCGAGACTTGTGACCCTCCCTCCACATTCATTCAAAGGCCAGTCTTCGAAACTGATGTCTCGATATTGCAGAGTATATGTCTTTACCGTCGTAGACACAATTCCCATATTTTCTGCATGATTGGTGCAACCTTGAATTTCTTCTGCACATCATCATTCCTTGTTCATACTCAGTGGAGTCAAGCTAATAGACTATTGCAACATCTTCATTTTCATTACATGAAAGCATGTTCATGTTTTGATATCATTGGCAAAGATTCAGTTCCATAAAGGACCATTGTCTGATCACTGTATGGTAGACTTTTAATATTAGATGCAATTAGAAGTTCCTTATTGCACAACATTCCAGTAATCTGCGACCGTTTAAAATCCACGTGGCACTGACTGATGACTTGACATTGGCAATGGATAGTGCAGTAGGAGGTGATGCAAAAATAATAATGGCATGTGGCCTCCGGAGAGGCCTGATGATGCAGGTCTTTTGAGTTGACCTGCACCTCTGATAGGTTGGGGTCCTACCTAAAATAAATTCTGGTGATGACGACAGCACATGGGAGATTACTGATGAAAATTAAGGCTATTGGACTAGAAAAAGGAGTGGTTGAATGGGTGGCTACATTTCTAGAAAATAGAACTCAGAGTTAGATTAGGTGAAGCATTATCTGATCCTGTCCAACAGGGCAGTATTATTGGATCTCTGTTTTCTTATATACATCAATGATATGGGTAAAGATCTGGAATCACAGATAAGGCTGTTTGCGGATGATGTTTAAACTGTATAGAGTAGTAAATGAGTTGCAGGATTGTGAGCGACTGCAGGGGGACTTAAACAATGTTGTGAGATGGACAGTAGACAATGGTATGAATGTAAATGGGATGAAAAATTCAAGTTGTAAGTTTTGCCAAGAAAAAAAAGTCCTCTCAGTTTTAATTATTGCGTTGATAGGGTGATAGTGCCTCATGTAAGTACCAGGTGTTAATAAAAGGAATGATCTTCATTGGGGAAATCATGTTAATAAGGTTAAGAAATGTTACAGATCTCTTCACATTGTTATGAGAGTATTTAGGGGTTGCAGTAAGCATGTAAAGGAGAGGGCGTATAATTATCTGGTAAGACTGCAGTTAGGGTATGGCTCCAGTGTATGGGTCCCTCACCAGGACTACTTGATAGAACTGGAAAAAATTTAAAGGAAAGCAGCGCAATTTGTTCTGGGTGATTTCCGACAAAGGCGTAGCTGGAAAATTTATAACGTCCAATAACAGACCAACTATATTTGTATTAAAGGAGTAGTGTAACGAGAATGTTGCAAAGTTTGGGCTGGGAATATTTGCGAGTATGGAGAAGAGATGCTCATGTATATGGTATGTTTCGAGCTGTCAGTGGAGGGTGGAATGACAGTAGTAGACGAATAAGCTTGAGTGGAGATTTTAAAAGTAGGAGAGATCATAGTATGAAGATAAAGTTGGAATTCAAGAGGACAAATTGAGGAGCATTTTTTCAAAAGTCGATAAATGCATAAAAGTAACTTGTTGGGGAAATGCCTTTTTTAAATATCATACTAAAATACTAATTATATAAATGAGATAATATAACATTTGCACTGCATTTCTTAGCACAATTCCGATTATGTACTTGACCTTTCTAAATTTTTCATTCTTTATATCAGAATAAAGGGACAAAGTTTCCAGGTTTTTTCAAAAGCCGATAAATGCAAGGACGGAAGTTAAAAGTTTTGTTAATATACATTGAAAGTGCCTTCTTTTTATGCATCTTCTTTTCTATCTTTAACATTTAAAAAAATTTAAACATTTTTTAACATTAACTACAAAGAAGGCTACTTTATTGTTCATTTTGCATAGAAATACAATAGTATATACTACAATATAACATTTTGGTATTATTAATTTTCTATAAATGTTTGAAAAACAGAAGTGCAAAATAGCAACAAACATTGCTGAAATACAACATTTTTGTTGATTTACACATTCAAAGCACATAGAAATACAATGATGTACTACAATACTACGATACAGTACTTTAGTATTACACTTTTCCGTACTTTTTTGATAAGTAGACGTACAAAATAGGAACAAACAATCGGTATTAAATTAGAAAAGAAAAATACTGCCTACAACAGTACTAAACTGGAAACATATTGATCTTGCAACAATGTCCTTATAAAAATCTTTCTGGTACGCTAAAATGCCTCATAAGTTTTTAGGTATCCTTTTTCTTTTCCTTGCTAACCATGTTTTTCTTTTCCAATCTGGTCACTTTCCTCACTTCCTGGCTGCAGTTTCTGGATTTTCGTGTCTCAATCTCTATGGGTCTTCCATTATAAGTGTCTGATACTAACAACAGTACCTTCTTCTTAGATTTTTCATAAATCACCATTCACCGAGCAGTTATTCTGAAAGGCATCTTAGATCGCAGGGTTTTTAGTGTGCTGGACTTGGGATCCTTTGCTTCTCAATCTTTATTTAGTATCTTGATTATGCCATGCTGTTCCAGCATTTTATAGTATTTGGTCGGTGAAAGAATGTCTTGCCTTTTTCAGTAGTCTTTTTTCGACTCTGCTGAAGACTCTGTCGGGAGGCATAAAGCTGTGGCCATGAGTAGAGAAGTACAGTAATGTACCAGTTCATTCAATTTTCTGCTTTCTTCCATAAAGACCATTAGTATGCAGATCATTACTGTATTTTTATTTTGACTGCTACAGGAGTCTGAAAACAAATGAACTTCATTTATGCTATTTCCTGGCAATGCCTCAAGGTTTTTGAGAAAATCCAATAGAAGCAGAGGCTACTTGGTTTCATTCTTTTAGTCCTTCTGTTTCAAGCCAAGTATAAAAAAGCAATCACTTCCTTTGTATGAGCTTGGGAATGAATCATAATGCACAGATTATAAAGCCAAACTGTCTTGAATAGAATATTTCACCTATGGGGAGCTTTAGTATTGGCTGATTCTGTTGTATATCAAAACATACTTTAATCACATTTGGATTTTACTCCTTCAGTATTGCATAGAACTTTTTTTGCACAAAGTTCGTGCAACCTGTGGTTTGTTCTTATTTCATTCTTTTTCTCCAGATCTTGTTCCTTTTTCAATTTCAGGACACCAATCTTGTATGTTGAGCATGTATCTGTATGGGGAATTCTAAATGACAAATTTAAGCTGTAATAGAAAATATGTTTTTATTTCGATAAAGAACCAGTAGGAAGGGCTGACACTTCTCGTTTTTTTTTTTTTTTCAGAAATGCTTCCACATTTATATAATAATAATGTTATTTGCTTTACGTCCCACTAACTACTTTTACGGTTTTTGGAGACGCTGAGGTGCCAGAATTTAGTCCCGCAGGAGTTCTTTTGCGTACCAGTAAATCTGACACAAGACTGACATATTGGAGCACCTTCAAATACCACCGGACTGAGCCAGGTTCGAACTTGCCAAATTGGGGTCAGAAGGCCAGCGCCTCAACCGTCTGAGCCACTCAGCCTGGCATTTTTCACATTTTGACTGTATTCCCTTCTGGACTATTTCTTGAATATTGGCTCTCTCTACGCCTATATGTTTTGATGTCATTCTTTTTAGCTTGTTTAACTTCCTTATCTTTCGTGATGCTGTGGTTTCCCCCTCGGTTTTCAGCTGGTAACTTCCCTGTTACATGATATAGAAGTTCATGAACCTGCTGCACCATGGAGTGTTGCGGGAAACAGATGTCAGTAGACTGCAGAGAACTTAATGAGTTGGTACCACTGATCTCTATACATAGATGGCTGGTAGCTTGGGTAGCAGTAAGTCGAATAGAAGATGACTGGCGTAGTAAGATGGCAGCGAGCGCACGGTGCAGTAGACCACGAGGAGCGCTCTTGCTTTGTTTATGCTTAGTTCATTGACGCCAAGTCTCCTGATTGTAGTTCCACGGGTGTTCTGTGCTGTTTTATTGCAATACCCCATACATTTACAAAGGAATAAAGGTGAAATACATAAATGAAAAATCACTAGTTTAGATATTTCACTTGCTGAATTGAAACTACTTGTTACTTCTGCATGTTAGTAAAATATAAACAAACAAGGGATCCATGCTTGTACTACTACGATTAACACAAATACGAATTCCGAAATGTAAATAATACAAATACACACTATATTTAAACTATCCAAGTATACATGTGTGGCAGATATAAATTGAGTACTATTTGGAAGAGGTTCAACATTCTCTCCGTCAGTTCAAATTACAATATTTCCTAACATAACGTAATTGTATTTATTACGTAGTAAACAAATGACTGTCAGCATGCCGAAGTGTACTTCTACGGCAAATACGCCGCGAAATACTTGAATATCCAGCGAAAAACACACAGTAAACTATAACTATGCCGCTACAGGAGAAGTGGGTGTGGTTCCGGGCTTTTAAATGTCCTACGGGCTCATATTAAACGGCTTCTCAAGCTTAAAACAAGCCGGAATTACTAAAATAAAAACATTTTCTGAAAGAGGAAGAATTGGGCTATTTTTGCATGAATAAAAAAAATACCGAGTTTTGCGCTCAAAATACGAAATATTCAGTCATACCTCCCCTTAAGAATGCATAATTTCGTGGCACACATGTATAAAATTTACAGCAATGTTTCCAGAAACTGTTTTTCACTCGTATTGTATTACCGATCGCTAACTGCATGTATTCAGTGCTTAAGTTAATATTTGTCGGCCGTTATTGTACACTCATTTTTATTGCTATCCCGGAGATTTACTGACCTCGGAATGACGTGTCGGTATTCCCAGTGTCCTTATGCTTTGAGTGAACATATCCCTATATTTTTAATTATTCCACTGCGCCATTAACAGCGATTTAAAATTGATTATATTATCATTGCTTCCCAATAGAGAGAGCTCTAGGATGGGTACACAAACATGGCGGACCGCGCGCTCAACTTGGCGTACTTTCTCCTGCAGCGGAGAGCTGCCATCAGCGATCCACCTATAGAGATCAGTGGTCGGTACACATCAGCAAGTGACTCTTTCGTCACCCACCGCAAACTGCAGAGCTTCTAAGGTGGCGAAAAGCTCCGCAGTATCACGCTACTTAGTGCGAGATCTTCATGCTCATATTATCGGAGATGGTTCTGGTGATTATTGTTTTAAGAGGAAGTACAACTAAGCAATCATCCTGTATATAGCACTATGACCTAGATATTAGGCCCTTTTAAAAACAATAATAATCATCATCGTGTATATAACAGTAATCAGAGAGGGGAAAATAGAAGGGATCCGATACTTCGAAAAATGAAGGTATCGACCAAGGAAGGCAAGGGCCACGAAGAGCGTGAAAATGAAAGATTCTCTAGGACGCGAGTGCTCTAATACCGTCGGGGTCGGTAAAGAACAAGAGTTGACCAGGGAGGTCTGATTAAGATAGATGAAAGTAAGGAGCCTGATAAAAGTAAGTGGAAGCAATGCCTGAACTCACCTAAGGGCCCCATGGTCGTCAACCCACGCGTCATAGTTCAGAACCCGTGAGACCCTTTCAGTAGCCTCTTACGACAGGAAGGGGATACCCTGGCTGTTATTTTACTGCCCCCCCCCCCCCACAGGGTGATTATTATCGGAGATGAAAGAGCATCCCGCATTTTCTCCGATCTTAGAATCATCCATGAAAACATGTCGCGCGTACGGGTATAGGTGAACGAAGTGCTGGAAGTACCTCCGTGTTCACGTTGAATCTGCGGAGTAGCTCTAGCCGTATATACGGCCGCGGAACTAGCCACGGAGTTGTCTCGCTAGGGGTCCGCTCAAGACAACCACCGATAGCCACATCTAACTCACGGCACAAGCTATCAGTTCGAATCCCAACTGACCGTGTGGCATTCGTAAAGGGGAAACTCCCGATTCAGCAAGTAGGCTGGGAATCCGGCTAGTACGGGAGTGATAGTGGTGATTATTGTTTTAAGATGAAGTACAAGTAGGCAACCATCCTCCGGTTGCCAGCTTAACTTCACTATGGTGAACACTGTATAAAAAGTTCAGCATAGATTTTAATGCTGAACCATAAGCCGCGCTACCATAGTCAGTCCGGCAAAGGGCCGTTGCCATGTATCAACGTAGCAGCACCGCACGGTCAGGTGGCGGCGGCGGTGGTGGTGGTGGCGGCGGTGGTGGTGGTGGTGGTGGTGATTATTGCTTTTTTTTTTTGCTAGTGGCTTTACGTCGCACCTACATAGATAGGTCTTACGGCGACGACGGGATAGGAAAGGCCTAGGAGTTGAAAGGAAGAGGTCGTGGCCTTAATTAAGGTACAGCCCCAGCATTTGCCTGGTGTGAAAATAGGAAACCACGGAAAACCATCTTCAGGGCTGCCGACAGTGGGATTCGAGCCCACTATCTCCCGGATGCAAGCTCACAGTCGCGCGCCCTTAACCGCACGGCCAACTCGCACGGTGATTGTTTTAAGAGGAAGTACAATGGGGCACCCATCCTCTGTTAACACTAATCAGAGAGAAAAAAGTGGAAGGGATCCGACACTTCGAAAAATGAAGATATCAGCCAAAGAAAGACAAGGGCCACGATGGGCGTGAAAATGAAAGATTTACTAGCCCTCGGAACCTAATAGCGTCGGGGTTGGAAAAGAACAAGAGTTTACCAAGGAAGGTCAGATAGAATAGATGAAAATGAGGAGCCTGACACAAGTAAGTGGAAGTAATGCCAGGACTCAGCTAACGGTTTCGTGGTCGCCCACCCACGCTCCCAAGTTGGCAGGTGTTTGTGTGTTCTCCCACTTACACAAACTTATGCTGAAGGATGAATACTTTGTTATACCGGTACTTTGTTTCTCTTTGAACATCTGTTTTTTTTTCTTTCTATATTGGTAGCTCATTTCCATGTTCTATTATTGCATTAATTTGTTCCTACATAAGGCATGTTTAAGTAATTAAGAATTCTTTCTCTTAAATGAGGAAAGGAATTAATTGCTCCACGATTGTACAATTGTTATACACCCTCTCTCTGTAGATTGCTTCAGACATTTTCTTACGCAAGTGGAAATGACGGGGGAAACCATATTTAAGTCTGGTATTCTTTGATTTCCTTGTCGTAAATTTTAAAAGCGTAATGTGATTCCAAGTTTCATGACAAGTACATTTTAGCTACAGTTGCTAAAATTGGTTTCTTTTCTGTTGCCTCGTCACAATAGACAAATAATGTTAAGAAAGATAGTGAGGAGAGGAATGATTTAAAAAGAAGTCGCAAATGAGACGGAAATTGGTGAATGGCACGTAAATTACTTCTTGCCTATGCTGACGGTCGTTTGATGTGTGCTGATTTGGTTATTTACGAACGATGCCTCTGGGGTTTGTGAAATAAAACCAAGGAGACAGTAAACGAAGAAAGAATTAAGAACATACTTGAAACTTCTCTCGGCACCTTCACTCTTCTGTTCTATATATAGATGCATCTAAAACGGAATAGCTTCGAATTTACGAGTTTCGCTGGGGAAAAAACCAACTACTACTATCTAACTGGTAGTTTGCCAAAATAAACATATTTATTCATTTATTTAAATAAAAGTTTGTTTGTTCGTTTGTTATTTATTTATTTATTTACATTTTATGGTTGGTCCACTTTAGTCATAACCAGGCGAGTTGCCCGTGCGGTTAGGGGCACGCAGCTGTGAGCTCGCATCCGGGAGATAGTGGGTTCGAACCCCACTGTCGGCAGCCGTGAAGATCGTTTTCCGTGGTTTCCTATTTTCACGCCAGGCGAATGCTGGGGCTGTACCTTAATTAAGGCCACGGTCGCTTCCTTCCCATTCCTAGGCCTTTCCTGTCCCATAATCGCCATAAGACCTATCTGTGTCGGTGCGACATAAAGCAAATAGCGAAAAAAACCCACTTTAGTCAGTTTTATAAGAAAGATTTTTGTCTTCTGTCAGCACAGTACTTCTTTATTCTCTCGGATCTTAACTTTCTTTCTTCCTCTGAAATGACCCGCCCCATTGTCCATCTGTTGATCTTGGTTTGTAGTCTGTTTTTTTTTTTTTTTTTTTTTTCTGTCTGCGAGTTTTCTTTATTCTGACCCCAACTTAGCAGGTTCGATCCTGCATCAGTCCGGCGGTATTTGAAGGTGCTTAAATACGTCAGCCTCGTGTCGGTAGATTTACTGGCACGTAAAAAAAAGAACTCCTGCGGTACAAAATTCCGACACCTCGGCGTCTTCGAAAACCGTCTTCGAGCTGTTCTCCAAGAAAAGGAAGATGGAGTAAAAGTTAACGGTAGGCTGATCAACAATCTGAGGTACGCAGATAACACTGTCATTTTGGCTGACAGTGTTGAAGGTCTTCAGCGTCTGGTAGACAGAATCGTAGCAGAAGGGGATAAACTTGGTCAAAAAATTAACACCGACAAGAGAAAGGTGACGGCGATTACCAACACTCATAACACGCACATTCTTATGAACATTTATGGGGAACAAGTTGAACAAGTAAGGAAGTACCTTGGCAGCTGGATTACTGAGGACTTAGATCCGGATTTAGAGATCTGTGTACGAATAGAAATGGCTCGTGCTAGCTTTCTGAGAATGAGGAATTTACTGTGTGACAGAAGCCTCAGCTTTGAGACACGTCACAACTTCGTCAGATGCTATGTATATTCAGTGCTTCTGTACGGCGCTGAAACATGGACTCTGAAATGTAATGCCATTAAAAGAATAAATGCCTTCGAGATGTAGGTGTTCCGAAGGATGTTACGGATCTCGTGGACTGAACACGTCTCCAATGCTGCCGCACTCAAACGCATGAGCAGGGGGGGAAAAAAAAAAAAAAAAACAGTCAGCCGTGGGCATATTACGAGAAATGGAAAGTGTAACTTATTAAAATTGATAATGTACGGTAAAATTGATGGACGTAGTGGTCGTAGTCGAAGGAAACACTCTTGGCTGAGGAACTTGCGGGATTGAACAGGACTAGATTCGAGTAGACTGTTCAGGACAGCCGAACATCGTGCAGACTTCGCTGTGATTGTGGAAAACCTTCAGTAGTGGAGAAGGCTTCAGGAAGACGTTCATCTGCTATGATTTTATTTACGAGTGGTGGGTTAGTTAACATGATTTGTCTATTATTATTATTATTATTATTATTATTATTATTATTAAATTTTTGGCCGCTTAAGGGGAAAGTTAACACTTGTCAGCCTTTCTGGATTTTCCGGGAGAGTAGAGTTCTTCGCTCTTCAGACCACTCTGCTCCAGTTGTCACTATTTCCGGAAAATCACTTATCTCGTGTACTCAGGTCCTGAACTTGCTTCTTTCTTGAACTAGTGCCCCAGGGGCAACGATCAGATTCTCCTTCACTGCAGCTGTTGCCCATGGTGTATAGTGCATTTGCAGGTCATGAGGACATCAATAATTTTATGTGATATTTGGGTGTTAGGTATTCGAGAGAGTGGTGGTGGTGGTGGTGGTGGTGGTGGTGGTGGTGGTGGTGGTGGTGGTGGTGGTGGTGATTATTGTTCTAAGTGGAACTACAACTGGGCATCCATCCTCTATTATAGTAATATCAATCAGAGGGGGAAATGGAAGGAATCCAGCACTTCGAAAAATGAAGGTATCAACCAAAGAAAGCCGAGGGCCACGAAGGGCGTGAAAATGAAAAACACCGTAGGCCTTGAACGCTCTAGCCTCTAATGCCGTCGGAGTCGGAAAAGAACAAGATCTAACCGCGTGAGGAATGAGTTAGTTTGCCATTGCTTTCCGCATTTAGCCAGAAAGTGCTATTTCAGCTCGAGTGACTCTGTGAGTGACAGGTGGTGATTAGTGCTGGTGATTACTGTTTTAAGAGGTGGTGGTGGTGATAATTGTTTTAAGAGGAATTACAACTAGGCAAGCGTCCTCTATATAACACTAATCAGAGAGAGAAAATGGAAGTGATCCGACACTTCGAAAAATGAAGGCATCAGCCAAACAAAGACAAGAGCCACGAAGGGATTTACAATGAAAGACTCCCTAACCCGCGGAAACCTAATAGCGTCGGGGTCGGAAAAGAACAACAGTTGACCAAGGGAGGTCGGATAGGATAGATGAAAGTGAGGAGGATACCGTGGGTATTGTTCTACCGCCCCCACCGACAGTGGGTGTGAGTGACAGTTTTCATAGAGTGGTGGTGGTGGTGGTTATTGTTTTAAGAAGTACAACTCGGCAACCATCCTCTATATAACAGTAATCAGAGAGAGAAAAAAATGGAAGGGATCCGACTCTTCAAAAAATGAAAGTGTCGGCCAAAGAAAGACAAGAACCACGAAGGCCGTGAAAATGAAAGACTCCCTAATCTTCGAATACTGTAATGCCTTAGGTGTCAGAAAAGAACAAGAGTTGACCAAGGGAGTGCGGATAGGATAGATGAGAGTGAGGAGCCTGGCACAAATAAGTGGAAGCAATGTCAGGACTCAGCTAAGGGCTCTGTGGTCGCCAATCCACACTCCCTAGTTAAGAGCCCTTGGGGTCCCTTGTAGTCGCCTCTTGCGACAGGCAGGGGATTCCGTGCGTGTTATTCTACCGCCCCCACCCACAGGGGATCTATTCATAGATCCAGACGCTCAGTACCATCTTATAGTGATGGTGATTATTGTTTTAAGAGGAAGTAGAACTGGGCAACCGTCCTCTGTATAACACTAATCTGAGAGAAAAAAATGGAGGGATCCGGCACTTCGAAATATGAAAATATCGGCCTTAGAAAGACAAGGACCACGAAGGGCGTGAAAATGAGACTCCCTAGGCCGCGATACCTAATACCGTCGGGGTCGGAAAAGAACAAGAGTTGATCAAGGGAGATCGGAAATATAGATGAAAGTGAGGAGCCTGGCACAAGCAAGTGGAAGCAATGCCAGGACTCAACTCAGGACCCCGTGGTCGCCAATCCACGCTTCCATGTTGAGAGCCCCTAGGGCCTCTTTTAGTCGCCTCTTACGACAGGCATGGGATACCGTAGGTGTTATTCAACCGCCCTCACCCAAAGGGGGTTTAGTACCATCTATATTTCACAGTAATAAGTGGGTTAGGGAAGTTAGCTGTGCCTGGTGACCTTTACCCCTAGGAATTAACCAGGTCCTACTTTTTTTCAACGCGTAGGCTAGAGTGAGCCTCAGGACCATGTTCCTCTCTAGAAGTGGAAATTTCCGTGGTTTCCCATTTTCACACCAGGAAAATGCTGAGGCTGTACCTTAATTAAGGCCACGGCCGCTTCCTTCCAACTCCTAGACCTTTCCTATCCCATCGTCGCCATACGACCTATCTGTGTCGGTGCGACGTAAAGCCCCTAGCAAAAAAAAAAAAGAAAAAAAAGAAGTGGAAATCTCGTTCCTAAATGTTTCGGCTTCCAGGCTAGGAATCGAACCCACGTCTTTAGGTGGCTGTCGTGGTGATTATTGTTTTAAGAGGAAGTAGGTCTTCAGTAGGCAACCATCATCTATTAACATTTACCAGAGGGAAAATAATTAAGTGGCCCAACACTTCGAAAAATTAAAGTATCGGCCAAAGAAAGATGAGGGCTACGAGGGCGCGAAAATGAAAAACTCCTTAGACTTTGCAACCTAATACCGGCGGGGTCGGAAAAGAACAAGAGTTGACAAAGAGAGGTCGGATAGGATATCAGGGCCTCTCAGGGTGCATGCACTGTGCACGGTGCAAAAGACGACTTCGCATGGTTGACCAGAGTGCAGACCCCCACTCCTCGATTTGGAGCAAAAGGTCGCTCTCCCTGTCTCTCTCTTCCTCACTTGCTCCGTAGCGCTCCAAATCCGAGCCGAGTTGAGCTGAGTTGAGCCGAGCTTAGCCGAGTAGCCCAAAGACGAAGCGTTGGTCCGAGCCGAGCCTAGCGGGACCGATGCACTGTGCACAGGAACTCTGCGCCGCTGTCTGCACGCGTGAGATTTTGGGCGTTTGAGAGGCCCTGGGATAGATGGAAGTGGAGCCTGGCACAAGTAGGCCTAAGTGGAAGAAATGCCAGTACTCAGCTAAGAGCTCCACATCCTTAGAATGACCGAGCAATACTTCTGTATAAGACAAACAACAAATACAATCAAATTTGTTGTCTCTATCTATTAGGTCTGGTTTATTTCACAAGATGCACGAGATTCCCCTTCCTCATGTCATCGCGAACTGAAATATTGTGCTCCTTCAACCACTCAATCAACTCATTATTTCTAGCCCTCAATGTTGGTGCTTTGTCAAGATTGACCGAGTGAACTGACAAAGACCGCAAAAAGAATTGAGCACAACACAACGCACAGCTGATAGCTAATAGTAAATAACAGATCGACAACGCTGGTAATCGGAACTAGAGTCTAACGCGTTGTATCGGAGTGATCGGCTGCCTATGATTGGCTGTTTATTGATTCACTTAGCCTCCGCCAAAAGGCAGCACTCAAATGTCAAGTTGAAACTCATAAGAACTGAACTGTAGGCAAGAAGTGGAGTGAGGTAGCTTGCCGTTGCTGGACTCTAAGGTAAACAGTACTATTACAGCACGACTGACCCTGTAACAACTTTTATAACACTTAGATGTATTCGTCGCGCAAAGGTCTGATTCGAACTCGGAAACTTCAATTCCCAATGTCATGGCGCTAGCAACTACGCCACGGAGACAAGTCGGAAATATTTGCGGGAATAAAACTACAAAAGTTTGAGGATAGATTTTAAACGTTGAGTTTTGAACTAAATAAGCCTCATCGTTAAAAAACGCTCAAGCAGGGCTAAAATATTTTTAATGAAGGGTAAATCCTCAAAAATTCAACACTTTCTAGAAAACCACATGGCAATCTCCTTGTCAGTATTTCTTGTTTCCGTGTCATCTTCAGACATTGATTCGTAATCTGATATTAGCATTGTTTCGATAACGTTATCTATACTAAATCTTCGCCTGTAAGCGCAATGTTTCATTGCTAGCCCGAGCTTTAGTAAAGCACGAAGCTGCTAATTATTTCCAAGTGTCGTTACCCTGTTAATAGATCACCCTGCTACATTAGGGGCTGAGCTAATTAAAACAGGCTCTAATTGAAAGAGGAAATATAACTCGAGTTCAATAACATGGGCTTGTGCCTTTAATTTTTGTAATTAAATCGTTAGTTTTTATTTCTTAAAACATTTCTTGGCGGAAGAAAAGCGGACAACACTCGAAGTTTGAGCGTTGATAAGCCAGCAGAGTGGAGTTCCTTAACCGGTGTTCTGAGTTGAAGGAAATCACGGCGAGATGTAACTTGCCTGATAACTACGGCAGCAGCGTCTTTCTAACACGGCGAGGATAATAATGGAGAAGCTGAACGCGTCTATGAAACCTTGAAATGACGACCGTGCTGGCATAACTACACACAATGAGACTATGTGCACAGGGTGACCTGGCTCGCTCTTTCTGTCCCCAGTAAGACATAATATACTGTATCTGCAAATGTTAAAACACGCTCAATTAAATCGTGTCATTTAAGAATACTGTAAGTAAACTGTAATGTTTTGACGTGACAGGTGGTGGTAGTGATTATTGTTTTTAAGAGGAAGTACAGCTGGGCAGCCATCCTCTATTAACACTAATCAGAGTGGGGGGGGGGGGGGTTCTTACCAAGGTGCCCATTTTCTGAAAAAACAGGGAACACAGTGAGAGCACAGGGAAATAAAAATACCGAAAATACACAGGGAAAACACAGGGGAATGACTCGCCATATCAAAATTAAGCTTTCAATCTAAGACTGAACCCAAACAAAATGATCGAACGAGACTTGCTACGCGATTCATACGCAACGAGTAGTATTTTGAGAGAAAAATAGAGACAGTGAGCGGGTGTGGTAGTGAAGGATAGTGAATGAAAAAGATAGACATACTTGCACTAACCGCTCAAAGGTGGCTGTACACAAGGCGTGCGACGTATCTAGTGTTGCGTTAGATTTTGGTATAGCTTACAATTCACTGCTAATGATAACCTGATTTGAGATGTTTACTTTAATAGTAAAATTTAATCCTCATAGATAGTAACCCCCCCCCCCCTCCGCATTAATTCGTAACTGTTTTGTTCTCATTAAACCAGAACTTAAATTATAATAATACACACTTTAAAAAACCAGTTGCATCACCTGGAGTTCCGGATTTTTAGGTTGCTGATGGCCCAGGGAATGTATGGGTCAAGCATAACATGATTGGTGTAAAGAAAATCAACAAAAGGCGCTACACAAACACCATTCTTCGCCAATATGCATCCACCTATCGAACATTGGAATTTGATTCTGCCTCTCAGTATGATGTTACCCCATCCCGTGCAGTGAAGCATGATTGGACCTGTCATTGTATGCTGTCCACAAAGCGGTTGAGGCTGTCTTGGTCGATCCTGCCCCGCTCTTTGACAGCAGCCCTCTGGCCAGGTTGGAGGTGGATCCATTCGTCATGGCACTGCCTGTTTCAGCATATTCAATGGGAGTCACATCTGGAGACACCGCAGACCAGTCTATCCACTGGATGTGGTCCTCCCTGAGGAAGAGATTCACAAGATTGGAGCGGTGCAGGTGCGCGTTGTCATCTTGCAGAATGAATCTGTCTCCAAAATGTTGTCAGTATAGTCGAACAATGGGCCCGAAGATTCTCTTCTGGTATTGTGTATCAGTTATATTGCCCTCTACGGCGAGTAGCGTCCGACATCCATACATAATGCCGCCCTTAAACATGATTGATTCGCCACCCAGAGGGGCATGTTGGATGTCGTACATGACTCGTCTGGCATTACGTCACTCTCCCCAACCCCTCTTCCGACGATTAACCAGTGTCGGACACATTCGGCACTCATCCGTGAAGAGGAGTCGCCGCCATTCTTCCAGAGTGGTGGTGGTAATTATTGTTTTAAGAAGAAGTACAACTAGGTAACCATCCTCTATCTAACACCAAAGGAAAAATGGAAGGGATCCGACACTTCGAAGGTATGGGCCAAAGAAACACAAGCTCCACGAAGGGCGTGATAATGGACTACCTAGGCCTCGACACCTAATACCTTCGGGGTCGAAAAAGAATAAGAGTTGACCAAGGGAGGTCGGATAGGATAGATGGAAGTGAGAGCCTGGTACAAGTGGATGCAAAGCCAGGACTCAGCGAAGAGTGGTGGTGATTATTGTTTCAAGGGGAGGCAACCATCCTCTATCAACACTAATCAGAGAGAGAGAGAGAGAGAGAGAGAGAGAGAGAGAGAGAGAAAAGTGAAGGGGTCCGATACTTCGATCAATAAAGATATCAGCCAAAGAAAGACAAGGACCACGAAGGACGTGAAAATGAATGACTCCCTATGCCTCGATACCTAATACCATCGGGGTCGGAAAAGAACAAGAGTTGTCAAAGGGAGGTCGGATAGGATTGATGAAAGTGAGAAGCGTGGCACAAGTGGAAGCAATGCCAGGACTCAGCTAAGGGCTCCGTGGTCACCAACAAACGCTCCTGAGTTAAGAGCCTTTAGGGCCCCTCTTAGTCGCCTCTTACGACAGGTAGGGGACACCATGGATGTTATTCTACCGCCCTAACCCACAGTTAGTTACATGTATGCAAATTAAATTCTTATTATATCAATCCTATAAGCTATGGTTTATAAAGTACTGACTAGTTCTTAAGCCATTAAAACCATTGTTTGAAGTGTTTTAAAGTCTCACCGACTCACCAGGTCTTTCGGCGACGATGCGATAGGAAAATGCTAGTACTGGGAAACAGCATTGGCCTTAATTAAGTACGCCCCAGAGGCCAGAATTCGCCTCGTATGAAAGTGGTAAACCACTCAAAACTATCTTCAGGATTACCGACGGTGGGATTCGAACCCACTATCTTCCGAATGCAAGTTCCTAGCTATATGACCCAAATCGCATAGTCACCTCGCTCGGTCACTGGCTCCTTTTATC
Organism: Anabrus simplex; assembly: GCF_040414725.1. Taxonomy (NCBI): domain Eukaryota; kingdom Metazoa; phylum Arthropoda; class Insecta; order Orthoptera; family Tettigoniidae; genus Anabrus; species Anabrus simplex. Next base: position 861,498,586 of record NC_090265.1, on the reverse strand, counting down.
ATATTGTTTTGGATTGTATCAGAAGGGCAGCACAAGGAACTGACCAAGGTTCAATATTCTCTGTTAATGAAAGTGCGATGAGAGAGAAGGATGTGAGACGAGTCGAAGCTTGATGCAGTAAATCCGAATTTGGAAGACTGTGAATTAGAAAAAAATGTGAGAGCTTCAAGTACCTTCTAAAAAAGAGAGGAAAATTCAAGGTTATGTTCTGTATTTATGGACACGGACATCGACTTTAAAGGTATTTATTGTATTTCTTTGAAATTGCTTTATTTGGCCACTCTGTTATTGATCTCCTACATCCATGAAACTGAGATCCTCTGTACATTTATTTCTTATATCTGAAAGAATGGTGGTCAAAAAGTGGTAGATATCGTTGATCAATTTGTCCATTTCCATATGTATATTGACATTTATTTGACGCAACTTTATATAAATATGAGCAAGATATTCAAGATATTTATTTTCTCGGCTAGTAGTCTCCTTATGATTTGCTACCACTATACTGTACTTAGGATTGATTTCGGCTTGCAAGACTAACCGGTGAAATAACCTCTTCAACTCTAATTCATGACTTGGAATGGAAGGATCGTATACAAATATTATACCATCGACTCCTTTCTGAATAGCGGGCCAGCACATTTCCATTTCTTGGCCAGTACCACAATCCCACAGCTCAATGTTTGCATATGTCGGTTTGTCGATATCGTCATATAGGTCGGGTTCGAACTCTAAAATTCTGACCCCTTTAGTCGGTCGACTAGGTCCTGTTGGATCTGGTTGCTCTGCTAAAATATTTGCTATTGTGCTTTTGCCACTGAGAGGAGGTCCCGCTATTAATATCTTAAGTTTAACCATATTTTACTGTAATTGATTATTAACGCATCTCAAGAAATATTTGTAAATTACACTCTTAAAGCCAAATAGTAGTCCTTAGAATACATACACTTTTATTCTTCTTCTAATGGCAGCTTTGGATACTTATGTCTGGCGCCTGACAATGTGCAGCCACTCGGAGTAACTCGGCTAAGTTCGATCCATTGTGGTCCATCGCCTACGAAATACAATATGGCCGGCAGATAAGCAGCTGACGGTAGTCGACTTCGTCACCCTACTAACTCCAAGGAGCGCTGCGAGGGATCCAGTCGGCCGTGGTCGACAAGCTAATTGTTCAACACACACTCGCCAGGTTCGCAGTTAAGCTCCCTATTTCCTCAACTTTCAAATGGGCACAGTTCGCAGAAGTGAAGTATTTTCATGTTATATCTCCTCATACCCCACACCGATATTTACACATCTTTATTTCTACACTACCTTCTTAAATCAAACATGCAACTCCAATATGCCAAAGACTTTGAAAGTAGGTAAATAAATAAATAATAATTAAGGCTGCATATGTTTCATAGATATAAATTAAGCCGCTTTCTTGGTTTTGTTGTTAAGATTTCACTGAAGTTTTAAAACCTTCCTGTTGAGAGGTTTGTTATTGAATTTTACTAATCACTCGCACTTATGTAAATGATTTGTGACAATGCTACTTAAAAGAGGCTTTAGAAATATCTCTAGAAAGAGCTGTGAAAGCCCATCATTACAAGTGTCACATTTTATTTCTCTTGTATATTTGTCTTTCACGATATTGGAGCAGTTTAGTAAAGCGATACAAAAGATGACTAGGGTCATTAAAAATAAGTAGAGACCTTTCATTATCAGATGGATGTATTATTTCATGCTTCAAAAGTACCACGTCCTCCAAATAATGTTTCAAATGTTGGAATATTAACCTGGTAATTATCGGTTACTATTCGAAGAACTTGAACATCACCGAGGGAATTTACCGTGCAGTTAGGGGCGTGCAGCTTGTATTAGGGAGATAAAGGTTTAGAACCCCACTATCGGCAGCTCTGAATATGGTTTTCCGTGGTTTCCCATTTTCACACCAGGCAAATGCTGGGGCAGTATATTAAGGCCACGGCCGCTTCCTTCCCACTTCTAGCCCATTCCTATCCTCTCGCCGCCATAAGACCTATCTGTGTCGGTGCGACGTAAAAATACTTGTAGAAACTCGAAAACCGTATTCTTCGACTGCTTCAATGGCATCTATTTTAAAATTTTCCAGCTGCTTTCTAGTTAGCGAATAAATTAAATATAATGAAACCGGTAGACTATTCTGTAAAAGGTTGGTAAGCACTTGAATAGAATACACAGTAGTTTGTTAGCCAGCTTTACTTCAACGCTCAGTGCATCTCTCTCGACATCTCTCATGCCGAAACATTTCTCAATTTTCTATCATATTGTAGTAATATTAGGATAGGGCCTACTGGTGTCCCAATGCTATCGGAAAGTTAAATATTATGATAGCCACAACAAATGCACTAGTTAGTAATTGTAATGGCGGCATTGCCTAATTCCATTACTATCTTAAGGCGCACCAGTAGAACATAGCGGACAGATCTTACCGAGCACGGTTGAGTATAGCCGACAGATCTCACCCGAGCGCAGCCGAGTGGCTTCACATTGTCAGGCGCTAGACGCAAGTGCTTTGGATCGGTTCCATTCAAATTCCACCAACACCTCCTAGATATAAGGCCTCACAACCGTTCCGGAAATGTACCGTGACGTTAGCACCGGGAGGCAAGTTTGAAGTTTCTCAGTAATAAGAAAGCACCGCCGTCTCGATCGTCCTGTAAGAAAGCAATGATTTTGGCCACGTGACGGTGTAATTATAAAAGTGTTTAAACTCGTTTAATGGTGCCAAGTATTAATACTATTATGTACAATGGCACCGAGGTGTTGTGTACCCAACTGTGATAACAATGTGCATGTATTTAAGTTTCCGAAATATGCAGCAAAGATGTTTACGTGCAATTCCACAATTCTACGGAGTTACCAATTACTCAGTGGTGAGTAACTATTATATCGTCGTTCTAGGGAACTATTTTTCATAGAAGAATTGCTGTTGAACCTACTACTGTACTTCCTGCAACTCCAGCACGTAAATAACTTCTACATGAGCATCAGTACAAAATGGATAATAATGGGGGAAGATTTTTACCTATGCGATGCAATGATTAACCTAAAATAGTCATAAGAAGGATATCGTTTGTGTCATAGGGGGAACTTTCACGAGCCAAGTACGGACTGTAGATGTAAAAGGTGCTATAAATGTTGTGAACGTTATCATATATTAATATGTAACCTAGGAGTTGAATCCATTACGAAATTCTGTGTTGACTGTTCGTGAAAATCTGTTTATACACATTTGTGTGAAATACATTAATTATTATTATTATTATTATTATTATTATTATTATTATTATTATTCTTTCGAATGGGCCACCAGAGGACCACGTGCCAATTTCAATTCCTTCTTCTTTGTTCTTTCTTTTTCTTCCAGTACGCTTTCATCTGTTCACTATGTTTCTTCTTTCTGTCTTCAGACCACTTTGAACCAGTCTTTTTTACTTTCCTACCTTGGAATCCTTCTATTTTCAATACTTTTTCCCGAAAGCCTTCTCTGTTATTTATTTCTTCTGTTGTTATATTGTTTTTTTTTTCTTTTCTAAATCCTTTCTTACTTCATTGACCCAGCTTGTCGTTGATTTCTTATTCCACAAATATCTGAAAATCTTACTGGTTAATTTACTATCTTGCATTCGATATAAATGTCCAAAAAACATCTCCTTTTCCTCATTACATCTGATATATTTTCTATTTTTTGATATATTTCAGCATTACTTCGTAATTTCCAACCTTCTGCTGTGTTTTGTGGGCCTAATATTTTCCTCATGATTCGCCTTTCTAGTATTTCTAGCTTATCTAAATTATAGTTTAATGCCAGACACTCGCTTGCATATAGGCATTCTGGCTTCACTACTGTGTTGTAATGCCTTATTTTTGCATTTTTGGATAGGCATCTTTTATTGTAGATATCTTTGGTGACACCATAAGCTCTCTCCATTTTATGTACCCTCTCCTCTACTGCAGATTTTTCTAAACCATTTTCTTGGATTATTTCCCCTAGATATTTGAATTATTTTACCCTCTCTATTTGGCCAATATCTGTTTTCAGAAATTTTGGTGCATCCCAAATATTTGTTAAAAATTTTGTTTTTTCTGCAGAAATTCTTAAGCCAGTTCTGCTGGCGATTCTTTCCAAGACATTTACTTGGGTTACAGCAGATGTCACATTTTCAGAATGTATTGCAAAGTCATCTGCAAATTATTATTATTATTATTATTATTATTATTATTATTATATTATTTTCGTATCATAATAATGAATATAGGCCTATGACGTGTTAAACTACACGCAACAGCTGGTGATGTGTAGCTAAATTTACCCTTTAAAGATACGAAGTTATGTTAGGTCACAGTCATAGGAAAGGGTACATTATTTTAACGGCATTATTATTATTATTATTATTATTATTATTATTATTATTATTATTATTACACATTATTATACTCTTTAAACCACATGCAACAGCTGTTGCTATGTAGACCTATTTACTCTGTAAATGCATGATGTTGGCTCACAGTGGTATATTATTTTATAGGTATGCCACAGACATTTCAAAGTCGGTAATATTTCCTAGGAAGTAACTGGTACTGATTCAAAGGCAGGAAAAACTTTTAACTGCTCCTCTTCCAAGACTGCGACTGTTAGAGAATGCAGTGCCCTGTATCTTTCCCGATTGCCCATTATATTTATCATCAAATTCTGACAGAACTAGACCGAAAAGTAGAATAGAGAGAGAAGCAGTAAACAGAGCAATTGAAGATAGTATCAGCAGCCATGCTTCACACAGTCAAAATTTCAGGCCACAATGTTATACAACTTAAAATTAAAATAAACACGTTGATGTTAGCTGATGGTTGGTGTACTGTGACGAAAGAAACGCAAGTAATTTTTCTGTCATGGATACATCAGAGCAACCACACTGCATAGCATATGCAATCATTGAAGAGGGCATGACCCCAAAGGTTTATTCCAAAAGGGTTGTATTACAGTATCAATTTTCTAATATATGTGGACAAAATTACCAATATTTAAACTGAAATATGCTTTGAATGTCTATAGTGTTTATTAGCAGTTCGGCCTAGAGAAAGTTAACATTGTAAAATGCTGTCGTGATTTAAAACAGTGTGCTGTTTATTTTTAACGACAGAGTCACTCAAATATGACAATAAATACAATATAATTCAATGTCCTATAAACAAATTTAACCGTTATTTCTTGCAAAATAAATTATTCGATAGGCAAAACGTATGAAATAATGTTTGTGTTTGACAATATTCTCCGCACTTTCTTGCATTGCGGTCGCCTCCTTTAGCTTGACGTCACCGCGCTGTTGTGAGGCCTTATTATTTAGGAGGTGTTGGTCAAAGCACCGCGCGATTCCATGGTTCAGTGTAACATAAGATATAATTGGCAGTTACTTTCACCACTGTGCTTTACGGTTATATGTCGTATTTGTCGATATCTTCCTGTTCCGACTTATTATTTGCCTCGCTATCAATAGGTCTCAGTTGGACAACCGGTGATTGCATATGCATTTGGTTCCGTTTTTATCTTCTGTGTTATTAATTTTTTTTTACAATCTACGTCGCATCGATTCAGATAGGTCTTATGGCGACGATGCGATAGGAAAGGCCTAGTAGTGGAGAGGAAGCGGCCGTGGCTTTAATTAAGGTACATTTCCAGCATTTGCCTAGCGTGAAAATGGAAAACCACGGAGAAACCATCTTCAGGGCAGCCGAAAGTGCGATTGGAACCCACTAATTCCCGAATGCAAACCACAGCTAGAAATCTCTAACTGCACGGCCAATTCGCTCGGTTATTCCTTTCTTCTCTCTGTGTAATTTCGAGTGTGTGTTAATGCTCGTTGAGAGTTTTGTGTATCAGCGGTCAGTTCCACCATTCTGTAATGCCCAGGTTTCAATTGTGTCGAAAGCTTTGTGGTAGTTAGTAAAGGCAAAGTGCAGTGAGATATTGCATTCGGCGGTCGTCTGTATGACAGTGTTGGCAATCTAAAGGTAGTCGAGAGTCCTGTATCCTTTTCGAAATTCGGCTTGCTCACCAGGCTGGTAGGAATCATGTTGGCCGAAGTACTGTTCCAAAATTATAGACATTTTCTACGACAAATGTTATTACACCAGGTAATATAATAATTTCGTGTGGCTATTTCTAGTCGGGTGAAGCACTTGTAAGGCAGACCCCCCGATGAGGGTGAGCGGCATCTGCCATGTGTAGGTAACTGCGTGTTATTTTGGTGGAGGATAGTGTCATGTGTGGTGTGTGATTTGCAGGGATGTTGGGGACAGCACAAACACCCAGCCTTCGGGGCATTGGAATTAATCAATGAGGGTTAAAATCCCCGACCTGGCCGGGAATCGAACCCTGGACCCTTTGGATCGAAGGCCAGTACTCTGACCATTCAGCCAACGAGTCGGACATTACACCAGGTAAAAGTGTAATAACGCTCCTCTCCATGTATCGCTCTTTCCTAATTCATCCGTAGAGTTAGAAGCACACCAAATTGCTGAAAGTATTGGTTACTCATATTCTACTATGTTCTATGGTTAGGATCTTGCAGCTGTGAACTTGCGTTCGGGAGAGAGTGGGTTCGAACCCCACTGTCTCCTGCCTGTCGTAAGAGGCCACCAAAAGGGGCGCCAGTGGCTCTTAACCTGTTTTTTTTCTAGGGGCTTTACGTCGCACCGACACAGATAGGTCTTGTGGCGACGATGGGATAGGAAAGGCCTGGGAGTTGGAAGGAAGCGGCTGTAGCCTTAATTAAGGTACAGTCCCAGCATTTGCCTGGTGTGAAAATGGAAAACCACGGAAAACCATCTTCAGGGCTGCCGACAGTGGGATTCGTACCCACTATCTCCCGTATGCAAGCTAACAGCCACTCGGGCTCTTAACTTAGGAGCCTAGGTTGGCGACCACGGATACCTTAGCTGATTCCCGGAAGGGTTGCCGATTTTAAACTTCATTGGTTAATTCCAGTGGTTCGTGGTCTGGGTGTGTGTGCCGCCTTGAGCATTCGAATTCATGGTAGGTACGGTTCCATTCTCACAGACGCGCAGGTCTCCTATCAGGTGTCAAATCTCCGGAGTCCACATGCCATTTATTTATTTATTTATTTATTTATTTATTTTCTTCTTGTCCGTTTCACCCTCTTTGGGGTACGATAGATCTATCAATGGTTAGTGAGTCGTGTTTTCCTGTCCTCCCAGTACGTTTTCATTCTTTCAGATCTTGCCTTCCTCTCTTCTTCAGAAATTCTGTATAGTCGTTTGGGCTTCACCCTGTCCTGAAACCTCTTTATTTTATCTTTGGTTATTTTCTTTGCAGATCCATCTACAAGCATCCCTTCCGTAATTTGGAATTCTCGTAGGTCCTTCTCAGTTTCCTTAAACCAGTTCGGCTTGGTTTTATTACGGAAATAGTCCAAGATTCTTTTAGTTATCCCTTTCCGATCCGTTCTTAGGATGTGGCCATGGAAGTCAATTCTCCTTTTTATTGTTTTATTTACTTATTTATTTATTTATTTATTTATTTATTTATTTATTTATTTACTTCAGTGAATGGTATTATTAAATACTGTACATCTGGCTTACATGGATGTGTTTCTGTACAGTGTTCATATTTTAATGAATATTATTAAATACTGTACATATAGCCTACATTGACGTGTTTTTTTGGGGCCGATTTAAATGAATGTTATTAAATACTCTAGGGGCTGCCTGGCCGAGGCGGTAAAAAGGCGTGCTCGGTTCGCCCGGAAGGACGTGGGTTCGAATCCCCGTCAGGAAGTCGTAAAATTTAAGAAACGAGATTTCCACTTCCGGAGGTACATATGGCCCTGAGGTTCACTCAGCCTACACCAAAAATGAGTACCAGGTTAATTCCTGGGGGCAAAGGCGGCCGGGCGTAGAGCTAACCACTGTACTCCATCACGTGCCGAGGTTAACAATGGTGGAAACCTTTACCTTCCACTCCTCCAAGGGCCTTCACGGCCTGTACGGAGGTGACTTTGCTTTGCTTTTATTAAACATTGTATTGGTACAAAGAAAGTAACATTAGTTGTATCCAATTTACCCAATCTCCTCCCCTCACACAAAATATGTGCGCTAATTAAATAGGTGTCAATATACTTTGTACAGTCAAGTGTTCCGAACACGATTTTTATAAAATCTGATTACCGTTGGACAAATTTTGTTGTATAAAGTAAGGAAACATGTGATAGCACGTCTTTATCATGGCGAGTTTGATGAGTACACGGCTAGAAAACAGCTGTACAAAGACATGCTCCTTTCCACCATTACACAGCAGAAGACAAAAAAGTTCACCGGAAGCTTGTGGCCGGCGCCATCTTACGTCACTACAGAGCCACTGTAAACATGCATGTTACTGTGTTAGTGCAGTTTTGTTTTAACTTATGTTGTTTTAATGCAATTTCACAATAATGCCTCGGCAAACCACTGTGTGGCAGAATGGTGAATACCCGAGTAGTGTTTGGGTGATGCTTTTCCGATTTACAAAGATAGAATAACGAAGGAATAAGAGTTTCAACACACCGGTAAGTGGCGTAAATATGCTCATGCACACCTGTTGCCTACTTATTAATACAAATTTATTCACTATTAAAGATGCTTCACTTCCTTCCAGTGTATATTTGTCGGCGTTAGCCCCTTCGTGACGGAGTGTGGCTAGGACCTAATGATAATAATGATAATAATGATAATAATAGTAATAGAACATTGGGTTATAACTTAAGTCAGATCTACAGATACTCTCCACATCAATTACAGAAGAAAATGATATAGAATTGATCGCAGTGGAATTGAGCAATTCGGTTATAATTTCCATCTATAAACCTCTTAATGTAACATTCTCTTTCATGCCAACTAACAATCTCGATGATTGGAAAGTATCTTTCTTCATTGACGACTTCAACAGCCATAGCAGTATTTGGGGCTATGAACAAGACAACGAGAGTGGTGAGAATGTTTTAGAATGGGCTGAGGAACATCATCTGTCTCTTATCCATGATAGCAAGCTCCCTTCTTCGTTTAACAGTGGTAGATGGAAGCGGGGTTATAATCCAGACTTAATATTTGTGAGCGAAAAGATAGCACATCAGTGCGTTAAATCTGTAGGTGCTCCTATTCCGAATACACAGCATCACCCAATAATGTGTCAATTGGTAGCTGCCATTAGACCTCAAGAGGTCGACTTTAAAAGAGCTAACTGGGAAAGATTCACCAACTTACTGGACGAGAAGATCAAACCACTCAATCCAATTCCAGAAGCATATGAACAGTTTAATAATATCATCAGGGAGTGTTCAGGAGCTACAATCCCTAGAGGATATAGAACAAACTACATACAAGGTCTAACTCAAGAAATCTCTGCCCTCGTAAACAGAGTATCATAAATTATTCGAAGAAAACCCTTCCAGCAATGACACCATCACAATGGGACAACAAGTAATTTCTTCTATTTCTGAAGTAAAACGGGCACAGTGGTCAAGATTGATGGAAGAGATTGACATGGGCAGAAGTAGTCAAAAAGCTTGGCGATTACTTAGACGACTCAGTAGTGATCTTAATAAAACTTCAACACATTCCAGTGTCACAGCAAACCAAATAGGACATCAACTTCTACGAAATGGACAATCATCAAATCTATGTCGGCTTCAGAATAAAGGATTTTTTTTTGCTAGGGGCTTTACGTCGCACCGACACAGATAGGTCTTATGGCGACGATGGGATAGGAAAGGGCTAGGAGTTGGAAGGAAGCGGCCGTGGCCTTAATTAAGGTACAGCCCCAGCATTTGCCTGGTGTGAAAATGGGAAACAACGGAAAACCATTTTCAGGGCTGCCGATAGTGGGATTCGAACCTACTATCTCCCGGATGCAAGCTCACAGCCGCGCGCCTCTACGCGCACGGAATAAAGGAATTGAGAGGGATTATGAGCAGGAGACAGATACACTCACTAAACCTTTTACTTTATATGAGCTGAACAGAGCAATAAATCAGTGTAAGAATGGTAAGGCTGCCGGCCTAGATGAAATATGTGTTGAGCAAATTAAGCAATTTGGACCTGTCGCTAAACAATGGTTACTAGAACTGTATAAACACCTGCAAGTTACCACGTGTGTGGAGGAAAGCCAGAGTAATCGCAATTCTCAAACCAGGAAAAGACCCAAATGATAGACCTATCTCACTGTTGTGTCATCTGTACAAGATCCTAGAACGGATGATCCTGGAAAGACTTACTGTGATCATTGAACCACTTATCAAAGAGCAAGCAGGATTCTGTAGAAGGAAAAGTTGTACTTCACAGGTCCTCCATCTGGCACAGTATATCGAAGATGGATATGAAAAATCATAAAATCACAGGGATGGCTTTTATCGACTTATCTGTTGCATATGATACAGTTAATCATCGTATACTGTTGCGCAAATTATACAACATGACAAAAGATTACAAGATGACTCAAGTAATTTGCAATCTTTTCCAAAATCATAGGTTCTTCGTTGAATTTCAGGATCAGAATAGTCGATGGAGGAAACAAAAGAATGGTTTACCACATGGCGGTGTTCTCGCCCCTATACTCTTCAATATCTATACGAATGACCAGCCTCTTCCAGTTGGCACCAGAAGCTTCATATATGCGGATGATCGAGCTATTGCTACTCAAGCAAACTGCTTTGAGGTTGTAGAAGAAAAGTTATCAGAGGCTCTTTCTGAACTATCCTACTACTACAGAGGAAACCATTTGAAGCCTAACCCATCTAAAACTCAGGTATGTGCCTTCCATTTAAAGAACAGACAGGCGTCAAGGAAATTGCAGGTAGTAAGGGAAGATACTCAACTAGATCACTGCCCAACTCCTAAATATCTAGGTGTAACATTGGATTGTGCTCTCACCTACAAACAACACTGCATGGACATCAAGCAGAAAGTGTCGGCTAGAAACAACATCCTTCGCAAGTTGTCTGGAACCAATTGGGGTACACATCCAAAGACGTTGACAACTACAGCCCTGGCTGTGTGTTACTCCGCTGCAGAGTGCGCTTGCCCTTTTAGGTACAGATCAAGTCATGCTAAACAAGTTGACATTTCTCTAAATGAAACATGTCTACTCATTATCGGCTGCTTGAGACCAACTCCACGAGATAGAATCTACTGTTTGGCTGGAAACGCCCCACCAGACATAAGAAGGGAAGTTGCATCCATGAATGAGAGAACTAAAGCACTTGCCTCATGTGCACACCCATTGTATGTATATGAACCTGCCCACCGAAGATTGAGGTCTAGGAGGAGTTTCGTGAATACAACCACAAGGTTGAGATTATGGAGAACTAGAAATCCTCAACTTGCTGGTTGGATGCTACCAATTGAACGTCTCCCTCCAGTACAAGAGGAACATTGGTCTACGTGGAAATCGTTGAACAGGCTTCGCACTGGGGTTGGTAGATCAAGATTCAATATGGTAAAGTGGGGCTTTCCTGGCACATCCAGACAATGTGAATGTGGTGAAGACCGAACCACAGCCCATTTCATGAACTGTAATAAATGTCTTTAAGTTGCACAATGATGGCTGCGACACCTATACTGAAATTCAACTCAAGAGCTTAGGAAAAGTATCCTTCTGCACGTGAGCCCGTCCCCTGTTCCAGAGTCCTGCAGAGAGGCCCAGCCCATGAGCTGCTTCGGCAGTAGGCTGCAATGGGCTTTGAAAGGCTCGAACATAAGAAGTCCGGTCTGGGCCAGTGCTCTGTCATTCGTACACGGTGAGCGCTGTGGTACTTCTATGGGCTGACTGCTTCAATGTGTACAGTGTACTGCGTGTCAGCGGAGCGCGTGGCATTACGGTCGAGTGGAGGCGATCAAATTTGCTGTGGTTTTCAGTTTGACTTCTCCGTCTATCCTGTTATCGGAAACGAATGTGGACTGTAGTTCCTAAAGAAAGGAAACCGTGGCAAAAAAAATCGTGAAGTAAAAAAAAGAAACAAACGACCTAAAAACCGTACAATACAAGTCTTCTGAACCGGATCCTAAACTTAAAACTTGGTTCGTAATCAAGCCTGCAGTTGAGGGTGATGGGAAAGACGTTAATTTTGTGTGCTGTACGATCTGCAGTGAACTTTATGTACACACTAGCAGTTACCCGCGGCTTCTCGCGTGGATTTCATAATTTGATAAAAGTAATCGTTCCTTGGTACTGTACTAAGACATTATCTGAAAATCCCTGAAGTATAAAACCTCACTGAAAAATTGAGTTTCATTTACCCCAGAAACTCTTTGTAAACCAAGTGTGTGGTATTGCCTTTTGGGGCTGAGATGACCATGCGACATAGAACTGTACACGTGAGAACGTCTTCTCTCAAGTAAAAAGAAAAGGTTTCTTTATTTTTAAAGGAGATTACAAATACATCTGTAACATCTTCAGGTTTTGAGATATAAGAATCCGCATAAAAAGATTTCAACCCCTTTATCAGCCCTTCCTCCACCCTCACCTACGTGGATTTTCCGAAAACAAAAATGAGTGACATATTTATTTATTTTTGAAGGACATTCCAAGTACCAAGTTCCATGTCTGTAATATGTAAAGTGTTTGACATACACTGTAGATATACTGGTACTCATTTTAAAAATTCACCTGCTTTCTCAATTCTTTTCAGTTCCTTTAGTGGTTTTTCCGAAAACAAAAAAATACGTCTTTATTTATAAAGGAGCTGCCAAATACCAATTATCACGACTGTAACATCTTCAGTTCTTGATATATTTGTATCCTCATGAAAATAATTCAACACCGATTTCAACGCCCCACCCCCCAACCGAACTTAATTTTACCCCAAAAAATGAGTGTTTTTTATTTTTAAAGGTAATTTCAAATACCCATTTTCACGTCTGCAACATCTTTAGGTTTTTTAGATATAAGTATCCTCGTGCGAATAATTCAACTAATATTTCAGTCCTTTCATCGCCCCTTAAGTGGATTTTGCAAAACCAGAAGAATGCGTAATTCTTTCTTCTTAAAGGAGACTCTAAATACTATTTATTTACGTCTGTAACAACTTAAGTTTTTGAGATATCAGTACCCTAATAACATTAATTCAATCCCCTTTTCAGTCCTTTTTACACCCCCACCCCATGTTAAGTGGTTTTTCAAAAAACAAAATAATACCTCTTTTTATTTTTAAAATATTTAAAATATCAATTTTTTACATCTGTAATGTTTTAAGTGTTTGAGATATACTGTAGATATGCTCATATTAAGAATTCACGCCAGACCACATTTCAGTCCCCCCCCCCCATAAGTGTCTTTTCTGAAAACAAAATAATATGTCTCTTTATTTTTAAAAGAGATTATAAATACAACTTCACGTCTGTAACATGTTACGTTTTCGAGATATATTGTAGATACGCTCAGGGATTATGTGTACAAATTTTGGTTCGCAGCTATGCCCAAACGTACACGCATAATTTCGCTGCTGTAGAATCATGGAGCTGGCGTTGCCATGGTTACGGCAGTTCATTTCCTTATCCAATTCCGAGAGCAGGGTTAGTGTGGCGCGAATATCTCCATAACGGTCGGTTTTAGGGCCTTGAAACATGGTTTTCGGGCCCGTAGGTCTTACCGAGATTTGTTCTTTGGATCAAGGGGCTTAAAATGAGCTTAGTCTCGTCGTTGCACGACAAATTCGATATTTCGCCTATATTAGCCTGTTATTTTGATATCTCCCCCGTCGCCCCCCACCTCGAATTATTTTGAAAATAAAATACAGCCCATGTCTCTCAGGGATAATGTATATTTACATTAAAAAAGGATTTTTAGAATAGGTCCAGTAGTTTCTGATATTACCCTCCAGATATACACAAACTAACAAAATTCGCGCTCTCTCTTTATTATATGCCGGGCTGAGTGGCTCAGACGGTAGAGGTGGCCTTCTGACTCCAACTTGGCAGGTTCGACCCTGGCTCAGTCCGGTGATATTTGAAGGTGCTCAAATACGTCAGCCTCGTGTCGGTAGATTTACTGGCACGTAAAAGAACTCCTGCGGGACTGAATTCCGGCACCTCGGCGTCTCCGATGACCGAAAAAGTAGTTAGTGGCACGTAAAAGCAAATAGCATTATTATTATTATTATTATTATTATTATTATTATTATTATTATTATTATTATTATTATTATTATTATTATTATTATTATCTTTATTATATTAGTATAGGTTAAAGGAGTCGGACTGATTTTGTCTTTTTATGATTTGATAAAAACTTACGTTGAACGAGGTGTGCTTAAATGACGAGCATTCTAATGTTTCCGTGTCATCGCACTCCACGACTATGCCACAACCTGCCAAAGTAAAGAAGTTTTCTTCGTGGACTGACGTTCATGATGCTCCTATTCCAACAGATGAGCTGGAAAGATATTTAAAGCAAAATTGTGGAATGGAAGAAGATGGATATAGCGTCCTATTGGAGAACAAATGGACAAAACTATTCAAAATTTTACCAGATCGCTAAGAAAGTAATATGTATGCAAGCATGAAGTTCAGCTTCAGAGATAAATTTCAGTTCAGCGGGCTTCATTCTCTTCTACAACCAGACGATTGCTGATGCTCTTCTTTTCATTCACAGTAATTCCATTCCACCACAATTAACAATGACCAATAAACTACGCACACTAAGTAAAAGCTGTATTCAGGTTTGTTTGTGTTGTTCGCATATTGGACGTCATTTCTGTTTGTATTTTATTTTGAGGTAAACGCGAATTAAGTCCTATGGATATGCTTCGTGTTATTTAGATTCATTTTCAGTTAACTTGGTGTCTATGCAGACGAATATTAGTTTATAATAACGTTTCTGTTTGTTTTCTATTATTATTATTATTATTATTATTATTATTATTATTATTACAGTGCAGGAGAAATATCTTCCGTCTAATTTCCTACTTTAAAATATGTTATTACCGTACGGGAATTCGTAGAGAAAATGATCCGAAGAGTAGTGTGACGTGAACATTTCGTTGTGCACGGCGCACATGTTATTGTGGAGAACTACTCAAGGTTATTCTACTGAGCCCGCCCAGTGCGGTGGACTGCGGTGGGCTGTATGAGACCAGTACTGTGGGCCAGTACGCTGCCGTGTCAGAAGAGAACGGCACTGCACGGGCTGGGCTGCCAGAGCCCGTGGGTTTGAAGTGCTGCGCGGTGGGTCTGGCTGCAGGGCTCTGCCCTGTTCCCCTTCCCGTCTACGTTCTCCATCTCCGCCACAACCGACTTATTATTAACGCCGTGCGTCCATCTGACAAGTACTTCATTCTGAAATAGTGAAGCATCAAACGAAATCACATCCTTTCACATAGCTGTACTTGGATTACGTACCATACGTATTTATTCCTTTATTGACCATGTAAAACCTACAGATAACTGACGAATACTTAGGCAAGAGAAGCAAGGTTTATTTTTATTTCATAATGCAATTTGTGTGAGGCACATGGGGACTTACAACATAAGTACCGGGATACGATTCCTCTCTCGTGCAACAACTGTCAGTGGCAGTTTCTCACAGTTCAAAAAACTGAAAAGCCACCTGTGAGTGGGATTGCAAAATACAATATTTCCAGGAATGTTGTAAATATTGTAGTCTCGTCATTCGGAAGGTAAAAACGAACTCATGATCCCCTCATGACAACATTTCTACAGGTAGAGGGCGGTTACGAATATAAAGCAACGTACACATTATTATTATTATTATTATTATTATTATTATTATTATTATTATTATTATTATCGAATACGCCAAGAATCTTATTCCCATACCGTGTTAAGGCCCTTCCTGTTTTGTTTATGACGAGTGCTGAGCTGTCACATCGACCTTTCGCTGGAGACTTGGATTTTCCGTGGAGTTTAAATTCCACGCGAGCGGCGTAAACACTGTACACAGAAACGCCGGTCAGCTGCGCGGTCTTTTTTCACGTCCTTCACAGTCCACGGCGGATTCTAATCTCGTAGGCTACTGTAAACGTTTAAAACAATTTGGTTTAGATTTCTCACTTAATTTCCCCCCACTTTTGTTAGCTTTAAAGTATTTCACAGGGGACTCAAGCGTCACAGCATCACACACGTCTTGCTCACAGCTGGCAGCCATTATGAATACTGAACATACTGTTGCAGCCAGTATGGCCAACAGTTTTGTTGGATCCATCTTCAACGTCGCACATATTATGCTAACTTATCAGCAATGGAATGAACTCGAACAAGGCTTACTAAGTAGTCCTAAACAGTGCAAAAAGATATCAATACCATATTAAATAATTATTATTATTTTGCTACATACTCCACTGAGAACAATAACTATTCATAGACATCTATGTATGAAATATAAGAGTTGGTAACGAACCCGAATAACATACAACCTGTGATATATTTTCCATATTTATACAGGGAAAAAATGTTTAATATTCAAGTCAGTTCGCCAGAATATCTAACCGAACTGAAGGGAGCACCTGACTTCAGGAACAAGTAACAAACCTAGGAAACTATTTGGCGCTGCGGAAGCCTTTACACCGACCAGAAGTCTGACTAACATCAAAGGGACCGGTAAGGTCTTGAGTTGACTCTCAGTATAATGCCCGTGATTTGGCAAAATTCTGGGCAGACACTATTTGATATGTATGTCATTAAGTCATTATGCTATGTAAAATATATATTTCTGATACGAATAAATAAATAACTTAAGTTTCTGTTTCGGTGTTGTTAGTAATGGAATAATAGTTGCCTCGATCTCTTCTATTCTTTAAAGATACATTGTAAGGATATCAAAATTACTGTTAAAATTAAAGTGGAAAGAGTCGTAAGTTTCTAACAATCAAAATAGGTGTTAGAATTATTAAATATAGCTCAGGGTTTGGTGGTAAAGATATTAGTCAGTTATTTTCTACCGTGTAATACTCGCAAGGTAGCTATTGTACAAAAAGACAATCCTTAGCTGGGCGGAGTGGCTCAGACGGCTGAGGAGCTGGCCTTCTGACCCCATCTTAGCAGGTTCGATCCTGGCTCAGTCCGGTGGTATTTGAAGGTATTCAAACACGCCAGTTTAGTATAGGTATATTTACTGGCACGTAAAAGAACTGCGGGGCAAAATTCCGGCACCTCGGCGTCTCAGAAAATAGAAGTAGTTAGTGAGACGTAACTTAAATAACATTTAAACATTATTGTTGGAAAATCCTTATCCATTCATTTCTTTCAAGAATTGAGGTAATCTGCATGTTCCTACGAAAGATGTTCATGTGTGCAAACTTGCTGAGATGTATTTCGGAGAGAACACATGTAATCGTTTAAGCTCAGTCATGAAAGGGAATATACCTAATGAAGTCACAGCTAAGTTGTATGCAACATTGGTGTGTTTTTTTTTTCAAGTTTAAGCCCACGTGCTTTAGATCTAAACTCAAAAGGACGCGCGCGTCTATCGCCTTATTACTGTAGTTTCATTACTGTACCTGAAAATACGTGTGAGAGCCCGCCTGGTGGCATTGAAGTCTCAACAGGTCTGACACCGTGGTTAGCCAGTTCGAGTCCCATTGGTCGAAAAAGAATTCACTATCAGAATGTTGGCCGGCAAGGTAGAGGAGGTGGTGGTATACAATATCCAATCATTAGATTGCGTGCCAAAAGCCTGGATTAAATTCCAAACCACTCCGCAGTGCTCAAATGGAGTGAGGGCATATCACGCTGTTGATGGTAATTCGTCCGTCGGATGGGAAAGATAAGTCTCGAGCAGACCCCTTGGTGCTATTCGACAGGAGAAGGCATGTGCCGGCATCGGATTTCACCCTCTCCCTTCCTACTATCATATATCACGTCATTCATTTCATCTCATTAACTCCTCTGTTGAGGTTGACGTCAGGAAGGTCATCCGGTCATGAAAACTCGCCACGACAGATTCATCTCACTTCATATCCGACCCTGTACAAAAACGGAACAAGGGTTGGACAAACAAACAAACCTGAAAACACGTGTAAATCGTGCTGTAAGAGAATTGAATGGAAACAGATTTGACCATAGATCGTTCTAAAACAGGTTGGCTATTTTTGATCATTCGTAATTGATATACCAGTGTTTCTTTCTTACAGTAAAATGAAGGACCTAATAGGTCTAATTAATCAGTGTTGTTATTATTTCTATGTGCTTTTAATTATTTTAATTATCTCCTGTCTAATATTCCCGTTTCGCCTACTATTTTACATTAATGCATCGGGGTAGTGTAGTGATGTAAGATGGCCGCGACCTCACGCTTCCGACATCAGAATCCTGCTGCTCATTGCCAGTCTAGATCTATATGTCTGTGTGTCTAAAACCAATGTTCAACCGCCTATATTTAAACACTGCCGATAGGGGCCGATGACCTTCGATGTTAGGCCCCTTTAAACAACAAGCATCATCATCATCTAAACACTGCCGAGAACACTGTTTAACCTCAAATTTTAAGGGACGTCCGGTAACTGTCAACTTGACTACAGTTCTTGGCAGCCGATATATTTTATTATATTTGGGATAATTTCCCTTGAATTATAGGCCACTTCGACTACATCCATTTCGGAATAACTTACCCCGATGGTGAAAGGGCTGTCGCATACATCATCCGGGAAGGATACAGTTATTACATTTAATGCCAAGTAAGCACGCATAATAGTGACACAAAAAGTTGGTGTGTGTATGGGTTTATTGCGAATAATTGTCGCGCTAATTCAGGTAAGTTTTCGGAAACTGTGTGATAGGAAAAGGCAATGACTGGAAAGACAGCTCCAGTATTTGCCTGATGTGAAAATGGGGAACTACGGAAAATAATCTTCAGGACTGCCGATGGTGCGTTTTGAGCGTATGATCTCTAGAATACAAGTTACATCTATATGGCCCATACAACTCATTCATTTACACAATATAGTTTCATCTTCCCTTCCCAGAAGCTACGTATTTCGATTACTCGCATCGTAACAACCATAATCAAAGCTACACCTCCCCGTACGGTGGCCTTAACCTAATTCCTGGATAACACTCTACCCTGGTACCCTTTCCTCCGCACACTTTCCCGACATATCTAACGATAGAATCCCTACTTCTTTGTCCAAATTTCATTGTACACTAAAAGATAGGTACGTGAAGCCAAACACGCCAAGGAATTTTGTACTGATGAATATTGTAAAATTAGGCACCAAATAATTTGAAGCAAAATCAGTAGGCCTGCTCTATTTTTCTGTCCACAGATAAGAATATCGCTTTCGATGGAAATAAAATCTCATAATACTAACGACACTAAAGTTACACGCCACCTTCATTAATGGTTCCTGGAATGTCCTTCTTGGAACCTGTTTCTGCCTTAAAGTACCTATACATACTCTTCCATTTTTCACTAAAATTTGTATGGCCACCTATTATGCTTGCCATCATGTTATCCTTAGTTGACTTCTTTGCTAGATTCAATTTCCTAGTAAGTTCCTTCAATTTCTCCTTGCTTCCACAGCCATTTCTAACTCTATTTCTTTCCAATCTGCACAACCTTCTTAGTCTCTTTACTTCCCTGTTATATTATAGTGGCTCTTTACCATTCCTTACCACCTTTAAAGGTACAAACCTATTTTCACATTCCTCAACAATTGCTTTGTTTCGTTAAGTACGGAGTTACTTCTTATGTGTTGTGTCAGCCACATTGTCCTTTTAAAGTAACCGCTGTGCCTGTGTATGTATAATCCATAGAACACAAATATATAATCCCTGGACTAATTAAAGTATTCTTCATCTTCATCTTCATCAAAAGACTAGATGCGATTATCATAATTAAAGGAAATCGGGTATGCGTTATGAGACAGTCTTTATTAGAGGTTTGTAAACTTTCAAGAGATTTTATAACATAATTAATGCACTAATCGAAAAACAGAAAAATGGAAATAGAAGTATCTTCCATTCAACTCTTTGCTTGTTGCAACCAATTCTATCCATCGGTGCGTGCGCTAAACGTTAGTCAGCTGTCGTGTTCCTACACATATGACCAAGCTGTGACAAAGCATGAGCATCATCATTTTCGAACCAGTATTGAAACTTTAAACGACGTCTAGCTAAACACCGGCGGAACATTGTTTATGCAATGGAAGATCGTGATTAACTTAGACGTTGTTTAGGTAGACGTTGTCTAAGGCTTAAAACTAGTCATCGTTTCTGCAATCTGCCCAATGTGTCAGCATGTTAACCTGTCAGCCATGGAGTCGGTCTGCAGTAGATGATGTACAGCGAACTTCCTCAAGGACTTACCAAACAGAATCGCTCATAGCGGAGGCCAAGATCTCGTTCTGTAATAACAAGCGTTCCTGTTCAGCTCTTCCTGAAATAAATAAATAAAATAATAAAAAATCAAATCACGAACATAATTTCACTCTTGCTAGACCTACCAATCAATCAATCACTACTGATCTGCATTTAGGGCAGTCGCCCAGGTGGCAGGTTCCCTATCTGTTGTTTTACTAGCCTTTTCTTAAGGTGGTAGTGTTTCACGTTGGCACTAACAACGTAAGACAAGCAGGTATAAGTACCAACATAGTTGGGGATGTGTGGGATCTGGTAAATGCAGCACGGATGAAGTTTAAGGAAGCAGAGATTGTTATCAGTGGAATACTGTGTAGGAGGGATATTGACTGGAAGGTGATTGGGGATTTAAATGAGACTATGGAGTGGGTATGTTGGAATCTGGGAGTGAGATTTCTAGATCCTAACGGGTGGGTAGGAGATAGGGATTTGCGCTCAGATGGCCTTCACTTAAACCGCAGTTGTACATATAAGTTAGGAAATTTGTTTAGAAGGGTTATAGGGAGGTACATTCAGGGAAACGGTGGCCTAGGGAGCGGTGTTACGGGAACAGGGAACAGGAAATCAAGTAGGGATGACATAAAACTGTTAGTGCTCAACTGTAGAAGTATTATAAAGAAAGGAATAGAATTAAGTAATTTAATAGATATATACTTACCAGATATTGTAATAGGAGTTGAATCATGGCTGAGAAATGATATAATGGATGCAGAAATTTTCTCACGCAACTGGAGGGCGTATCGTAGAGATAGGATAGGAATGGAAGGAGGGGGAGTATTCATTCTCGTGAAAGAAGAATTTGTAAGCTACGAAAAGTTAAAGATGACAAACACGAAATTTTAGGGGTAAGGCTCGTTTCTAAAGATAATAGGCAACTTGATGTCTTTGGAGTGTACAGACCAAGAAAGGGTAGCGCAGATGCTGATTCAGAAATATTTGATAAGATAATCAGCTATGTGGGAAACGATAAGGAAAGGAACGTGATTGTAGCTGGTGATCTAAATTTACCAAATGTCAATTGTGAAATTAGGGCGTCATATAAAATTAATTATAGCGTAGACTGTAGTTCCTTATTCCTCGACTTTACATACCGATTTTCATTAAATTCTGTTAACCAATTTTCTCGTGGCGGCGCTGAAATGGACTTAGCAGAAAAATCCAAATTCATAAATATCGCCGGTACAGTAAAAATGTATAAGACATAAATGATCGGAAATTTAATAATATATAAATTAGTTACATACTATTTGTCAATAGGACTACTGATAACACAAATATTTGATTATTCAATTTTAGGCCTTCCCCTAAACTGCCATTTCACTCAGCATGAATACAATTATTTATGGCCTAGATTGTAGTGACTTCTTCTCCGACTTTGCATACCGATTTTCATTAATATAGCACAAATAATAACATAAATACACTGACTGACAGAGCAAATGCAACACCAAGAAGGAGTGGTTCGAAAGGGATGAAAGTTGGGGAAAAAACAGAGACGGCACAGACGAATAATTGATGTTTATTTCAAACCGATATGCAGGTTACACAATGCGCACGGCATCGACTCAGTAGGATGTAGGACCACCGCGAGCGGCGATGCACGCAGAAACACGTCGAGGTACAGAGTCAATAAGAGTGCGGATTGTGTCCTGAGGGATGGTTCTCCATTCTCTGTCAACCATTTGCCACAGTTGGTCGTCCGTACGAGGCTGGGGCAGAGTTTGCAAACGGCGTCCAATGAGATCCCACACGTGTTCGATTGGTGAGAGATCCGGAGAGTACGCTGGCCACGGAAGCATCTGTACACCTCGTAGAGCCTGTTGGGAGATGCGAGCAGTGTGTGGGCGGGCATTATCCTGCTGAAACAGAGCATTGGGCAGCCCCTGAAGGTACGGGAGTGCCACCGGCCGCAGCACATGCTGCACGTAGCGGTGGGCATTTAACGTGCCTTGAATACGCACTAGAGGTGACGTGGAATCATACGCAATAGCGCCCCAAACCATGATGCCGCGTTGTCTAGCGGTAGGGCGCTCCACAGTTACTGCCGGATTTGACCTTTCTCCACGCCGACGCCACACTCGTCTGCGGTGACTATCACTGACAGAACAGAAGCGTGACTCATCGGAGAACACGACGTTCCGCCATTCCCTCATCCAAGTCGCTCTAGCCGGCACCATGCCAGGCGTGCACGTCTATGCTGTGGAGTCAATGGTAGTCTTCTGAGCGGACGCCGGGAGTGCAGGCCTCCTTCAACCAATCGACGGGAAATTGTTCTGGTCGATATTGGAACAGCCAGGGTGTCTTGCACATGCTGAAGAATGGCGGTTGACGTGGCGTGCGGGGCTGCCACCGCTTGGCGGCGGATGCGCCGATCCTCGCGTGCTGACGTCACTCGGGCTGCGCCTGGACCCCTCGCACGTGCCCCATGTCCCTGCGCCAACCATCTTCGCCACAGGCGCTGCACCGTGGACACATCCCTATGGGTATCAGCTGCGATTTGACGAAGCGACCAACCTGCCCTTCTCAGCCCGATCACCATACCCCTCGTAAAGTCGTCTGTCTGCTGGAAATGCCTCCGTTGACGGCGGCCTGGCATTCTTAGCTATACACGTGTCCTGTGGCACACAACACGTTCTACAATGACTGTCGGCTGAGAAATCACGGTACGAAGTGGGCCATTCGCCAAGGCCGTGTCCCATTTATCGTTCGCTACGTGCGCAGCACAGCGGCGCATTTCACATCATGAGCATACCTCAGTGACGTCAGTCTACCCTGCAATTGGCATAAAGTTCTGACCACTCCTTCTTGGTGTTGCATTTGTTCTGTCAGTCAGTGTATTTGAGAATAAAATTTTAGGCCTTCCGCTAAACTACAATTTCTCTCAGCGTGAATAAGATTATTTACGGCCTACATTGTAGCTTCTTATTCCCGGACGTTACATACCGATTTTCATTAAGATAGAACCACCGCTAACATAAATATTTGAGAATTATTTTATATATATATATTTGCTATTTGCTTTACGTTGCACCGACAGAGATAGGTCTTATGGCGACGATGGGATAGGAAAGGCCTAGGAATGGGAAGGAAGCGTCCGTGGCCTTAATTAAGATGCAGCCCCAGCATTTGCCTGGTGTGAAAATGGGAAACCACGGAAAACCATCTTCAGGGCTGCCGACAGTGAGGCTCGAACCTACTATCTCCCGATTACTGGATACTGGCCGCACTTAAGGGACTGCAGCTGTCGAGCTCGGTGAATTAAATTTTAGGCCTTCTCCTAAACTACCATTTCTCTCAGCGTGAAAAATATTATTTATGGCCTAGATTGTAGCGACTTATTCCCGGACTTTACATACGGATTTTCATTATGACGTCAGGAGGAATGGCTAAATTTAACTGTTCCTTGCAAAATTCTAATTTATCAGTAATGATACAGTCATCAACTTCACTTTCAGTTTCATCGATTATTTTGTACACAGTTTCTATTTTGTCGTGGACAGTCACTTTTGAGTCACAAGCAAGACTAAACAGGAAGTTACAGATACTTTCCAAATTTGACCATTTTAATATCTTGCCCCCGTTACCTCATGCACGTATATCAGGGTTATCATTCATGAAAATACCCTGTTTTATGGCTTTAAAATCAAGAGCCTCGTTAAATGTTAAAGAAGTACCAATTTTCGGAGTATTTTCCTCAGTCATGTGAATTTTGAAAATACATAGACTTTGGCTGTCAGAATTGACAGAAACTTTGTCAAAATCTAATTTGCATTTAGTAGTGAAATTACCTTTAACGTCATCGAAGTCCTTGATCCTGTCATCTTCTTCCTCAGCTTTCTTTCTTTCTTTCTTCCCGTTTTTCAATTTGTTCTTGTCTTTGAATAGGAGTTTTCCTCGGTCTTGGAAGATTTTTAGACAGATAGGCAGGCACATTTTCAAACTTTGTAGGAATAGCGTCGTTTGAGAGTTTTAAGTGGTTACATTTTATTGTTAAAATAGACCCATCAGGTCTTTTAACAGAATCCTCCCTAATTACGAAAAATTGTTCGTCGAAGTGTTTTATGCACACAACTGAGCTTGCTGAAGAGACAAATTCTGTTCGATGGATGGCTAAGATCCACTTTTGTTTCTGAACCAAGTCAGTAGGAAATTTAAACACTGAAATATTGGGCTCTTTTGAACTATAGTTGCTTCTACAACCAGGTACACAACACGACGTGGGCATAATTCACAATGTTCACACACGTTCAAGTATTCAACACCATTGATAGCCTTACTGCTGCGAGGTTCATATCAGGCTACAAGTCACTGGCGAAAAATGAAGCGGCCGGCTATTCGTGTGACGTAGCGCCGGAAGTTGAGGGGGAGCCTTATGGCCTGTCTGTCTAGTTGGCCTTGACTCAGCCCGGCAGAATCAGTGATAAGGCTTTTTGCAGATGATGTTATTCTGTATAGAGTAATAAATAAGTTACAAGATTTTGAGCAACTGCAAAAAGACCTCGACAATGTTGTGAGATGGACGGCAGGCAATGGTATGACGATAAACGGGGTTAAAAGTCAGGCTGTGAGTTTCACTAATAGGAAAAGTCCTTTTGGTTTTAATTACTGCGTTGATGGGGCTGAAAGTTCCTTATGGCGATCGATGTAAGTACCTTGGTGTTAATATAAAGAAAGATCTTCGTTCGAGTAATCACATAAATGGGATTGTAAATAAAGGGTTTAGATCTCTGCACATGATTATGAGGGTATTTAAGGATTGTAGTAAGGATGTAAAGGAAAGGGCATATAAGTCTCTGGTAAGACCTCAACTAGAGTATGGTTACAGTGTAGAAAATCGAACTCACCAGGATTACTTGATTCGAGAACTGGAAAAATCCCAAGAAAAGCAGCTCGATTTTGTTCTGGGCGATTTCCGACAAAAGAGTAGCGTTACAAAAATGTTGCAAAGTTTGGACTGGGAAGACTTGAGGGAAAGGAGACGAGCTGCTCAACTAAGCGGTATGTTCTAAGCTGTCAGTGAAGAAATGGCGTAGATTGGCATTAGTAGGGGAATAAGTTTGAGTGGTGTTCTTAAAAGTAGGAAAGATCATAATATGAAGATAAAGGTGGAATTCAAGAGGGCAAATTGGGGCAAATATTCGTTTATAGGTAAGGGAGTTGGGGATTGGAATAATGTAGCAAGGGAGATGTTCAATACATGTCCAAATTCTTTGCAATCATTTAAGAAAAGGCTTGGAAAACAACAGATAGGGAATTCGCCACCTTGGCGACTGCCCTAAATGCAGGTCAATGTTAATTTATTATTATCATGATTATTATCATTGTGTTTATTGTTGTTCTTCCGGGTATTCCTTTGCTCGCAGAAGAATAGGAAGCGCCTGGGTTGTATGGCTGGACATGGGATATGGGATTACTTAGAACAACTTTAACAACTATGGAAATTTTATTTTTCCTTTTCAAAATTGAGAGACTGAAAATGTAATAGTATAACAAAGAACAGTTGAAAATGTTAACAACGAGCTCGTCATCTTTAACAATTCCTTAGACTTAGAAGTCCTAAATCAAGGTACAAAACTTGGGATAAAATTCCGGTCGTTGAATTACATACGAAAGAGCATAATTGATCCTGACAGGTACAATATTGAGAAAGAACATAGTTGCTCCAAACAGGTACACTTTGTAGGAGTCTCAGCTCCAACATGCAAGAATCTAGTTTCGAACAGGCAATCAATTGCTTTTGACATTCTTAATTACACCAGGCCAACCACAGAGTGACCCCACTTCAAAATTTTCATGCGCTTATCTATTGTTAGGCTCCACAATAAAATTAATTACTGTTCCCGAAGGGAAGCGAAACGAAAACACAGTCACCCTAAGAATTATTAAGAACTCACAGAGGCATAATTGCCCATACTACGAGGCCTTGAGAGTAAAAAAGAAAAGGTTACACATACCAGGCCATTAACAAAACGCAAGGAGGTGAAGCACCAGCACTCCTTATAAAAATTTCTGGAAAGATGAGTACCTAAATGGGATTAAGGCCCAATGACACAGAGGCTAATCCCATACTAAAAAGGGTAGCTAGGGGTGAGACATTTAAAAGCCGAGACAAGATTTTCAAAACATAGAGGTTGAAAACTTTAGTTACCCAACTCAAAAGTTGAAGGGGAGACAACTGAGGGTCATCACTCGTGCTCCCTTACCTTAAATATTTCTTAGTAGGGAATAGAAATACAGAGTCTTCTTGTAGCTCGCTCCGAGTATCAGGGGAACATGCACGGCAGGTGATAGCGCGGATGGGTGACTCATTTGCCGAGAAATATATTGCTTCATGACCGACTAAGATGATCTAATGCAGTACGGTAGCGATGACCATTGCCTCACAGCAATAGTTTAGTTTAACATATGTCGTATTGGTAGCGTGTTCAATGTGTTCGCTTTAAAATAGCGTAGTTTCTGTAGGAATACTAAAATAATCGTGTGTTTAGCGAGTGATGTATACAGTAGAACAGCGTGTATTCATTGTGTTGTGCTATGCGAAGCATTCTTCTTATACAGTGTGCCGTTTTCGATTCATTCGCAAATTTCCTGGCATCCTCCCTCCCCATAGAAGTACATTACGTAAATTAGTAAAGAAGTGCCGCACCGCCGGGTCCATTCTTAACAAGAAATCGCGCAGTAGACGAACAGTTTTAACAGAGAAAAAGCTTGACGAAATAGGAGTTCTCTTGGAAAGAACTCCAACAAATTCCTGTCGCGTCTCGCCGTACAAGCTAATGTGTCATTATCTTCTGCCCACAAAGTAACAAAACTGCCAGAAGCAAAACCGTACAAACCCATCCCTGCCCAATATTTAAGAGGACCTGGCGGTTTCGTTAGAGTTCGGTATTGTAACTGGTTGCTTCAGTCAGTTCACGACAGGTATGTTGAGCCAAAACTTTTATTTTATAGTGATGAAGCATGGCTACACTTAAAGTGGCTATATAAATAGTCAAAACAATTGCTACTGGTGTGCAGAATCTCCCCACCAGCCGTATGTCCGTCCACTTCATGATGTAAAGATAGGAGTTTGGTGGGCAATAAGTGCTCGCAGAATTATAGGGCCTATATTTTTCTGTGAAACAATAAATGCTGATCGATACATAGACCTCTTTCTCAGACCATTCTTTCAAGAGCTGACGGAAGAAGAAAGGAGTAATGGTTACTCATGCAAGATAATGCGACGGCACACACTGCTAATCGGTGTGTGGAGGTAATGAAGTATTCGAAGATCGTGTGGTTAATTATCCCCCTAGATCTCCTGATTTAAATCCCTGTGTTTATTACCTGTGGGGGATGCTGAAGGGAAAATTGTATGTGAACAACCCTCACACAAGAGAACATTACACAAGTTATTTCGAACATCACACGGACTGAGATTCGCCGAGTGTCTGCAAACCTATTTACCAGGTGTCAGGCGTGTTTGACAGCTGAGGGAAAACATTTTGAACATCATATGTATTGCCAGGTAGGTTTTAGAGTAATAGTTTAACTAGAAATGGATTTCTATAAGTCTGAATTGCCGTGAGTAGTGGGGAGGAAAAGCGCGCATGATACAGACTAGCGACAGTGTCATTGCGCCAGCCGTGCCGTGCTCTGAGTGGCGCTACGGAGTAAGGCTAAAAAAAATAAAAAATAAAAAATAATAATAATAAAATTGCAAAGACCCTGCAGAGTCCGAAGACTGCGCAGAAGGTCCTACAATTCAACCACATCACATGTTTAGGTAAATTCTGCCATTACCTTATATCGCTGGATCTTCTTCAAGCTGACCGCGTCGCTGCCTCCTTAGGCCTCCGTCAAGTCGCACTCTCAAGAACTTGCTTTACGTCGCACCGACACAGATAGGTCTTATGGCGACGATAGAACAGGAAAGGGTTAGGAATGGGTAGGAATCGACCGCGGCCTTGATTACGGTGCAGCCAGGTGTGAAAATGGGAAACCACGGAAATCATCAGAGCTTGCCGACAGTGGGATTCGAACCCAGTGTCTTCCGAATGCAAGGTAACAACTGCGTGAGCCAAACCGCGCAGCCACTCGCTCGGTAAGAGATAAGTTTTTTTTTTTTTTTTTTTTTTTTTTTTTTTTTTTTTTTTTTGCTAGGGGCTTTACGTCGCACCGACACAGATAGGTCTTATGGCGACGATGGGATAGGAATGGCCTAGGAGTTGGAAGGAAGCGGCCGTGGCCTTAATTAAGGTACAGCCCCAGTATTTGCCTGGTGTGAAAATGGGAAACCACGGAAAACCATCTTCAGGGCTGCCGATAGTGGGATTCGAACCTACTATCTCCCGGATGCAAGCTCACAGCCGTGCGCCTCTACGCGCACGGCCAACTCGCCCGGTAGAGATAAGTTTGAAACCTGTCGAACTGTGGAGTATATTCCGAGCTGTCTATAGGCAAGCTTAGATTTTTTCTTCAACTTTAAGTTTACAAGATCTCTTATAAATGTTACAACATGATGTACATACCCCCCACTTCCAGGTACTTCAGTTTAACAAGGTGAAGTTACGACTGCGGGATCTCTGGCAAAGTCTGGCATTGCTTCTAGTTGCTATTCCGCTGTGGTGGTGGTAGTGCTTATTGTTTTACGAGGAAGTACATCTAGACAACCATCCTCTATATAACACTGATCAGAGAAAAAAAAATGGAATGATCCGTCACTTCGAAAAAATGAATTTTATCGGCCAAAGAAAGACAAGGGCCATGAAGAGCATGACAATGAAAGACCCCCTAAGGCCTCGGAAACCTAATACCGCCGGGGTCGGAAAAGAACAAGTGTTGACCAAGGGAGGTCGGATAGGATAGATGAAAGTGAGGAGCCTGTCACAAGTAAGTGGGAGCAGTGCCAGGACGCAGCTCATGGCCCCCATGGTTGCCAACCCACGGTCCCAAGTTGAGAGCCCCTGGAGCCTTTTTTAGTTGCCTCTTACGACAGTCAGGGGATACCGTGGGTGTTATTCTACCGCCCCCACCCACAGGGGGATATTCCGCTGTGGGTGGGGCGGTAGAATACGTTCTCGGCATCAGCTCAGAATAAGAGGCGACTAAAAGGGATAATCCCCAGTGTCTCTGGACTTAGGAGTGTGAAGTGACGGCCACGGGACGTATAACTGTGTGGGGCATTACTTCCACTTACTTGTGCCAGGCTCCTCACTTTCATCTATCCTATCAGACATCTCTTGGTCAACTCTTGTTATTTTTCATCCTCGACGGTGTTATTTTTCATCCTCGACGGTATTAGGTTTCCGAGGCGTGGAGAAGGGTCGGGCCTATTCCTTTCGCTCTTGTTATTCTTCCCGTCGAAAATAAGCATCATCTTTTTGATTCCTTTATCTCCGTACAATGCAGTTCTATTGCTGTGGGGGCTTAACTGTTCGCTAGAAATAAGTTTGAATATGTAGGACTTACCGTTCAAATTGCTTTATACTGTTAAGTGTATCATCATTTCATGTCTCTACTATTCCAGGCGATCATGAATTAAAATCAACTTTTTTTTTTTTTTCAGAAGTGAGATACAATGCGTTGATCAGATGTTGACATGTGTAATTGTGTGCGACTTGGTGGGGACGCGGCTTCGGTGACTGCTTCACTAAGATTGGAGCACCCCGTAGGAGGTGGCGTATAACTGGAGGGGAAATAAGATAACAATGTCATCTTGGCAAGTTTCAGTTTATTGGGCTTATCTGGTTGGCTGAGAGCCACGATGGCATTACTCCTTCCCTCTCCTTCCCGCTCGATCACTGCAAGGTAGAATAGAGTTAACGATGTAATTATAAGCGTCGAGTGATTGTATCACCTTGTATAGTTCGCCTGGCCTGCTTATCCGCAATTAAGACGGCTCGCTCAAGTCAATACTCAAGCTGTACAGTGTGGAGCACCTACGAATAACCTTATAGTGGCCCATTTCACAAGTACCACATTACAAATTACTGCCGCAGAATGTTGATAAAGAGGTTAGTCAAACATTATACATTTCTTAGAAGAAAGTTTTTAAGTACATGAACCAGCTCAAATAACTCGTAGACCGTTAAAATATATTTTCGCTTTAAGTAATGTTACCAAGGTGCTCATAATTGCAGTGCTTTTCGAGGTGTCAATATCTACACAGATAACGGTACTAACCCTTTTTAAGATGGAACTACATTGTTTTCTACATCTAGCTTTGCGAAGACTTGGGAGTAAGGAAACGAGCTGTTCGACTAAGCGGTATGTTCCGAACTTTCATTGGAGAGAGAGCGTGGTATGACATATGAAGATAAAATATCACAAGATGTTGGCCAATTCTCTACAATGTGATACTTGTAAAATCTCCTTCGCCGATACATATCACCTGGCTGAGAGACGGCGACACCATCTAGGAGGCCCACCTCACCCTTCAGGGGAGGAATGAAAACATTTAGTATTAGAAGTAGTACTACTCGATTTTATTGAGTGTAATGTCAATGACACCAGAGGTCCTTGCCTGTTGTAGTTTCATTGCAATAGGATTCTCTATTTAGAAAGCCTTTGTGAAAACCACCACTGTATTATCTTGAAAGTTCGTCGACAGAGTACCAAGCAGTTGAACGTTTCACTATGATAGGAAGGCTCGGCTTGTGCCGGTAACATAATGGGCTGACTTGGCCTACGAGTCCCCGTCTTGATTATGAAACTAT
Source organism: Anabrus simplex (assembly GCF_040414725.1). Lineage (NCBI taxonomy): Eukaryota > Metazoa > Arthropoda > Insecta > Orthoptera > Tettigoniidae > Anabrus > Anabrus simplex. The sequence goes on along the minus strand of NC_090265.1, from coordinate 861,467,504 downwards.
ACAGTTATCTGCATATATTTACAGCAGATTATTATTATTATTATTATTATTATTATTATTATTATTATTATTATTATTATTATTATTATTATTATTATTATTATTATAGAAACTCCTGCTCCTTCGGTCTTCTTTCTTTGTGAATAGGAAAAACCACACCCAAAAACTAGGCAGGTATTCACCATTCTACCACACAGTAGTTTCCGTAAAACAAAAGTGAAATGTTTGTAAAAACAACACAAACCAAAACTGCACGTAACACAGTAACATATACATTTACAGTGGATCTGTAGTGACGTAAGATGGCGGCGGCCGCAAGTTTCCGGCTTCTCTAGCACCAATGCTGCGAAATATAGCGCTGCCTGCCCGTTTACTATAGGTTTGTGGGTTTGCGTGACCTAAGGAGTCTTTCTTCAAGGTCGTTGTGGCCCTTTCCTTTGTTTATTCTTCCAAGGGCCGGACCGCTTCCTTGTTTGCGTTGAGAAAGGATGATTGCCTCTTTGTATTTCCTCTTAAAACAACAATAATCAGCACCACCAAATTCAGACACATATTGAGCGGCTTGTTGTTACTGTACTTTTATAGTTTGGGAGTATTAAATGGAGAGTTTGAGAGAGTGGATTGGTGACCATGGGATCCTTTCCTGAGTTGGGAATGTCCTCACTTTCATCTTCCCTGTCTGACCTCCCTTGACCAGTTTTTTCTTTCCAACCCCGACTCCGTCGGTTATTATATTTGTGAGGCCTTAGGGAGTCTTTTTTCACGCCGATCGTTGCTCGTCCCATTCTTTCTTTATTACCTTAATTCTTCGAAGGTTTATATCTCTTCCTTTTCCTCTTCTGATTGTAATGCACTTCCTCTTGAAACAATAATCGTCTTCAACTTTATATTCTGAGAGAGAGAGAGAGAGAGAGAGAGAGAGAGAAAATTGTAAACAATTTTAGTCTTACTAATGAACGGTGTATATCAGATTTCTATAGAAGGTTTAAAAACAATATCAAAAAATTCTCCCCTGGTAATCTGTTTTAAAAGTGAACAAGGGAAACTCATTATTGGTGACAAGAAGAACTGCGAGTATCTGGCCAACTATTTCCAGAATCTTCTGAACTGTGAACCTCCCGAAGATGGATTGCTGTTTGGAGAGCCTCAATTCAAGTTGAAGGATTCATTACCACCAAATAAGGAAGAAATTAGGGACATCATTAAGCAACTAAAAAACAACAAAGCTCCTGGGAAAGATTCAATTACTGCAGAGTTATTCAAATTTGCAGGTGAAAATATAGTGGAAAAACTAGAGGAATTATTCGCTTTTATTTGGGAAAAAGAAGAAATACCAAGTGATTGGAAAAATGCACTCATTCATCCTTTACACAAAAAAGGGGACCAAACTAACGTCAACAACTATAGAGGTATCTCTCTTCTTCCTATAGCATACAAAATTCTATCCAAAGCATTGCAGCGGAGGCTTGAAACACATCTAGATAAACAAATTGGTGAATACCAGGCAGGGTTCAGGAAAGGGCGTTCATGTGCTGAGCAGATTTATATTCTAAAATCACTTATAAAAATAAGATCAATGAGAAATCAGAAGAGGACAATCATAACCTTCGTTGATTTCAAAAAGGCATATGATTCCATAGATCGTGGAGTGCTCATGAACGTTCTGCAGGAGTTTGGAGTGGATGAGAAATCTCTGGCCATAATTCGGCAATCTCTTACAAACACTTTTTCTCAAGTCAAATTTATGGGCGAACTCTCAAATCCATTTGAGATAAAAACGGGTTTGAGGCAAGGAGACAGCCTTTCTCCACTACTCTTTAATTGCATTTTAGAAAACGTTATTAGGGAATGGAGGCTGAGAATGACTTAAAATGGAATGAAGAATGGGGTAAAGAGGTTGTGGAAAAAATGCGATGATGTTGGATTGCCTTGCCTTCGCAGACGATGTCGTTCTTATTACAGACAACCATCAAACAGCCAAGAAACAAGTCGAAGAACTACAAAATGTTGCAGTCAAAACAGGGTTAAGAATCTCTTTCGAAAAAACAGCATTCATAGATTCTATAAAAAAAGGCGACACGGACAGACTTGTTACATTGTATGGGGATATCCAGCGTGTGCGAAAATTTAAATACCTGGGAGAAATACTCACCCCCAATGGAGATGAAAAGGAGGGATTAAAGGAGAGGGTAAGAAGGATGGAGCTGGCTTTCAGACTATGTCATGACACCTATAAGTCCAAGTCTCTCTCAATTCAGGCCAAGTTAAAACATTACTGCACAGTGGTTAGAACAGAGTGCCTTTATGGAGCAGAAACCTTGACGAGGATGGCTGACCCAGTCCTTGAAAAAAGAGAAAGAAGATTCTTGCGAAAAATCTTAGGCCCTAGAAAGTCGACGAGTGACCCAAACACATTCCGGTTAAGATAATTTGGAGCTCTACAAGACAGTAGAAAGAATCACGACTGTGATGAGAAAAAAGAGACTGACGTTTTATGGACATATCAAAAGAATGAACCCTGAGAGATTGGCCAACAGGATACTTCTTCTGCAGGAAAGGTGGAAAAAACAACCGGGATGGCTTACACACGTGCACAATGACTTGGTAGAAATAGGTATCAAGGAGAAGGATATAAAAGAAAGGACATCATTTAGGAAGAAGGTTGCAGGATTGAGGGATGCGTCTGAAGAGCAACATGCGAAGCCACGGAACATCTCGGTGGAAGAACGAGCAAGAAGAAGTCAAAGACTCAAGAATCTTTGGCGAGAGTGTAAAGAGAAGGGTATCAGTCTGCGTGACAGAAGGAAGATTGTGTAAACGTGGCCCACAGGTGGCCGTATCGATTATTAATAAATAATAAATAAACCGTGTATAAGCTTTCTGTGTATACATCTGCAGTCTTACTAATAAACGGTGTATAACTTTTATGCGAGGTTTATACACCGTATATGTGCAATTTGTTACTAATTAACCATGTATAAGCCTTCTGTGTATACATCTGTTATACATTGAATTGCTTATACAGACCAGGACCCTTCTGTAAGCGTTGTATAGCAGCGAGTGACGAAAAAGAAACGAGCGGTCAGTTTATTTTAGTGGCATTTACTGTCTCCAGTAATATAATCGTGGTAAAATATCCGACTTATCCATTAAGTACACATTGAAAGATTGGGGAATAAAACGTTGATGATCTCCACGATATTTTTAACATAGAAGATATAGCACATTTAGAGGTTATGGAGGCAGGAAATGTTCGTAACCCATTTCTACAGGAAGACGAAAGTTTAAAAATGAAATATAGATTTACGAAGGAGTATGCTCGAATTGTCATTAACACAGTCGGAATGACTTACTAAAAGATCCGGAGGTCGCTCTATATCTTGCGAACTTAAAGATTTCACAGCACTACGAACATGGGCGTGGACTGGGGTTTGCAATTATTACCAGTGGCAGAATTATTACTATACTGCTAATAATAAGAGTTGGTGTCTGACATTTCTTAGAGCGAGGTCCGTTTACTGCCTGCCGAGGCGGGATGAAGGGAGTGGCTGTGTGGTTGCCATGGAAACGAGGGTGGGGCGACTGCGGTTGCCATGGAGATCAAACTTCAGGGCAGCTCGTCTTGCTGGGAGTTGCCAAACCTGTCACTGTCACTGATAAGAACCTGAATGTTTGTATAAGAGTGATCGCAAATGGGACGACACCGCCTGGCCAGGTAGTCTACAACACATCACAGCGGTCAGAATGAAGGAGGGAACAAGTGAGCCGGAAGCGAGGGGTAAGAGTATGTAGAAAGGAATGCTGAAATGTGGCAACATCGTGAAATGGCACGTGCAGTGCTCCTCCCTCCAACCTTACCTGTCAGACGCCAACTTTAGTTAAGTCTAGTATAGTGAGAATAATATACCGCAGAAATGTGTGTGTTACTGTTCTGTTCTTTCTTATTCAAACATTTTATTCGATCCGTGCTACCACGCGGCTACTCGAAAGGTTTTGCTTCTTCTTCTTCTTCTTCTTCTTCATAATTTAATGGACTTCGCTGATAGCGGTTTACCCGGTCACTGGGCTTATAACTAAACACCAACTATGGAGGAAACTTTAAAAACTTTGGGGACAAAATTAGCCACAGAGGAATATAAATCTACCACGAATATACTATATATAGGAATTTTCCAAGGATACAGGGTACACAGCTTCACCCCGGAGCGATCCTTCTCGGCGACTTATTACCACACTACATGACCGGATCAACATACGCAAAGGGAAATGATTAAATAAAAGTGTTGGTTTCAGAAAGGAAGTTAGAGAGGGCCACCACTGTGCTGGGCTGGGATCTATTAACCAACATGATATTTGATTAGGTAAGGAGGAATGTTTCCGAAAAAGCGGCTTCAATCATTTCAATCTGCTAGCTTCGAGTAGCGGACATTGAAACAATACATGGTTAATTGTACCAATCGAAGTATTACATTTACATAGATTAAATTATTCTAATTTCATGCGATATGATTGGTCAGGAGTGCACATGTGATTGAGACGCAATCGAATAATATTCGTAATATGACGTGGAGAATAATAATGCCGTTTAAACCACGGTGATTTGGGGATAATTGGAAGAAGCGTAAACAAACTCCGACCCGTTTTACAAGAGATATTACTCCAATTATCTCGCCATGTCTAATCGTATCAGTCAGTACAAGTGCTCCAAAAATCAGTGTAAGGTAATGCCAAATAGTATGCAACTCCCTGTCCTTTAGCCGCAACATTAGCCAGGACATTGGCCTGTTCTTTACCTTTAATATTCGAATGACCAGGAATCCAAAGTAACTAACTAACCAACCCCATGGCACTACAGCCCTGAAGAGCCTTGGCCTACCAAGCGACCGCTGCTCAGCCCGAGGCCTGCAGATTACGAGGTGTCGTGTGCTCAGCACGACGAATCCTCTCGGCCGTTATTCTTGGCTTTCTAGACCGGGGCCGCTATCTCACCGTCAGATAGCTCCTCAATTCTAATCACGTAGGCTGAGTGGACTTCGAACGAGCCCTCATATCCAGGTAAAAATCTCTGACCTGGCCGGGAATCGAACCCGGGACCTCCGGGTAAGAGGCAGGCACGCTACCCCTACACCACGGGGCCGGAAAATCCAAAGTAAGGTAACCATAATTCCTGATTGATGAACATTGAAACAAATTTTCGGATATTTTGTATGTTTCCTGAACCTGGGATTGTTTAAAGCCGGTAAGACACTCAGAGAATCAGATGCAATGTACGCAGTGGTGAGTTGAGAACATTTGATCAGTAATTAATAAGGCTTGATGGATCGCAAAAGCATCCGCCGTAAATATGGATGTCTCCGACGGGAGCGTAATTTGTTTAGAAATGTTTAAATCTTGTGAGAAAACAGCTGCCCCTACATCTGGATGGTTATTATATTTGGATCCATCGGTATTCAATACTGGGGAGAGGTAGCGGACATTCTGTGATAGTGCTACGCGTACTAATTTAGTAGAACTGGTTCCAGATAATGGACCCTGTCGGCAGCCCTGAAAATGGTTTTCCGTGGTTTCCCATTTTCACACAAGGCAAATGCTGGGCTTTATCTTAATTGAGGCCACGGCCGCTTCCTTCCCACTCCTAGCCCTTTCCTGTCCCATCGTCGCCATAAGACATATCTGTGTCGGTGCGATATAAAGCAACTAGAGAAAAAATAATGGACCGAAAGAGTTTGAACCACCGAATGAGGGAAGGATAATTTGGGGGACAAACAATTAGCGTTAAATGTAAGAATATAATTAGATGTAGAGGGGAGGGGGTTTGTATGATAGAATTTCGAAATGAGAGGGAATTATAAACCCAGGCATGTGCTGCGTATGGTCGTAGTGGAGTGCTTCGTACCTGATAGTAGCGTACGAGTAAGGATAATTTTGGAAGTGTGTGGGGAGGGGGGAGGGGTGGAGGTAATCGAGAGAGTCCTGAGAATAAATTTGGAAGCAAGTAATTTTCTCCTTTATAGTGGTAATTCCCCTGCCTTAACCAAAGTTGAGTTATTTGGGGAAGATTTCAGAGCCCCGATACAGATTTTAGTAAATTGTACCTGAAGAATCCAATTTAGAAATCATCTTGTTAGCCCCCGTATCAGTGAAGCTTGTGCCGTAAGATTCGAACGAATGATGCTTTGATACAACAATAACATTGTACAAAGATCGGATCCCCAAGATCGCTTCATTAATGCAGTATATATATTGGCAGAGATCTCTCTTCAATGTATTTAACGTGAGAGTGCCATAATGATTTCCTGTCTAGATGAATATCTAAATATTTAGTCGATGCTACAATCGAGATCGAAAAACCGTAAATAAAGCAGCAGCAAAAGCGATCATAAAAGTGGTGAACGTGACTAAATACGTCAGTGAACTGCAAGAAGAGATTCCTACGGCGTGGAACGAGTGTTCACGTGCAGTACCGGTATAGTAATACAATGCGTGCCTTCTGACCCCAACTTGGCAGGTTCGATCCTGGCTCAGTCCGGTGGTATCTGAAGGTGCTCAAATACGCCAGCCTCGTGTCCGTAGATTTACTGGCACCTTAAAGAACTCCTGGGGGACAAAATTCTGGCACCTCGGCGTCTCCGAAAACCGAAAATGTATTTAGTGGGACGTGAAGCCAATAACATTATCAAATTAATATAATGCGTATACCACGTTTATTAGTACGAAAAATATGCAGCGCTTATACAGCATTTATTCAGTGTATAAGTATACAAGTGTTACACAACTGTGTAAGGATTTGTTATTTGTAGGACTGTATGTGTGTGTTGCAGGATGGGATGGAGATGCGTCCGACATCAGACATAAATCAACAGCTGTTGATGTCTGCTCTGAAAGACACCAGACCTTCTCTTACGCGACAGGAAAGGCTCAAATATGAAACGATGTAAGTATTATTCATATCACCGCATCATTTGCTTGCTCACAGCTACAAACCGTGGGGAAAAGAATGATCAAGAGCTGATTCATATGGGCTTTAGAATACAGATTATAACAGGAAGTTCATCAAAGGCGAATATAGCTGTCAATAAATATTTTTCATTTGTCACAGTAACGAGTTAACTGGTGGTGGTTGTAGGGATTGCTTTTATGAGGTATAAATTAGCACGGCTCCTGTTAATCTTGATGTACACGAGTAGTACCGTACCTGATTAGCTTCTCCTACTGTTCAATAATTTGAACGACGGATAGTACAGTTATTATTATTATTATTATTATTATTATTATTATTATTATTATTATTATTATTATTATTGGGCTTCCGTGCCTCAGGTGGGAGCGCACCGATCTCTCACCGCTGGGTTCCGTGGTTCAGATCCCGGTTACTCCATGTGAGATTTGTGCTGGACAAAGCGGAGGCAGGATACGGTTTTCTCCGGGTACTCCGGTTTTCCCCGTCATCTTGCATTCCAGCTACACTCTTCAATAAAATTTCATTTCATCTGTCAGTCATTAATCATTGCGACAGGCTTCGTCAGCCGGCGCAATTCCTGTCCTTGCCGCTAGGTGGGGACTTCATTCATTCCATTCCTGACCCGGTCAAATGACTGGAAACAGGCTGTGGATTTCATTATTATTATTATTATTATTATTATTATTATTATTATTATTATTATTATTATTATTATTTGGTATGTATTAGGATCATGAGGCAGATGACTTCAGTATTCATGCCCAAAGTTCTGAATCATTTATCGATCATCAATCCGTTGTACTGAGCCGGAAGAGCAGTGATATATCTGTTTTCTATAATATACTGTTGTCAGTTGCTCCGGACATGCTTGTTTCACCGTGGGAACAGGTTGCCCCCTTACTCACAATGGTGATAGTGAAAGGATGGTTATGTGTAGTGTTCACTGCTAACTAGGTAACTTACAGCACTTACGGAAGATCGTGAGGACAATGAAGAGCGTACCGTAATTGCGTATATTCGTGCGTATTTTCTATGAAGTCAAATTAGGGTGTTGCACAGTGTGTGATAAACGTGAATACTATATTTCGTTTATTTATTACCTTTTAATAATTGTATATATTTTCGCTCTGTTGCAGCAACAAGAAATTTTCCAATTCACGTGGAGGAAGAGGAGCTGTTGAAGAATTTAGCATATTACCTCAGAGAGCAACATTGGCATAATCTGCTCATCTAGCATGGATTTTAGGTTGGGTTGTGGGAGTATTCAATATTCTTTTATAGGTACACGGCTAATTGTTTTGGCAGTGTTTCATATTTACAATGCAGTATAGAACTTATCTTTGATAACGTTTCAATTTAATTTTTGAAGTGGTTTGAAAGGTGATTTTTCACCTTCGAATTTCGGAATGTCTACACCCATTCCTGTAAAATTTATCCGGGATGGAATTGAGGCATACATGATTTTATCGATTAGTCCCCTTCAATCCATATGAGAAAATTTGAAGGAAGGGATTACTTGTAATAAACAATTACCGGTATATCTTTCTAAAATGTTCTGGTACTAATTTTGAAATATTTCTGGTATTAGAATAGCTATGTGTCCTACGTGGCTTGTTTGTTTTTTGTTTATTCTTCTCCATCTAAAACGCATTTTCTTTACAGATTTTCCTTCAAACAGGTAAAATTTCGACAGTTCTAAATGTAACCTTTCTTCATAGCAGTATGATAAAACTGTGATGGTGTAGTTCACTCCCGGGCCTTGCGGATGTATTGGGTCGGAAAACAAGTTAATTCCGCACAACCACGAATATTCGCCCCATGAAACTCGACACGCTGTAGTGAAGCATAGCCAGTTTCGATTGTTGTAATATCTGCATCTTCTCTGCGCTGGCTGTACGGCGGGTGTGCAGTTTTATCAGGCGAATATTCATGGTTGCGTGGAATGATGTTACTTCCCCACCCAGTACTTAGCATCCTTCGCTCGAGGGCCATTGAACTTTCACATGATGCCGTTGTAGTTAGAATCTTATTTCACATTCTGGATAACTTTTTCGGAAATGATCGAATACTGCTGACGAGACAGTCAGATTGGTTACAAGGGACGTTCATCATACCCAAACATAATATGGGACTAATTATTGGAGCTGAGTGGCCCAGACGGTAGGCCGCTGGCCTTCATAACCCACGTCGGGATGTTCTATCTCGGCTCAGTCCGATGGTATTTGAAGTTGCTCAAATTCGCTAGCCTCATATCGGCAGACTTATCGGCATGTAGAAGAAAACATCCAGCACCCCTGCGCCTCCCTAAACGTAAAATTATTGACAGTACCGTTAAATATTGGGACTGATTAACACCCCACCCACGTCATGATTCCAGTTACTTGTGCTAAGTTTGCGTCGTTAGGCAAATTTTAGTAGTTCAATAAATTGATTGTTCACCAGCTACCGGCTATGAGAATGGTCTGGAGCGAGTTGTTTAAGTTCGTAAGGGCAAGTGCGAAGCTGTTGAACGCTAGGCGGATGGAATATAGAAAATGGACAGAGCTTTATATTACACACTTAACCGTTAATTAGTGTGTATGGTATGACATACAGAAGTTGAGTCTTGTCTGTCATACATGCTATGTGAGTGACAATGGCATTTTGTATACTTTCTCAGTAAAATTTTGTCTATCTGTATTCCTCGTCACAAATGCACCGGTGGAATACTTACTATCACATGAATAATTTTGTACGACGTGCAGTATTTGATGCGTCATCAGTTGTGGAAGTATTTTGTCATTGTGAGATTTATATGGTATTCATATTAAGCAAGGCCTACATGGAGCAGTTATGAATATTGCTTTATAGGTGACTGGCGGTTCTTGTTGCACTTACAAATCGCAATGAGTTTTAACACAAAAATCAAAAAAAATCTTCACCAATAGACTGGACCGGGTAACATAATAGTAGTAATTAGCAGGTAAACCGGATCCATAATGTTTTGCAAATCAAAGGACCAAAATACATTCAGTACATTATATCCTTCCTGTATTTTTATTCTGCATTTGTATTACTTTCAAGTGTCAGTACATGTATTGTATTCCTTAGAATATGGTTTAAGTGTACCTTAGTGTACCTAGGTAAATTTTTTGCAACTTGGTGTGTTTATTTCATAGTTCAGGTTAGTTCTGACAAACATGACAGTGTTATTAATATGAGATTGTTAGTTTTCATAATATTTCGTATATTGTGCTTTATACAAAGCAAAATATTAGAGAATGCAATGTCAAAGGTCATATGCATTAATAATAACGTTTATATTATCAGAAATATTGATATGAGAAGAAGTGTTCTTGCAAAAGGTTATTTAATTTGCCTGCTAACCGTGAATTCTGGCATATCTTCTCTTATGACTACCATTAGCCACGGATGCCCAGATCGTATTCTTCGAACCACAACAAGGAATTTGGTGACCCTTCTGTGTACACAGTACTGTACTCTACCATTAGAAATCCTACTTTGAGCAATGCCATTGTATTATTTGGCCTACGTTCCCGTGTTAAAAGCTAACTGCGCCATTGTAATTTGTTTGTGGCATTAAGATTTATTTAGATATAATTTTATGTATGAAAGTTCTTGAGCAGCGCAACAGTATTACAGTGGATTATTCTTGTGTTTTCAAGATAGTGGATTCGATATCGGCTGCTTCGGTGGCATTTAAAGATATTGAAGTGCGTCATTTGGGCGTTGCTGCCTTCTGAAATTTACAGAACTTAAGTGGGACAAAATTCAAACACCTTAGCGTCTGCTAAGGCCGTTAACGGTTAGAATGAGTGTTAGAAAGTAACATTATCTCTGGGCAGTACGGGCATTGCAGTTTGAGCAGTGGTATTATCAGCCTCTTGAGCTGTGAAGTCAAATTATTGATTCGATAGCCTTGGCATTTTGGCATTTTCTAGCTACAACATACTGGTGTTGGTGACTAGCTACACGTCTATCACTTTCAGATTAAAATACCAGTAACTCCATGTGAGCTTATTATTAAAATACCAGAAAATGTAGTCTAGAATGTTGTTATCTGAGTGCTATTATTCGTGATATTTATTTAAAAGGGAGTGTTGATGTTTGACTAGTTTTGCTTAGGTCTAAATACATGTCAGAAAACAAAGATAAGAAGTCTTTTTATTAGAAGCTTACTTTTCAGTTTAGTTTCTGTGTCAGAATAGAAGGGATCGAATTTCGTTCGTTCGTAGGAAACCATATATTTCGTAGGATGGTCGACTAGTTTGTGTTGTTCTTGTACTACCTGGTGCAGACTGTGAACCATTCTGGACTAGAAGGAATGGAATTTGTGATACGGATGATTATAGTTTATTGTGACTAACTTTTGCAACATGTTATTTAGGAATGAACTCTTGCCAGACAGGTTATTTCAAAATCGTATACACTCTTTAAAGACTTGTGAAGCACATTCATTTTGAAACAGATTACATCACATATCATCATCATCATCATCATCATCATCATAAGCTTCTCCATCGTTTTCCGTCTATCCACCACTTCTCTTCTCTCACTGTCGTCCAGTTCTCTCCTCTTGCCTCGATTCTCTTTTGTACACCTTTCAGCCATCTTTCTCTCGGTCTACCTCTAAGTCTCTTTCCCTTCAACTTAATTTCAAAATCTTTCTTTGTATCCTCTCTTCTCCTATTCTCTTGACATGTCCATACCTCTGCAACCACAGATATATAAAGGAGTTATCTACAAGACTTATTTTATGCCAATTTTGACGTATGGATCAGAACGTGGGTGGTAAAGGAGGGGGATACAAGTAGAATATAAGCAGCGGAAATGAAGTTTCAAAGGTGCGGAGTAGGTTTTACGAAAATAGACAGAGTACGAAATGAGAGAGTTCGGGAAATGGTAAATGAGGTACCCCTACATCATATCTCAATACTCTTAACCTCTCTTACTGGCAAGTCGTTTCCGTACAGGCCTTGAAGGCTCTTCGAGGGGTGGGGAATTAAAGGCTTCCATTATCTGTAACCTGGGCGCTTGGTGAGGTATAGTGATTAGCTCCACGTCCGGCCGCCTTTGCCTCCAGGAATTAACCTGGTACTCATTTTTGATGTAGGCTGAGTGAACCTCAGAGCCATGTGCACCTCCGGAAGTGGAACTCTCGTTTCTTAAACCGAGCGCGCCTTTACTGCCTCTGCCAGGCAGCCCTCTTACTGCCAGCGTTTTCTAAAATATACCATTTTGCAAATCCTTATGACTTCACAAAACATTTTAAAAATGTATTTCCATCGATCTTGAACGCCTCTGGTCTGAGATTTCAACAACATTTTTAGAGTTTGTCAGGGATTACAGTCTCTACGTATTAATTGCGTGGATATCCTTGCTTCACGTCCGGCATTTCAACCAGGTATAGTAAACTATTAAAGAATAAAATTTCTCACTCGCCTTCCATGCTGCGGTGATGAAAGAACATTCTTCACCAGCGAAAACTTTGCTGATTGATGACAACATGCTTTCAGTAGGCCGTTCGAGGGGATTTAATGATGTTACACTCACGTGCAGTTCTAAGAAAATTATATGTAGGTTTCCACCATTTAGCTATACACTTGTCCACTGAAAATGGCGTTTTTTAATTGCCTTTGTTTAAATTTGCAATACTTCGTGAGTTTAGAAATTTCTGGAACTCCGACTATTATAAATGCTAATAGATCTCTGTTACGTTCTACCGTTGAGTATCCTTTATTCGAAAGTAGTCTCAGCCGACATTAGAGTTCAGTATGCCTAGAAACTATATGTATAAAATAACATGTTCTGACTGACTGACTGACTCATCATCGCCGAGCCAAAACTACTGGACATAAAGAAATGAAATTTTGGGATGCATTTATATTACAATATAGGTGCTCACTAAGGGAGGATTTTTGAATATTCCGTCGCTAAGAGGGTGAAAAGGAGGGTGAATTTTTAAAATAAGTGTATCTATATCTCAAAACCTTAACCTTTAAAGACGTGAAAATTGGTATTTGAAATCTCCTTTAAAAATAAGGAAACACATATTTTTGTTTTTGGAAAATCCCATTAAGGGGGTGAATACCTTTTATGAGGATACTTATATCTCAAAAAGTGAAGATGTCACAGACATCAAAGTTGGTATTCGGAATCTCCTTTATAAATAATGAAAAACGTATTTTTTGTTTTTGTAATCCATTAATGGGGGTTAACAGGAGTAAAAAATGGGGTGAATTTTTTAAAAAAAGTCTATATCTACAGTATATCTCAGAAACGTAAATTGTTACAGACGTGAAAATTGGTATTTGCAATCTCCTGTAAAAGTAAAGGAACATACATAATTTATTTTCAGAAATTCCACTTTAGGGGAATTGAAAAAGGGGGTGAATTTCTAAAATGAGGTTATCTACGGAACATTTCATAAAAGTAACACTTTACAGAAGTGAACATTGGCATCTTTAATTTCTTTTAAAAATAAAAACCACTTAGGGGAGTCAAAAAGGACTGAAAAGGGGTTGAATTTTTTCTTACGATACTGATACCTCAAAAACTGAAAATGTTATAGCGGTGAAAATTGGTATTTGGATTCTCTTTTAAAAATAAGAAAAAACTTATTTGTTCTTTTCGGAAAATCCACTTAAGGGTGTGAAAAGAATTGAAAAAGCGGGTGAATTTTTAAATTGAGTACCGGTATATCTACAGTATATGTAAAAAACTTAACATGTTACAGAGGTGAAAGTTGTTATTTATATTTTAAAGCCAGTGCGACAAAGAGTACGATGGCATAGCGCGGTAGGCCTATAATTCTGGCGCCCGTAGAATACGCTGTTCCCAAAATAACGATTCCAATATATATGGCAACCGAGTGATTTGTTCCCTCAACTTGCTGAATACATAAGAATAACACGTGTTCCTTCTTTTTATTCCGGTCTAGGAAGCCAAGAATAACGGCCGAGAGGATTCGTCGTGCTGACCACACGACACCTCGTAATCTGCAGGCATTCGGGCTGAGCAGCGGTCGCTTGGTAGGCCAAGGCCCTTCAAGGGCTGTAGTGCCATGGGGTTTGGTTTGGTTTGGTTTTCCTTCTTTTTATTAGATTTACAAATGTATGCCACTTCGATTTAGAGTTCATTGAAATAGGCCTACAACTCGAATTTCAGTAAGCACACCAACTTTAAAAAGCGCTTCCTGAAAAATCGAGTTCTTTGACATATCGGGTTCTCCCTTAGCACCACAAATATAGCAGTTCTACTGGGAGCTTTGCAGCCGTCGAGATCAGTCGCAACCCTTGAAAGTGCCGAACGCAGTCTTCGATGAAACGTCGGGACCATCATATGCTTCTGGAACACGGCCTACAAGCCCGGAAAATACAGATATGATTTAATTCTATATAATGACAAGAGTCATACGCTGATTACCATTACTACATAGGTACGAAGTTTGACGTAAGGGGTGACTAACAGGGGCCCCAGGGGCTTGGGAACGAGGATTGGCGACTACGGAGCCCTTAGCTGAGTTCTGGCATTGCTTCCACTTACGTGTGCTACGCTCCTCACTTTCACCTATCCTATCCGACCTCCCTTGGTCAACTCTTGTTCTTTTCCGATCCCGACGGTATTAAATGTCGAGGCCTGGGGAATCTTTTATTTTCACGCCCATCCTGGCCCTAGTCTTTCTTTGACCGATACCGTTATTTATCGAAGTGTCGGATCTCTTCCTTCCCCCCCCCCCCTCTGATTAGTGTTAATAGAGAATGGTTGCCTAGTTGCACTTACTCTTAGAACAATAATCACCACCACCACTACTACTAATAATACTAATACTAGTTTAATGAATGACAAGATTTTGAAGTGTGTATACGTCTTATTTTGAAATAGCTTGTGTTATTATATTGTAAGTCTGTTGGTAATAAAATTCTTATTGTAAATGTTAATTCTTGAGTGTTATTTATAAAATTCCAAGACCATCACGCAAATGTTGTCCTATTTCTCCTCACTATGAGCTGTACCTACAGTAAACTATTGATCTTTTTTTAATTAGACCTTTGTATTTCGTATAAATGTGTAAAAATATAGTCTACCGGTTAAATTTGAAATACGTGTGGATATTTCAAGAGTTCTACAGAAATAGAATGTATGCAAAATATCGAAATTAATACTTCTTTGTTTTACGTTTGGTGACTAAGCACACGCATAATCAGCGTGTATAAACATCATCGAGTTTGTTTTGATTCTTGGAAACGTGGAGACAGCATAATGCAAATTTATTTAGTTTTGTTTTACGTCTCACTGTCTCAGACAGGTCGTACGAAGATGTGTTAGGACAGAGCTGGGACGGGAAGGAAATGGCCATGGCCTTAATTAAAGTACAGCACCAGGATTTGCCTGGTTTGAAAATGGGAATCCACGGAAAGCCATCTTCAGGACTACCGACAAATCCACGACCTCCCGAATACAATCGACAACAAAGCAGAAGAAGGATACAGAGATTAAGTTCGACTCATTCAACTCTAAAGGGGCTCATAGACGTGCAATATTATTGCGCAATATCGGGGTTTATGAAATATAATTGATAGTGTGTATTTAATATTGATGGGTTGTGCAATATATTGTACGAAATTAAAAAAGTTTGAAATATATTGCGCAAATCGCGAAATACTGTGCCGTGTGTTGGCATTATAGTGCAATATCCCGCCCTCCCGCCAGTTGGTATCAACAATTGAGGGAAAACGTATCGTGATGGCAGACAAACAGGTGGTGAAAAAGTTTATTTTGGAGTTTATCGGAGCGTACCATGGCCTTCCGGTTCTATGGGACGTCAAGAGTAAAGATTACAGTAATCGCGTTAAAACAGGTGAACAGAACAAGGTGCTTATTGAGAAATATCGCGAAAAATATCCGAACGTTGACAAGCAAGAAGTTATTTTTAAAAAATCCGTTCTCTGCGTACAAACTTCCGGAAGGAAGTGAAGCGGCTTCCTGATACAGAAAAGAGTGTTCACCAAACAAAATACCGGCATGGACTGACTATATTGCCACGCATATTGTACGTCTATGACCGCTTTGCACAATATATTGCACAACCAATAATATTATCTTCACACGATTCTATTTATTGCACAAACCCGATTGTTGTGCAATAATATTGTACGTCTGCGGGCAGCTTAATAGAAGCAGAGTGAGGCAAACGACACGCCTCTCTTTCACAGCCGGTCTCGTGTAAATATCCGGCGAATCAGATGTTGGCCTTTTTAACATATGAGTCTATCTGGAATTAGCGCAGTCGAATTTGCGTAGATAGAAAGCCTGCATCGTGGTAACCAGGCTAGAGAAGATAACAAGCCCAGCTCAAGCCGAGGAAATTGCCTATACAGGCTCCGAGCGCTAGCCTAAACACAATGTGATGGTGTTGCCAGCTGGCCGGCGTAAGTTTCCGAGTGATTGTGATTATTGTTTTAAGAGGAGGTACAACTGGGTAACCATCCTCAATATAACACTAATCAGAGAGAAAAAATGGAAGGGAACCGACACTTCGAAAAATGAAGGGACCGGGCGAGTTGGTCATGCGGTTAGTGGCACGTGGCTGTGAGCTTTCATCCGGGAGATAGTGGGTTCGAATCCCACTGTCGGCACCCCTGAAGATGTTTTTCCGTGGTTCCCATTTTCACACCAGGCAAATGCTGAGGCTGTACTTTAATTAAGGCCACGGCCGCTTCTTTCCAACTCCTTGGCCGTTCCTATCCCGTCGTCGCCATAAGACGTATCTGTGTCGGTGGGACGTAAAGCCACTAGCAAAAAAAAAAAAAAAAAAAAAGTTGAAGGTATCGGCAAAAGGAAGACAAGGATCACGAAGGGCGTAATAATAATTTTGTGTGGCTATTTCTAGCCGAGTGCAGCCCTCCGATGAGGGTGGACGGCATCTGCCGTGTATAGGTAACTGTGTGTTAATGTGGGGGAGGATAGTGTTATGTGTGGTGTGTGAGTTGCAGGGATGTTGTGGACAGCACAAACACACAGTCCCTGGGCCATTGGAATTAACCAATGAAGGTTAAAATCCCCGACCCGGCCGGGAGTCGAACCCGGGACCCTCTGAACCGAAGGCCAGTACGCTGACCATTCAGCCAACGAGTTGGACACGAAGGGCGTGAAAATGAAAGACTCCCTAGTGTTCTAATACCGTCAGGGTAGGAAAAGAAGACGAGTTGACCAACGAAGATTGGGTAGTATAGATGAAAGTGAGGAGCCTGGCACTAGTAAATGGAAGCAACACCGGGATTCGGCTAAAGGCCCCGTGGTCGCCAACACACGCTCCAAAGTACAGAGCCTCTGGGGCCCCGTTTAGTCGCCCCCTACGACAAGCAGAGAATACCGTGTGTGTTATTCTACTGCCCCCCCCCCCATAGGGGAATTCCCTGGCGAAGTTGTGAAATGGCCTATGATATTCGTCGCTCTATAACATCGGACGTTCGAGACGCAGTGCAATGGTATTCTTGTGCTTCAATTGCAGGCATTTGGACGAATGATTACAAAAAAGAAAAAAAACATTTGATTTCTTTTGTGGCTCACTACTCGAATGAGTGGGCAATATAAGACAAGAGTTCTTTTAATCTGCCTCTTCCCCAATACTGCGGAGTCTGGTGAAAACATCATGAAATAATTTACCACTCTGTATGCTGCGTTAGGAATTCAGCTGCTAGATTTACAATTGGTTACGTTTGTAACAGGTCAAGGTGCGAATATTAGGAAGGCCTTAACGGTTCACGAAGGCTTTACGCGAATACCTTGTGTAGGACATTGTTCAAATACGATTTTATGGCACACATGCCAATGATTTCTTAATTCTCAGGTGCAGGACGTAATTAAGGAAACACGGAAAGTTGTGGGCTATTTCACACGTACAAGTTTAGTTAGTCCTGTCGAGCATATTCTGTATCATGATGTAGAAACGACATGGAATACTGGGCTAATCATGTCAAAATCTGTACATAACTAATGATTGAGGTCCTATCGGTTGCAACTGCAGGCAAAGGAGGAGAAAGAGTGAGAAATACACCTGAAATAAAGGCGGAAAACTATCGATAGCGACCTCTATCGTCTGACATCGATAGTCAGTTCCTTATAATCGATAGTAAACGATAGGTTTTTTTCCTCATTGGCTTATTTTTCGCGCTAACAGAAATTATGCAGCTGTTTGCAGTTAACTGGTGAGGAGTTTGTTCCAATTCAAAGGTGTGCATTTAAATTTCTCTGTGTACCTGCGACTTCAGAGCCGGCAGAAAGGCTATTTAGTATTTTGGAAGGTGGGATTCTCCATTTAACCTAAATTTAGTTGAGTTGAGGCCAATACGGGACAAAAAAGTTAGATTTATAAGTTGTCAGAGATTGTATGTAACCGAGAGAAGATAAGGCACATTTTTGGTCAAAGACTTCATGAAAGCAACTGAAAACCTTCCTGCCATCTGTTGAGATTGCTGTAAAATATTTTCGAAAGATATTACAGTACCCGAGAAAATGTCGGGCGATGGCAAAATGAACACTGCAGCTGAACGAGAATTTTTCGGGCGGTCACGTTATGGGCAAGCGCGTGCAGCCCGAGAATGTCTCGGACGTGCCACTGAAGAGATTTATGAGTGATTCCGATTTGAATTTCAGAAATTACATAGCATGAAATAGTTGTGCTTTCTACTGATTTTTTATGGATTGTGTTCAATAAATGTTCTATTTTCAGGCATAATGATATGATTCGTTCCACTTTTTGAAAACTATCGATTACTGTCGATAGTAGAACTCATAATATCGGAAAATATCGATGGCGATTACTATCGATAGTTTGCAGCCTCTAACCTGAAGCAATCATGCCTGAACTACGCCTTGTTGGTACATTCAAGACCGACTCCAATCCTCAGACCTTAATGCCACTCTCGATCGTTCAAAGATGGCGAATCGAGTAGCCGAAATTGTTGGAAATGTGGGTTTGTTTTGGTTTGTTGTTATCGTATGTAGTCGGTGTAATTTTATTAAATTTGACGATAAATGTTAGTTTCTTTGTAGAATATAAGTGTGCGAGTGTATTTATATGAGTCGGTGGGTACGTAGGATCTGTAATTATACCCAGTAATGTGAGAATGTGCTTGTTTTGATCGTATTTTTACTCATTAAAAAACATGAGTGCACTAGGAGGACCAGTTTTTAGTCTAACTATGCCAATGCCTCTCATACAACTATTCTTAAGTTTCCTACGAAATAGAACATTAGAAGAGAAATCGATTAGGAATATACATCGTGATTATTTTGAAGTCCATGGCAGAACCGTAGCGTGCATGCATCATTTTGAGAATAGGTCTGAGGTTAGGAAATCTAGTTCTCTACTTCCAAACTATTCGTGTTCCTCGAAAAATATTAACTTAGATAGAATATAATTGATATTGTGTTATTCCGTCAGTGTCTATGTGCTTCAAAGTGTCTAGTGATTTAGATGCAAGTGTATTTTACAATAATCTGTGCTTTGCCTGCGGAAATGTTTGGCTGGATCTTGGAGTATAACAAAACTTATAAGTGTGACAGATGGAGCAATCTGTATACTGTTACACAAAAGAAATAGTGACTTAGAGGGATTAGTTGGGTTTGTAACGTAGGGTTTTACACTATCAACACCTTCCGATTCATGCTGTGGCTATCAGTTATCAAGCAGACTGTGCCGAACTGAAGCTCGTGCATGTGGTTAAATATCAATATTTAGTCAATAGAGTTTTTCCACTCATGTTATTTAATGGGTAAAAACCTATTAGGCTATATCTTTAGTGTCTGAACGTTTCATTACTAAGGTTACTATCATTGCGTGAAGTGCTGTTATGCCATATGTCAACATTATATTAACATCATGTTAACATAATCATTTCGGGTGTACTTGATCTGAGTGACACCGAGCTCGAAAGCTGCAGTCGCTTAAGTGCGCCAGTGTCCAGTATTCGGGAGATAGTAGGTTCGAACCCCACTGTCGGCAGCCCTGAAAATGGTTTTCCGTGGTTTCCCATTTTCACACCAGGCAAATGCTGGGGCTGTACCTTAATTAAGGCCACGGCCGCTTCCTTCCCACTCCTAGACCTTTCCTGTCCCATCATCGCCATAAGACCTATCTGTGTCGGTGCGACGTAAAGCAATTAGCAAAAAACTAGCAATGATCTGAGTGACTCAGACGGTTAAGGAGCTGGCCTTCTGATCCAACGTTGCTGGATTCGATCCTGACTCAGTCCGGTGGTATTTGATGGTGCTCAAATACGTCAGCCTCGTGTCGGTAGATTTACTGGCACGTAAAGGAACTATTGCAGTACTAAATTTCGGCATTTCGACGTTTCCGAAACCCGTAAAAAATGTAGTTAGTAGGACGTAAAACGAATAACATTATGATTTCGGGTGTAATTCCCATTCATTGGGTGGTGAATTTAAGAAATTATCTACCACTTCAAAACTAAGGCAACAAGTTATGTTTGTGTTTCACAGTTCTCATGAAAGCGAATAAATCGAGGAATTTTGCACCTTCATTTATTTTGAAACATTCAAAATGATGTTAGAAATATCATTTTAACAGTTTTATCACGTATTTTCATCTATCCAGCGAAGTGAAATCTAAGAGAAAACGTTACCGGTATTTGACGAATTGAAATTTCTAAATAATCAGCTTGTTGGTCTCTTTTCTAGTAGAATATATGTGATTCTAGTTGATTATATGTGATGCGTACTTGTTGGCGAAGCGATTTCATACGTGTAAAAGTGATTTTCCTTACGATGTTACATTTATCATATTAAATTACGGCCGTTTATATAAAATGCACGTGATATTTTCGTGTTGGCCAATACCAGCAATTCGGCTACTTCGGCCGCCATGTTTTTCTTATATTACGGTCTGAGGATTGGAGTTGGTCTTGGTACATTGTAGGTATAAATGGCGCCGGCTTTTAAACGAGTTTCCATTGTCTTTGATTGACGTTTCGTCTAGGTCACAGCCAAGCCTCTTACACACGCTAACGTCACCGGAAGGAAACAGTTTTTTTTTTTCTCATAATACGTACCTTGTGAATAGTTTTGGGCTTTTTGGCCATAGAATTGTGTACTAATTAATAATAAGAAGGTGCGCTCAGTTGAGCACAGTACAAAATCTTAGTCCTTACTGTAGTCTGATCAACTTCGTTCTTCTCGTGCACTTTAGTATGTGGTATGTGTCACAACTTTTACCGAGCAGCACACGCACGCAATCTATGTCTGATTTGTGGAATATCTTGTTAATACACAGCTTGTAGTGAAAACCGTGTTATGAAAGTCTGGCTTCTGGCTATCTCTGGTCCAGGATTCCTCCACCATAGCAGGAGAGCTGTAGAATTCCGGCTTTGTATTTCTTCTCTCTTTTTATTTCGGTTCCTATGTAGCTCTTGATATGGTCCTGTGTTGATGGTAGGTTGTTTTGGATCCTGATGTCCTCTATAAAGTAGGTTTCTCCCATCATCTCGTATAGAAGTTGTGATGAGGCTGTCTTCCCTACTCCCATTGCTCTTTTCATGTACATCGTCTTCACTTTTTCGATATTGGTTAATTCACCTATTTTTCACTTTCTCCAGATGATCTGTATGCGGTAAGTGATTGTCGGAGCTATTGTACTTCTAAATAGTGCCATCGCCGTGCTGATAGAAAGATTCCTGTTATTCTTAACGTAGTACATTGCCCTGATTGCTGCTGCTGTTCTTTCTTCTATTTGAAAACTAGATGATGATGCTGTTGCTTGCAGTGTAACCCCTATGTATTTGAATATGTTAAACATGTCTAGTGGAGTGCCTAAAAACACTATTTTGTCGGTTGCTGATGCTTTTCCACCCTTCCTAAAAGTCATCTGTACAGTTTTCTCTTGGTTTATAGTGACATCGTTTTCCCTGGCCCAATTCTCCAGCTTGTTAATTGCTCCTTGTACTTATGTCCTGATGGGAGACCCGATCACCATGTCATCTGCATACAGGATTATAGTTGTATTCTAGTTTTCCTTAATGATTTTCATGATGTCTGTTGTATAGATGTTAAATAGTGTAGGACTGATAGGGTCACCCTGCAATACGCCATTCGTTTGAGTAATCCGTTTCGATTTTCCATGTTGTTATTTATACATATATCGTTATACTTTAAGAGATC
Organism: Anabrus simplex; assembly: GCF_040414725.1. Lineage (NCBI taxonomy): Eukaryota > Metazoa > Arthropoda > Insecta > Orthoptera > Tettigoniidae > Anabrus > Anabrus simplex. The sequence continues at coordinate 861,445,363 of NC_090265.1, read as the reverse complement.
GTCCGTTATCCTTGTAATTGGGTGGTCCTTTCCAGTCATTCCTGTAAGTTTCTTGATAAGCTTCCTCCTGTTTACGAGGTCGAACTCTTTCCTGTAGTCTACAAATACCACATAATACTTCCCCCCGGGGTGTCTAAGGGAGTCCTCTATTTGCTCTAATAGGTAGGAAATTGCTTGCAATGTACTCCTGCCTTTCCTGAATCCAAATTGACATTCTGAGATTTAATTGTCGACAGTTTCCAGTAGTCTTTCATTTATAACTTTCGTGAACATCTTGAACGTAGCACTTTCTAATACCACTTCCCTGTATGAGTCCAGGCTTGTAGTACTTCCTTTCCCTTTATAGAGAATCTCCATTGTTACTGTTCTGCAGCTTTCGGGTATCTGTCCTAATTCAATGCATTTGTTCATTAGATCCACCCAGAGATCTTGCGTAATATCCATAGATTCCTTCAGGTGCTCGATGTAGATATTGTCTGGTCCCGCTGTCGTTTTATTTTTTCCCTCCTTTATCGCCCGCCTTACCTCCTCCTTCATTACTGGATCATACGTGTGAACCTGTTGTGTTATTGGATCATATGACTGGGTTTTCTGTTGCTGGTTTAGAATTTTACTGAAGTGGTTTTTCCATTCCTCTATTGGTACTTCTCCTGTAGTGGGTGAGTTTCTCTTCCTTAGAGCTATGAAAGGCTCAGTCCTTGCGGCTTCTGCCTGTTTCCTTGCTTCTCTCTATATATGGCCTGCTCTTTTCTGCTTCAGTAGCCGTTTGTACTCTCTTCTTCTCTCAATGTAGAATGATAGGTCCACTTGCTGTTTATATGTTTTGGTTCTGAATAGTACTCTTAGTGTTTTCTTTCTCTTTCCGTAGCACTCCTGGTCGAACCATCTTTGTGCTCGCCTCGTCCTCCTTTCCATGATGGCTGTTTACATTGCTTTTTTGGATATTTCTAAAGCCTCATCTAATTTTAATTTTCCCTTCTCGATAAGGCCCCTTGCCTTCTCTATTTCTCCCGTACTATTCTTCAGGATTTCGAGGTCCAGTTTCCTCGAGTATTTGATTCCCTCCAACACATTTGCCTTTGTTTGTTTATTTTTCATCTGAAACAGCGTTATAATTGGGACATGCTTCCTTATGTGTGCTTCTGAGGAGGTCTACAGTCCTTCCTGTTTCTTTGATTGTAGCCTGTTCCCTCTGTAGAAGACGAGGTTGATTGTACTAGTTCCATTTGGGGCTATGTATGTAGGTACATGTTTGTTGTTTGCTATTTTAAAACCGTGCTCTTCTAGAGCTTCCATGAGCAGGCCTGTCTTAGTGCAGGGTTTGTCAGTTCTGCAGTTGAAATCCCCAGCGATAATTACATTTCCCTCGTTTCTTGTTTGTTCTGTTACGTTAGATACCGTTTCTATGATGTTTTATGTTGGTTCGCCTGGTGGGATGTATATTTCTATGAGAGTGGCCATTGTAGTCCTAATTATTACCATATTCTCTTCTTTAGAGGTACCAACGAGGTTTCCCAAATTGCCTTTATAGTAGCATGTGACTCCTCCAGCTGGCCACCCAGCTGTCGGTGTTGCCAATGCATGCACTGCATAGTGTGCCTGCAGATTCAGTGGTTCTGTAAGAAATGTCTCGGTAAGTATCGCTCCGTCAATGTCCTTTAATCCACTTTCCTGTATGTATGCCAATGCATTCGTTAATCCTTCGATGTTCCATAGGAGTATTTTTATGGGTTTATTCTAGTGATCCTTCCTCTTCCTCATCTCTTCGTGAGTGTCTCCTCCGAAACCGAAATCTCCTCACAAAGACTCCCTTCGGCCAGAAAGCCGGATTGTCTACGTCAGAATGATTCTTGAATGGTATTCCCACCTTAAACGCTTTGTAGTTTTCCTTGGTATTGAGATCCTCACACGATATACCCTCTGTAATTGCACATTTATTAAGTAAACGCGTTAGAGTAACAATGCTGGTGCTCTTCTTCAGTCGTCCCACATATAACCAAGCAGTCTTTTCTCCTGCTTGTAGGTCTTCGTCCTCCTTCGTTCCTATTAGTATTGGTGGTCTCTGCGAGATCCGTTCTTTTCTCTTCCTTTTCACCACTCGAGTCCGTTGGCTGGTATTTCCTTATCCCTCTGCATCTTCTATCTCCATCCGTTTGTCTGTTTCTCGTTCTTCTGTGCTGTTCTCTTATGCATTCGGTGTAGTCTTCCTGTTATCTTTTGTTCCTCCTCCGTTGTTATCCTTTGTTTCTGTTGGTTTAGCTTTTGGTTTTGGAGTACTTTGCATTACTCGTGGTCTCTCCTTATTCAGTGATTTCCCTATTTCTTCTATCGAAGCTCTCAGTTGGTTTTGCAGGGAGTCCATACTTGAGTCCACTTTCCGAGACAGTTCCTCCATCCATACTTGAGTCCACTTTCCGAGACAGTTCCTCCATCTTCTTGTCTTTTTTGTCCCTTCTCTTGATTAGCTGGTGCTTGCACGTCTCGCATATCCCACTTAATGCCGAGAAAACGGATAGTGGAAACCTTTACTTTTCACCCCTCCAAGGCCTTCATGGCCAATACAGATATGACACTCTTTATTTTCAATTAATTAATAAAATACCACCCCGTGGCATGTCAGGGCATATTTATGCTTTCATAAGAACAAAAATATGTCAAACTCCCCTGTCGTCATGTCTGTGCACTCCTTGTGGTGCCATTTCTCACATATGCCGTCACATTGTAGCGATATATCGTCATCTCTGACCTTCTTATCGCATGTTCCACACGTAGGCTGATTTTCTCTTGGACCTGTCATTTCTTTTTCTTGCAACCATTTTGTTGGACGTTTATCTTGTTACGTGGGGCTAACCTGTGACATGGGATGGGAATGTTGTGTGCTGGATCAGCTGCCTTGCTGGATGAAGATCATGATGCTACTTATTTCCTTTTATTTATCGGAACTCATTATCTCCCATGTGGGTGGAGTGCATGTCGTAAGAGGCTGCTAAGAGGGGAACAACTAAACTATTTGTAGGCTACTCGGTCTCCCGTCTTCTCAGCCCAAAACATACCCGTAATTATTTTTCCATGTAGCGGAGATATATATATATATTAATGGTATTTCTTTTCATGTTCTTCTTATGAAAACATAAATATACCGTGACATGTTATGGGGAGCCTGAAATATTTGTCCCGAATGAGTAAATTTATTAGCTGGAAAATTTATAATGTCCAATAATGGACCATCTATATTGGTATTATTTTATGGGGTATTATTTTATTAGTTAACTGAAAATAACGAACGCCATATCTGTATAGGGCATGAAGGCCCTTAGAGGGGTGGAAAGAAAAGGTTTCCACTATCCGTTTTCTCGGCATTAAGTGGGATAAACTGGTTACTTCTATGCCCGGTCGCTTTTTCCCCAGGAAACGTTTTAGGAACATGGCTTTTGTGTGCTGGGAGTGTCCGAGGACATATTCGGTTCGCCAGTTCTGTAGCTGTTTTTGCTACACCCCATGGTGTTGAGCTACATATAGTGCTGTGCGAGGGTGTTGTCTGTGGGTGTACATGTAATTATACGGGGTAGAAATACGTAGAAAGCGGCCGTGGTCTTGAGAAAGTATCATACCGAGCAAGTAGCCGTGCTGTCAGCTTGCATTCGGGAGATAGTGGGTTCGAACCCCACTGTCGGCAGCCCTGAACGTGGTTTCCGTGGTTTCCCATTTTCACACCAGGAAAATGCTGGGGCTGTGCCTTAAGGCCACGGATGGTTCCTTCCCACTCCTTGCCCTTTCCTATCCATAAGACCTATCAGTGTCGGTGTGGCGTAAAGCACGTTGTAAAAAAAAGTATCATCCCTGTATTTGCCTGGAGTTGAAATGGAAAATCATGGAAATCCATTTCAAGGATGGCCGACGGGGGATTCAAAGTCACCTGTCTTCCGAGTACAGAGCTAGCCGGCTGCAACACACTGAGCTAACGCGTTCGGTGCCCCAGGAATTAACTTATTCATATGTGGTGTAAGCTAGTAAAGCCCAGGGCCATGTTCCTCTCCAGACGTGGAAGATTTCAACTTCTTGACGGGAATTACATCCCACCTCTTTCTGGGCGAAGTGAGCACGCTTTTACTGCCTCGGTTAGGCAGTCATTAGCTATTTGTACCTTTTTTTATGAACGTAAAGGACATTCACATTTTTTAATGCAACACTACTGCCCGTATTGGGAGGTGCAGTTTTACTTTCTAAAAAATGTATCTCCGAACGAATTTCATATTCATGCTGTATGTAAGAAGGAATGATGTTCTAAATTTGCGTAGCTTACATTTTTCACCTAACACTTGTAAAGGTGTGAGCATAGGTTAGATATAATTTGGAGTTCAATAACATGTTTTTTTATAGAAAATAATTCTTGTTTGTTTCACTTTACTGGACACATTAAAAGTACTTTTATTCTGTTTAAGGACAGCTGAAAAGCGGAAGAACTTCTTAACGTACAGTACTTAAAACTGAATGTATGAAATTAGTGATAAAACGTTTGTATTAGTATTTTATCTGAACTAGTATAATATGAAAGCTTGCACTCGTCTTTCTACATCATATGTACTATAATGGGAAATCTCGAGTCAATGATCACGATATCAGCGACTACGCAAAATTACAAGCTTGGTTGCTTGACGTAGAGTGATTTACAATCTTGCACGACAATGATGACGACGAACAGAATTTCTCAAAAATGGAGGAAAATGATGGAGTTGCATCTTGTACTGCAATAAATAGCACAATAATTGCAATCTGCTTGTTTGATCTAAGGAATTTCTAACGAAAGCAGAGTATATTTCTGAAATGCGCCTTACATCAGGTAGTGTTGCTAGGCGGCAAGAAGAGAACAGTTCTACCCTCATCCCTTACCTCCCTCCCTCTTCCTTGGTCCTGAGAGCGGCGACAAGTGCCAGAGAGGGTTTAATTTCCACAATGTTATTATGAAACTTCTTGTGCAATCTTGTAACTGTTGAGAGAGAGAAACTTACGTTGTTTTGTAATAATATATGGCTTGTGCTTGTGTAACACACTCACAAAATTGTGATAAACTTTACAAGTTAATTATGGCTCCATCTTTAATGGACTTGCTGCACTCCATTAGATGCTGCTGCTGCTACTACGGATTTTCACAGAGTTTGAAAATTAAGCAAAATAGGTTCATTTATTAGTTAACTTGTTTCCTGGCTGAGAAGCTCATCTCCTGAACGAAGGATTCTCCACTCTGCTTTATTTGTAATTAGTAGCGCTCTGGTATTTAGATGCAGCCGATATCCCACAGTCAATACTATTTAGCCTTATCTGTGAATACGACAAACAAGAGTGCGCCATCACTTCTTCACGACGCCAAGAAAACAGTGTAATTTAATTTAGTGAATCTCTTAATGTGCTGCTAATGATGTGTTTCAGGATGTTCGTTGTAGGAACCAAGGAGAGTTGAAATAGAAGTGTGCAAGGGTAAGATTTGTTCTGTACTTTCAAGAAGGGAGTAATACAAGTTTCCTGTGAGGTATATCGGCTTTCATATTGATAGCAAGCAAATTAAATATAAACTTAGTAAACTTAGCATGTTTGTGACTATGTGTGGTTTCACAGTGTCCTCAGAACACCTATTTGTTGTAACGTACGCACATTTTAGAGTTAGACTCTTTATACACTTGTTAGCGAACGATTTGAGTGTCTTGCAAATACACGGCATGCAGCTAACTCTGTGTTATCATTAGGCCTCGGAAGTTGAAGACATATAAATTCCCTAAAAAGACCTTTGAAAAGACTTAAAAATATCCCAAAGAAATCCTAAAACCTGGCAAAGAGGGACATAAAAATACGACCCAAATTCATTCATGATTTTAGTTTTAATTACATATTATGAAGGAATACAATATTTTTAAATGTAAAATTCTGGTGGTATGCAACTTACAGTGCCAAACAATATGAGTGAAATATTTCTTCTTTCCTACATTATATTTGTAGATGAATATAATTTAAGAAAAGGAATTACGTGTTTGTTAAAAAAAAGTATTTGCAGAATTTATAATGAAATGTTTTTCCACCAAAGTTAGAATGAATTCAGCGAATCCGCAACGGTCATCCTGCAGAAATAAATTGAAATTAGGAAACTTTACCTCAGGTGGCTTTGCACTAGGGCAGTATCACAGTAGTCATGTTCAGGTTATTAGGTGTAAAAGATCGACGGTTTTCAGACAGGACGTTGTAAAAACATCGAGAAACTTTCCTCCACATTACCGGATGTTATAGGTTCATACTTGAAGCAAGTAAGATCTTACTCTTCAAAAACACATCAAAATGTTCTCCTTTCAATATTTCACTTATCTTGCACATATTTTGATACCCCTGGGTTTTTCAAGCATTAGTTTCATTTTAAAAATTTCATATCATTTCACTTAATTTTCATTTCATTTCCTCTAAAAAAGAACAAATAAAACCCATGAACACATATTATATCGGTCCTCGTTTTCGGACACTCGAGAAAAAAAGGCCTTTTCCTCAACTTCCGAGCCCTAGTTATCATCTACACCTCTCACCTTGGGAGGATTAAAAAGTTGAGTCTCACCGAGCTCGATAGCTGCAGTCGCTTAAGTGCGGCCAGTATCCAGTATTCGGGAGATATCAGGTTCGAACCCCACTGTCGGCAGCCCTGAAAATGGTTTTCCGTGGTTTCCCATTTTCACACCAGGCAAATGCTGGGGCTGTACCTTAATTAAGGCCACGGCCGCTTCCTTCCCACTCCTAGCCCTTTCCTGTCCCATCGTCGCCATAAGACCTATCTGTGTCGGTGCGACGTAAAGCAACTAGCAAAAAAAAAAAAAAAAAAAAAAGTTGAGTCTAGCCATCTTTCAGAAAACCTGTACTGTTCTATCCCGCGTAGTCTATATTACTCTTCTTCTACTACTATTAATCGTATGGCCTCAGATATCATGTGCAGGCATTTTATTTGACACCATTTAGGTTGCATGTGGATCTATTTTGGCGTTCTTTTATACTCTACCAGATGACAGAGAAATCGGATTTCTCTTGGGCGATGTTTCAATTAATTTTGTCGGGTAAACACCAGATTTGTCACCAGAGATCTTTTACTTGCCAACATCGTACGACATGGTATACCGAATGGACTATTTTCTGGCCTTCAAAAATCCGACTACAGCTGCTGGGTTTGATCCCGCGATCTTGCGATCCGGAGGCCGACACTCCACTGATCCGCAGAAGGAGCTGCTCGACTACTGAAGCCGGGTTATATGCATGGCTTCTCCCAAGATGTTCAACACTAACTTAACCCATGAACATTGACAGTATATTTTATAATCAGTCAATATCTCTTTTTTCTTTCCTTGCGAGTAATAACTGAGTGATAGTGTGACTAAGGTAGGCACGGTTAGAATCCTGAGCATTGCATATTTCCAAAATGAAAAGTCCCGTCTCTATAGATTAAGATATTAATATTCATGAAAAACAAAAAAGCACAAGCTTGTGTTGCTGCTTCAAAAAAGATTTCTGCCGTTCTGAAAATGCCCGTTATACTTATGTTTACAATAGCCATATAGCATGATAAATCCTTAGCCCGAAGGCTTGTTGGATCGTTAACAGATCCACCATCAGCTGCTACCCTTGTTGTCAATGAAGAGGCGTACGATGGAAATGAGGCATGCGTTTGTTTCCCGTTGTTTTCTTCACCGTGACAATGTACTGAACGATCCTGGTTCTAATCCCGGCCCATGCACCTGGAATTTTTTGAAATGAAAAGTCATCCCCCTTTGGTTCGGATTTCACGTAGAACTGGAGATCCCACGACTATTATTCGGAATATCAACAACCACACAAAACTACAAGCTTACTTTGCTTTGCTTTAAACTCGTACACTCATTCACTCATTTGGTATTTTCAAAGAACAGTTGTTCCTACAAAATAATGCACCCTGCCACATAGCTGATATGATCTTACTGCCAGGCTGAGTGGCTCAGACGGTAGAATGCTGGAAGTCTGACCCCACTGGGCAGGTTCGATCCTGGCTCAGTCCAGTAGTATTTGAAGGTGCTCAAATACTTCAGCCTCGTGTCGATAGATTTATTGGCACGTAAAAGAACTGCGGTACTAAATTCTGGCACCTCGGCGTCTCCGAAAACCGTAAAAGTAGTTAATAGGACGTAAAGCCAATAACATTATTATTATTATTGTTATTATTATTATTATTATCATCATCATCATCTTAGAGTCGTTCAGGAACATGACAATGTGTTGACATCGCTTCAGTAGTTCCCATGTTTCTCTGATCTTATTCCCATTCAGTACTTGAATGAGGTAGAAAGAAAGTTGACTAGCGGTTGAAAGTCGAACACTAACACATAACTTACAGGTTTATGTGATGGTAGCGTAGGAAAGAAACAGCTCAAACTAAGATACAGCCCCAGCGTTTATCTGGTGTACCTCACAGCCGATTCACTCGGTAAAAAAAAAAAAAAAAAATGAGCACAACGTCCTCTACCAACCAGTCTGTGAAAGTTGTTTCTGTCCTATCGATATAATATATCCTGTTCCACAACGCTTTCAGGACGTTGTCGTATCTAGCGTAGCATAACAAAATACTGTGCTAGGTAGATGCGTCCAATCATTCGAACGTTCATGATATTTCCAAATATGTTTGGGTCACCATTCTTTACTTAACTGCCCATCGAATCTGATACCTAAAATGGTACGCCGTTTCATGATAGTGATATAAATATTTTAGATCCGCACTGCTGAGATGTCAGTTTTTACTCTCGAATTAACTTCTGTAATCCGAAAAATTGGACTTGAGTCATGTTTAATGAGACACATTACAATGGCATCACTGAGTGAAGTTTTTCCAGATTGTTGAATTTCAGGTCGATCGTCAGTCTTTCATATAAGTATATTATAAGGGTCTTCTTCTTCTTCTTTATCTCGACCTTATCCCATGTCATACTGGATCGGCGTTAATATCCTTAATTTTCTTCCTCCAGGTATTTTTGTCCTCAACTTTTTCTCGTTTCGAGCCTTTCTCTCTCAGACCTTCCGTTATCTTGTAGTCGTCGTTCGTCCTCTCCCAATCTTTCCTTACTTTCTTCTACCATTTACCACCAAGTTTTGGACTCTTCCTTTCCCACATACTCCTTTTATCGTCGCTGCACATGCCAAGACCATCGTAGTCGCCTTTCCTGAATTTTCTTCTCCAGAGATCCCGTTTTTACTTTCCTCTAATGCGGCCATTTCTTATTTTATCCTCTCCGGTGACCCCACATATCCAGCGTAACATTCACATTTTTGCCATTTCCAACTTCTTTTCTTCGACCTTAGTAATGGGCCACGTTTCCGCGCTGTACATCATAGCAGGACGCACTACTGACGTATACACCTTCCCTTTCAGTCTGCAGTTCACCTTATTACAGGCTCTTCTTTCTTCAGTTGTACCCTGTGTTGTATTTCATACTCCAGCTCACCATCCCTTTGTAGGCATGGCCCTAGGTCAGGGCCTCTCAAACGCCCAAAATCTCACGCGTGCAGATAGAGGCGCAAGAGTTCCGTGCACTGTGCATCGCTGCCGCTCGGCATGGCTCGGATCAACGCTTCGTCTCTGGGCTACTCGGCTAAGCTCGGCTCAACTCGCCTATACTCGGCTCAAGTCAGCCCGGATTTGGAGCGCTACGGCGCAAGTGGGGCAGAGGGAGACAGGCGGAGCGAGCGAGACAGGCGTGAGGAAAGAGAGAGTAAGCGCTATTACTCCAAATCGAGGAGTGGGGGGTCTGCACTCTGGTCAACCAAGCCAAGTCGTCTTTTGCACCGTGCACAGTGCATGCACCACGCGCATGCACCCTGAGAGGCCCTGCCCTAGGTATTTGAATTTGGACATCGCTCGCAACTGCATTTCTTGGAGTGCAACCCAACGGCCCTCTTTCTTAAACAGTGCTCATATATTCCGTTTGTACCCTACTAACTCGCATATCTTTGGGCTTTTGTAGCTTCCATTATAATTTATCTGACATACATAACACATCATCATCAGCAAACAGCAGGCACCAAGGCGTTAGATTCTCCACAGCTTGCACTTTCGTATCCATATCCACATTAAATAGGTATGGTCTGAGGGTTGATCCCGGGTGCAAACCAACTCTAACTGGGAAGGTCGCTGTCCTTCCTACGCTACTTCTCACATGTGTCACCACTCTTCCATACACCACCTTTACCAATCTTACATATTTTTCAGGTGATCCTTTAAGTCGAACACATCTCTGTAATCTCCTGCAATATCCTGTCTGAAGACTAGGTCATAGGCCTTTTCAAGGTCCATGAGCACCATATGAAGGTCATTCTGCACTTCCGTGTATCTTTCTACAAGGCTTTTCTTCTCTCTCTTCTTCTTTATCTGTTTACTCTCCAGGGTTGGTTTCTTTCCTCGGACTCAGTGAGGGATCCCACCTCTACCGCCTCAAGGGCAGTGTCCTGGAGCTTCAGATTCTGGGTCGGGGATACAACTAGGGAGGATGACCAGTACCTCGCCCAGGCGGCCTCACCTGCTATGCTGAACAAAGGCCGTGCGGGGGGATCAGAAGATTGGAAGGGATAGACAAGGAAGAGGGAAGGAAGCGGCCGTGGCCTTAAGTTAGGAACCATCCCGGCATTTGCCTGGTGGAGAAGAGGGAAACCACGGAAAACCACTTGCAGAATGGCTGAGGTGGGAATCGAACCCACCTCTACTCAGTTGACCTCTCGAGGCTGAGTGGACCCCGTTCCAGCCCTCGTACCACTTTCAAATTTCGTGGCAGAGCCGGGAATCGAACCCGGGCGTTCAGGGGTGGCAGATAATCACACTAACCACTACACCACAGAGGTGGCATAAGGCATTTCAATGCAAAGATTTCATCACTTGTACTACGTCCTTGCACAAACCCAAATTTTTCATCACCATTTACTGCCTCAAAGCAAGATCGTCCTTTATTGACACTTTCCCATACTTCCCAGTCAGTCAATCAATCAATCAATCAATCAATCAATCAATCAATACTGATCTGCATTTAGGGCAGTCGCCCAGGTGGCAGATTCCCTATCTGTTGTATTCCTAGCCTTTTCTTAAATGATTTCAAAGAAATTGGAAATAAATTAAACATCTCCCTTGGTAAGTTATTCCAGTCCATAATTCCCCTTCCTATAAATCAATATTTGCCCCAATTTGTCCTCTTGAATTCCAACTTTATCTTCACGCCACTAGAACTTATTCGTCTACTAATGTCATTCCACGCCATCTCTCCGCTGACAGCTCGGAACATACCACTAAGTCGAGCAGCTCGTCTTCTTTCTCCCAAGTCTTCCCAGCCCAAACGTTGCAACATTTTTGTAACGCTACTCTTTTGTCGGAAATCGCCCAGAACAAATCGAGCTGCTCTTCTTTGGATTTTTCTTAGTTCTTGAATCAAGTAATCCTGGTGAGGGTCCCATACACTGGAACCATACTCTAGTTTGGGTCTTACCAGAGACTTATATGCCCTCTCCTTTATATACTTACTACAACCCCTAAACACCCACATAACCATGTGCAGAGATCTGTACCCTTTATTTACAATCCCATTTATGTGATTACCCCAATGAAGATCTTTCCTTATATTAACATCTAGATACTTACAATGATCCCCAAAAGGAACTTACACCCCATCAACGCAGTAATTAAAACTGAGAGGACTTTTCCTATCTGTGAAACTTACACAACCTGACTTTTAGCCCCGTTTATCAACATACCATTGCCTGCTGTCCATCTCACACATCGAGGTCATTTTGCAGTTGCTCACAATCTGGTAACTTATTTATTACTCTATACAGAATAACATCATCCTCAAAAAGCCTTACCTCTGATTCCACTTCTTTACTCATATCATTTATATATATATATAAGAAAACATAAAAGTCCAATAATACTCCCTTGAGGAATTATCCTCTTAATTATTACAGGGTCAGATAAAGCTTCGCCTACTCTAATTATCTGACGTCTATTTTCTAGAAATATAGCAACCCATTCAGTCACTCTTTTGTCCAATCCAATTGCACTAATTTTTTTCCAGTAGTCTCTCATGATCCACCCTATCAAATGCTTTAGACAGGTCAATCGCGATACAGTCCATTTGATCACCTGAATCCAATATATCTGCTACATCTTCCTGGAATCCTACAAGTTGAGCTTCAGTGGAATAACCTTTCCTAAAACCGAACTGCCTTCTATCGAACCAGTTATTAATTTCTCAAACATGTCTAATATATTCAGAAAGAATGCCTTCCCAAATCTTACATACAACGCATGTTGGCCTGTAATTCTCAGCTTTATATCTATCACCCCTTCCTTTATACACAGGGGCTACTATAGCAACTCTCCATTCATTTGGTACAGCTCCTTCAACCAAACAATAATCAAATAAATACTTCAGATATGGTACTATATTCCAACCTATTGCCTTTAGTATATCCCCAGAAATCTTATCAATTCCAGCCGCTTTTCTAGTTTTCAAATTTTGTATCTTATTGTAAATGCCATTGTCATTATATGTAATTTTAATACTTCCTTAGTATTACTCTCCTCCTCTATCTGGACATTATCCTTGTAACCAACAATCTTTACATACTGCTGACTAAATAGTTTTGCCTTTTGAAGATCCTTACATACACACTCCCCTTGTTCATTAATTATTCCTGGAATGTCCTTCTTGGAACCTGTTTCTGCCTTAAAGTACCTATACATAACCTTCCATTTTTCACTAAAATTTGTATGACTGCCAATTATGGTTGCGATCATGTTATCCTTAACTGCCTTCTTTGCTAGGTTCAATTTCATAGTAAGTTCCTTCAATTTCTCCTTACTTCCACAGCCATTTCTAACTCTCTTTCAAATCTACACCTCCTCCTTAGTCTCTCATTCATTTGGTATAGCTCCTTCAACCAAACAATAATCAAATAAATACTTCAGATATGGTACTATATCCCAACCCATTGCCTTCAGTATATCCCCAGAAATCTTATCAATTCCAGCCGCTTTTCTCGTTTTCAAATTTTGTATCTTATTGTAGCCTAGTAACGAATAAATAGTAATAATAATAATAATAATAATAATAATAATAATAATAATAATAATAATAATAATGGCGTATGGCCTCCTGAGAGGCGTGGTTCAGGTACAAACCTGTTTTCACATTCCTCAACAATTGCTTTCAGTGTATGCGACATCAACTTAGTCCTTCTGTGATTACCGCAATCTTGCATATCAACTTTGCCATTATAGATTGGAACAAGGATGCTATTCTTCCTCTCCTCCGGTATTTTTCTTATATCCAGACCTCATTAAATCCTGAAAGAGGGCAATTATTCCCCTCTCTTCCAAGCTCATCCACACATCTACTAGTGTCTGGTCTACTAACGGCTTTACATTTTTTGGCGTAATTTTCACTTTTTACTGGATTACTGCTTGTATCATTCCATCGTTGACTCCTTCATCCTCAAATTTCTCTCTCGGGTTTTCCTCGTTTAGTAGTCTCTCGAAGTACTGCTCTTTTTTCTTATGAAAAAAGATATTGACCACAGCAAGATCAGAACAATCGTATGTTCAATATTTTGTTTCTCGCTTCCTCATTTCTTTAAGCATAACCCCAGCCTCCACGAACACTTCCATCCTCACCACTCTTCTGCCCAACATGGCCATTTAGATCTTCTGCTATTAGTACCACCAGCCACTATTTCCATCAGTACATTATCCAAGTCCCTCCAGAATTTCTCCTTCCCACCGCCAAAACATCCAGTTTGGAGTGCATACACACTAACGATTGCAGTCTCATATCCAGCAATTTTCAATCTGATGCCCCTAATCCGGTCATTAAGTCTATAAACTTCAGAAATCGCATTCTGTAGATTTTTATGCATGATAATCCATACTCCATTTATTGTTCCTCCATCAGCACTGCTATAAAACAGCTTGGATCCTTCCGCCAACCTGCTTCGCTTTGTTGCCTTTTCAACTTGTCTCGTGCACACACAGGATTTTCACCTGCATTATGTCCACAATATCTTCTCTTTCCATTCATCATTCCATTATTGACAGAACATAATTTAATCCCAACTTCCCTCTCCACAAAATTCTTCTCCTGGAGAACGGTTCGAGATGCTATTATGGAACATTCATTTTGAAAAGATTCCAGCATCATGGTTGTGGCAAGAATTGTTTACGGCCGGATGCCCTTCTTAATGCCAAACATCCTCCTTGGGTGTACTGTAAGGGTAGTTGCAGAGTTTGTTTCTACAGATGAAGTCAATGTAAGCTCTGGAGCACGTGGACGGTTTTAGCCTAGTAACGAATAATAATAATAATAATAATAATAATAATAATAATAATAATAATAATAATAATAATAATAATAATAACAATAATAATGGCGTATAGCCTCCTGAGAGGCGTGGTTCAGGTATTTTGAATTGATGCCAATAAACGACCTGTGTATCTGTGAAGAAGGGGACCTACCCATGATGAATTCTAATGTTTAAGACACGCTCGGTCAGCGAACCAGAAGATTTAACCATTGAAGGATAAAATACCCGACCCGGCCGATAATTATATCCAGGCCCGTTGGACCAAAGGCCAACACGCTAACTAGTTAGCCATGAAGCCGGTAATAATAACAATAATAATAATAATAATAATAATAATAATAATAATAATAATAATAATTGTACATCCCATTGACTACTTTCGTGTTTTTTAGAGACTCCGAAGTGTCGGAATTTCTCACCACGGAAGTTCTTGAAGCAGTTAATCGACCCGACACATGGCTGACATATTTAAGCGCCTTCAGATACCACCGGATTGAGCCAGGATCGAACCCACTAATTTAAGGTCGGAACGCCAGCACTCAACTGTCTTGAGTCTCTTAGTCCAGAATTAGTTGAATGAGTTACTATGGACAACTCACTTGCAGCACGACGGTATGTAAATGGTATGTTCCATGAAATGTCATCCTCGTGGCCAGACACACATCGATTACCACTCGAACTTGAGAAAGAATAAGGAGCGGAAAACAGCGCTCATCCCTCTCCTTCCCCCTTTCCCCTCCGTCCTCATCATGGTGTGAGGTTACAAGCGAGGAAGACGTTTCTATTAAGCTCCATGCAAAGCAAATAAGTTAGCGTGGAGTTTGTGCAACTTCCGAACATCTAGAACATGTGTTCACCTCATCAGCACTATTTAGAAGTTAGAAACCCGTGGTTGAGGTAATATTGTCCGCTAACTCAGTGTAATACTCTCTCACGCCTCAAGTGTAACTTGTACTCCAGCGTATTTTCATACTGGACGTTCGTGATTTGGGGCGTGGTTATTGCGACCACGGACGGGCCCATAGGTGAGTCTTTTTTTCTTTTTTTCTTCTTCTTTTTTTTTTGGTAGCGATTTAACATCACATTAACTCATAAAGGTTTTCTGCGACAGTGGGATGAGAAAAGACGAGGAAAGAAACGGGCGTGATCTTAATAGTATACTTATATACCTTGAATAATAGTTGTTTTTTCTAGCACATGCTTTAAAATAAAACCAAACCAAAGCCCATGGCCATGGCCTACCAGGCGACCGCTGTTCATCCCGAAGGCGTGCAGATTATGAGGTGTTGTATGGTGGCACGACGGATCATCTCGGCCGTTATTCTTGGTTTTCTAGACCGGGACGTAAGTTACAATTTTTTAAGTTCCTTAAATTATTTTTTCAAATAAAAACTACACTCTGCAGTTTAAAAATTGCGAATGCCACATTTGTATGCCCCCAAACGCAAATAATTAATATCTAATAATGACAATGCCGGTGGAGCGAAGATCGGTGGACAGTTGCCAAAAGCCTAGAGGAAAGTCTTCCAGAGTGATGATGACTACAGGTCCCAGAAAACTATCCTCAGGGCTGCAGACTTCGGGATTTGAACGCACAATCTGAATGCAATCTTATAACTGTACGATCCATACTATGCAACCAATTCGCTCGGGTCTGTTTCCACTTCTCTCAAGTTCTCCATTTCATCTTTCTGTACCAACGTGGCCACCAGAGTTGCCAACTTATATTTTCAAGATCCGCTAAATACTACTAAAAATCCGCTAAAATTCCGCCAAGAAATCCGATCTCAAATAATGATCAATAATAATAATAATAATAATAATAATAATAATAAAAGTAAATGTCTGCACTCACCTGATCTGTGAGTTTCACTGGGATTAACCCCTACCTGCGAGCCAGCGAGCTAAAACTTGTAGGCGTTTTACTGCCGGGTACAAACTAGGTGAATCCCCTACCTCAAGTGCCACACACAGAACAGGCCAGTTCATTAAACGGTCTTCCTCTCTCAGTTTCATTATCTGTCGTCATTCGTCAACTAAGAGATAAGCTTCCTTTCCTCACGCATTACAAATTTATGATGCCACGATCTCATAACATCAAATCAAACAACATGTTTTTCTCATGTGACTACTAGCTCCTGACAAGAAATACGGAATAGCTCAGAGACAGATTGGAGTATAAATTTTTTAAAAAGTAAAATGGATAAAACGCTAAATTCCGCTATAATAAATCTAGAATTCCTCCAAAAATCCGCTGTCCGCTAAATGGTATATTTCTCCGCCGACAGTCTTCTAATTCCGCCAAATTTAGCGGAAAATCCGCCAAGCTGGCAACACTGGTTGCCACCTTTCTTCGCTCTTACTACCTCAGGACCCCAACAGTATTACTTTTACGACTTCTTTCATGTTCACTTACATTTCATAATTAGCATATATCCGCGGCTTCGCCCACGTTTACAAATATTAATTCAACTGTTACATGTTTTTAAACCATTTACCTATTTAAAAGCAAAATAATAAACATATTTTTATTAACACACATGATTACCGGGCGAGTTGGCCGTACGGTTAGGAGTGCGCAGCTGTGAGCTTTCATCCGGGAGATAGTGAGTTCGAATTCCACTGTCGGCAGCCCTGAAGATGGTTTTCCGTGCTTTCCCATTTTCACACCAGGAAAATGCTGGAGCTGTACCTTAATTAATGCCACGGTCACTTCCTTCTCACTCCTAGCCCTTTCCTATCCCATCGTCGCCATAAGACCTGTCTGTGTCGGTGCGACGTAAAGCACTAGCAAAAAAACACACATGAATTACATTATTTTATTTTGAATTATATTGTTTCTGTCAATGCTTAAGATACCGGGTTGGTGGGTGGGACAAATACTATTGAAACAATATAAAAGACCATATTACATTTAAAAAAGCTTGGTGGCCAGTGGCCTCCACGGTATGCACTAGCCAGCGTCTTGGTAGGTGTACTAGGTACCAACTGATGAGCCCAACCTTGCACACGAGGGCGAAACGCTGGCAACCAGGAATGAGTTTGCTGGAACATTTATAATGTCCAATAACGGACCATTTATATTGGTATTATAAATTGACTCATTCGGGGCAAATATTTCACATTCCCTATGGGAATCAACACCTATATCAGGTCGTTCTTAGTTAAGAATTCCCACGTGAGTTCTAAATCATAAGTAACTATTGGAATTATCTTGAGTTTGAATAACTTGATCGCACTCTCTACAGATAAAAGTCTTAGACGAGGGATGTCATTTGTATACAATTGCCGCTGTGATCCTCTCCCGCATGTGCACTCCAAAACACTCTCCACGGGTTTGAAGTGTGACGCCCAAATGCACTGACTGACAGAGCAAATGCAACACCAAGGAGGAGTGGTTCGAAAGGGATGAAAGTTGGGGAAAAAACAGAGACGGCACGGACGAATAATTGATGTTTATTTCAAACCGATATGCAGGTTACACAATGCGCACGGCATCGACTCAGTAGGATGTAGGACCACCGCGAGCGGCGATGCACGCAGAAACACGTCGAGGTACAGAGTCAATAAGAGTGCGGATGATGTCCTGAGGGATGGTTCTCCATTCTCTGTCAACCATTTGCCACAGTTGGTCGTCCGTACGAGGCTGGGGCAGAGTTTGCAAACGGCGTCCAATGAGATCCCACACGTGTTCGATTGGTGAGAGATCCGGAGAGTACGCTGGCCACGGAAGCATCTGTACACCTCGTAGAGCCTGTTGGGAGATGCGAGCAGTGTGTGGGCGGGCATTATCCTGCTGAAACAGAGCATTGGGCAGCCCCTGAAGGTACGGGAGTGCCACCGGCCGCAGCACATGCTGCACGTAGCGGTGGGCATTTAACGTGCCTTGAATACGCACTAGAAGTGACGTGGAATCATACGCAATAGCGCCCCAAACCATGATGCCGCGTTGTCTAGCGGTAGGGCGCTCCACAGTTACTGCCGGATTTGACCTTTCTCCACGCCGACGCCACACTCGTCTGCGGTGACTATCACTGACAGAACAGAAGCGTGACTCATCGGAGAACACGACGTTCCGCCATTTCCTCATCCAAGTCGCTCTAGCGACGTCTATGCTGTGGAGTCAATGGTAGTCTTCTGAGCGGACGCCGGGAGTGCAGGCCTCCTTCAACCAATCGACGAGAAATTGTTCTGGTCGATATTGGAACAGCCAGGGTGTCTTGCACATGCTGAAGAATGGCGGTTGACGTGGCGTGCGGGGCTGCCACCGCTTGGCGGCGGATGCGCCGGTCCTCGCGTGCTGACGTCACTCGGGCTGCGCCTGGACCCCTCGCACGTGCCACATGTCCCTGCGCCAACCATCTTCGCCACAGGCGCTGCACCGTGGACACATCCCTATGGGTATCGGCTGCGATTTGACGAAGCGACCAACCTGCCCTTCTCAGCCCGATCACCATACCCCTCGTAAAGTCGTCTGTCTGCTGGAAATGCCTCCGTTGACGGCGGCCTGGCATTCTTAGCTATACACGTGTCCTATGGCACACGGCAACACGTTCTACAATGACTGTCGGCTGAGAAATCACGGTACGAAGTGGGCCATTCGCCAACGCCGTGTCCCATTTATCGTTCGCTACGTGCGCAGCACAGCGGCGCATTTCACATCATGAGCATACCTCAGTGACGTCAGTCTACCCTGCAATTGGCATAAAGTTCTGACCACTCCTTCTTGGTGTTGCATTTGCTCTGTCAGTCAGTGTATTTAAAATGATTCACTGGTTCCAGCTTTCTTCCCTTCAAGTAGATAACATCGTCTCTGGATTGTCTTCCACCTCTCCTAAACACCATGGTCACAGTTTTCTTGTTATTGATCAAAACATTTTTCTCTGTCCAATCTATCAGTTTATTGAAGGATTCCTGAAGTCTTTCTCGGCTTCTCGAAACCAGGATCCATTTCTATATGTACCAGTGATTTCATTCTTTTATTTTCCGTCACCCCTGTAGTTTATTTCGATCCACGCGCCGTGAACGTGAAATAATAAATCTATTATTACTTTAAACGCAATAATTGTTCGTGGACATACTCCAGTGCAGCTAGGTATTTTCTGCCTGTCGTAAGAAGCCACCAAAGTGGATAATATCCAGAAGATTTAACCTAAGAGCGTAGGGTGGGGATTGTGGCTTCCCTAGCTGAATGATGGTGGTGATTATTGTTTCATAGGAAGTACAACTAGTCAACCATCCTCTATTAACACTAATCAGAGGAGAAAAATGGAAGGGGTCCGACTCTTCGAAAAATGAAGGTATCGGCCAAAGGAAGACAAGGGCCATGAAGGGCGCGAAAATGAAAGATTCCCTAGGTTCGCGACATAATACCGTCGGGGTCGAAAAGAAGAAGAGTTGACCAAGGGAGGTCGGATAGGATAGATAAAGGTGAGGAGCCTGGCACAAGCCAGGACTTAGATAGGGGCGCATGGTCGCCAACCCACGCTCCCAATGTAAGAGTCCTTGGGCCTTCCTTAGCTGAGTCTGGCATTGTTTCCACTTATATCCGGTTCTAAACTTTCCTATTCGAACTACCTTGCTAAACACTTACTCTCTTCGTAGGTGTGGGAGGCCTTTAATTTCGTGTCTTTCGTGGTATTTCCTTTTCCTTTGCCGTTACTCACATTCTTTGAATAATAATAATAATAATAATAATAATAATAATAATAATAATAATAATAATAATTTATTGGCTTTGCGTCGCACTAACGACTTTTACGGTTTTCATAGACGCCGAGGTGCCAGAATTTAGTGCCGCAGGAGTTCTTTTACGTGCCAGTAAATCTACCGACATGAGAATGACGTATTTGATTGAACCTAGCATGTTTGACTCAGAAGGCCATCGCCTCAGTCGTCTGAGCCACTCAGCCCGGCCCTCTTCCTTTTTTACTTCTGATTAGTTTTGAGAGGAAATTGTTGCCTAGCTCGTAGTACTTCTACTCAGTACAAAAATCACACCTCACAGAAACATGGGAATGTGACGATGAAAGGAAAAGTGCAAGTTGACCTCCCAAGGTTCAATTACGCAAACGTGAGCTGTGGAGACGATCGGCTTACCAAATTAAAATGAAAATCTACTACCTGTTTTCCAGTCATTGACCGGGTCAGGGATGTAATGAATGAAGCAGATATAGGCTGTTAGTACGATGGAGTCACCACTACCAAAGTAATTTTTATTAATGACTGATAGATGCTATGAAATGAGAATGGGGAGTGTTGCTGGAATGAAGGACGACAGGGAAAACCGGAGTGCCCGGAGAAAAACCTGTCCCTCCTCCGCTTTGTCCAGCACAAATCTCACATGGAGTAACCGGGATTTGAACCACGGTATCCGGCGGTGAGAGGCCTACGCGCTGCCGTCTGAGCCATGGAGGCTCGGCTTACCAAATATCATGCACAAAGGACGAGAAATATAATAACCATCATCATTATCATCTCTCCGCCATAATTCAAGTTCAGAGATTTAAAATTTCAAATTTACACCAGAGTCTTAAGGGACGGAAAACATAATTAACCTGTCCGTGGCTGAATTTTAACTTTTTTGTTTTAGTAAATTTTACATGTTCAAAACACGCTGTGTGATGATTATTGGTATAGACTCTCTTAATATTTACAATTACGGTAAACTACAAACACTCAGACAAGCCTGAATCCACAATGCAGCCTTCAAGTGACCGTGCTTTTTTGGGATACGAATGTCTCGAACAGGAGTGTATGTGTTGTGAGGAGGGCCTGAGCTTTCATAATTTATCCTGAAGAGAATAATTTAAGCCTTTTAGATCAAAGAACAATAATGTACATTAAATATATTTTCTCTGACGTCATTAGTAGCTTTAAATGAAGATGCTGACTTGCAGGGTATTTGTCTTTGAAATAATGAATACAAAAACATAACATTATACTTAAAATAGGCGCTGTATTTCGAGAGAGAAAAGGTGTGAGAACATTAATTTCATAAAAAAAATATTTTAGGCAAATGACACCTTTTGAGAAAGATTTTTTTCTTCAAAAGAGAATAAGATTAAAAATTATATATTGCTTGTGTGGAGTAAACAAGGAAAATAAGAATAAGACGCAGCACCTCGAAGAACGAGGTGGGTGTCTTGTTCTCATGAATATTCAATCCTAGGACTAGTTATGTCCCCATTCACGGGCTAACTTTTACAAGTCGCCAAACGGTGCAAGTCAAATTTCTCCTCCTCCCCTTCTTCTTCTCTGTCAAGCTTCCTTTCTTTCCCTCGCGCTGTCTTTCTCTCTCACAGCTGGAGGAAGAGTTTTCCAAACTTGCATTGAAGCCCAGGAAATTACTGTTCAGGAAGAAATTAGTTCTTATTCAAGGCTTGAAGAAGAATGGAAGAGCGATTGTGATTGTAAAATCAAGTGTAAAGAAACACGCTTCGTATTTTTATGGAATTATTCTATATAGTAATTACTTTAGCAACAAGAGGAAGAAGAGAGCATCCGGAGAAATAAAAATATACTCTTTAGAAAAGCTCAAAAATATTACTCAGAAAATGTTCTTTTGAAACTGAGATGTATTTCGTTTTGAAAGCGGCGACTGGACGAGCTGCTTCACGTATCAAGCGCTCTTTTCTCCCTTTTTTAAAAAGGGAATAAGACTGCAAGGTCTGTTTCAATAGCTTTAAATAATTTATTTTTATTTGATTTCTCTGCAGATCGTTTTATCTCATTATGTATGTAAATAGTGCAGATGTTTTATTGCTACCAGCATCTGAAGTTGCGATTATGCTAATTATTTACGCCTTCTTGGTAAGAATTAAATTAGTTCAATGTAGGAGGCTTCTTTTATGCGTAAACTGTATAGCTTTCTTATAAATGTCCTTTCTGATATCAATTTGAATTTCTTTCAATGTCGAAGTGAATTTTTAGATAAAATTCTTCTTACTCAATTTAAGGGTGTTGGTACTTGGCGTTGATTAGGTCTAGTTTCACGGCCGAGTACTGTTCGTAACGCCAACCCTATGTAGAGGGACATATTCATTATTGCGTGTTTCTGTGGTAGATATTAGTGAGTTGTGTTGTCTGTAAATGAAAAGAAGTCTGTTAACATGAACGCAAACACTCAGCCAGCAAGCTAAAGGAAGTAACCGTACGTAATTAAAACTCCCCTCCTGGGCGGAAATAAAACCCAGCGTCCTCTAAACCGAAGACCAGTACGCTGACTATTCAGCCAAGGAGCTGGACTTATTTTTAGATAGCCGGGCCGAGTGGCTCAGACGGTTGAAGCGCTGGCCTTCTAACTCCAACTTGGCAGGTTCGATCCTGGCTCAGCCCGGTGGTATTTGAAGGCCGTCAAATATGTCAGCTTCCTTTCGGTAGATTTACTAGCACGCAAAAGAACTCATGCCGGACAAAATTCCGGCACATCGGCGTCACCAAAAACCGTCAAAAAGTATTTAGTGAAACTTTAAAAAGTTAACATTACTTCTATCAATTTTTAGATAAATATGATTTAATAACAACAACAAAACAACCAAGTGCCTTATCGAGGCGGCAGGGTGGCCAGTTCGTTTCCACTCCTCCTTTGGCTAACATCGCGTGGGCTAACCGTTCAATTGCTGTCCACGTCCAATGTTGCTTAACTTCGGAGATTTCACAGGATCCGGTATTTCAACACGTTTACACCGTTATGTTTGTTTGTCCAAGCCTTATCCCGTTACTCTACTGGGTCGGATATGAGTTGCGATGAATCTGTCGTGGTGGGTTTTTATGACTGACTGCCTTTTCTGACGTCGAGCTCATCAAAGGAGTTCATGAGATGAAATGAATGACGTGATATATGATACTAGGAACGGAGAGGCTGAAACTCGGTGCCGGCACATAGACTACTCTTGTCGAATAGCACCTAAGGGTCTGCTCAAGGTTTAACGTTGCCATCCGACGGACGAATCACCATCAACAGTGGCGTATGCCCTCACTCCATATGAGTACTACAGAGAGGTTTGGAATTTAATCTAGGATTTTGGCACGCAATCTAGTGATTAGAAAATGTATACCACCACCTTCCCTACCCTACCGACCAACGTTCTGATGGTGACATTTTTTTCGTCCAACGGGACTCGAACCGATTAACCACGGTGTCAGACTTCAACGCCTTAACGATCATGGCCACCAGGCGGGATATATTTATGCCGGTATAATAATAATAATAATAATAATAATAATAATAATAATAATAATAATAATAATAATAATAATAATAATAATAATAATAGTTCCCTCTGTGGATCAGTCGAAGATTGCCGGTCTTCGGATCAAAAGATAGTGGGTTGACAAACCGACAGAAATAGTTGGGTTTATGAAACATTCTCATAACACTACCCCATTGTCGGAAATCTCCCAGAACAAATCGTGCTGCTTTCCTTTGAATTTCTTCCAGTTCTCGTATCAAGTAGTCCTGATGAGTGTCCCATACACTGGAGCCATATTCTAATTAGTCTTAACAGAGACATAAAAGCCCTCTCTATTACATCCTTACTACATTCTTAATACGACCTGTGAAAGTATCGATCTAAATATCAGAACGTTGAAACATACACAGTCAGCCTAAATTGTGTCGAAGCGAAATAAAGTAGTTCAAGACATACGATAATAATGAAAATCTACAACCTGTTTTCCAGTCATTGACCGGGTCAGGGATGTAATGAATGAAGCAGATATAGGCTATTAGTACGATGGGGTCGCCACTCCCAAAGTGATTTATTGATGACTGATAGACGCTATGAAATGATGATGGTGAGTGTTGCTGGAATGAAAGATGACAGGGAAAACCGGAGTACCCGGAGAAAAACCTGTCTCGCCTCCGCTTTGTCCAGCACAAATCTCACATGGAGTGACCGGGATTTGAACCACGGTATCCAGCGGTGAGAGGCCGACACGCTGCCGTCTGAGCCACGGAGGCTCCACGATAATAATAATAATTGTTATTTCGTATGGCAAAGGAAAGGATACACAATTTTTTAATTAATCGTTAATGATCTGCATTTAGGGGTATCGTCCAGGTGGCAGATTCTCTATCAATTGTTTTCATAGCTTTTTCTTAAACATTTTCAAAGAACTTGGAAATTTATCGAACATTTTCCTTGATCATTTATTCCAATCCCTTACTCCTCATCCTATATATGAATATTTGCTCCAATTTGTCCTCTTTAATTCCAACTTTATCTTCCTATTATGATCTTTACTACTTTTAAAAGCTCCAATCAAGCTGATTCCTCTACTTATGTCACTTCACGCCAACTCTCTACTGACAGCTCAAAACATGCCACTTAGTCGAGCATCTCGTCTCCTTCCTCCCAAGTCTTCCCAGCCCAAAGTTTGCAACATTTTCGTAAAACTATTCCTTTGTCGGAAATCTTCCAGAACAAATCGAGCTGTTTTCCTTTGCATTTCTTCTAGTTCTCGTATCAAGTAGTCCTGGTGAGTATCCCATACATTGGAGCTATAGTCTAACTGCGGTCTTACAAGAGACATAAAAGAGCTCTCATTTACATCCTTACTACAACCCCTAAATACTCTCATAACCATGTAAAGAAATCTGTAACCTTTCTTAACAATCTTATTAATGATTTCCCTAATAAAGATTATAATTACAGCCTTGCTAAAACAACAAAGAACTACAGTCAATAAATCTTCCGAGCTGTTCATCCCGTGAGGATATCCAGTTGACACTTTCCTTGGTGACTGTGATCTCCTCTAGGGTAACGGACATTCCATTATCATTGGCGTATTCCCACATTCACAGCAGGGATGTTCTGCTTTGTTATACTTATGAAGCCAGAATTGTGACCTCCCATAATTTCCCCGTATTCGGTTGAGGGAAGTCCAGGTTTTCCTAGGTAGATTGAAGTTAAGTGGGCGGTTGACGGTATTTGCTGTCACTCCTAGCTGGCCAGGATTTCATGTGGCCCGCCAGGCTTGATCTAAATTAAATCCAGTTTGAATCAATTTATTGCCCAGTTGCTATGGAGGTTTTTCTTTTTTTTTTAGTCTCTCGGGCTTTTCCTGGATACAGGATTGATGAATGGGTAGCAGTGGATTTCCAATACATTTCAGCTTGAATGCTATCTGTCTACAAAGTTGAGGATGTGGATGTTGGGCGACAAAGATAGCCAGTATTTTTATGATAGTTGATCTGATGGTTCCAGATATTGTCCTCATTGAATCATGCAACTGACCATATACCTTTCTCGTGTGCATATTGTTGAGTCACACAGGACTGCAGTTATTCAGCTACCGGGAAAACTAAAACAAGAGCTGTTGATCGTTGAATAGCTGCATGTCATCCGCAGCCGGTTCCAGTTAGAATGTTGAG
Organism: Anabrus simplex; assembly: GCF_040414725.1. Lineage (NCBI taxonomy): Eukaryota > Metazoa > Arthropoda > Insecta > Orthoptera > Tettigoniidae > Anabrus > Anabrus simplex. The sequence continues at coordinate 861,419,598 of NC_090265.1, read as the reverse complement.
AGTTTTAATTTAACTGCTGTTCTACATACATGTTTCTTGTATTGATATGTGAGAGAGCGATCTAGAACAACGCCTAGGTATTGAAGTGAGCATTTCATTCCAGTTCAACCTGAGGCACATAGGTTCGCTTTTTATTGACAAATGGAAGCATTTAACTTCAGTTTTATTTACGCTGGATTTTAGTCGCCAGATGTTGAAATACTCATCGAGATTTTCTTAAGATCTGCAGTAATGATATTTTGGGATCTTCTGAAGTCAATAACCTGTGCCGTCGAAGCTCTATCATCAGCGCATATATCGGTACTTTCTGACTGTGGTAATTGAGAGATCTACAGTGTAGATGTTGAAAAGAAATGGAGCAAAAACTGGGCCTTGCGATACTCCATCATGCAATCTGTAAGTTTTACTTATATTGCTTCTTAAAATGTTAGATATATTTTAATCGTACTGTCACAAAGCATGGTGTTCAACATGAAGGCGAGGGTTCTACATGGAATTATTTTCAAAATCATGCCCTGCGCCAGACTGTCATATGCTGATGACAGATTCACGAATACCAGAGTGGTCTTTTTCTGGTCTTGAAATACCTTCTCGATGTGACTGGTAAATGCCAGCACCTGATTACAACAGTTTCGATTAGGTCTAAATCCTGCTTGTTCGCTTGGTATGCATTGAAAGATTATAGCTGAGATTTTGTTATAGATTATTTTCTTTAGCAGTTTATAACAAATACTCAAGAGAGCAATTGGTCTGCAATCTTCTGCATTTGTTCCGCTCTTCCCAGACTTTAGTACGGTGACTGCTTTTGTCCCCTTAAGCAAAGATGGAAGTCTTCTAGTTCATAATAAATCACTGAACATGTTACAAAGCCATTCCACTGATCGAGGACCGAAATGTTTTAAAAATTCCCAGTAGATTCCATGTAACTTTGCTGCATTCCCAGATTTCGTTTCGTTAAGATCGGTTGAAATTTCTCCAGCTGTGTTTGGTTGTGAGGATTGTGAATTTATTTCAGCCTGAGTTAATTTCATTGTCAGTTCCATTAATAATAATAATAATAATAATAATAATAATAATAATAATAATAATAATAATAATAATAATAATTGTACCAGGCTATTTAATCTTCCTTGGCTATTTAAACTGCGCGCCTTCTCTGTGGGCGTCTATGACAGCGACCAAGAATTTCTAAGACTTTCTAAAACTTTATTCTCCGGTGGTTAGATGGCTCTGCCATCTATTCTCTAGCGATATCTAGTAGACTGAACACAAATTAATTTCCGAAGACATTTCATTTGTTGTATTTGGTAAACCTTTTTCTTGTTATTGTTTTTTTTTTGATGTGCCGAAGTTGTCAACATTTCACCTGGTTCCTCCTCTAGTGTAATCTGCCTATCACCTGCCTGTAACTAAGTTCTCTAGCCAATCAAACTCGGGGGAGTGTATGGAAATTGAGCCTATCAGTGCTCTGGATTTTAATTTAATCTGGAATTTTCCCCTGCGGAACTATTTAAGGAGAGCACTTTACGGCCGTCTTGTCTGATTTGCTCCTGTTATTGAGAGTGCGACTTGACGAAGGTTAGAGAGGGCAGAAGGGTGGGAGTGGCCGGCTTGGAAAAGGTGTAGTTCTAGAAGGTAATGCCAGAATTTACCTGGACATGTGACTGTGCCGGTATGTACTTCGAGGGGAAGGTTTCAGCAGTTTTCTTAATATCTAATATGTAACCTTTGGTTTTTGGGCTGAAATGTAGGACCTTCTGCGCAGTCTTCGTACTCCATTTATATTCCCTACTGGGAAAACATTTAATATAAGGGAGCACGAGTGGTAACCTCGGAACTCTCCCCTTCATCCTATAAATTTTGGAAATCTTGTCTCGGCTTTAAAATTTTCCTCCTTTAGTCACCCTTTTTAGTATGGCATTTGTGTGTCATTGGGCCCTAAGCCCACTTAGGTTCTCGTCTCTTCCCGAATGTTCGGTAAGCAGTACTACTGGTGTTTCGCCTCCTTGCCTTTTGTTAATGGCCTGTTTTGTGTCACCTTCCTTTTATTCTTAAGGATTTGTAGTATGGGATTAGCATCTGTATCATTGGGACTTAAGCCAGCTTAGGTTTTTGTGTCTTCCCGGCTGCTCATTGAGGAGTGCTGGTGTTTCACCTTCTTGCCTTTTGTAAATGGTCTGGTTTGTGTAACCTTTCATTTTTATTCCTAAGGCATTGTAGTATGGGTAATTATGCCCCTGCATATTCTATGTGGTTCTTCGGGTAACTGTGTCTACGTTTAGGTTCCCTTGAGGAACAATAGTTAACCTGATTGTGATACCTTGTAATGGATAAGCCCATCATGGTGCAAACTCCGTATGAACACTATAAAGTGGAATCACCCTAGGGGTTACCGAGTGTAACTGAGATAGCATCGCATTGCTTGATTGAAGCTAGCCCCTACTGTGTCTTGGAGCTTAGACTTATATAATATTATACCTGTTCGGAGCAATTATGCTCTTTGTTATGTAAGTTAACGACTGGTCATTTTTCCCAATTAATATTGTATATGATTAAGAACTTCTAGTCCAATGCAATGTTGAAGCTGACGAGCTCGTTGTTAATGTGAATATTCCTAAGTAATATTTCAACTGTTTATTGTTGTGTCATTAAATTACTCTCTCTGAATTTTAAGAAAAAGAAAATTTCGAATTTTGTTAAAGTAAATGTTTGATCTAAGTGATCCTATCCCCCTGTGGGTGGGACGGTAGAACAACACCCACGGTATGCCCTGCCTGTTGTAAGAGGTGACTAAAAGGAGCTCAGGGGCTCTGAACTTTGGAACGTGGGTTGGTGACCACGGGATCCTTAGCTGAGTCCTGGGATTGCTTCCACTTATTTGTGCCAGGCTCCTCACTTTCATCTATCCTATCCGACTTCCCTTGATTAACTCTTGTTCTTTGCCTACCTCAACGCAATTAGGTTTTCTAGGGCTAGGAAGTCTTTCATGTTCACGCCCTTCGTGGCCCTCGTCTTTCTTTGGCCGATACCTTCATTTTTCGAATATCGGATCCTTCCATTCTTTTCTCTAATTAGTGTTATAAAGAGGATGGTTGCCTAGTTGTATCTTTTCTTAAAACAGTAATCACCACCACCACTAAGTGATCCCTGTCCATTCAACCCAAACGCTTCCTGTCCCTCTGTGAGCCACGGAATCTCTGTAATAATAATAATAATAATAATAATAATAATAATAATAATAATAATAATAATAATAATAATAATAATAATAATAATAATAATAATAATAACAATAATTTCTTGTTTCTATTTGTCTCGTTAGTTCATATGATTAATTCGTCACAGTTCTCAATGCTGACGTATCCTACGGCAAGCATGTCATTCCTACGTCCCTTTCGCACCCTACATCTCTCTAGTATATTTGTGATATCCGTCTCCTGTGCTTTCCCTGGCATTCTTATCCGCACGTTTCCATTTAAAGCAAACGAGCCCTGGACATCTGAAGATATATCTTATCAATGTAGTTCTTCTGGTCAAATTTCGCCAGATCACTTTCAACTCATGTACTTGATTTGGTATATCTTCATTGTGATATGATGTTATTCAACATACTGTTGTTACACCACATTTAAAATGCTTCTCTTCTTCCTCTTTCCTTCTGTACCAGTTTTAGACCCTATTCACTTTCATACATTGCCGCACTTGGCAAAAATTCCTTCAGAATTTCGAGTTTGGATAAGTAAATTTCTATTCATCCGAAAAAACTTGCTTGCGGTTGTTTTCATTTTGAGTAATGGTTACTTCACTTGTGTCTGCTTTACTATCCATATAACAATACTTTTTTGACATGCCATACAGTTTTAAGATGTTTGTTGCTATTTCATTATGGATGCAGTATTTTTGCGTTGTTCTGTCAATCTTCTCGCACAGTATGGAAGCTGCTGAGGTATGACTCGTGCTGAGTAATGACTTTTAGAACACAATTAGTGCGTCTGTATGCTATGATAAATCACATTTTTACATTTTAAATTCATGAATAATTATTCGAAAATGAAATGTTTACTTTGACTGAATCTTTTTGCCCAATATTTATTTCGTTTTCCTTTGTTAGTGTGGTAGATCGTTTAATCATCTCAGTATTTATATCCTCACTCATTTGACCATCAGACGAAAATGCAAAAATATTAAAAAATATCAGATTTTGCTCCTTGGACTCTTTATATTTAATCGTATGTATATCCCACCTCTGTCCAGTTTCTCTACGGGGTTGCGTATGATATGAGATCCGTCTTCGTAGCGAGCTTTGACGACCGGATGCCCTTCCTGATATCAACCTCCTCACAGGAGTTAATGAGATGAATGACGAAATACATGATAGTAGGAAGGGGAAAGGGCGAAATCCGGTGCCGGCACATAGCCTACTCCTGTCGAATAGCACCAAGGGGTCTGCGCAAGGCTTAACGTCTTCATCCGATGGACGAATCACCATCAACAGCGTCATATGCCTTCACTCCATATGAACACTGCGTAGAGGTTTCGGTACGTAATCTGGTGATCAGAAATTGTATACCACTACTTCTGCTACCCTGCCGGCCAATATTCCGATGGTGAAATGTTTTCGGCCAACGGGACTCGAACCCGCTAATCACGGTGACAGACTATACAGACTGGACACCTTAACGATCATGACCACAAGGTGGGTTACTCTTCATATTTAATTACAAAAGAGAAAAGTTACAAATCTATTGTCTGTTTTGTTTTTGATAGTATTGCCGGCTATTACATTAACAAATGACTGTCTTCTAGCAGACTTATTTCGTTATATCTCTCGTACATCGATACTTGATAAAGCCACTTAGTCGACGTACCCATTTGTTTTGGTTAATGGGTTTTAAAGCTTTCATCGTCGTTGGTTTAGGTTTGTTATGTGTGTTTTCGTTTTATGTAATAGTTGATATCGTGATCATGCTGGTAGGACCTCTAGATTTACGTGGAATCCAAACCACTGCATTACAAAAGTCCAGTACGCATTGGTCGGAATTCGAACTGCACCCATGTTGTCTAGCAACCAGTGGCGATGTCACTTACCTAGACTATGCTAGATGCTTTCTCTGCTTTGAGAGCAATTACGTCAAAATGTCGCCGAACACAAAATATTGCAAAGGAGCTTAAGAGTTACGATTTCTTATATTGCACCACATTTGGATAAACTATGTTCTCAAAAATCCCTCACACTGAATTTATTACAGTATAATATATACAGAGTGAACCAGAATGAATGTGACAACACTTAGTGCGTTGTATAGGACGGCGCAAATTTATCATTTTCGACAGGGAGCCCATGTGCGGAAATGCATGGTTTGGGTGAAGTGGGGCGTCAAATTCTGAAAACGTCTCGGATATGGTGATGAGTGCGCGTTCCACATTTTGCCAAGAAACCTCCAATAACCCAAACAGAGGTACAGATCCTGTATTCAATTACAAAAGAGGTCCGGATAGTTGTCGACCTTAAACTTGATTACAGGTCCTACTACTCTGGTGCAGAGTTTGTCGCACATGGTCAAAGACGTTATTGCTCGGAGTAATATCAACGGTAGACCTGTACATCGCCGTCTAGTATACATCAGGCTCCCCACTTTAAGAATACATGCGAATATCAAGAAGTACTCACTTTCTCCAACGGAGCGCTGCAAGCGTGGCCAGTCAGAACGAGCGGCACGCAGTTCCCCACAGCTGTTAGGCCTACATTCTGATGATTTTCCTGTTGATCGGCTTACTGTTTAAGTATTTCACCCTCGCAAAACGTTCAGTCACTTAATCTCCAATGTTTTTAAGATACTCGGGATAAGAGTTTTGCAGATTACCTGACCTAATTTCTCAGCATGATTAGAACTGTCATTTGAGTCGCACTTTAAAACCTCCGAACTCTTCAAAACAGGCAGAACTACGGTAGTTAAAGTCTTACAAGCTCTTGTATTAACAAATTTTGTAGCTTCACACACGAAATCATTAACAATGTTTATAATCCACACCAACCGTTCTGATGGATAGAAGAAGACATTACACCGATCTTTCTTAAAAATTATGTCCATTAGTGGAGAAATGCATTTTTCTTGTTGAATTAGGCTACGGCATGATTCACAAGTTACTTATTTTCTTATTTCCTTCACAACGAAACCACTGAGGAAAGCAAGCGATGCAAGTTTAATAGACACTACCTCCAGACCTGTAAAAGAAATAAGGGTATTAAGTTTACTGCATAATAACAATATGGTTATTATTTAGAATACTGTTATCTAATAACCAACAGTAAATACATTTTGTAAAAGTGAGTATACGTACAATGCGGCTTGTGAAGATTTTGTAGGATTTCTATCACTATTCCTAGAATGTTAGGGATCACTTCCGATGGGGCTGATTGAGATGACTTGACACAGCTAATAACAATCATCTCACGAGTATGTTGATTTCGCCGTTTCAAAGGAATTCCTATCTTCAAAATTTTGTTGAGGGCAAGTACTACAGCCCTTGAATCCAGCATGTCATTGTTGCCTGAAGTTCTCCTCAAAATGCTAAAGAACATTTCTAGGGAATCGCTGTTAAATACTCTAGTTAGCACAAAATGAAAGCCAGACGACAATAAGTATCGGATACAGAAAACTGTAGAACACGTAGTTAGCCGAATAGCCTCGTAAGTTTCATTGCTGAGAAAACTCGCTCCTTGCTCATGGCATGCTTCCTTCACATCCTCAAGATATACCAGGAACTCACTCTCCAGCCAGTGAAGCCTGTCATCATCTGTGTTGAAAAAATGGACCTTGTCAGGGCAAAACTTAGCGTTGTTGTGTCTGCTAACATCATGGATATTGAACGATTTCTGAATCATTTTCATGAAGTATATAGTCGCTGTGCTGTCTTGGAACAGGTGGGCTTTTGGATGTCCAGAATGTTTTTGGAGATATTCCAAAGCTGTTATTACTGGTGTAGAAAATATGTCCTTCGCTCGTTTCACATTCATTTTTTTCTATGTCGTTTGGGCTTACTTTTCGAGTCAGAAAGCGAACAGGTTTTACCACTTGACATGCTTGCAATTCGTATAAATTCTTCACGTGAGACCCACTTATTGTGTCTTCTCCGTCAAACATGGTCTTCTCTAAAAATGTGTTTCTTACGTTCTTTAAAATGGGACATTGGTCAAATGCAAGAAATGAGGGTCGGTTCGGGTCATTTGGGTGAGTAATTTGTGGCTTCAAAATCTTGCCATTGGAAAGTTGTCTCATCATATTAACATTGGTCTTATGATTATCGGAAACTAGACGTATTACAAGAAATCCACAAGACTCAATCTCTCTGATAACAGACAGTGTCAAGTTATACAGTTCCTTGCCTGAGATTCGTTTGGTAAAGAAGTACGCGGCTGGAAGTCTGTACTTAGTGCATAACCCCGCTATCATAAAACAAAGCAAATTATTGGCGAGAATTTCAGATTCCCTCACATTCTTGACGTTCTTAATTTCGAATATAGTGTTATCTGGAACAGATGTGGTTTTGTGACCAAAGAAAGTATCTAGCATTTTGTCACATTGCAATTGTTGTTTTATTGCCATTTCTCTCACTATCAAGGAACATACTCTTTCAGCCTCATTCACACGTTCAGATTCTAAGGTTAATCTCTCTTTCACAAGGTTCGTAACTCCTGTGTCGCATGAAGTATCACCCAAATACCTGGACAATGTGCTCTTAGATGGCAACTTTAGTATATTTTTCCTAGCATACCTCTAACGTCTGGGCGATATGCATTCCCAAACTATACTGTGTCTTACCGTGGATCCTGCCCATCTCGGAGAGCATTTCGCAAAATTCGCTATTTGCTCAAGAAGGAATGAAAATTTGGCATTTGAGGGATCATGCTCGGCTGTTTTAATTATTCGTGACAAGGCTTTATGATAATTATTGTTATAAATCTCCAACTCCTGATTAGTTTTATTCAGTTAGTTTTCAAGACGTGAAAGTTTAGCCCGCGCTCTCCACAGTTTTAGTCGCAATTTATTTGTTTCTATTTTGAGTAGCTTCTCGTCTAAAATGTCGCACTGGATATCAACAGAACGATGAAAGTCATGATTTGCGGGACACTCGTACAGGGAAACACCTGAAGTATTACGTTCGTCACAGCTTGGCTCAGTTTATTCATATTTCCGTTTCTTACCTTTGGCAATGACTGAATGTTTTATAATAGGTCTACGTTCTGCTTTGATCTGTTGGACTTTGTAAGATGGATAAGAAGGGAAAACAGAGGGAACAGCACCATCCTGCAGTTTCTTAATTTTCAATCCAGGTCGATAGTCAGACTCATGAAAATGAAGGCTACATACCACAGAAGATCTATAATTTAAATTGGGCCTGAAGTCTTCTCTTGATATAGCTTTAAGCCATTGTTCTCTGAGGTCAGTTTGGTTGGGAAATTCGTGAAATGATACTCCTTTCACTTTACTACTTCGGCTTGTGCAGCAAGGCACGCAGCAATACACCATTGCTATGGATAGATAGAAACCTGCAATAGGACATTAATATGCCAAGTTAATGTAGCCTATGGCAAGATCGTAAGCAATAACTAATTAAAGCAAATATGTTACGGTAGCCTTCAGTGAAGTAAGAAATTAGATTAAAAGGGCATGAGAAACTCGAACGGTGCTCGAGATTTAAGCATGCCTTGTAATTACTCCTTTTAATAAATTACTACCATTACATACCTTCTTATGATGAAATAAATAGTCTGTACTTCCACTAATATCACTACTCAACACAATCTCAGTAAACTACATAAAGAAACGACACTCGACACATTGATTACTCCCCCTTTCTTGTTGTTCCTAACGTGCATTCAGTGCGGGTCTCGTCCACGCTTCTAGCGCCACAGCGGCCGAAGCAGTCCCTACGTGATGTTCGCAAAGAAGCACGCAAGCCGAGCGAAGTGGGAAGGCTGAGAGGTATACTAGAGGGCGATGACCTACGGTATGAGACTGCTGTATCATCAAAGGAGGCCCTTATCGCAAAAACACACGCAGAGACTGAAATACTGAGCATACAATCATTCGTCTTTCACCATGTGCACCAATCTCTTCACTACCGAACCCCATTTGTAATTATTTAATGCACGATGCTCTTGTTACTTTGGTGGACATTTCTTGACGAAATGTGGAACGCACACCAACCGCCATAACCGACTTGATGCCCCGCAGCACCCAAACCATGCATTTTTTGGACATGGAACCCCGCTTGAAAAAGATAAGTTTTCCTTCCACCACAACATACTAGGCGTTGCCGCATTTATTCTGAACTAGTTGTAGTACCCAGCGTTGCCCGGATCGTATCTGGATGTTTACGTTTAAGATTTTTATTACCAGTTATACGTGAAATGAATTTTTATAGAATTCCTTTTTGAGATGTTGATTTTACGATCTTTTACATAGTTTTAGAGTTATTTAGATGTAATTGATTTCAAGTTTTCGATTATTTCATTTTCGAGTAAAACTTTGTCCTTGTGGAAGCTCGAATTGACTGCGGAGTATGTGATCCTTTCAAAAAAGTAATAAGTGATATCCATATATATTTACGCGTCGCGATTTCACGATTTACGATTACTTTTAGATCTCACCCCCTCCCACACCCACCTCTGGGTTGTCATGCCTTGACGCAGTTTGTCTCCTGATAGTAAGTCATTAGTGTACCAACTTTGGTTGAAATCGATCTAATAGTTATGTAAACTATTGTACCAGGAATGCCTAAGGCCTGGAACACAGTTTTTTAATTAGCAAAGTATTTGCAACGGGACGGCACGAACACCTGAGTACAGCGTGCAAGGTAACGGGACGGCACGGAGATACGGAACCAAGAGTGAGAGAGATAGATACGTCACCAGCTATGACGTATTCATCACGTGAAGCTGACTCGCTCGTCTAGAATGTTCTGGAAGGTTTTTATATCTCATAAATCCTTTAAGATACAGGGAAATGAAGTACATTATCGTGAAGCCCACTATTTAAACGTCTCTGTGTCAACATTTCACGCAAATCAACCCACAGATTATGGAGATATTGAGTTGTGAAAAAATCACATTTTTCACGAGCTTAACAGCAGCTGACCTCGACTTTGTATATAAAAGGAGGGACATCAGAGAGGTATAGCCAGTTACAATTTGCAACTCGACCATGACGGATCATACTGTCGCCGCGTACGGGTCGTGAACCTGCAAACTTTGTCGTGCGTTATGTCATACTAATCGTCGTACTTGTACAAATGTCAACAGTGCATCGGAACTTAGAAAAATCCGGCGTGTGTCAAGACGAACATTTCTCGGTAATAGTTCGGGACTTATAATAATTCCAGCGTGTGTTAATGTGAACTTTAACACTGGCCAGTAATAGCTCGGAACTTATAATATTCTTGAGATCTCTGAACTTAATATTTTCGTAACAGAGAGTAAACAAACGTTGTCTTACTTTTGAACAGTGATATAAGATAACCAAGTGAATCTTAAGGTTATTTTATATCAAATTGAGGAAATATTAACTCTATTGAAAGGAAATAACACATATTATGTCCTTAATATTTGTGTCATGAACAAATAGGAACATTTAAACTACGTCTTTCGTGTATGGTGAGTGAACTGAATTTGCACTTCATAACACGACAATCTTTAGTCTTCGTGTTTCATTTTCAATCAAATACAGTTAGCATTAGAATGACAGTGGCATTACTTACCCGTGTAAATAGAATGAACTATTTAAAAACTGTGCTTTGACCTGTGTTCGAAAGGTAGAATTTTCCGAACTGTGCTTATTTGAACTGTGCTTCGAAACCATAACCATTTCGAACTGTGTTTATATTTCAAAGTGTATTCCTAGCTAGTCAAGTTATCTTTGCTCAGAACTGTGCTTCTCATTTCAAACTTTACACGATAGACTGTGATTCGAACGGTGATACTATTCATTTTCACTTAATAGAATCGTGCTATTTCGACACTCATATTTTAAACTGTCAGTTGAACTTTCTCGTGTCAGCACAATTTATTGACACCAGAAGTCTTGACCGAGTTTTTAACCCTCATATCAACCTGACACCTGATACGACGTGGGATTAAACGTGTTCGCTGAACCGCATTCACCAGTTCCAGCATGAAAAATGATTCAGGTGATATGAGTGCATTTAACATCAAACTTTTGAACTGTAAGGGCAGTGATTACTTTCAACATACTTTTTGAAGTTATTCACTTAACTTCAGAGTGTTAAATAGCACTAGTCAGTTACAAAGTCATACTAGACTTCCTGAAATAATAACGTTTTTCATTCTCATGTGCTAATCTAAAAATACTTTAGAAATTTCAAATGATAATACTAGAAAAGACTTAAGGTAATTCAAATAATAATTTTAGAAAGACTTTAGGAATGTGAAGTGCTAATTATAGGGAGACTTTAGGTCTCAAGTGATACTTCTAGAAAGACTTTACGTTTCAAGTCATATTTCTAAAAATACTCTAGGAAATTATGAAGCAATATTTATTTAATGAATAAGATTGATTTATTTTCGAATATCGTTCATCATAAACATTTATTAGGATTCTTAACATTGCGTACAACCTGCAAAAATAAATCCAGCTGGAGAGAGTTACAATTAATTTCTGATTTCAAATGCGAAATAGTAAAGAGGTTATTTATGCATCATATCAGTTAAACAAATTTAATCTTAGAAAAATAACATCTATTATTTCGCACTGCGAACTCCTTTCTCTGTACCGGCTCCTAAGAACTGAACACTCCCTCAGACCATTCTCACGCTCCTTTTCCTGTGACTTTTCCTGGTACACTATTGATTCGACATTATTATTAGTCATTTTTAGATACATATGTATTTCACCTCCTCCCCTAGGGGTTCTAGGTTTGTCTATTCCAAATAGCACATTTTCCAGATAGCAATTCATACTTGTATCAGTTTTGGTTGATGGCTTCGCTAGAACATACATACGTCCATTCTCTTGGTCATTTTGGACAATTTCTTTCTTACCCTCTCTCACTCCCTATGCCAAAGGGGGCTGAACTTGGACTTTGAAAATTCGGAGTGTCACTATTGATCCCACCGACACCGATAACTATGAATGCGACACTATTTTCGATTGTGCTTATACCTCACTCCCCCCTCGCCCCACACCACAAATGAGCCTGAACTTGGACTTGAAATATCCGGATTGTCACTATTCATCTCAGCGACTCCGAACACTATGGATTCGGCACCATTTTCGATTGTGTTTATACCTCGCTCCCCCCTCGCCCTCCACCCCAAAGGGGGCTGAACTTTGACTTGAAAAATATCCGGATTATCACTATTCATCTCAGCGACCCCAGAAACTATGGATTCGACACTACTTTCGATTATTTTTGTATATCACTCTCCCCTCGCTCCCTACTCCAAAGGGGGCTGAACTTTGACTTACAAAAACCTGGATTGTCACTATTTATCTCAACGACCCCGAACACCATGGATTCGACACTATTTTCGATTATTTTTATGCCTCACTCCCCGCTCGCCTCCCCACTCCAAAGGGGGCTGAACTTTGACTTTAAAAATGTACGGCGTGTCACTATTCATCTCAGCGACTCCGAATAGTATGTATTCGACACTTTTTTCGATTATTTGTGTGTATCACCCTCCCCCCGTCCCCCTCCAAAGGGGGACTAAATTCGGACTTTAAAAAATTCGGAATGTCTCTATTTATCTCAGCGACCCCGGAAAGTATGAATTCGACACTATATTCGATTATTTTTACAACTTACCCCTCTCGCCTCCTGGCCCTAAGGGTGCTGAGGGTGTCTTACCCCCACGCGGTTTGTCTCCTGATACTAAGTCATAAGTGTACCAAGGTTGTTCAAATCACTCCGGTGTTTTAGATGTGGTAAAAACGCACCTACATACATACATACATACATACATACATACTGAACCCATGGCCTTTGTGCCCTAAGAACATTATGCATAAAGCGACAATCATTTAAAAGTTGGATTCTTGATAGCATGATTTGACACTTGACGAGGAGGTGATTAACTTCGGTCCCACGCTCGGGGGTACGTGACGTCAGCCACACGTGTCAACGGCGGAAGAATCTCAAGTCATTTTTGTGAACTATTTCAAAGCGCGTGTACATGGCGACCCAAGCCAACTCAAAAAAATATAGTGCCTATCAAAGGAGGTCAATCATCTCACAAATCGAACCCGTAAAATTTTTAAATGTCCATGAACACTACCGCCAGAATTGTAGCAAGCATGTAGTCACTTTCAAAACTCTTGAAATTACAGTTTAGGTAAGTCAGAATATTTATAGAAATTTTCTTGGCGGCAAATGGAGAGGTCCGAAGAGAGGGGGTAACTGCTATAAATACGAAGGGACGCCATGACGAAGTCTCCTTCTCCGGCATTTGTGATACAAAGCGGACGAAAAATTGTTGAGCTGCTCTGCGAAATCAAACAACGAAAGTAGACTGAGTTCAACTGCAGATTTCAGCCAGTGTGGCTAGGTCTTGTCTCCATGAGGAGATAGTTTTTGTGAGTGAAATAATTGTATCAGATAGGACGGTCAAAGTACTGAATAAATTCTAATGTGATTAAGTAATCCGTGTGCGGAAATGATTATAGTCCATCGTGTGCGCTCAGCAAACAAGTGAAGGGTATTTTCTTTTTTTATGCTTTATTCCAGGAAACCTGAAAAAATATTTAAAAAATGGTTTGTAAAGCCATGAATGTAAAAATGGCTAAATAAAATGCCAGGGTCGCAGGTGAGCCCTATGACTACATGAGGTAGGTGACTTTCCATCTTACTACCTCTTATATCTTGTCTCATGATTTCTAAAAGTGTATTTGAATGGGGATATACGACGCAGTGGTCACCCCTACTAAGTTTTGTAAATGTGAGAGTACGACTAAAAGAGTCATTTGTTTTATTTCCCACTTGGATAAATTTTTGAAGTCTTGCGAGTGCCGTATAATGTTGTAAAAGCTATTGAATAGGGTTTCGAAGTGATATCACGTCCAATGTAGATCGTCATCCGTGTGAGTGTACTGCCTATATTTTGTGATGCCAAATTAAGATGTTCAGTCGACGTAAATTTTTCCTGTCTGCAATTTGACGTTAATAATAATAATAATCCATGGTTACTCATTTCAATCGAGTGGAAGCGCGCTGTCGGGTGAGAACCTAGGTGATGAATTTGGTCACGGAGAGAAACGTTTTTCTAGGCCCATTTTAAACTGTGTCTGACTGACGATAAAAGATCTAGTAGAATGTTTCAGTCATTTCTCGTAAAAGTCAAGTTATTAAATACGATATCATTTATGCGAAGTTATTCATGATTAATGCATTGTGCGATATTAGACGTCGAGATTTCTAGTAAGGATTTTTATTCCAGTTCTTTGTCGATGATAATTGTGGAGCTGGGAAACAGAGGTTAGTTTGTTGATATGAGATTTGTGAATCAGGTTGGACCTGTCAGTGAAGCCGGGACATGGAAGCCCGAGGAATGTTTTATATGAGTTGAGATGAGATGTGCGAATCAGGTTAGAGTCCTGTCATTGAAGCCGGGACATGATAGCCCGAGGAATATTTTATAATGTTGAGAATGGAAAGAAATTCATAGAAATCCATAGCGGTATTAATAGGCGACGCGTATAATTAGTGTGGGCATCTTGAAGCATAATCTGTGCATTTTGTTGGTTAGAATATCGTATTTGTTTAATTATGTCGGCAGAGTTTAAAGGGAGCATTTTGAGAAGTCAGTCAGGTAGAACGAACCGGGTGTTTCATGTAACTGCCAAGCGAACTTGGGGGATGAGAGGCCTCAGCTGTGGTAACGGGATAGGAGTGGAATTAAGATTGTACTGTATTCTCGGCCGGGGAAACGTTAAAATGCTGGATTTAGTTGAAATTCATAGCCGGTAATGATCTGAGTATTGTGAAATACTGTAATTGGGGACGTAATGAACATTTGAAATCACGAACTTTGAGTATAAGGAACAGAGTAACCAAATTCAAGGTTGTCCAAAATATAGAGCGATCGTTGTGATGATCGGTTTGTCTGTGAGGGGTGTGCAAAATTCATAATGGTATGACGAGATATGATATCGTAATTATATGGCGAGTTGTTTGGTTTGTACGTAGATTATTAGGATATCCACGTGTTAATAACGGTTAAGACTAGATTAGATTTTAAAAGTGTGAGATCAGGAGACAAGATATATAACTGGACATGAATTATGTAACAATTCTTTTCCAGCCAGATAAACATCGCAATATTGAATTCACATCACAGCTGCGTAGGAATTTGTGAGGAAACCAGAGTCCGCGGAGATAAAATTTACTGATCTTTAACATTTCGTTAAATCATTTAAATTTATTTAATTATAAAATTCAGTGAAACCGCATTTTGAAATAACTTTAATCAAGCGAATAACTTGAAGATGCATTCTGGAAATTTTAGTTTGTTTTCTGGGGAATATTAAAAAATAAAGTAACGATTAAAGGGACATATCCGAAGGAAATGGATTTTACTGCCACAAAGTTTGTGAGCATTGCTATTGTTGTAATTATTGAACTTTGATTGATTGAGCAGTGAATGTGCTGGGGATAGTAAAGTGGAACTTTGGTCATCAACCGATGTAACTTAATTGTGTTTAGCCTTCAGCCTAGAAACTTGGATGGTCAGGGGGTCATCAACCTCAGTGACTTAGATTAGGGCCATATGCCATTGTAGCATCATTTCCTTGCGGTCATCATCCACAATGACTTTAAAGTAACTTAGAAGTTTAGATGTCGGTCCATGACATAGACGCAGGTCACATCGATTCAATTAAGGGTCCATGCCGTAGAACCACTGTGTGGCACACACCGATTGGACGGCCTTAATTATACCCAGAGTCCAGAGTTCGTGTTACGAGGGCTGGACCATAACGAATCACTATGATGGTACATGTGGTCTCACATGGAAGCCGAATTTAAGAATTTCCAGACTTTCCTTTCTTAAATGATTAATGATTGAGACAATGGTTTCTAGTATGAATGCCCGTCAGGCAGTTACGTTAAAGTCTCACACCAGTGTTCTGACGTTTATGTAAAAATGATTGTGGTGTCCAGTGGACACAATTGACTTCTATGATACCATTGACACATCAGAATGCTTCAGAATTTTCCTGAATAAATAGGAATCTTTTAAACAGACCTTTCATTCCAGTAGATAGATTAGAATTACTGAACCCTACCTTTACCTCAGCAAGTGACGAAGAACCCGATACGACCCAAGAGACAGATCTCACGAACTTTGCTGATAGGTAAGAAAGGTAGGTATCCCGCAATATGGACCAAAAGGTTCAATACATACATACATACATACATACATACATACATACATATATACATACATACAATGACTTTGTATGTATAATAACTCTAAGGTGTGTATGTTTCACAAAACTCAAGCTCTCGAACCAGAGGGCGTTAAAAGGTGCGGTTTGTACCAAAATCTTCCGATTGTCTCAGTAGTAGGCCTACAGGGAAAATCTTGCATTTCCTGAAAAGTCTACGGAAATATGTTTATTTTATATAATTCATTTAATTACAATGTCTCACCAAGATTTGGATCGACCTCGATGGATAGATTATCGTTAGGCGATAGCGTCTTACTCTGTATTATGATAGTCCGGTAAGAAGGATGGGAACACGCCGCCATATTTTATGAAGTCCTTTTCTTGCTAAGAGGTTCATGTAGACCTAACTAGGCAACTCATTGCTGTTATTTGGAAATAGCAATCCAACACACCATGTTCGAGATGTACTTTCATGTAACTAGGTAACTCATTGCCGAGAAATAAACTCTACCTACCTTGGAGAGATCTGTTCATTTTCGCACCAGATGGAAAAACAAAGAATGTCATGTATCCACTCGCGTTGCAATGAACATCATGCATCATGCAAATATATTGCAATTTATGTAAGCAAATAGAAATAGTTTGATCAAATTAATAGACATAGGAATCTAAAGAATAGAACATGAAATGAAAATCCACAGCCTGTTTCCAGTAATTCGACTGGAGGAATGTAATCAATGAAGCCCCTATCTAGCGGCGAGGATAGGAATTGTGCTAGCTGCCAAAGCCTGTCGCACTCCTCTGCGGCAATGATTAATGACTGGCAGATGAAATGATGAAGAGTGTTACTGGAATGAAATATGACAGGGAAAACCGGAGTACCCGGACGAAAACCTGTCCCCGCCTCCGCTTTGTCCAGCAGAAATCTCACATGGAGTGACCGGGATTTTAACCACGGAACCCAGCGGTGAGAAGCCGGCGCGCAAATGCCTGAACCATGGAGGCTCTAAGAATAGAACATATGTATAGTAATTATTTCTTTGTTTTGTAAGTAAATTACAAGTAAATGTAAAAAGAAAGATGTAAATAACAAAATAACCAAAAATAATGAAGAAAAATGCTAATAAAAATTGCATGAAGTAGAGTTAATGAAAAATCACGTTTTAGTTATTAAAACGTAGCAGTGCACGCTGGGTATCAACTAGTTATTATTATTCATTGCAAACAAAAATTTATTTTAGTAACTGTTGCTATAATTTATCAAAACGCACAGCAATATTGATCACAAGCCTACTACAGATTTCATTCCATTCGTATTGATTGTTAAAATAAGGTGGTGGTAGTGATTATTGTTTTAAGAGGAAGTAATATTGAAATAAATACATACAATATGAAATGCTCAAGAGAATAAAATGTTGTAGATATCAAGGGTCTAAGTGATCTTAATAATTTCAGGAGATAACGTCCTGAACGCGTAACATTTCTCCCACAAGGAAAAACCTCTATTTTGACCGCTTGATATATTTTATTGATCAACTACACGTGTTAAATTTTTGTTATTGCTAGCGTAATATTATTGTCATTAACTTTTGAGTAAAAGCTGCTAATTAATACGAGGAAAAGCACATGGCAACCAGAATAAAAGTGAGGCTATTACTTCTGCTTTAATAAATTAATTGGGCTTAAGAGGGGGCAGGGCTAACAATATTTTCTCTCGGTAGGGGGCCCCAGAGGTACGTGCTTCTTTTGAATTACCGAATGCTATGCATAATTGTGAGGCACTGCGACAATGAAGGTTACAGAAAACTTGCCTCAGCCCCACTGTGTCTGCCACGTATCAACCAAGAAATGAACATGTGTGAACCTACTGAGGCATGTAGATAATATTCAGATGTACTTCTTGTCAGCGTTGACGGAATTCATTATTTTTCACTAATAATACGGACGTGAATACTGGGTTTACTTTCATTCACCATTACAACTGTACCTTGTTACGTACATCCCAGAACTGTTGGAAAACTGAATGGAATGGCTTCATAAAAAGCTCTTTATTGCAATAATCGAAATACCGAACAGTTTAATACTTCCCATATTGTCAGCTAAAGAATAAAAGTCAAAATATTGTGTGCCGCGCTCCATTATCAAACATTTAGCCACGCAGCACATTTTTTAGAATGCATTATTCTCTGAAGTCATCAATTGTACAGTTCCATCACAAAGCCATATTTTTAAAGTTTCAAAAATATTTTTCTCATTTTACTCCAAATCGGAAAACTGCGTCGACGCATGCCTTATTATAGCTGGGCCCACGAGAGTTGAAGTCTGACGTTGAGCGCCACCGGCGAGAAGAAGTTGACTAACGCTGCTCGAAAATGGTCTGTTGCTATGGCAACAATAACAGAGATGCCATGCTTAAGGAAGCTATCGCCACGTGGGTTGACTTGCTCTCAGTCGCTTTGTGATATTATTTGGAGTAGTACTGTGTTAGCTGTGTTAGTTGTTGCTGGTTTATATATTAATTGAAGTGTTTGTTTCCTGAGTATTATTTTCGTTGTTAGCTTATTTTTTGCAAGTTAATCAGTGGCTAGTGTTGTACAGTTATATTCTATATTTAACAGTGCATTTATTGAGGTTATTGTCAGTTTACAGAATATGAAATCTCACATTTATCGGCAATGGCTTGTTCTGTCTAATGCTGGAATTATTAGCACGAGCTTGGGAACGGGTCAAAGTATATTGAATTGCGTTAGGCCTACATGTTTTATTAAATATTCAGCCTGTATACCTTTGCTGGCGAGATGTAGTGTTTACAGTGCACTATGTCTTCTGGTATGGGCTATATCAAATTTGTTACTTTCATTGACCTGTCTCAGTCTCATCCTTGGCTTTGACAATATAAAAGTGGCTGAGGTATGAGCATGGGCGCCCATATGACAGTTTGTAGGGAGGGGCCCAGACCTGGGGATACGTAGTATTTTTATTATTTTGGAAGATAAATGGCGACTTGTATTCTGCGGTAGAATAACCCACGGTATCCCCTGCCTGTTGGTGGGGGACTGTACTACCACTTCTACGTATACTGAATTTTAAATCTTTTTCTTGATAGGAAAACACCTGACTACATTAGATTTTTGCCTTTCCCTGAGAGCTAGAGGGTGGCCGCGGCCCCACCTTGCCCCCGGGTATGGGCGCTCTTGGGTATGAGTGATGCTAGTAATACCATTCCCTATGCAGCCAGTCCCTGTTATGAATGGTGTGAAAATATCGCTCATAGGGTCAAACCTTCTGAATCTTAAATATAATTATGTAGCCATGTTTCAGTTAATACAATCAGATCGTAAGAATTACACAACACATTGTTGTGTAATAAGTTTGTCTTTGACCTGAGACCTCTGACATTTTGATAATAAATATCATAGAGTGAAGTTAACATTTAGCTTATTTAAATCATTCTTGCCTTTGCTGGTAGGACCTAGTGTTTACAGTGCACTAGTATGCCTCTTCTGTGATGCCTAGGTCATCTATGACAGCTAATGGCAGAGCTATCGAGGATCCAACCAGCCTTAGGGCTGAAGACTGAACACACATACAAATCACTTTCGCCTTGAATTCTAATTATTTGTCAGCCATCTTCTTTCCTCATAAAAAATGTTCGTTTCTGATCCAGAGGTATTTCACATTTTTGGAAATCCTGACTTCCCTAGCTTTTGAAAGCAGTTTTTCTAAGAGTAGGACAAAGACACTCGTTTATATACTCGTAGATAGGATTACTGAAAGTGTGGCCAATATCCAGTGTAGAAAAGTTCCTTTCTATTCTCCTTTAACGGAGAAGTTCTTCCTTGAAATACCTACGGAAAAATCGAACAATTATGGTGGGGGAGTTCGGAGTGTTGCTGTTAGGGAGCCTATGGCAAGCATCAATGTCAGTTTCTTCAATACTGACATTGAGTACTCTACAAACAACCACCACTTTTTCACTCATACTTTCATTGTTGATGAGGAAATCCATGGATTTCTAAGGTGTTCACCCTGGAATATTGTTCACAGTCAGTAATCCTCTCGCTTAAGTTTTCAATCCTGTTTTCGAACTCATTATTTTCATTTTTCAGAGACTCGATCATGAGTAGAAAAGAGTGAAATTTTCTCCCATGCTCAGCAATCATAGCAGAGTTACAGTCTAGCTTTTCATGACATAGTTCTAAAGATCTGCCCATTTCCTTTTCCTGAATATTCTGCGTGTCCTTAATTTGTTGAATTTATTTCCTTAAATTCACCTTTTCTTTCCTCACATCCTTCAGAATTGTTAACACTTCCTTGAAAGTCTCTGCGTCTCCATTTTTGGCTTTCTTCTATCTACTAGAAAAACATTCTGGACACTTCCACTGGCCACCGACTGCTCTAATGGACTCAATTTCCCCTTTCTTCAAGCTTACACGTTTAGCATGCGATGTTCTTTTGCATTCAGAACACAGTAATTTATCAGATTTATCTGTTTACAGACTGAGCTCACGTGACCCACCACTTGTGTGTCCAACGCCACCGTGAAGCTCTTAAGGAAATCTTCAGTTCCAAAAGAGGAGGCTACGCATTTGTTCCCGGGGGGGACGCTGTGCCAACTAGATTATATGGACTTCCTAAGATCCATAAAAAATGATGTTCTCCTCAGACATATTGTTAGTGCGATAGGTTCTCCTACGTATGCTCTGGCTAAATACCTAAGCAAATTGCTTCAGCCCCACATAGGACGTACTGAATCTAACGTCAGGGGCTCTCGGTATTTCGTCAACAATCTGTCAACCATAACCCTTCAACCTAATGCACTTTTGGTGAGTTTCGATGTGGAGTCCTTGTTCACTAAAGTGCCGATTGACTCGGTCATGTCTCTCATTGAACACCTGTTCCCTGAAGAAATTACTAAGCTATTTTACCACTGTATGACTTCCAGCTATTTGTTGTGGAGGGGGGATTTTTACGAACAGACGGACGGAGTGGCTATGGGAAGTCCACTTTCTTTATGGAATATTTTGAGGAGGAGGCTAATGCTTCGGTGCCCTTCAAACCTATGATATGGTGGAGGTTTGTTGACGATACATTTGTGGACTGGACAGAAGATCCTGAGAAACTTCATCTATCTCTAAACCACCTAAATCAGCAACATTCTTCAATTAAATACACTATGGAGTTGGAGTCAGACGGATGCTTTCCTAGCTTGGATGTTCTAGTAAGAAATAATTCGGACGGCTCCTTGAGACATACCGTCTATCGTAAGCCTACACACATAAATCGCTATCTTCATGCAGATTCTCACCACCATCCAGTACAAAAACAAGGCATTCTCACGACACTCACCAAGAGGGCGAGACGAATTTTTGAGCCATCAAACATTCAGGTGGAGATGGACGCACTCAAAGTCACGTTCAAGGGTAATGTTTACAGCGATTTTCAGATTCATAAAGCCCTGCATCCCAGAGAAACGACCAAGCTAAGCTCACAGAAGGAAGAAGTGAGGGGAAATGCCTGCCTGCCTGCCTTACATTCATAACACCACAGATCGAATTGCCTGGGTCCTCCGCAAATACAATATAAAAACAGTGTTTGGCACCGTCACTAAAATTGCTCACAGTCTGGGTAAAACCAAGGACAAATTGTCCCCACTTTTAGATCATGGGATTTTTTTTGCTAGGGGCTTTACGTCGCACCGACACAGATAGGTCTTATGGCGACGATGGGATAGGGAAGGCCTAGAAGTTGGAAGGAAGCGGCCGTGGCCTTAATTAAGGTACAGCCCCAGCATTTGCCTGGTGTGAAAATGGGAAATCACGGAAAACCATCTTCAGGGCTGTCGATAGTAGGATTCGAACCTACTATCTCCCGGATGCAAGCTCACAGCCGCGCGCCTCTACGCGCACGGCCAACTCGCCCGGTGAGATCATGGGATATACGAAATTCCCTGTACTTGCGATAAGGTATACATTGGCCAAACATACCGGTCCATTGGTACTCGTATCAAGGAACATGAACGTAATATTCGTCTCAACCAGCCAGACATATCAGCAATAGCTGAGCAAGCTCTATCGTCGGGTCATGATGTCATGTTCCAAGATGCTCGAGCTCTTACTCACACAATACACTACAGGTCCAGGATTATACGGGAAGCTGTGGAAATACGTAGGAATCCTAGCAATTTCAACAGGGACACTGGCAATCAGTTAAGTAATACCTGGTTGCCAGCCATTAAGGATTTACGTAGGTAGTTCCCTTCCCTGTCCCTTCACTATTTTTATTTCGTTTCGGTGTTTTCCAAATTCGTACGTTCCTCATCGCCAGATGTTTCGTTCCTGACTTGTGTCAATGTCATACCTTCATATGTGCGTACGCCTGTTATGTTATGTGACCCTCTCAGACTGATTCTGATGGTTCCGTCAGCTTCCGCTTCGAACGCTAGCGCTGTTCCCCGTCCGATGAGCCATCTGGTGACGAATGAACGTACCATTTCCACTTCTATTATAACGTCTGAATTCAAAGCTCATTGTTTTAGAAGCCTTTCTCGAGGACAGTCGAGATTTTCTTCTGATGACACAAAGCATAGTTCTCTGCGAAACGTAAAGAATTTCACCTTATTTTCTAGACACGGCATACGCCCAAAAGCCTATATCATGTGTATAATTACGAGCCGTGAAAGCATCAATGGCAACAGGTTTATCTGATTTGTTTGGGAGTTTCAAATTACACACACAACAATCGCTCATTGTAATTTAGGTTTATGGGATACTCTTAACTAATTCCTAACGTGCGTTCTTATTATTTAACTGAAATGTTTATTGGAAAACAAAGCTGTAACTGCAAGAAACACGTCACATGCAATGTAGAGTAAATTTAGTAACACGGAGTATACACTGACATCTAGCGGCAGCAACTAAAAATCTACCTTGCGAGAAAAATGACGTTTCAAATGTGGTAGCATGCGCTAAGTTAGCAGAATGATCGCTGTCGATAGTCTTCCATTATCGAGGTCATATAACCTCCAAAAATTAGATTGTCATTATACAAAGAGAATTTTGATCTCATAACTTTTTATATCGAAGTTAACCGCATGCGCCAATGGTATTAATTTGTTATGTACTACTTACAGCAGCAGAAGACACCATTTACAGCTTATGAACAGCACATGTTACATCTAAATTATACATTTTAATTGGAGCACTACCTACATACGTCTTCACACCGCCATTGTTGTACTACTATGACCTCCCCATTTCCACTTCAGTCTGATGATTCTTTCTGCTATGTTTGTTGTTGCTGATATTTGTGACAGTGACTCAGTGTAAATTCTGTCTCTTTTTGTTATTCCTAGTACCTTGTATTCTATCCTCTTTTGACATATTTGCGGTGCGATCATTTGTCTGCTTGTAAGCGACTATGTTTGGCTTCCATATAATAGTGTCGGGTAAATACAACATTCCAGCGTGTCAAATTTGAGTCTTCTGTTTGACTTTTACTCTAATAGAATAGACTGAAGAGACCAGAAAGCCTTCCAAGCTAGTGACATTCTTCTCTTAATCTCTTTTTTCATTCTGTCTTTGAAGGAGATTAACTGTCGTAAGTATACATAATGATCCATCTACCGATATGGGAGTTTCTAATCTGTTTATCATTAGCCGTGTTTTTTTTATTGGTGGGTCTACAGTTTTGCTTTGCGTGGTGAGTTCTTGAAGCATTTTCCGAAGTTCTGCTTGTGTTTTGGAGAACAGATCTACATTATCTGCGAAACTAGGATTCGTTAGTCGATTATTATGTATGTTTTTGGTTTTGATTGTTCCACTTTATTTTACGTAATATGTTTACCAAAATATTAGCAAAACCTTTCAGGGGAGACTGGATCGTCTTGACGTACTCCACGTTCTAGACAAAAAGTCCTTCCTTTTCACGAAACTATGTAGATATTGTTTAGTATATGGATATAATGTTTTGCTGCTCCGTGTGTGGACAAAGTCTGTAGTAGAATGTTCGACCGAATCGAAGGATTTTCTGTGATCTACAAACCTGTATAAAGCTTTCGTCTTCTCGATTATCTATTTTATTCAAGCTCTTAAGTCTTTAGGCTTTTTCAATTGTGAAATTACCAGCGTTTCGCCTCAGTGCAGCAGCGGGCTCATCAGTTGGAATACTGCAACTTTCCAAGACGCTGGCGCTAGTACGCCGTTGAGACACCACTGCAAGCCTACTATGTAGGACAATGCAGTGACGGTGCAGTAGGGCAATCATGTGCCTCCACTTGTATAAATGCCTTCCTTTGACCTGTATCAAAAAATAAGTTTCCTAGAAGGAAACCATAATTTAATTTCATTGATTGCAAATGTTAAAACATTCAAGCTATTAAGTCTTTAAGGCTTTTTCAATCGTGATCCTACATAGTAGGCTGGCAGTGGTGTCTCAACGGCGTGCTAGCGCCAGCGTCTTGGAAAGGTGCAGTATTCCAACTGATGAGCCCGCTGCTGCACTGATGCGAAACGCTGGTAATTTCATGATCGAAAAAGCCTAAAGACTTAAGAGCTTGAATGTTTTAATATTTACAATCGATGAAATTAAATTATGGTTTCCTTCTAGGAACCTTACTTTTTTGACACCTGGTTTATGTTTTGCTGGTGATCCCCGCTTGTTCAGGTGGTTGATTTTAGTTAACCTTCTTGTTAATATCTTTGAGAAACAGCTTGTAAATACATGACAACAAACTTGTATGTATTTATGAGGAGCACTCGAATGAGTATTAAGTTTGTTGTGTTGATTTACATTTTGCTGTATTCTGTTTGTTTTTGCACTTTACCAGGTGGTAACGGTCGCACATTTCCTTACACAGTGTACAAACACAATCATCTGTTGGATTGTGGGATTTTGTCTTTGCGCGTATTTTGTGGTGGAAGCTATATATCGCATATCTTGTAATGACGTGTATTTGTTCTTGAAGTTGTTTGGTCCAGTTACGATCGATCATGGCGCCATTGCAGTAGAACTCGGAGTCTATTTCCCCGCGTTTCTCAAGAAGTTTTTTCTGAAGCTCTTGGAATGGGCCGTTAGATGGTAGTGGTAGATTGAGTCGTAGATCTTCAATGAAGTAGGTTTCCCTTGCCAGTACATAAACAAGTGTGGAGGGTGCCAGTTTACTTACTCCTAGGGCCTTCTTGAGGAGTCTTGCTTTGACTGTTTCTGTCCTCTCCAAGTCACCGATTGTCAGGTTGTCCCATATTGTTTCGATTCCGTATGTGACAATTGGGGTTATTGCGGTCTTGAATAAAGTCATCGCTGTGTTAAGGGATAGCATAGATATATTCTTGATATTGTGAATGGCTCTGATTACTGCTGTTGTTCTGTCTATAACGTGGTTATTGAAGGATGTCATGCTCGTTTGGAACCTGATGCCCACGTATTTGAATTTCTTGACTATTTCTTGTGTTTTGTTTTTTAATGATATAGCGTCGTCCTTGGACGTCTTGCCACCTTTTCTGACCACCATCTGTACTGTATTTTCCTTGTTAATTTCAAATTTGTTATCTGAAGCCCAAGCTTCTAACTTCATCACTGTCGTCTGTAGTTCTGCCTTTGAGCTCGATCCTAGTGCCGTGTCATCAGCGTACATTATTAGAGTAGTCTCAGGAGAGTCCGTCATTATTTGTGTGATATCTGCTGTTGCTACGTTGCATAGTAGTGGACTTAAGGGGTCTCCTTGGCGTACCCGATTTGTTTGAATTACTTTCCCGGATGAGGGTGCTCCATCTTCAGTTTTGATTAGGATGTAGTCTAATATGGTCTCAACGATTCTCTTGAGCGTGTTGTCACCAATCATTTGTTTAAATTTTCCTATCAGGATATCTCTGTCGATAAGATCAAAAGCCTTCTTATAATCAACAAAGACGACATAGTACTTCCCTTTTGGGTGCCTCAGTGCCTCTTCTACTTTTTCTTTTAAGTATGCTCGCGGGTGACCTCAACTGCAGGATAGACAAGTCGAACGCAAAATCAGAAATTGTTATCCAAATCTTGAGAGAAGAAGGTTTCACAATGATAAACAAAAAAAATTCTTAAAACATAGGGTACCTTGCTCCAAATGGCTCCAGCGCAATCGATCTTGTATTCTACAGAGGAAAAATATTTATAATAAAGAAGCAGGAAGGTCTGTGGTCCTCAGGGTCGACACCAATCAGAAAACATATGCCCATCTGCACAGAAACTGAACGCAAAGAGACACGGAAATCGCTAATCCCCGATGATAAGGGCATAACACTTTCAAGAAATATTGAAAACAAACTTACTGGTCTGTAATTGTTTATGCCATCCCTTGCACTTTTCTTTGAAGGAGAGTTATATTTTTCTTCCACTGATCTGGAATTTCTTCTATTTCCTAGGTTCCATTAAACATGTTGGTTATAATAGGTATTAGTGTAGTTCTACTCCCAGTTTAATAAGTTCATTAGGCCTATATACAGCATTTCGTCTTCACCAGGGGTTTTTAATTTCAACAATAGAGTTCTGACCTCACTTTGTAAGACGCTAGGGACGGTTTCTGTAGTTGTTAGATTATGGTTTGTGAGGTGGGTATTTAGGTTTCTTTTAGTATTTTGAAGGGAAGTTTTGTACAGGTTTTTGTAGAATTCGGTCACTGTTTCAATTATGTCCCTTCTTGATGTTAAGTTTTCTTCTAAATGAATTCTCGTTTCTAGTGTCCATTATTTTCCTTTTTTGTATATTCTTTTTTGATTTCTTGATTGATCTGGAGGTTTCAATGGTTTGTCTTTTTATTAATGAACGATGTTTACGAAAGTTCTGTCTTATTTCTCTCTTCGTAAGCTTGTCTAATTCTACATATTTATCTTGTTACGTTCTGAATTGTGTCGATATTTCTGTAGATTTGCTCATCTTTCGATTAGTTCTATGGTATGTGCTCTTAGCCCATTTCTGTTTGTTTTCATTGTATCATTTGTGGCTTCTATACTTGCTTTTAGTATGTCTTGCTCAAGTTCATTATATTGTTCTTGGCTTGTTAGTTGGTTAAATCTTGCACGTGCTAGTTGTTCTGTCAATTCTGTACGTAGTTCGTCTTTCTTTGCTCATAGTTTCTAGTCTGTTCGATTTCTAATAGTTTCCTCTCCTCCGCCACATATAAACTTTGCTGTTACGATGGTCCGTGCTGAACTTCAAGTACTATGTGACTTGACTGCCTCTTACTTCATATTTTTTTGTTACAAAGGATGTAACCAATTTAATTTTTTATTTTGCCGTTTGTTGAGCACAGAGCCGGTTTTCTGAAGAAGGTGTTGATTATCTTGAATTGGCGTCCTTGTGCAAACTGAGGAAGTCGATCTCCTCTTTCGTTTTTATTTCCATACTCATAATTTCCAACTTATTATCGAATTCTTATTTTGCTTTTAAAATTTGCAGTGACTATATTCCTTAGCGATCTGTGCTTGTCGAGAGCAGTTTATACTTCCATGCAGAAATCTTGTAATTCTTCGTCACTGATAGCTGCTGTGGGTTTATGGACTTGTATGATTGTATTCAGCTAATTTTTCATTGCTAGTATTAGTATCGGAATTCTTTCCGCAATTCATACTGTTTCGTTTACTGTAACTCATTTTTAACTAAGAATCCTAATCCATTTCGGCTTGGGGTTGTTCCCTTATAGTAGAATAGATCACATTGATTTTCTCTATTGTCGCTTTCACTATTTTCCCTTTTTCGCTTAGTCCTAGTATACGTACCAATAGATATTATATTCTGCTTCTTCTAATGCTTGTTCTAATTCACTTCCCGTTCATCCATTCTAAGTGATGGTAAATTAGTGTTGCTATTTTGATTTCTTGTGCTTGTTTTGTCTTGGACATTAGTTTTTCATTGATTTGGTTGGTAACAAATCAGCCTGATGTCGCATTTGTCGTTCATGCAATTTTTTGGTATCCTACTGTTACGATGTTGCCTTTGTCCCTCTCCTCCCTGTTCCCTGTCTGAGTTTCTGTTGTATTTCTCTTTCAAGTCTCCTTAGGTCGGAATCGGTGAAGAATTCCTCTTTTAATTTTATTTTGTTTTTCAGTATCACGGCCAACTAGTTCTACGCTGCGCTCTTTATACCGGCCTTGACAAACCCACTGTAATGACCTAATGAGGTTAATTTCATAGCTAGACTCGTGGCGCTGGTTTTGAGCGGTAGAAATCGATACTTCTCTGTGGAAAAGGTATTGACTTTGATTGTCGATTTCTTTTAATTTAGAGGTATGGGAATTGTTACATAGGCCAGTTTAAGTTATTAATCTTAAAGACTACTTTCGTTGATATTTGCCAAAATAATGTGTGAAATTGCAAGTGGTGGCGCAGTCCAGCTGACATTCATTACATATGAGTAATAATAGCAATCACTTTTATTATCCATAGTATTTAGATACATAGTAGAACTTACCGAAAGGATATTGTTCAATACGTTTGTCTTCTGATGTCAGGAATGTCCATGATCTTGAGATTAAGCGTTATCGTTCAATTAGAGTAAAACTCTAACTCTTCAAGTGCTGCAGTCATGAAGCAGCCGCAGTAAAAAAATTAAATTCTTTTTTTTTCTGTAACATTTAATGGAGCTTCAATAACAAAACGGTGCGTGGATAACAGAAATATGTCTACTCAAAGACGTTTAAGTTTTAATTTGAATATACAGTTGCAGTTTATATTTCATTCATATTTTGTACAAGAGTTTTACATAAAAAATCACCGCGAGAAAACTATTTTGAGTAAAATCTCGGTAAGCTGCTCTTTCTTCAAACGCTCTCATTCCATGCAGAAAATACCACTTTCGATGTCATTAAGGTTTATTTGTAACCTTATCGGATCTTTCTGCTTCTGTTGTAAAGTACTGCTCAGACGAGTCACTTTCACACGTTACTGGTTTATAGTTCTCATTTTCTCAATATTTGAAACGCCAGTCTGAGTGTCCGGCTCCATGGCGGAATGGATAGCGTGCTGGCCCTTGATACAAGGGGTCCAGGGTTCAATTCCCGCGTGGGTCGAGGAGTTTTTCCTTCATTGATTAATTGCGATGGCTAGAGATATGTGTGTGTGTGTACCGTCTTCAGCTTTAGAATGAATCTCAGATAGGGCACCATCCTCGCAGACGCGCAGGTCATCTATAAGGCGCCTTCTAGAAAGCCATCTGTGTTGGGAAACGTAAACTGTGTATCTGAAGAAGTTTGGACCTTTAATCTCCAGTCGTCTCTACTATCGAGTTATGTGCTCCCTCTGGCGGGAGGACGGGCAATTAATTTTTCCAAGTGAATTTGCTAGTATGCAAGTTGGTAAACCTTATGCGTTTGTAGATTTTTTTATGTGCTGAGGTTGTCAGCACTTTTAAGACTTCCTTCTTCCTTATGTTATGGCACAATCAGGAATTTTTGTATACATTTTTGTAGTCAATTAAAATAGGGAGTGTGTACAGGCATTCTGCCTAGAGAGTTCTGGAACGTTCCCCTCTGCTATATAAGCAGGGTGCTTTTGGGCCATTTTGTATTCTTCATTGCTCCAGTCTAGAGTGCATACGGTGTAATTGGAGGCAGGGAATAGCCTTGCCCGTAGTCATAAGGTCCACCAGCTCAAGGTAATGGGAAACATCTCTTAAACATGTGATTGCTCCGGAAAGCTAACTTGAGGGGAAGGTTTCAACATTCTTCATTGATGTAAATTCCTGAAGTTTAAAATCACATTTGAATGCACATTTTCAGGCAAGTCTAAGAACACTATTCGAATCCCTGCTGGGAAATATGTAACTTAGGGAATAAAGAGTGTTCACTCTTTATTAATTCCCATTCAACTTGGTATGAGGGTGATTATGATATTCAAAAACTCTAAATTCTTCAAAACATGTTTGGAACTTAATATTTTCGCCATCTAGTCACCCTCTGTAGTATAGGCTTAGCCTCTGCGACTTCGGGCCATAAGCCCATATAGGATTTTAGGTGCTTTTCAAAGTGTATGTCAAACTGAGTGCAAGTGTTTCGCCTCCTGGAGTTTTGTTCATGGCCGATTTTCTTAAACCTTTTCTTTCTGTAAATTTAGGCCATTTAGTTTGGACACTTATTTTTTTATTTTTTTTTATTTGCTTTACGTCGCGCCGACACAGATAGGTCTTATGGCGACGATGGGATAGGAGAGGCCTAGGAACGGGAAGGAAGCAGCCGTGGCCTTAATTAAGGTACAGCCACAGCATTTGCCTGGTGTGAAAATGGGAAACCACGGAAAACCCATCTTCAGGGCTGCCGACAGTGGGGCTCGAACCCACGATCTCCCGAATACTGGATATTGGCCGCACTTAAGCGACTGTCCACTTATTGCCCCTGTTTAAATTCGAGTTATATATAGACAATTGTGGATCAGACTGTCGAGCAGAAATGAAAGTAAACACTGTTTTCGAAGTGATCTGATGTAAAAGTTGGATAAGAAGTGACTTTGAGAGGTCGGACTGTAGTTAATTTTGGAGCTCAGTTCCTAAGGTGTAATTGAGTGGAGCAATTATGCTCTCTGATAGAATGTACCTTTACACCTACCATGCTCATTCATTTGTAAGGTATTGTATCGAAAACATTCTCACTTGTAACTAAATTTTGACTTTAAGTCAATGTTGTTATCAGAGCAGACGAGCTCACCGTTTTTCCATTTAACCGTTATTTGTTGTTGTTCATTCGCTTATTTATCAAAGTTTAAAGTCAGAAAAAAGGAAAGATATAAAATTTCAAATTTTAGTATTTTAAATTATGCTTTGATCTTTGCTCTGTCCACCCATTCACAATTGCATTTTCTTGCACCTCTGAAAACTACCAAAATACAGTAACAATTATTATTATTATTATGATTATTATGATTATTATTATTATTATTACTATTGATAGATGTACGGCTTACTTCTATATCGATTTTGGATTCAAAATTGTCTGTGCCTTCATTATTCGACGTCGAATAGCTTGTATTGGGATTCTGAAAATCTTAAACAGCTTCTTCTGCGTTTCTTTGGTGAGTGTGGTGCTGTTTTGGTTATTTTTCTTCGGGAAATCTTGATACTTGTAATTAGGACTTATAGAACACTGATGGTACATAACGAAATCATTAAATGATCGTGTGACAGAGGCAGTGGATCAGGATATTCCCGGCGAACAGTTTGGTTTCAGGAGGGGCAGATCGACAACGCTGAGGGATATCGAAGACGCGCTTGCAACGCTACGCGGGAAATTATATCCATTCTTTTTAGATCACACAAATGCCTTCGACACTATCAACAGGGAGTTTTTGATTTACAAATTAGAGAGACTCATGTGTGAACGAAGATACATTACAAGTTTAATAAGGAATATCCTGAGCAAGAATATTGTGAAAGTCAGCGATTACATCACAATTTCAAAGCCAATTGAGTAGACAAATGGAGTACTACAGGGTGATCCACTTAGCCCCATCTTATTCAGTATACGTACAGGCGATATTACGATATTATACCAGAGAATGTGAAGATGCACATGCATGCTGACGATATGGTTTCAGTTTCAAGAAGTAAAGATGAACTACAGAACGCATTTAATAAGGTAATCGCATGGGCAGAAAACAACGAGCTACGCGTGAACGAAACTAAGACGGTGACATTAACATTCAGAAAAGGTGGGGACAGTTGGACGATGTATTATAAAGAATGACCTCTTGCATCTGTTTCGC
Organism: Anabrus simplex; assembly: GCF_040414725.1. Lineage (NCBI taxonomy): Eukaryota > Metazoa > Arthropoda > Insecta > Orthoptera > Tettigoniidae > Anabrus > Anabrus simplex. Next base: position 861,387,466 of record NC_090265.1, on the reverse strand, counting down.
ACATCGCTACAGGCAACAGGGAACGTCTTCTCTATCCACGTCAGAGAAAAAGTCAATTCCGCAATTAGAAACATGAACGAGGTAAACTAATTACGAAATCTTTCAGAGACAGGAGCAATAATGCTGTTTCATCTCAATGTCACCCCTTTGGTAGCATATTGTTTAGAGAACGTATGGCCACATCTGAAATCTGTCCGAAATTGGAAAGATCAAATCCACCTACCTGAATAGAGTTCTATGTCCTTCTAAATTCACCCCATCACGTTTATTGAATGTACTAGCGAATGAGGTTCACTCCATCGAAGAACAAAAATTTCAACTGTTGCTTCTATCTACACAGTGATATAAAGATATGTTACGTGCTATGAGTCGAAAGTTAGAAAAAATACGGAGTGAATTTTTGTGCACGGATGCTATGACCAATAGTGAATGGAAACAAGGTTCATACAAACTGCGATATCTCGTAACGAGGTTTGCAGTTCATGAATTTCACTTTGAAGTGTATAAAATCAAGAATACCGCCTCTGTGGTGTAGTGGTTAGTGTGATTAGCTGCCACCCCCGGAGGCCCGGGTTCGTTTCCCGCCTCTGCCACGAAATTTGAAAAGTGGTACGAGGGCTGGAACGGGGTCCACTCAGCCTCGGGAGGTCAGATGAGTAGAGGTGGGTTCGATTCCCACCTCAGCCATCCTCGAAGTGATTTTCCGTGGTTTCCCACTTCTCCTCCAGGCAAATGCCGGGATGGTACCTAACTTAAGGCCACGGCCGCTTCCTTCCCTTTTCCTTGTCTATCCCTTCCAATCTTCCCATCCCCTCGCAAGGCTCCGGTTCAGCATAGCAGGCGAGGGCGCCTGGGCGAGGTACTGGTCATCCTCCCCAGTTGTATCCCCCGACCCAGAGTCTGAAGCTCCAGGACACTGCCCTTGAGGCGGTAGAAGTGGGATCTCTCGCTGAGTCCGAGGGAAAAGCCAACCCTGGAGGGTAAACAGATTAAGAAGAAGAAAATCATGAATTACCATGATCCAGGCTTACAGTGTTCTTGTATTCTTTGTGGAAACCACTGCGATATATATCATGCTGTTTGGTGTAAACACAGAGTAATTTATAATAGAGATTTGTAGTGAAATTTAATTAGTTCTACTGTATTATTATTTACATATTATGTGTGTTTCTTCTTAATAATAACGTGATGGAGATGACGAAGACTCTGTATAAATAAGAGACGAACACTGCTTGCCTGATTGCCACGGTGTCAATTTTCTGTCCACGCGAAGTTGTCTACGCTAAATCGATGATGCTAATAAACGTATCCGCCACACGGATGAGCATAGAATCTTGGATATGTTTAGAAGACGAGAGAGCGAGTACAGATTCTTTGGTTGTTACAAGTTGCCGTGTTGAAACAACGGATCCTGTGAGATCTCCGAGGTTAAGCAACATTGGGCGTGGTCAAGATTTGGATGGGTTACCACGCGCTGTTGGTGGGGATGTAAGGGAATGGAGGAGCGGAATGGAACTCGCCACCCTACCGTTCGTAAACTCCGGCTCAGGCACACCTCTGCGGAGGTTCGGACCTGCCTTCGGGCAGAATACGCACTTACCCCTTTACGTCGCACCGACACAGATAGGTCTTATGGCGACGATGGGATAGGAAAGGCCTAGGAGTGGGAAGGAAGCGGCCCTGGCCTTAGTTAAGGTACATCCCTAACATTTGCCTGGTGTGAAAATGGGAAACCACGGAAAACCATCTTAGGGGCTGCCGACAGTGAGGTTCGAACCCACTATCTCCCGGATGCAAGCTCACAGCTGCGCGCCCCTAACCGCACGGCCAACTTGCCTGGTACCGATAAATCGAAAGAAATGTGTAGCATTGTGATCTACGTCCAGCAAAATGGCAGCTGAACCAGCACACAACATTCCCATACTATGTCACAAGATGTCCACATTTCAAGATCTACGTCCAACAAAATAGTCACTGATTTAGCACACAATTTTATGCTCATAAATATTCGCAAAATACATATTATGAGAAAAATTCTGCTGTCTTTGACTGGCGTTTCGTCTAGGGCAGAGCAAAGCCCCTTATACACGTTAACTTCACCGATACGAGTAGGCTATGTAACGACACCAGTTTTCACCCTCTCGCTACCTCCTTCTCCTCATCAACATCTGATACGCAGCGAAGTCGGCGCCCGTGGACGTCGTACACTCCTGGCACTAAAAGCCATACGCTAAATATTTTTTTGTAAGTGGGCAGAAATACCTGTTGAACATGAAATCATGTAGGTAAAACAGACATAAAATTTGACTACCGCGTGAATTTGCTGCGGCCTTAATTACGGCGTGAAAATGGGAAACTACGAAGAATCATGTTTAGGGATGCCGACAGTGGGATTCGAAGCTATTATCTCCCGAATGCAAGCCCACAGCTGCGCGCTCCTAACCGCACGGCCAACTCGCTCAGCCCTCTCATATTCTAGTTTCGCAGGAAATTTACTTCTGCAAGCTTGACGTTAAGCACCTATCACAACGATGAAGGTATAGGGTCAGCTGGGGTAATTCCGACCATATGTATTTTCGTCCCATTCCCATTTTCACCTGAGATGGCTGCTCGCCATCACACTAGCAGGGCTGTATGTCTGGGTAAACGTGAATTATGTTGAAACTAAATATATCGACTGGTGTTCCCTAAATTTAGGCTATATATTATTAACAGAAGGCTAATGTGTGTCGTAGGTGCTGTAGAATTGTAAACACCTACCCGAAGCCCTCCCTGCCCTAGTTGGACCGGCCGCCACTTTCACCGTTACAGTGTGTACCAACAAAACAAAATAATAAACTAGGCCTTTTTATGGACCATTGTGTGATCTTTGTTGCAGGACTACCAATGGGAGAAAATTATTAGAGCACATGTCTGTCTGTCAGATCACCAGCCAGAGGCTGGTTGGATCCTCAAATAGCACCACCAACGGTTATACGGTTATAGGAAAACCACAGCAACCGGCGGTGGCGCCAAAATGAGGCGTACTAGGCAAGATGAGGAGTGAGGGAGTTGGCCATTGCTTTCTCCACTGTGCCATAAAGTGCTATTGCAGCACGACTGACCCTATGAGCAACACATTTCATAACAAAGAGACACACTGGCTATGCTCAGAATGTCGTTTCTCAGCACTACCCATGCCCTAGCAGTTTCTATACCGAGTTCGATAGCTGCAGTCGCTTAAGTGCGACCAGTATCCAGTAATCGGGAGATAGTGGGTTCGAGCCCCACTGTCGGCAGCCCTGAAGGTGGTTTTCCGTGGTTTCCCATTTTCATACCAGGCAAATGCCGGGGCTGTACCTTAATTAAGGCCACGACTGCTTCCTTCCAATTCCTAGGCCTTTCCCATCCCATCGTCGCCGTAAGACACATCTGTCGGTGCGACGTAAAGCAAATAGCAAAGCAGTTTCTATACTGTCACAGCCATTTATGAGACTGAAACTTCTGTGGAAGATACATTTTTGCCCTGGCCTGTGCGAACGGGCAGATGCAAAATACTGCATCTATCAAGAAATGGCAGTAGGTGGCGATAGTACAGGCAAAAAGGGAAATGGACGGAAATACCTCCAAAATGTAAGATGCTTCAAGAATAACTTGGACTCCAGCATTCTGGAAATTGTGTGTACATTTCTACGTGATGGTGTCATTTTAATGTAACGCTCAATCCACTGTAAATTGTAGTTTTTAGGCATCTGGATGATTTAAAACCGGGCGAGTTGGCCAAGCGTTTAAGGGCGCCGAGCTGTGAACTTGAATCTGGTAGATAATGAGTTCAAACCCCACTGTCGGCAGCCCTGAAGATGGTTTTCCGTGGTTTCCCATGTTCACACCAAGCAAATGCTGGAGCTGTACCTTAATTAAGGCCATGGCCAATTCCTTCCCACTGCTAGACCTTTCCAATCCCATCGTCGCCGTAAGACCTGTCTGTATCGGTGCGACGTAAAGCAAATAGCAAAGCAGTTTCTATACTGTCACAGCCATTTATGAGACTGAAACTTCTGTGGAAGATACATTTTTGCCCTGGCCTGTGCGAACGGGCAGATGCAAAATACTGCATCTATCAAGAAGTAAAAAAAAAACCATTTAAGGCATGTGTGAATTTGTATATGAACGTGCTGTATTTATAATCAGTACACATTTAGTTAATATTAGTTAGTAATTGGACGCTTAATCTACTCTAAGTAAGGTAAGGTAAGGGGCTGTCTGGCCGAGGCGGTAAAGGCGTGCTCGGTTCGCCCGGAAGGACGTGGGTTCGAATCCCCGTCAGGAAGTCGTAAAATTTAAGAAACGAGACTTCCATTTCCGGAGGTGCATATGGCCCTGAGGTTCACTCAGCCTACACCAAAAATGAGTACCAGGTTAATTTCTGGGGGCAAAGGCGGCCGGGCGTAGAGCTAACCACTCTACCCCATTATGTGCCGAGGTTAACAATGGTGGAAGCCTTTACCTTCCACTCCTCCAAGGGCCTTCATGGCCTGTACGGAGGTGACTCACTTAAAGCAAGGTAAGGTAAGGGTGTATTCTGCCCGAAGGCAGGTCCAAACCAGAGTTTTGGTGCTGTAGGGTGGCCAGTTCCTTTCCGCTCCTTATCCCAACAGCGCGTGGTAACCCATCCAAATCTTGACCACGCCCAATGTTGCTTAACTTCGGAGATCTCACGGGATCCGGTGTTTCAACACGGCTACGGCCGTTGACTGCTGTAAATCATAGTGTAAAATTTTGAAACACTTAAGGTAGGTCCTACGTGTGAATTTGTATGTGACGGTGTTGTAATGTTAAGCTAGTAGTAAGCCCAACCTGTAGTATTGTAATCCGTTGTGTTAAGCACTGGAAATACTTACGTTCTATGTGAATTTGTATATGATGATGCTGGATTTAGAATGTTAAACTAGCAATATTTCTTGTAATATTTTCTTTCCATGGAATTGCTTATAGTCTAGTAGTAGTAGTAGTAGTAGTAGTAGTAGTAGTAGTTGTTGTTGTTGTGTAATTATGTTAATTATGTTTTGACTTTACTTTTATTATCACACTACTGTAAGTGATCATTGCCACCAGGATGTATGCGGTGTATTTGTTAATAATAATTATTCCTCCTCTGTGAACCATGTGACCTTGCCGCGGTGGGGAGGCTTGCGTGTCCCAATGATGCAGATAGCCGAGCCGCAGGTGCAACCATATCGGATGGGTATCTGTTGAGAGACCAGACTAACGAATGGTTCATCGAAAGGGGGGTAGCAGCCTTTCGGTAGTTGCAAGGGCGGCAGTCTAGATGATTGACTGATACGGCCTTGTAATAATACTCAACATGGCTTAGCTGTGTTGATACTGCTACACGGCTGAAAGCAACGGGAAACTACAGCCGTAACTAACTCCCGAGGACATGCAGCTCTCTCTGTATGAATGATGTACTGATGATGGCTTCCTCCCGGGTAAAATATTCCGGAGGTAAACTAGTCCCCCATTCGGATTTTCGGGTGGGGACTACACGAGAGGGGGCAATCATCAGGAAGATGGATACTGACATTCTGCGAGTCGGAGCGTGGAATGTTAGAAGTTTGAATCGTTGTGGTAGGTTAGAGAATCTGAAAAGGGAGATGGATAGGCTAAAGTTAGATGTAGTTGATATAAGTGAAGTACGTTGGCAGGAAGAACAAGATTTTTGGTCAGGCGACTACCGAATTATCAACACAAAATCAAACAGGGGAATGCAGGAGTTGGTTTAATAATGAATAAGAAAATAGGGCAGCGGGAAACCTACTACGACCAGCATAGTGAAAGAATTATTGTCGTCAAGATAGACACCAAACCAATGCCCACCACAATAGTGCAGGTCTATATGATTACTAGTTCAGCGGATGATGAAGAAATCGAAAGAATATATGAGGAGATAGAAGATTTAATACAATATGTAAAAGGTGACGAGAATCTAATTGTGATGGTAGACTGGAATGTAGTGGTAGGCCAAGGAAGAGAAGGTAGTACAGTAGGATAATTTGGATTGGGACAAAGGAACGAAAGAGGAACTCGGTTGGTTGAATTCTGCACTGATCATAATTTAGTCCTTGCCAATACTTGGTTCAAACACCACAAACGACGGCTGTATACGTGGACGAGACCTGGAGACACTGGAAGGTATCAAATAGACTTCATTATGATTAGGCAAAGATTCAGAAACCAGGTGTTGGATTGCAAAACTTTCCCAGGAGCAGACGTGGACTCTGACCACAACTTGTTGATCATGAAATGCCATCTGAAGTTGAAGAAATTGAAGAAAGGAAAGAATGCAAAAAGATGGGATCTAGACAAGTTGAAAGAAACGAGTTTGAGGGATTGTTTCAAGGAACATGTTGCACAAGGACTAAATGAAAAGGCTGAAGGAAACACTATAGAGGAAGAGTGGAGAATCATGAAAAATGAAGTCAGTAGGGCTGCTGAAGAAATGTTAGGAAGGAAGAAAAGGTCAACTAAGAATCAGTGGATAACTCAGGAGATACTAGACCTGATTGATGAACGACGAAAATACAAGAATGCTAGAAATGAAGAAGGCAGAAAAGAATACAGGCGATTAAAGAATGAAGTGGATAGAAAGTGCAAGGTAGCTAAGGAAGAATGGCTGAAGGAGAAGAGACTATAAGGCTGTATGGTCCTGGGAAAGGTAGATGTTGCATACAGGAAAATCAAGGAAACCTTTGGAGAAAGGAAATCTAGGTGTATGAATATTAAGAGCTTAGATGGAAAGCCACTTCTAGGGAAAGAAGACAAAGCAGAAAGATGGCAGGAGCATATCCAACAGTTGTATGAATGTAAAGATGTAGATAATTTGGTTCTGGAACATGAATAGGCTGGTGATGCTGATGTAATGGGAGACCCAATTTTGAGGTCAGAGTTTGACAGAGCCGTGAGTGGCCTCAATAGGAACAAGGCACCTGGAATTGATGACATTCCCTCTGAATTATTGACTGCCTTAGGAGAAACCAGCATGGCAAGGTTATTTCATTTAGTGTGAAAGATGTATGAGACAGGAGAAGTCCCATCCGATTTTCGGAAGAATGTTGTTATACCTATTCCCAAGAAAGCCGGTGCTGACAGGTGTGAAAACTACCGCACCATTAGTTCAGTATCTCATGCCTGCAAAATTTTAACACGTATTATTTACAGAAGAATGGAAAAACAAGTTGAAGCTGAGTTGGGAGAAGATCAATTTGGCTTCAGAAGAAATGTAGGAACACGTGAAGCAATCCTGACTTTACGTCTGATCTTAGAGGATCGAATCAAGAAGGACAAGCCCACATATATGGCATTCGTAGATCTATAAAAGGCATTCGATAATGTTGATTGGACCAAGCTATTTATGATTTTGAAGATGATAGGGATCAGATACCGAGAACGAAGAATTATCTACAATCTGTATAAAATTCGGTCTGCAGTGATAAGAATCGAGGGCTTTGAAAAAGAAGCAGCAATCCAGAAAGGAGTGAGGCAAGGCTGCAATTTGTCCCCTCTCCTTTTCAATGTTTACATAGAACAGGCAGTAAAGGAAATCAAAGATAAATTTGGAAAGGAAATCACAGTCCAAGGAGAGGAAATCAAAACCTTGAGATTTGCCGATGATATTGTTATTTTATCTGAGACTGCAGAAGATCTCGAGAAGTTGCTGAATGGTATGGATGAAGTCTTGGGTAAGGAGTACAAGATGAAAATAAATAAGTCCAAAACGAAAGTAATGGAGTGCAGTCGAACGAAGGCAGGCGATGCAGGAAATATTAGATTAGGAAATGAAGCCTTAAAGGAAGTAGATGAATATTGTTACTTGGGTAGTAAAATAACTAACGATGGCAGAAGTAAGGAGGACATAAAATGCAGACTAGCACAAGCAAGGAAGAGCTTTCTTAAGAAAAGAAATTTTCTCACTTCAAACATTGATATCGGAATTAGAAAGATGTTTTTGAAGACTTTCGTGTGGAGCGTGTCATTGTATGGAAGTGAAACATGGACGATAACTAGCTCAGAAAGAAAGAGAATAGAAGCTTTTGAAATGTGGTGTTACAGAAGAATGCTGAAGATGAGATGGATAGATCGAATCACGAATGAAGAGATACTGAAGCGAATTGGTGAGAGGAGATCGATTTGGCTAAATTTGAAGAGAAGAAGAGATAGAATGATAGGACACATCTTAAGACACCCAGGACTTGTTCATTTGGTTTTGGAAGGAAGTGTAGGTGGTAAGAAGGGTAGGGGTAGACCAAGGTATGAATATGACAAGCAGATTAGAGCAGATGTAGGATGCAATAGTTACGTAGAAATGAAAAGGTTAGCACAGGATAGGGTGGCATGGAGAGCTGCACCAAACCAGTCTATGGACTGATGACTCAAACAACAACAACAACAACACATGTAATAATAACAGCGGCTGACCCTATCAAGATTGATACGATGACTGTTCTTCTGATCAAATGGGGGTAGTATATTAACTTTAACATGTCGTAAATCTTTCTCACATTGACGGTTTACCTGAAGTGTACAATTAGTTCTGGCAGTGTCCTCCTCGATATGTTGTCTGCACCTGCTGCTTGGCTCGTGTTCTCTCGTGTACGCTACCTCCTATACCCTGATCTTCCCTCTTCTTCTCCCGCGATGTTTCGCTATCGCCATCCACACAGCGTCGTCTTTATGTCCCCACCAAACAGCAGCACACAATTTATGCATTATTGTACATGGCGAGATAAAGTTGTGTGAAAATTGGGAGCAGGCGGCGTGGGATAATAGGATTTACACACTAACATAATGGTGCACTCAGAGGCCATTCTGAACGTTTTCTTTTCCCTTCAAAAGAAGATAAAAGTGTTGAAATGTGGAGGTATTGTGGCGATATGGGACTTATCTTACATGGGGAATAGAAAGCAGCGCGCCAGCCAGAGGAAATGAACGTACCACGATAACACACTGTCTATTATACACAGCAAAGAAAAGTTCGCACTCACCCCATTTTAGCGGAGTTTTAGTTTCGCGTGCCTGAGAGAAGACGTTGGTGTGAGAGGGAAGGCGTGACATTTCTCTCCCTCCTCCCCTTCATCACTCTCTCCCCACCACACAAACGTGACCGAGAAGTACCGGGGCTGGAGGAGAGGGAACGTTTTTATTTGCACTCCCATGTATAATGGGGACATTTGCACTGGGACAAAGCTGCATTGTCGACGGTCAGACTTACCTTGAATATAAACATTGATTTTAGAATTAGCTCCACATTCGTTCCAATAAAATGTGTCGCACACCCCTTTGCTATTGTTGAAGTTGTGTGCCTTAAGGGCAAGAAATGTGTAATGTTCAGTTACAGAATGACAATTTTTCTCTCTCTCTTTTTAACAGTTGAATCTTTGGTGACAGTGTGATAGGAATGGGCTAGGAGTGATAAGGAAGCGATCGTGACCTTAATTAAGGCCGAATGCAAGCTCACAGCAGTGCGCCCCTAACCGCACGGTCAACTCACTCGGTCACTTTAAATTTCTTACTTACTTAAATTTCGACATTGACTCTTAGGTTGTCATATACAGTAGTTGTATTTTGTCTGTTGAAACATTACACCAATGAATTTGTTTTCCTTATAATAGATCTAGGCACTTACAGTGGGTAAAATAAGTATTCATACATGTATGGTGTCAAGCGGTACACAAACGGGAATTATCGGTAAGTGATTTATACGAACATTACAGATGCACTACAGTTTGACGTAATTATTTGTGAAAACCAAATCAAGAATTTGTCCCTAAGAACATTATACCAACTGTCAAGCATAGCGGAAATAATGTCATGGTGTTGGGATGTATGAGCTACGCTGGGGTGGGAGAATGGTTGTTGTTGAGAGTAATATGACTGCCACCAGCGTATGAGGTCCGGCTCCATGGCTAAATGGTTAGCGTGCTGGCCTTTGGTCACAGGGGTCCCGGGTTCGATTCCCGACAGGGTCGGGAATTTTAACCATCATTGGTTGATTTGCCTGGCACGGGGGCTGGGTGTTTGTGTTGTCCTCATCATCATTTCATCCTCATCAAGACGCGCTCGTTTGTTTTTCAACAAGACAATGATCCCAAGCATACGGCTCGTATAACTAAAGAATGTCTGCTATATAATGTTCGCGAGCAACATTCAACGCCTCCATAGTGCCTAGAGCCCAGTCCCATAGAAAATATGTGAGTATTATTGGAGCGGAGAGTAAGGAAACGGGCATACTCGTCAAAATAAAACTTCAACAATCATCTGAAGAAGGAATGGTCGAAAATTGATGCCGAAACCAAATGAAACCTTGGAAGCTCCATACCACGAATGCTTGAAGTAGTTATAAATGAGGTACTGATTTTCAAACTGTGTGTGTTTGAGGACAGTGTTTCAACATGTATGAATATTAATTATACTCAACCGGGCGAGTTGGCCGTGCGGTTAGGGGCGCGCGGCTATGAGCTTGCATCCGGGAGATAGTGGGTTCGAATTCCACTGTCGGCAGCCCTGAAGATGGTTCTCCGTGGTTTCCCATTTTCACACCAGGCAAATAGCAATGGCATAAGCAATTAAGGCCACGGCCACTTCCTTCCCACTTCTAGGCCTTTCCTATCCCACCGTCGCCATAAGACCTATCTGTGTCGGTGCGACGAAAGCCACTAGAAAAGAGTTAGGTACTCGTTTTGTTTTGTTGTAAAGACTTCATAATTTCTATCCGTAGGTGGTTCTTCACGCTTCATTATGAAAACAATTCATGTACTAGGGCACGAAGTACCGTATATGTGTTTTATGAAAGATACGTGAGAAGCTGCACATGCAGTGTATGCATTCTTATTTTACCCGCTGTATGGTGATCCCTGTAAGGAACTTTCACCCGATCAATGCAGTAATTAAAAGTGAGAGGAAATACATATATAGAGGAGAAGGTCCAAATATGGGGTAGTGTTGATATTGGGGCTGCACGATGCTGTAGCCTATCAGGGAGTGTTGGAGCTTATGATGCTCAAGGCCACAAAGCAGGTATGTAAGCGACGTCAGTCTGGTGGAGGAAGTGTTTCGTACGTACATTTCGTGTACGTGCTCTTAAATATCAGAGTTTTCAGTTGGACAAATACATGAGATTTTTTAATAACTGTTGACCACCTCAACTGTTCAAACATCATTGACGCCATGGTCTACCGTGCTTGGTAGTGATGGGATTTTCGAGTCATTTTACTGAATCAATTGATTTGATTCCGTTCACGTTACTGAATCGATACAGCGTTCCGATTGACGGCACATTAGAGTCACCGTTCCTATTGCATCTGTGTGATGTGTACTGATAACATTCAATGTTGCTGCTGCCATCTGCTCTTCATTCTATGAACTGATTTCCTATGCGTCATCCAGCTTTCAGATTCAGGTTTCTCGTGCAGCCACCTCTTCGCATCAAATTTTGATGTCACAAAGCCTTTCCCCCACAGTGGAACTCCATTAAATAAGTACATAAAATTAGATTAAAAATATCTGTACACACTGTACCGGGAGGTACACCTCAACCCCGTACATTTAAATGAAGCGCCTAGAAGAACGCTACCTAACATATAGAACTTGAAACATCTAGTACAAGAATTTGGGACGTTGATCAAAAGATGTCACTACTAAATGATGGAATAATATGCTATTTTAAAGTTTCATAAACTGACTGGAATTCTTTGTTTTGTTTTGGTGTATCACTATTTGCAACAACTATTTGAAGAAATTTGTACTTTTCTCCATAGATGTCTCTATGAAAACACTGAGGTCATGCAGTCTGGTGCAAACTGAAATAACTAAAAATTTAAAGTTTGTGTTTATAGGTTTTCTGAACTGAATTGACTTTTCTTATTTTTGGTACTTCAAGGTTTTGCAACAATTCTTACTCATCTGGCCAGTGTTGGAGTCTGGCCAATCACAAATTTTCTGCATTTATTTTTCAGCCAATCATAGGCTTCTTGAAACTTTTTGTTTATCCAATAAAAAGGAGAGGGTGTGTCCGGATTTAGTCCAGAGCATTCTCCAAGCTTCCTCTCGGGTATAAAAGCTGACGCCTTTTCAAGTTAACTTGTCTTATTGATCACCGAATTTCTGAGTGAGTGTGTGTGTGTGTGTGTGTGTGTGTGTGTGTTAAGAGAGGAGACGGGGGTTCTCATTCTTCGGCAGGCAGAACATCAGCCCAGGTAATGGCCACAAGCTTTCTATCTCTGTAGTTATCTCCACAAGCTGAACCCGAGGGGAAGGTTCCACTGTTTAACTATGTAACCGTCAATTCCTAAAATGTAAACTTTCCTCTTTCCCATGTAAAATTTCATGTAAGTCCTAAAGACTTAAACTGTAAATCGAGCATAGAGAGTGCGTTACCCTCTCGATTTCCCCTTCAACTAATCTTGAGGTGACAAAGATTTTGTAACTGCTTTTTCCTTTTAAATCGTAAATTAACTTGTCTTTCTAGTCACCTCAGTAGTGTGGGATTAGCCTCTGCATCGTCGGGCTGCAAGCCCAAGTAGGGTTTTAACCTTATTTCTAGAAGCGCAAGTGTACGCCTCCATACATTTTTGAGTTTGGGCCAGTAATTTAACTTGTTATTTTTCACGAAGGCCCAGTAGAATGGGTACTATATACCCCTGTGTAAACTAAAATTCATATGGTATTGTAAATTGCAGGGTGTGCCTAGAGAGGCCTGAAGAGGCGCTCTTTTCTGTCTTGTAATAGTTAATGGGTGCCTTGAGTAGGCCGTAAGAGTTCTGGAGCGCTGTCTCCTTGGTAGAATTGGTAGAGCATGTAAGCTTTTTTGTGGTTAGGTAATAGATGTTTGTGTACTATTGAGTGGTGCCTTTGGAAGGCCGTAAATTGTAACCGTTGGAGCAAAGTGCTCTTGAAAATTGTGTTTTTTTGGGAGATATCTCTCCTTATCTATCTAAGTAAACGCAATATTTGTGATGTTGGGTTCTTGTAAATTAGGAGCTTGAAGCTCAAAATTATAAATTACCAATTCTTTGTTTCTCTAGTTTTGTACCAACTACCTATGCACCTGAAAGCTTGTTATTTGTTGAAATTTAAGATCTGAAAAGAAATATAACCTTTATTTTAAAATTTTAAATTCATTTTTGACTATCATAGATAGACCCATTCCAGCCCGCACCTTCTTTCACCTCTGCGTTCCACAGATAACCCCGGAGCACACACAGTCATTAGTGATATGCAATTAGAGCTGTCGCCCTGGTGGGAAATCCTCTATCAGTGTTATTTGCCTCTCTTTTCTTAAATGATTTCAAAGAACTTTAAAATGTCATTGTACATAATACAAAAAAGTTAAAAAATGAAATGCAGGAATAATAGTTACTTGTGTAGTATTATATGCTCGTTATATCACAGTACAAAACCTACGTAGTTAATAATATTAAGAAGAAGACAAAGAAAAAGAAGAAAACTGACATAACTCAGATTATTTTGTACACTAACTTATGGTTTTCCCACAGTTCTCTGAAAGTCACAACTCTATTATATATACAGATGTAAAAATATCTGTGTTCGCAATAAGTAGCCTACATATTAAATATAAATAAAATAAGTTGCTTTATCTCGCACCGACACAGACAAGCCTTATGACGACGATGGGCTAGGCGTGGAAAGGAAGCGGCCGTGGCCTTCATTTAGGTACAACACCAGCATTTTCCTGGTGTGAAAATGGGAAACAACGGGAAAAAGTCTTAACGGCTGCCGACGGTAGGATTCGAACCCTCCATCCCCCCAATACAAGCTCATAGCTACGCGACCCTAACCGCACGACCAACTCACTCGGTCATCTTTGAAAATATGTCTCTTTCTATCAGCAGGGGATTTTAAAAATCGTTATATTTTGTATAGGCTAACCGAGATGTACAGTAGCCCTGTGGTTTTCTGATTCAACATCTTTTTATTCAAGTTATTGCGTCAGTCGGCTCACTTACTCCCTGTCCACGTACACCGGTGATCTCGTGATTTGATTATTGAAGAATTGTCGAATGTCAACTAAGTGATAGTACTGATTCATTAAACTAATATATAGAATAACCTAATAGCCCACCTATTTACTAGCTAGTTACTTTGAAATTTTGTTTTGACTACATTTTTAACACTGCAAATAAGTCCATCTATTAGTTAAACCTCCATGTAAGAAGAGGACAGTGAATGCAAGTGAGTATTAGGGTACGTTTATGCTGCAGCTTTGCTGCTGGCACATCGCCAAGCCTCGGTGCTCGATGTTAGGCGATGACGATGCTTTTACCCTGGAGCCTGGCTTATAACTGCGCTGCTGGCTGCTATCCTCGCCACATCCATGGTCTCAAACACGTTTGATTTTCAAGCATGGCACATCGCCGGCTATCCCTAACTTGGACTGTGACGGGTTCTTTCAAGGTCATCCGCTCTCCCACTCTTCCTCGCACTAAGTACACAAGTTCAGTGATCACTTGTTCACTTGCTATCTGAACCTTTCTTGGAAAGCAATGCGATTTGGAACCAGCGGCGTGCGGACAGATCATCATGAGAGGTTCATATGGGATAAAAGGAGTGACGAAATGACCAGCAGCCACTGGACCTTGTTCTCCGTTTTATGAAGGACAGTGGCCCGTTTTCTCGTGTTTAAAAGTGAAGTTTCCTTTGTATTTAAATTTTCTTCTATTCTCTTGACTATGTGTTTATGCATCTTTGTGTATTTTTAATTTGAAGTAAATATATTATTACCGAGCTCGATAGCTGCTGTCGCTTAAGTGCGGCCAGTATCCAGTATTCGGGAGATAGTGAGTTCGAACTCCACTGTCGGCAGCTCTGGTTTTCCGTGGTTTCCCATTTTCACACCAGGCAAATGCTGGGGGTGTACCTTAATTAAGGTCACGGACGCTTCCTTCCCAGTCCTAGCCCTTTCCTGTCCAATCATCGCCATAAGACCTATCTGTGTCGGTGCGACGTTAAGCCAATAACAATAGCCAATAGCGTACGATTCTTTCAGTGTGCGATGGCTCTGTATGTCTCGCTGCAGCGGAACTTCGGCTCTCCACCAATATTCAGTGTGCCGATAATGAATTGTATGCGTGTGTTTTGTCTCACAGATCCGTGAGTGAGCCGCTCAGCACTGTCTGCTGCGAGTCAACTGAATCGTGTGCCGTCAGCTCGCCGTTCCTGTGAATCGATTCACTCGGACACTTGAATGAATCGATGTACTGCTTCGAGTCATACACTCAGTAGCCAACACTGGTGCGTGGTCCGAATATGGGCGAGTGAGGGAAGTGGTTTAAGAAGGCTTAAGATGTGGTGTAGGGAGTCCTTTTGACATTGCACCACTCACTACATTATCGAAGAAAACTAGTGACCGAGGACCTAAAGCGACTGGTTCTTCCCTCACATCCGGGACTCTTTACAAGTCTCGACTGTCCGAGTCAGTTGGGAAGCTGACAGCCAAACTTCAGCGAAACATGATGCTAAATTTTGATCTACGAACAGAAGGTGAAAGAAAAACATTGAGGGTCAAAACGATAACAAGGAGTAAGGCAGGGGGAAGCATACCTTCAAAAGGCGGAGATACATTCTAAGGAAAAATAAAACGGAAACTTAGACAACGGAGTTCAGATTCTGATTCGGAAGAGTATGTGGGCATATCGATGAAACTGGATGATGATGGAGATAGTTTTATGGATTTTCCTGTGGGAGATGCAAGGCCGCGAGATGCATGTTTTGCAAGGGAAACTTTTCCGAAGACTCTGTCCAATCGTCGCCATAAGACCTATCTGTGTCGGTGCGACGTTAAGCCAATAGCAATAGCCAATAGCGTACGATTCTTTCAGTGTGCTATGGCTCTGTATGTCTCGCTGCAGCGGAACTTCGGCTCTCCGCCAATGTCCAGTGTGCCGATAATGAATCGTATGCGTGTGTTTTGTCTCACAGATCCGTGAGTGAGCCGTTCAGCACTGTCTGCTGCGAGTCAACTGAATCGTGTTTTATGTGCTGCATGTGGGCACACAGTGACTGTGCGGGTGCAGAAAAGGAACAATACATTTGTGACTTTTGTAAATAGTGTACGCAGTGTTACTCGTATGTTTTATGTGTATTTATTTATCATTCGTCTTCGGTATCATTACTGTGATTTTTCATTTTCTTATGCCTAATGCCTTGATTTCATGTTTAATTTTTTTAAAAGTAGCCCATATTTAGACCACTGAATGAAAAACTAACAAAGTGACATATTTTATTAAATGTTCATGTTTGTATGCTATGGCTAATAGATCCAGTTAAAATTTGCAGTTATTTCTTTATTTGTGTCTATAATGGTTTCCCTGGCTTTAAACAACCTCGGAAAGTATGGTCCAAGATAAACCGGATCCGAACTAACCATGGTGTGTGTGCAGATCTGCTGTATAAATGGAGGAAGAAGTCATCATCCTGCTGCGACTGTGGTGCTGAGAGGCAAACTGTGAAGCATATCACACAAGAACGCCCACTGAGACGTTTCAGTGGAGAAACAAGTGAATTTTTCCTGGCGACGCCACGGGCGATTACCTATGTAAATAATGTAGATATAAATCTGTGATTTATTGTACTGTTCATGTATATGCCATACAATAAATAAATAAATAAATAAATAAATAAATAAATAAATAAATAAATAAATAAATAAATAAATAAATAAATAAATAAATAAATAAATAAATAGTAATTTCACAGAAAGAAAGTGGTAGTCCATATTTCGACCTTTTCCTAGTATTCCTAGCAGAGAGGATATGACGTGGTCTGACTCCTTGGCAGCATGGTCATCGTTGTGGCCTTGGGTTCAAAGTGACGTGGGTTCGTTTCTTGGCCGTACGGTTTTTTTAACCGCGTTGATTAATTCCTCTAACTCGGGGGCTGGGTGTTTGTGATTATCTTAATACACATCTTCATTTGCATACAACGCACCATACTACCATCTATTGCAGAAACGCGCAATAGCGACTACATTCCTAGAGTCGGCCGTAAAGTTGGACTTAATCCACATTAAGCCAACCGCGGATAACTGGGAATAGGCAAGACAGAAGAAGATATTGTGACTCGACATATATTACCTGCCACATTTGTAGAGGATGTTTGTTCTATGAGGCAACCACCATCGTTGTGAATTGAATATTTTAATGCATGTATATTTTAAAAATGTAAAATTTAAAATGGTACGCGTAGGGCACCTTTCTCGACTCAAAGCTGTGTGGTAAGAGTCTCGAAGTGTAGCACCTTTTCTTTCTTTCTTTCTTTCTTTCTTTCTTTCTTTCTTAGTCCGTTTACGGTTTAGGGTTGGATTTCCCTCGTACTCAGCGAGGGATCCTACTTCTACCGCAAAAATGGCGGTGTCCTGGAACGTCTGGGATACAACTGGGGAGGATGACCAGTACCTTGCCTAGGCGGACTCACGTGTCATGCTAAACAGGGGCCTTGTGTGGAATGGGATATATGATTTTATTATTTTTATTTTTACAACTTGCTTTACGTCGCACCGGCACAGATAGGTTTTACGACGACGATGGGATACCCACTATCTCCTGGGTGTAAGCTCACAGCTGCGCGCCTCTAACCGCACGGTCAACTCGCCCGGTGGGAAGCATGGAAGGGATAGGCAAGAAAGAGGTGAGGAAGTGGCCTTGGCCTTAAGTTAGGTACCATCCCGGCATTTGCCTGGAGAAGAAGTGGGGAAACTAGGGAAAATCACTTCGATGATGGCTGAGGTGGAATTCGAACCCCTCTACTCAGTTGACCTCCCGAGACTGAGTGGACTCCGTTCCAGCCCTCGTAACACTTTTCAAATTTCGTGGCAGACCACGGAATCGAACCTGGGCCTCCGGGGGTGGCAGCTAACCACACTAACCACTACACCGCAGAGGCGGAGTGTCGCATCTAATGATGGAAATGCATGTAATGGACGCGAATTTGTATTATCTGTAGTCGGCCAATTTGCTGATTTTGAATATTGGTCATAAAAATTATATACAGAGATGAAATACGACACGAGATATACTCTACAGATAATTGATCGCTATTTGGTGGATGGAGATACAGTATGTAGAAAATGCATTTTGCTCTGGTGTATCTGGAGAATATGAGTGTGACATGACGCGATTGGTTTTACGCTCTACCTGTGTCGTTTGCTCGCAGGAATGTAACCCACTATAATTTTCTCATTTGCCATTTAATTTTCCTATTTAGTCCCCTCCCCTCTGAATATCGCACGGTCCAGCTGGTCGAGTCAGTCATCCGTAGTGCAATTTGCTGGTGGAGCCCAAGAGATCATTGTACAACACACGCTCTTATCATCAAGTATTATTTATAGTTCTTTGTTATCACGTGGATTTTCAAATAAAATGAAAGGAAGATATCAAACTTTACTGAAAGGAGTCTCACCATTTCAGAATCTATGGATTATAAGACCAGCACTTCGTTTCCAAACCATACATTGAGCTCTTTTCAACAACTATGTGGAAGAAGGGGCCATTAAAAAGTTAAAATTTGTTTGCATATGTCAGAGACAAGGTTATGCAGTTTTGTTGTTGTTGTTTGAGTCATCAGTCCATAGACTGGTTTGATACAGCCCTCCATGCTAACCTGTGCTAATCTTTTCATTTCTACGTAACTCCTACATTGTACATCTGCTCTAATCTGCTTGGCATATTCATACGTTGGTCTACCCCTACCGTTCTTACCGCTTACACTTCCCTCAAAAGCTAACTGACCAAGACTGTCTTAAGATGTGTCCTATCATTCTAATTCTAGTCAAATTTAGCCATATCGATCTCCTCTCACCAATTCCATTCGGTATCTCTTCATTCATGATTCGATCTAACCATCTTACCTTCAGCATTCTTCTGTAACTCCGCATTTCAAAAGCTTCTATTCTCTCCGAGCTAGTTATCGCCCATATTTTGATTTCCATACAATGCCACGTTCCATACGAATGTTATTAGTAAATGTAAAAGCAAGCCCCATCGAAATTAATTATATGAGATTCAGACGTTGAAAAACTGAGATTGAGAGTCAAGGCACATAGGTGTCCATGGTTGGTCAGATCAGAGTTTGTCTAAATAAGCGTTGTGGGTAATTTGGACATACATATGGGAAACTAATGACAGTGACTTATTACATCAGACTTTATAAATTATGTTTTAGTGAGAGGACAGAATTCCGTAAATTAAGAAGTTTATATGAATTGTCAGCCTAACTTATATCTTATGCCTGCGTTAAAGTAGACTTTCCAAAAATTAATACCAGAGACTGCTTAAGACAGATTTTTCTATCAGGGTCATTGACTGATTAAGACGCTCCATGGCTAAATGGTCCGGCCCCGCGGTGTAGGGAACAACGCGTCCGCCTGTCACCCGGCGGCCCCTGGTTCGATTCCCGGCCGGGTCAGGGGTTTTAATTGTAAATGATAAATATCCCTGGTCTGGGGATTGGGTGTTTGTGTCGTCCTTAACTTTACACTTCCGCCATTTACAAAATACACACAGGTTCCTCACATATGGTGCAAGTAGAAGCAAAAGATCTTTCTAGGTCGACGCCCCGAACAAATAGCATTTTAAAAAATGATTAGCGTGCTAGCCTTTGGCCACAGGGGTCCCGGGTTCGATTACCGCCAGGATCAGGAATTTTAACCATAACTGGTTAATTTCGCTGACATGCGGGCTGGGTGTATGTGTGGTCTTCATCATCATTTCATCATCATCATGACGCGCAGGTCGCCTACGGGAGTCAAATCAAAAAGACCTGCACCTGGCGAACCGAATATATCTTCGGACACTCCCGGCACTAAAAGCCATACGCCATTTCATTTCATTTCACTGATCAAGATAGACTGTAACAAATTTCAGTGTCAGTGTCCAGTTAAGACAGAATTTGTAAACATTAATGTCAGGGACAGGTTAACAGACTTTTCAGAAATTATCAGAACCAGTTAAGGTAGACTTTTCGGAAATTCATGTCAGGACTGGTTAAGGTAGACTTTGAAAAATTAGTATGAAGAACTGATGTAAGTCTAAAAGCTAAGCAAGTCTTGTCCGTACAGGCCATGAAGGCCGTTGGAGGGATGGAAGGTAAAGGCTTCCACTATCCGTAATCTCGGACCTAAGGGGTAGAGTGGTTAGCTCTACGCCCGGCCGCCTTTGCCCCCAGGAATTAACCTGGTACTCAGTGAACCTGAGGGCCATATGCACCTCCGGAAGTGGAAATCTTATTTCTTAAATTTTACGACTTCCTGACGTAGATTCGAACCTACGTCCTTCCGGGCGAACCGAGCACCCCTTTACCGCCTCGGCCAGGCAGCCCCTCTGATGTAAGTCTAACTTTGGAAAATTTAGTAGCAGTGGGTAATTGGAGAATCTTCTTCTTATTATTATTCCGCTTTTCTCATACATGTAGGGTCGAGGGTACGAACTGTGTCGCACATTTGGATTTGGTCCTGTTTTACGCCCGGATACCCTTCCTGACTCCAAACCTTTATGGACGGGTGTAATCACGTGTGTGTTTGTGTGGTGGTTGGTAGTGTGATGTGTTGTCTGAATATAAAGAAGAAAGTGTCGGGACAAACACAAACACAAGTGCCCGAGCCAGAATAATTAATCAGACATGATTAAAATCCCCGACCCAACTGGGAATCGAATCGGGAACCCTCTGAACCGTAGGCCTGAACGCTGACCATCCAGCCAAGGTGTCGAACTGGATAATTAGAAAATATATTGTCACGACCTTGGTAAACGAGAAGCAGTGAACACAAACGTTGTTTGCAAAAGGCGTTAATCAGGGTAAATAAACATCTAAATAAATAAAGTTGCAGGGGGTCCGCTGTCTGTAATTTCATTTGTTTTCCAATTTTTCAGATATTTATCTGTTTTAGGTCAACTCAAGACCGCATCGGTAGTTTTTATTTGTCGTGTCAGTCTGTTTGTTCTACCATGACGGCGAAACGGCTGGATAGATCTCGACCAAATGTCATATTTAGAGTAGGCCCATACTCATCGCGGGGAAGGTCTTGATATGCATATGATTTACAAATCTTTGAATAGAAGGGGGATTTATAGGAAAACCAGAGCAGTTTTCCTCCATTTTCTCTTATGCTATTGATTTTCTGTAAAATCCGTGGACTGTATGTGAAACGTTTAAACAACTTTCGTAATGTTCATAGTTTAGCTTACTGTTCAAATGACGAAGAAAATTACTCACGCTCTGCATTGAGTGACCGATAGACCGAAAACGAACCTACAGGTTACCATGACAACGTCTCCGACTGCTGTCAGCAGGGAAGTAACGTATTGCCATTTTCCTCATCATTCCTGTAAACTCGTGATTGTTCCCTGGGTAGAAAGCAAGAGAGACGTCAATCGGCCATTCTGCTGGATATTGGCGAAATATCGTTGGAAGTTATAACCGTCCTTGAATAGCTTAAGTAATAACACCTATGTCATCTTCTTATCTGTTTACCTAAGAATCTCTGTGTCTAAATTTCTCATTTGTTACCGCTTTCCTATATCCGTAACTCATACCATCATAATTTATTGAGGTACATTTGATTTTCCAATACATCCACTTGGTATTTACATATTTGTCCTATCCGTCTAACCTCAGTTATAATCCTATTTTAATTTCAACTTTATTAACTTATTAACTTAATTGCGCCGCAAGTATGCGAGTTCTAATCCCGAAACCCTTACACTCTTTTCTTTGAGGAAAAATCCCAAGCAATTCAAATGTATAACTTTTGACCGCGGAAAATATCGAAATATGCATGCAATTTTAATGACGGCGCAGACCTTCATTTCGCGATGATTGGTGGCTGAACGGTAAGTCGTAGCACAAAACAGAAAGCGCAATCGTATTTCAATTTTGAGAGATCTACCATTTTTGTCTTATGATTTTTGTCGTATATCTACCCCTTATACGTTTAGAGCCGTATTTCTCGATTTCAAGTTAATTTTGTACTTTTTACACGTATAAGTTATCGTTTGACGCACTTATAGGAAAGATAGAATCATGACATTCGGCATGCACATTGGCCACATGTTAGCCAAATGTTATGATTCCAGTGTCACATGAGTATCAAAAAAATAAAGTAGTATGTGAAAACTGTACGAACTTTCACCCTATTCAATGATTCTCACTCAATCTAACAAATAAATATAGGAGATACGAGAAAATGTCATAGGGCCAGCCATCTAGAGTACTAAAAGAGGCGTCTGATGGTGAAGTCCGTTTATAGATATGTCGTACAGTTTCAAAGCAGTAATTCTCGAAACAAAGGTCTGTACTTGTCGACGTGTCCACGATTATCTATATAAATAAAGTTGTAGGGGGTCCGCTGTCTGTAATTTCGTTTGTTTTGTCAATTTTTCAGATATTTATCCGTTTTAGGTCAACTCAAGACCGCATCGGTAGTTTTTATTCGTCTCAGTCTGTTTGTTCCACCATGTCGGCGAAGGCTGGATAGATCTCGACCAAATGTCATATTTAGAGTAGGTCTATACTCATCCCGAGGAAGGTCTTGATATGCATATCATTTAAAAATATTTGAATAGAAGGGGGATTTATAGGAAAACCAGAGCAATTTTCTCTTATGCTATTGATTTTCTGTAAAATCCGTGGACTGTATGTGAAGCGTTCTTCATTATAAAGTCTTTGACTGATTGCCAGTAGGGAAGTAACGTATTGCCATTTTCGTCATTATTCCTGTAAACTCGTGGTTGCTCCTTGGGTAACCGGGCGAGTTGGCCGTGCGGTCAGGCGCGCGCGGCTGTGAGCTTGCATCCGGGAGATAGTGGGTTCGAATTCCACTGTCGGCAGCCCTGAAGATGGTTTTCCGTGGTTTCCCATTTCACACCAGGGAAATGCTGGAGCAGTACCTTAATTAAGGCCACGGCCGCTTCCTCCCAACTCCTAGCCTTTCCTATCCCATCGTCGCCAAAAGACCTATCTGTGTCGGTATGACGTAAAGCCACTAGCAAAGTTATAACTGTCCTCGAATAGCTTAAGTAATAACCCATAATTCATCTTCTTATCTGTTTACCTAAGAGTCCCTACGCCTAAATTTCTGCTCTGTTACCGCTTTCCTATATCCGTAACTCATACCATCACAATTTACTGAGGGACATTTGATTTTCAAATACATCCACTTGGTATTACAGCTGTCCCGGGCTCCACAGGGCATCAATAAAAGAACTAAGTTTTACAGTTAAATATTTGAATGAAGATCTGTTGAATGAGAACTTCGGCAATCGATCCCATGCATCGAAGTCCCATTCTCCCTACTTTCATTGTCTCCACGGCTAAACTCAAGAGCATACGGGTCAATGGACTGTTCGAATAAAATGAGCACTAATTGAAATATATTGAAAGCAGGGTGTACTACAACATGACATGAATACTCTAACTACTAAATTATAAGATTTTTGTTCCCAATCAAAAACATAAAATTTTAATGAACTGATAGAGTCAAAAGGGTAAAAATAAATACACGAGACAATGCCATATAAGCATCCTGTACATGATAAATTATCTGGAGAGTGTCTCCATGCTCACGTCAGTCCGTTATATATCTGACTCTCATTTTACACTTCCAAATCATCTTGTTCACACGCGCTTAAGAACTTACATTTTTCTTTGAATAAGGGCGTCCCCTTCCTATACTACCGACACCCACTGATATCTCTTACACTACTGTACAACAAACAAAAGATTAAATATATTAATTCGATATGGCTTTTCCCACGAAACGACACAATCATTGGTGTCTCTCAATGTATTTGAGGCATCTAATGAAATACTGTTACACACATTCCTATATTCATGAAAATCATATCACCGTATTTGCATATTAGATTTAACCTAACTACCTTAATGAATTACTACGATATCGCATAACCATGTTTCTGCAGGATATCTCACAGTAATACACCCTATCACAAGGCGGACCCAAACAACGTTGGTTCCTGTAAGGCACCATAACACCATCGAATAATACAAGCACCTAAAAATAACGTAGAAAAAAATCAGCTGAAATTATGACAATATATACACTTCACACACAAGAACGCATATAGAAGGTGCAACACTTCCAGGTCTCCTGGTATTGATCCATGGTCGTCACTCTACATGGAATCGACCCATGTCCTTCAGACTACGGGGTGCACGTCTGAGACGTTTAATAAAGACGTTTAATAAAGAAAAATGGGTGAAATCAGTTCATCTCATAAAACATCGAGTCTACAACGCTAGCGGTGATCTATAATTTGCCTGTGGCTATTAATACAGTGTTGGGATGGAGGGAACTTAACGTATGAATGTTCCGAGCACTTGACAGAAAAGAAAACCCTTTCTCTGGGCTCAAGGTTCTTTCGTACAAAGGGGTCGTAAATTTGTCACTGAACAGTTGGCTGCTTTGTCATCTGGGAGGAACCACTTTTACCCTCATTTCCAGCCTCTGTACGGAATTTTCCCTTCGCAAAACACTCGCCTTGTCTAGGCACACATTATTATTATTATTATTATTATTATTATTATTATTATTATTATTATTATTATTATCAAATATCATTTAATCAACGGCCCGGCTTCTTTCAGCCTGATTATAATTGTAATATTCAATTCATCTTATTCCTTTCATCTTTCCGGTCTGTCATTTCAAACACTGGCATACGAATCGTACTTCCCTCTATCACACACACAAATATCTCAAACCACATTGCTCATTCATTAGACGACTCTGTGTCACCAGGTACTTTAACTAACACCAAAAAACTCACGTACTAATTAAATCATGAATCGTACCCCGCGTCACATTTTGCCATCATCTGGTCAGAAGCCTTAATACTACAAGGGGGGATAATACCTGCATTACTGGTGAAGCATTTAAGACAAATTAAACTTGAAATATTCTGACGACTCATAAAGATTAATGGAACATGTAGTGACTTAGAACGTTTATCGAAACATAAATCCCATCTCAAAATTCTTCACATTTAACAGCACTATGGCCTTAGAACTAATTCATGCATTAATTTCCCGGGAAGAAGAAAAATGTGTTTACCCAATCACAGATGACAAACCCATATAAAAACCTATCAATAAAAGGCCTCACTCCCTTCGAAGCACACTATGGTGCTCACCTATCCTTTGTATATTTACATGCAATAGAAAATATATGTACATAACTTTGAACATTTTACGGGATATGAAATTCACCCATAGAAACTGGAATGTACTTAATGTCTCTGCTTGTAGTCGTCTGTCATTGTAACGCACATCTGGGGTGTGTAAGCTGTCATCGCTGCAGCCTTGTTAACGGAAAGTCCTCGGTCGTCATCTGCTTGGTCCCGTTCATGATGGCTTGATCTGCAAACTGCCGTGGACGTTCTGGATGGTCGCTGAAGGTCGCGGGCACACAGGCGCGTTCTAGACGGTTCATAATCATGGAGATTCAGGCACACAGCGCGTTCTGGTTGACCCCTCTTGGGTTCGATGAACACATACACATGGACAAAAGGGAAAAAGGGTTATTGGAATGCTGTTTGTATTATTCAAAATTTACTTATTGAGGGTAGATCCACTCATTAACTCGAGTAGTCTACCCGAGCAGCGAATAAATTACTGGAAATCGCTACTTCTTTCCTCTTTATTGTCACACGGCACTAGTCAAGAATATTGTTTTTCTTCTATGAGCGCTACTTTTTTAACTAGATGGCACTCCCTGGCTTACTCTAGCATTGCCTGTTGTCTCGTACGATGTCTCCCAACACTGCAGTTTCCTTGATTACGACAGGTTAATTACTCGTAGGGTATGTTTACGTCTCACTACTTAAGCGCGATTTGTCGGAAGCTTGACCCCTTTCTTTAAGCACCTTTACGTGAGCCGCCACTGTTTGTTAACAGTATGCACTCCCTTAACATGCGAATATGTGAATATGGGAGTTACAAGCACCTACACTCGCACACCACGATCCTGATCTATTCTCGTATGATCGGATTATATTCCACGTAGAACTGTCTGATATAAAACAGACTTCACTTGTACACTGTACTTCAAATTTGAATATCACCTACAATTCTTCAGTATCACTGTAGAACACTTGGTCTACTATGAACCATGAAGACTACTTCCGAATACACTAACGAATGAATGACTGAGTAGTGGGCTTACTCGGGCTGTTTCTTTCATAGAGATCTGGTCTTTTGGCGGTGGACGTGGTAAGCTCCACCACTTTCTGAAAGATCGCTCCGCTAATAATTACTTCTCAGAGTTGACTGAGCACTCAATTTGCAGCCCTTAAGTTCTTCTATCTTACTGATTAAGTTTCATCAGATCGCATCGTGGGATCACTTGTAATCTCGTAGGCTTTCCACTATACTTTGGTGTTTTAGTCATTGTGTCGTGGGGAACCCCACGTCTCTATCGCGCGGTTAGACCTTCAGCATCTGGTCCCTATTAGCAGCACCTATGTAAAGTGCGTCATTACTGATCCACTGGTTATGTATTACATATTTCGGTATCATTGATTAACATAAAATACACTGGGTTCAAAAGAGTCCTTACTCATACAGTTCCATAGGTTAGATCCAAACCTTTATTATTATTTTAACAAGTGAGGATTGCGTGTTGGCATCAATGAATCTGCGGGGAAATAGCTGAGATTTTCTAGTTCTCGCGTTAACACACCATGATAAACTCCGCCTTCTGACCTAGATATCCTCCTGCGCGTTGCGTGCTATCTCTTTTCTCTGTCTGCGAAGTGAGAGCGTTATTCCAAGGACTCGCTGTAGATGGCTCCTTTTCTCTCGGTACGCGTAACGAGACCTCTGCTCTCCGAGCTGGCGCGACGCCATTCGTGTCCCGGTCTGGGTGAAAAATGTTCGTTATTACACTATATGTAGCAGAATGTCGCGGAAAACGAAAACGACTGGACCTCCTGACATGCCTATGTCGTGGTGATGAACGGTTACAGTATTTACACATTTATCCTATCCGGCTGTCCTCAGTTATTTTCTATTAATTTCATCTTTCTTAACTGTATCACTTTCTTCTTTAATTTATTCTCATGCATGCGAATGCTAATCCCGAAGCCTGGACACACTTTTCTTTGAGGAAAAATTCCAAGCTTTTCAAATGTATAACTTTTGGCCCCGGAAAAAAATCGAAATATGGATGCATTTTAATGACGGTGCAGACCTTCGATTTGGGATAATTGGTGGTTAAACTGTAAGACGTATTGCAAAACAGATAGCACAGTCGCCGTTCTATTTTTAGAGATCAACAACTTTGGTCCTATGACTTATTGTCGTGTCTCGATGGTTGATACGTTAGATAGCGCTGCATTTCTCGATTATAATAAAATCTTTCAAACTCGATTGCGACTTGCATCTCTATTGTGAATGGCAGTTGTCAAGTGAGCCTGCCGTTATATTAGAAAATCACGAACTCGATTGTGATTGGCAGTAGGAAATGTGTCCTGCTGCTATCCTCAAAACTTCCCCAATCCTTACCTTACATCGGAAACAACGTATGGCGTCCTCCCTGTTTAGTTTCTAGGATAGCGCTAAGAGGCTTGCAATTTAATATAATCTTACTCACTGTCTTTACAGTAATTTACGGAGAAATCCGTATACGATGTAGAAAAACCTAGCGAAGCACGGGTACATTTGTTAGTCTATGATAAAATCATAGAGATGTCGTAAAACCATCATGAAGAACAAAACTCTTTGAAATGTATCACATACATACTACTTTTATCTCTTTGCTAGAATATTTTGGAAGCACTTTTCATGAAAGGAGTGTAGAGGGGGCGAATATTGTAGAATCCCAGGGCAAAATCTATGCCCTTTTAATCATCTGTTTCACTATACTCGCGGGGAAAAACCTATCTGACTTGGAGGAAAACTTTCCCTCCAAGCCAGAGGAGAAATCCCCTCTTCGCTGCTATTTGAGACAAAATGAATGTAAAATTTAATAAAAGTGAAGAGGAAGAAGCTTTCCTTAAGAAACGGCTTTTTTCAGGGTTGAATTTTGAATTATTTAGTGAATTGTGGTGCTATGATTGGAATAGGCCAAAATTCTAATTCTAGTCCAGATCTCAAGTGAGTGTCTGCTATTATTCCGTTAAGTGTGCATACTGATCATTCCACGCCAGAGAAGGGATTGAATAATTGGAATACTATGATTAACAGTGTGTTACGTACCAGCAGTATCAGAAAATGTATGAAGCAGAGGAATTGCATGCTAAAAAGAAAGTTATCTAACTTCCCAGCTATTTCCCGCCAATATTCAGGCAGGCTGTTATACCCGGTACGCAGCAGTAATCCCATCTATCGGAGATGAGTGGCAGCATTAGAGACGAAGAATATCACAACAAACAATGGTCAATGTAATGTTATTGTTTATCAATTTTATGAGCTTTCGGTATAGTAGCCCTTCACATTTAGTTTTCTTCCGACTCTGCAATACCACTCTTATAGTCGGTACGGTAAAACTCAATAAAACATAAATGATAGGAAGTGGTATTCTATATAACTTTTGTTTTGTAGTACTTTTCGACTGGGCCAATAACATAGGTATTTAAAATTGAATTTTAGGCTCCTTCCCCTAAACTACCATTTCATCCAGAGTGAATAGAATTGGTTATAGCTTAGACTGTAGTTTATTATTCCCCGACTCTATATACCGATTTTCATTAAATTCTGTTTACCCATTGTCTCGTGGCTCGGCGTTGATATGGACTTAGCAACAAAAATATGTCCGGCTCCATGGCTGAATGGTTAGCGTGCTGGCCTTTGGCCACAGGGGTCCCGGGTTCGATTCCCGACAGGGTCGCGAATTTTAACCTTAATTGGTTAATTTCCATGGCACATCATTTCATCCTCATCACAACGCGCAGGTCACCTACGAGTATCAAATCAAAAGACCTGCATCTGGCGAGCCGAACTTGTCCTCGGACACTCCCTGCACTAAAAGCCATACGCCATTTCATTTCAACAAAAATATAAATTCGTGAATATCTCTGTTATCATAGCCGCTGCAAGACATAAATGATCGGAAATGTAATTCTATATAACTTAAGTTATGTAGTATTTATCGATAGGACCACTAATAACATAAATATTTGAAAATTAAATTTTAAGCCTTCCCCTAAACTACCATTTTAATCAGCGTGAATAAACTTATTTATAGCCTAGATTGTAGTGGCCCATTCACCGACTTTACATACCGATTTTCATTAAATTATCTTCAGCCGTTTCCTCGCGATGCGCGTTCACAGACAGACAGACAGACAGACAGACAGACAGACAGACAGACAGACAGACAGACAGACAGACAGACAGACAGACAGACAGACAGACATTACGGAAAAGAAAAAAATTGCATTTCCTTGTTACTGTGGACATGAACGATACAGAAATACCATTATTTTAAAATTCTAAGCAATGTACAGAAAAAAAACTCTTATTATATATATTTCTGTTCTTTCATTCTTAATCCGTTTACCCTCGAAGGTTGATTTTTCCTTTGACTTAGCGAGGGATCCCACCTCTATCGCCTCAAGTGCAGTGTCCTGGACCATGAGACTTTGGGTCGGGGAATACCATTGGGGAGGAGGACCAGTACCTAGCCCGGAGGGCCTCACATGCTATGCTGAACAGGGATCTTGTGGGAGGATGGGAAGATCAGGGGGATATACTGGGAAGAGGAGAGGAAGCGGTCGTGGCCTTAAGTTAGGTACCATCCCGGCATTTGCCTGGAGAAGTAGGAAACTACAGATGGTTTTTCGTGGTTTCCCATTTTCACACTAGGCAAATGCAGGGGCTGTACATTAATTTAGGCTATGGCTGCTTCCTTCCAACTTCTGACACTTTCGTATCCCTTCGTCGCCTTAAGACCTATATTTGTCGGTGCGACGTAAAGTCAATTGTAATAAAATGTAATCACCTAGGCTGAATGGACCGCGAACCGGCCTTCAGATCGAGGTAAAAATTTCTGACCTCCCCGGGAATCGAACCCAGCGCTTCCGAGTAAGAGGCAGGCACGTTACCCACACATCGCGGGGCGGGCATTTTGAAAATAACACAAAATTAAAATGCATAATTGAGGAAATATATTTCTATAAGTGGTTAATATTGTACCTGTAACTGTAAGCAGCGTCCGAGTTTGTGGTGTAGTGGTTAGTGTGATTTAGCTGCCACCCCCGAAGGGTCGGGTTCGATTCCTGGCTCTACCACGAAATTTGAAAATGTGGTAGGCTACGAGGGCTAGAACGCGGTCCAACCCAGCCTCGGGAGGTCGAGTGAGTACAGGAAATTTAGATTCCCACCTCAGCCCCCTCGAAGTGGTTTTCCGTAATTTTTCATCTTCTCCTCTAGGCAAATTTCGGGATGGTACCTAACTTAAGTCCACGGCCGCTTTCTTCCCCCTTCATTGTCTGTCCCTTCCAATCTTCCCATCCCTCACAAAGCCCTTGTTCAGGATAGCAGGAGAGGCCGTATTGGTGGGGGACTTGTCCTCCTCCTCTGTTGTATTCCCGATCAAATATCTTACTCTCCAGGACACTGGCCTTGAAGCGGTAGAGATGGGATCCCTCGCTGAGGTCGGGGGAAAAACCAACCCTGGAGAGTAAACGGATTAAGTAAATAATACGTAACTATAAGCAGCACAATTTTAAAATAGCAGAATGCAATATATTAATGAATGGCCTTTTATGAAGGAAGCAGTGAATATCTGCACATAAGGAGTTGCCATATTTTATAACTAGCAAATGTACCCGTGCTTCGCTACGGTATTCTACGTTGTATATGGATATCGAAGTAAATTACTGTGCACGCAACTCGATTGTGAAAGACAGTAGGCAAGTGAGCCTGCCGTTATCATCACAACTCCGCAACTCACATTTTAATACTAAGAGACATGCAATTTAAAAAATCTTAATCTTAATCAAGGTACAGCCCCAGCATTTTCCTGGTGTGAAAATGGGAAACCACGGAAAACCATCTTCAGGGCTGTCGACAGTGGAGTTCGAACCCACTATCTCCCGGATGCAAGCTCACAGCGCACAGTAGACCTTGATTAAGGCTACAGCCGCTTCTTTCCCATTCCTAGGCCTTTTTTCTCCCATCGTCGCCATAAGACCTATCTGTGTCGGTGCGACGTAAAGCAAATAGCTAGGTTGTCTACTGTGCGGTCACAATCGATTTGAGGAGCTTTCGTTACAATGGCAGGTCCCCTTTCCTACATCCAGACACAATCGGTTAGGGGAGGTTTGAAGAAAACTGCATGCTCCCTTGCCTTTTGCCAGTCAAATCGAGAAGAGAATTATTCATTACAATGGTAGGCCCTTCTTATTAATATCAGTTACACACGAGTTGGAGAAGGGCCACATTCCTACTGCCAGTCAAAGTCGATATGGGGAGTATTGATTACAATAGCAGACGCCCTCCAGCTGACAGTCACTATCGATTTGTAAAGTATTAATTATAATGGCAGACACACCTCTTTTAGATCGCAACAAATTCAATTCAATGAATATGCGTGGATCGACATACGAAAGTATATGCACGCTCAGTATTGCAGAGCTTCATTTAAAGCTGCTGCTAAAAGGTACGTTATATCGACAAACGGATTGTGTCATAAGACGCCTCTTTTAGCGGTCTAAATGGTTGATCCAATGGCATATCCTCTGTTTTTGGGTTAGATAGAGTTGGAAACTTTGAATAGGGACAAATTTGTGTAAGGTTTTCGCACAATGCATTACTTTTCGTATACTTAGGTGACAGCTAGAAACATAGATTTTGGCTCACTTAAGGTTACTGGGAGGGACAATGTTCGTGCAGAATTTGAGGATCCTTTCTTTCCTATAAGTGAGTCAAACTCTGAATTATACGTGTGAAAACTGCGAAATTTAAATACAATCGAGAAACTAAGCCAAATCTAACGCATATGGGCTAGAGATACGGCAAAACGTCGTAGGACGAATGTTTTAGATCACTCCAAATTGAACCGAGATTGTGCCATCCGTTTTGTGATACGACTTACCGTTTAGCCACGAAATACATCGAAACGAAGGTCTACACCGTCATTAAAATTGCCTCCATATTGCGATCGTTTCCGAGGGTAAAGAGTAAAAATTTTAAACATCTTGAAACTTTTGCCTCGGTTAAAGGCTAAACCCTATAATTTTGCCAAATTTCAATTTTCTAGCTCGTCTGAGAGATAGTTCTGCCATCTTGATTTTGAGGAGAGGGGTAAAAATGAGGACTTTCAGGAAACGAAATCTAAAACATTTGCAGATGTTCATTATTATACCTGAAACGGATTACTGTACGAAAATGTCGCTAAATTAGTCAATGTACGGAAACACGGTCGTTACAATTTTATTTATATAGACTCGCTTTCGCTCGTTGCGGGCTCCGCCCCCAAACCCCGGGTACTCTACATTGCAAATAGACATTTCGAAACAGACTGTGGCGAAACGGTATGCTCCATCGACAAACCATCTGTGCCAACGGATGGACCTTTTACTGGCCGGCATGTTTGGTGCTAATATATTTTCTCGTATATTTGCGATTTATTGTATGGATAGGAGTAAACTTTACGATCTGGGGAAAATTTCACAAGTTGAAAAATTATTTTATTCACTTAATAGTCAGCTACAGTCTTGAAACATTCATAGGACCAAATTTCTAGATATCTTCATTCCTGGGACAGAAAGTGCTATCCAGTTTTGTTTGGAACTACTGCTTAGGCAGAAATTACTCCGAAACGAAGGTCTGCAACGGCATGAAATGTGCCTGAATATTTCGTAATTATTTCCAGAGGTAAAAAGTTAAAAGTTACAGGGTAACCACTATAATTTCGCCAGATTTCAATTTTCTGGTGCACCCTGAAATTGGGTCCGCCATTTTTTTGGCGGGGAGGCGTAAAAAAATTAAACTTATTGGAATTTTTCACTGAGTTACAGCCTAATAGTTATCAGGTTGCCGATAGGGCCAGGGAATGTGCACGCTAAAAAGTGCAGACTTTCATTTGGAAATTTATTGCTGCCAAACGGTAAGTCGTATCGAGAAACGGATTGCGGAATCAGACGAACCTTTTAGTCGCCTATATTATTGTTTTATAAATGTTGTCGTACCTCTATAATTTATACCGTAGAAAGAAGTGAACGCTTCGATCCATGTCAAATTTCGCCCGCTTGTCATAAGTTGAAAAATGGTTTTACCAATTTAGCAGACAGCTACAATCTTGAAACTTGTCAGGCAGGTCGACAATGAAACGACCTACTCTTTTGGTTATTTGAGGTTTTGCCGTACCTCCATGGGCTTCACCATAAATTGCATAAGGAGCATAAATTAGGCTGAAATATAAATAGTGTTTCCACATATTCCTTCCGTTTTCCCATACATTCAAGGTAGCTAGAATAATGAAAGTCGGTCTAAGTATGGCCAATGATCGTGCCAAGGAGCGTGCTGAATTTCGTGCATCTATCTGTCCTATGAGTGTGTGAATCAGAAAAACAATTATGGAGATTTAACAAAATTGACCAAAACCAGGAAAATGAAGCTCAATCTAAGGTAGAAGGGGTCGAGATACGACAAAAAGTTATAGGACCAAAGTTGTAGATCTCTTCATTTTAAGTCGAGGAAGTGCAATCCGTTCATTGATAGCAATTACCTTTTAGCCACAAAATAGCTCGAAACGAAAGTCTGCACCGTCATTAAATTTGGCTTCATATTTCGAATTTTTTTAGTCGGTAAAATATTAAAAATTTAAACTTATTACAATTTCTACGTCGGTTACATGCTTGGAGCTAGAGCATTGGCAAATTTTAATTTTGTAGTGCACTGCATCATGGCGTCCGTCATTTTGTTTTGGGGGAGGGGGCAGAAATTAAAAATTAGAATTTTTTAAAATTTTTCCGTATGTTGCAGGCTGATAGCTATAATATTGCCATATTTCAAGTTCCTAACTCGTTTGGAATGGTCTAATCCGAAATTTGAGTCCGATAATTTGATTGGGTGGTAGTGGTGGTGGTGGTGGTGGTGGTGGTGGTGGGGGGGGAATATGAAACATTGGAACGTTTTGGAATTTTTCCTTGGCTTACAGCCCAATATCTATCAGACTGCCGAATTTAAACTTTCTAGTTCATCTGGAAGGGTCTAACACGAAATTTGAGTCCTATATTTTGATTGGGCGGGGGGAGGGCTAAATATGAAACAATTTGAACTTTTTGGAATTTTTCCGTAGGTTGAAACCTAATAGCTATCAGATTGCAGAATTTCAACTTCCTAATTCATCTGGAAATGTCTAACACGAAATTCGAGTCCGATATTTTGATTGGGCGGGGGGGGGGGGGAGCTAAATATGAAAAATTTGAACTTTTTGCAATTTTTCCTTGGGTTGCAGCCTAATAGCTATAAGATTGCCAAATTTCAAGTTCTTAGCTCACCTGAAAGAGGGCAAAGATTAATGTCGGTGAGTGAGTGAGTGAGTCAGTCAGTCAGTTAGCCTTGTGGCTTTATATAACAGGGATAGAGCCAGGCAATGTGGACGCTAAATAGTGCAGACATTCATTTGGAAATTTATTGCGGCCAAACGGTACGTCGTATCGAGGTACGGATTGCGCCATCAGACGTCCCTTTTAGTCGCCTACATTATTGTTTTAGACATTTTCTCGTATCTCGCCTATTTATACCATAGAGAGAGGTGAACGTTTCCATCCATGTCAATTTTTTTCCGCTTAACACCAGTTGAAAAATAATTTTTCCAACTTAGCAGACTGCTACAGTATTGAATCTTGGCAGGCAGATCGACGATGAAATGACCTAGAGTTTTGGTTATTTGAGGTTTTGCCGTATCTCCATGGGATTCAACATAAATTGCTTAGGAAACATAAATTAGGCTGAAATTTGATTAGTGTTTCCACATATTCCTTCCGTTTTCCCGTACATTCGAGGTAGCTAGAATAATGAAAGTCCGTCTACATATGGCCAATGATCGTGCCAAGGAGCGTACTGAATTTCGTGCATCTATCTGTCTTATCAGTGCGTGAATAAGAAAAATAATTTATGGAAATTAACAACATTTTCCAAAACCGGGAAAATGAATGTCAATCTGAGGTAGGAGGGGTCGAGATACGACAAAAAGTCATAGGACCAAAGTTGTAGATTTCTTAATTTTAGGGTATGAAAGTGCAATCCGTTCATTGATAGCAATTACCGTTCAGCCACAAGATAGCTCGAAACGAAAGTCTGCACAGTCATTAAATTTGGCTTAATATTTCGAATTATTTTAATGGGTAAAATATTAAATATTTGAACTTCTTGCAATTTCTACGTTAGTTACATGATAGGATCTAGATCTTTGACAAATTTTAATATTGTAGGACACTGCATCATGGCGTCCGCCATTTTGTTTGGGGAGGGGCAAAAATTAAAAATTTGTATTTTTTAAAAACTTTTCTGTAGGTTGCAGGGTAATAGCTATCACACTGCCAAATTTCAAGTTTCTAGCTCATACCGAAGTGGGTAAACATTTATGTCAGCTCTTTTTAATTCGGGAAAAATAAATCTCTATTCCAATTTTAATAAACCCTGATTAGCCTTCTAGCTTTATATATACAAGATAAGTATAATAATAAAAGTACTTCAACCCCTATTTCGCTTCTTTTATAGCCTCCTTAAGTGAATTTTCCGAAAACAAAGAAATACGTGTTTCTTTATTTTTAATGAAGATTCGAACTACCAATTTTCATGTCTGTAACATCTTCAGTTTTTGAGATATCATTATCCTAATAAGAATAATTCAACTCGATTTTCAGTACTTTTTACCCCCCGTAAGTTTTTTCCGGAAACAAAAACATACGTGTTTCTTTATTTTTAAAGGATATTAATAACACCAATTTTCACATCTGTAACATGTTACGTTTTTGAGATATACTCTAGATATGCACATTTTAAAAATTCACCCCCTTTTTCACCTCCCCTTGGGTGTATTTTCTGAAAACAAACTATGCCTGTCTCTATACCTTTACAGGAGGTTCCAAATACCAATATTTACGAATGTAGAATGTTACATTTTCCGAAAAAAAATACGTGTTTCTTTATTTTCCAAGGAGCTTCCAAATACCAGTTTTCATGTCTGTAACATCTTCAATTCTTGAGATATAAGTATCATCACAAAATATATTCAAACCGTTTTTCACCATTTTTCACCGCCCCCCACGTAAGGGAATTTTCCGAAAACTAAAAATACATGTTTCTTTATTTTTAAAGTAGATTCGAAATATCAATTTTTACGTCTGTAAACTGTTGAGTTTTTGAAATATAGATGTACTCATTTAAACAGTTCACCCCCCTTAGCGATGGAGTATCCAAAAGTACTCCCTTTGTGAGCACCTATACTGTAATACAAATGCATCCCCAAAATTACATGTTTTACGTCGATTAGTTTTGGCTGGGCGTTGATTACAGTCAGTCGGAGTTAGCCTTTTATATATAGAGATTTTTTTGCTAGTGACTATACGTCGCACCGACACAGATGGGTATTATGTCGACGATGGAATAGGAAAGGCCTAGGAGTTGGAAGGAAGCGGCCGTGGCGTTAATTAAGGTGAAACTTCGTAGTGAAACAAGTAATTAGTTCATTTGTTGTCCCAGCGTTGGCATCTTTGTATACGAGTAGTAAAGAGAGTTGTTGTTTTCTTCACAGCCAAACAGAACGAAGTCCATTATTATTATTATAGTACAACAGGGTTATTAAAAAAGATGGACCCAATTTAATTAATTTGTATCTCATGAAATATACATTGGACATGAACGATCTGTATATCATTGAACAGTGGAATGTTCAAAGTAGAGATGGGGAGATTCCGAACGAGTGATTCATAATGAACGAATCATTACACTGAACGATTGAATCATAATTCAGTGTACCAAGACCGACTCCAATCCTCAGACCGTAATATTAAGAAAACATGGCGGCCGAAGTAGCCGGAATGCTGGTATTGGCTAACACGAAAATATCACGTACATATTATATAAACGGCGGTAATTTAATATGATAAATGTAACATCGTAGGGAAAATCACTTTTACACGTATGGAAACGGTTCGCCAACAAGTACGCACCACATATAATCAACTTGAATCACATATATTCTACTACAAAAGAGACTAACAAGCTGATTATTTAGACATTTCAATTCGTCAAATAACGTTTTCTCTTAGATTTCACTTCGCTGGATAGAAGAAAATACATGATAAAACTGTTAAAATGATATTTGTAACATCATTTTGAATGTTTCAAAATAAGTTAAGGCGGGAAATTCCTCGATTTATTCCCTCTCATGAGAACTGTGAAACATAACTTGTTGCCTTAGTTTTGAAGTGGTGGACAATTTCTTAAATTCACCACCCAGTGAATCGGAAGTACACCCGAACTAATAATGTTATTATCTCTACGTCCCACTAACTACATTTTTACGGGTTTCGGAAATGTCGAAATTTAGTCCTGCAATACTTCCTTTACGTGTCAGTAAATCTACCGACACGATACTGACGTATTTGAGCACCTTCAAATACCACCGGACTGAGCCAGGATCGAATCTACCAACTTGGGATCAGAAGGCCATCGCCTTAACCGTCTGAGTCACTCAGATCAATTACACCCGAAATGATTATGTTAACCCAATGAACGGCCCTGGTAATGTTAACATTATGTTGACATATGACATAACAGCACTTCACACAATGATAGTAACCTTAGCATTGAAACGTTCAGACACTAAAGATACAGTATAATAGGTTTTTACCCATTAAAGAACATGAATGCAAAAACTCTATTGACTAAACATTGGTATTTAACCACTTGGACGAGCTTCAGTTCGGCGCAGTCTGCTTGATAACATATAGCCACAGCATGAACTGGAAGGTGTTGGTAGTGTAAAACCCTACGTTACAAACCCAGCTATCCCTCTAAGTCACTATTTCTTTTGTGTAACAGTATACAGATTGCTCCATCTGTCACACATATAAGTTTTGTTATACTCCAAAATCCAGCCAAACATTTCCGCAGGCAAAGCACAGATTATTGTAAAATACACTTGCATCTAAATCACTAGACACTTTGAAGCACATAGACACTGACGGAATAACACAATATCAATTATATTCCATATAAGTTAATATTTTTCGAGGAAAACGAATAGTTTGTAAGTAGAGAACTGGCTTCCCTAACTTCAGACTAATTCTCAAAATGATGTATGCACGCTACGGTTTTGCTATTGACTTCAAAATAATCACGATGTATATTCCTAATCGATTTCTCTTCTAATTTTCTATTGCGTAGAAAACTTAAGAATAGCTGTATGAGAGGCATTGCCATAGTTAGACTAAAAACTGGTCCACCTAGTGCACTCATGTTCTTTAATGGGTAAAAACTCGATCAAAACAAGCACATTCTCACATTACTGCGTATAATTACAGATCCTATGTATCCACTGATTCATATAAATACACTCGCACACTTATATTGTTCAAAGAAACTAACATTTATCGTCAACTTTCAGAAAATTATACCGAATGCATACGATAACAACAAAACAAAACAAACCCACATTTCCAACAATTCCGGCTACTCGATTCGCCATCTTTGAACGATCGAGAGTAGTATTACGGTCTGAGGATTGGAGTCGGTCTTGAGTGTACGAACTGAATCGACTCGTTTGTGAATCAAAAGCTAAATCGAGAGATGGCAGCCGTAAATCGTTCCTTGGTTCCTCGTTCCTCGTTCGTTCTGATTCATATCGCCAAATCGGGCATCCACATTTTCGAATCAGTGACAACTTGTGAAGAAAGACTATTTTAATTTTTATTTGACCTCAACTAAAAGCCCGGTTCACAAGTCAAATACTCCTAACCTAACCTTACAGGAAAAATATATTTTCAATAAGGAATTATCACGTCGTTTCAAGTCATACACTTCACGCAACTGTAATATATACTCAACTTCCAGCTCGTTGCGAAATGTTAGGTTAAGTTTATTTCAAGGTTCCCGTTACCGTTCTCGTTCTCATGAAGTACTGTGAACTAACGTGTGGAACATGGAAGCTTTCCCGTTCTCGTTCTCAGCCCTGGCACAGATTTGTTTCCTATTACTGCACTACCTACTACAGAGGGTGAGTTACTTGTGTAAATTTGCTATCTAGTGAGTAGCTAGTTAACTTAATGAAAATCGTAAGGAATGTTGTTAAGAACGATCGAAGTTCAAAAAACCGTAACGTAGCAGTTAATTTGTCACGGTTGATTATTTCACAGTCAGGTGATCACGTTTAGGCTACATCTGGTTTTAGATATTTAAAAAAAATCTTCACTAAAAAGAATTAAAAGTAAAGAACTTATGGTGAGCTGTTGTCAATATTCACTTTCGAATTACCACAAAAATGTTCATATCTACTATAAATTTCAAATTCGATTGTCGTATAGTTTCGAATGGTAGTTTTGAAAATGTACGTTACTTTCCTAAAATCACAGTTAAGCATCGGCAGTTCCTAACCTACTTAAATTTGGAAAGGTTTAGTCGGAGAGTGGTATAGCATTTTTCGACTGTAATCTCTAACCTTCAACATTTCACTTCTTGTAACTTATAAAGCAGTAGCAGTTATAAAGAACATCAAGGAATGTTTCATCTGAGTCCGTGGTTTCGTTTCCGGCTCTCAGTCACGTGGTAATCGAATGAACGAATGAAATGAACGAATCGTTTTGGTGAATTGTTTCAAATGAATCGGTTCTTCTAAATGAATCGTATTCCTCATCTCTAGTTCAAAGTTTCCCTGACCACAGGTTATAAATGTTCAATGTGTCCCCAGTGTGCTGAGCGGCAAACACCTATGAGGAAGCCAAACTCATTCCATACGCGAGAAAGCATGTCTCGTGTTACTGAGTGCACCACAGCAGTGGTGCGGTTCTTCAGGTCGGCCAGATTTGCTGGTAGACGTGGGACGTAAACCATGTCCATAACATAGCCCCGCAGGAAAAAGTCACATGGCATGAGATCGGGTGGTCTCGGTGGCCAGAAATGTAGAGCCAAGTCTTCCTTTCCTATGCGACCTATCCATCACCGAGGATGAGCTTTTCCTAGTTGGTGGTTCAATGCCTAATCGGAGACGAAAAGCCCACTACACTGTAACTACCGACTCACATTTTGCAAATTCAAGAACGCAGAAATCCTGATGCTGCATAGTAGCCATCTTATTCACAACTGACGGTGAAGCGAGACGGCACAAGTATTCAAGCGGCCGTTTTACGCAACTATCCCCCTAGCGGTCGTGTTCCCAACTATCATTGCCCAAGCGGTGGTGGTCAACAAAACTTTGAATCTCCCACTGTTCATTGGTATGTAGATTATTCATTTCGTGAAAGACGTTAATTTAAATGGGTTCTACCTTTCTGAAAATCCCTCTTAAAGAACTTTTGAAAAATCTTTGAAAACCCTTTTGAAAAACACTCTTTACATTCAATCAAATACGTAATGTAAATACGTAATGATTTTCAATCTTCTGTTGAAGAATATGTTCCCCATTATATCATTTGGATCCTTAGATGACTACTACTACTACAAAATGTTTTTATCTCACCCCCGAAGGGGGAAGCGGGCCTCCTAGACGATGACGCCGTTTCTCAGGCCGAGAGATTTGTGTCGGAGAAGGTGAGAGGGTTGGCGGCGGTGCCCTATACTAAGAACTAGTGATGGAATAATCGAATACATTTAATAATCGAATAACCTCCATCCGATTTAGGATAATCGAATACTTTTAATAATCGAATAACCTCCATCCGATTATTTAAATAATCGAATAACATAATCGAATGAGTTTCAAATGTCATTCAGTTGTCTCGCATAGAATAATCTGATACGTCGTGATCACAGTTTTCGGTTTAAATGTGTCGGACGGATAATCGATTGAATTTTTTTTTCGCTAGTGGCTTTACATCGCACCGACACAGATAGGCCTTATGGCGACGATAGGATAGGAAAGGCCTAGGAGTTGGAAGGAAGCGGCCATGGCCTTAATTAAGGTATAGCCCCAGCATTTGCCTAGTGTGAAAATGGGAAATCACGGAAAGCCATCTTCAGGGCTGCCGACAGTGGGATTCGAACCTACTATCTCCCGGATGTAAGCTCACAGCCGCGCGCCTCTAACCACACGGCCAACTCGCCCGGTAATCGATATAAATAGGCGAATAAATGAACTCTTACGAAAAGTAGAAATACTCCTTTTTTAAAAATGTAACTCCAAATGTTGAAAGTAAATGAGTGTAAATAACTGTCTTAATAACATCTGTAAAATAAAATTCCTTTTTTAAGCAGATGCCGTCTTCTGGTCACACGATGGAACTCAGCCCCAGTATTACCAGTTGATAATCAGGCAATATACCTACTTTAATTTTTTGCCGTCCGGGTCCATGGATAAATGGTTAGCATGCTGGTCTTTGGTCCAATGGGTCCGGGTTCGATTCCCCATACGGTCTGGGATTTTAACTTTAATTGGTTAATTTCTATGGCTCTGGGACTGGGTGTTTGTGCCGTATTCAGCATTATACTTCATCTTATGTAGGGCTGCATTTTTAAATGTTTTTAAGTTTAAGAAGTAGGCCTAGTGCGTTTCAGTAATTTTCGTAAATTTCTATTAAATGTGTGTACTATATTTTTGTTACTTTAATAGTAACTATTTCCCGTATTTATTGATTTTATAACTATGCGTGCTAATATTTCGATCATAAACCTACTAAATTTCATTTCGCTGGAGGTTTTATGAAGTTTCCAGTGCGTGTATAGTTTCAAAGTTCCTCATGTATGTTATTGTGGAGTTAAGGTGTATGTGAAGCTAACGTTCTGATACTGAAGGTATTTGTACAGTGGTATTTACATTTAGTTCCTTTTTTTCTGTTATACAACAAATAGACGTTAAATTTATATTTTTCAGGTGCAATAATTCGTTCCCTAGCTTTGGTACGATTGAATGAAATTGAAGTGTACATTTGTTTATATTTACAAGTTCTTAAAGTGTATTTTTTTATGTTTTATGATTATTTTTACAGAAGTATGTGCCTTGTTTTATTGTTTTGGATAGGTCAACATTTCGTCGCTTCACCGGCAAAAGGTTGTATCCCACAAAGCTCTTCCTATCCATTATTCTCCTTAAGACTGGTCACGCCTCCCAGCCACATGTGAATACGCAGTCCATTAGAACAATGTCTGTTGTGTTCGTTTTCCTATGTCGATGATTAAACGAAAATGAACCTTACATGCATTGTACACTAGGAGTGCGTAAATACGTAATGCAAACGTACATTCCTACAGTACGGTACTGTAAGGTTCATTTTCCTTTACACACGGGCATAGGAAAATGAACACAACAAAATTTGTTCTGATGGACTGCATATCCATACGTGGCTGGGAGGTGTGACCAGTCTTAAGGAGAATAATTAATAGGAAGAGCTTTGTGGAATACAACCTTTCACCGGTCGAGCGACGATTTGTAGCTTTTCGGCCAGTTTCATTTTTTCATTACTACCATCTACCGTTTTCATACAGAAGTTGTTGGACCCAAATACAGGTAGTTTTACAGTTTGTGTTTCGCTTCATTAAGTTTCAATTTCGTGTATAAGTTGATAGAGATTATTTTCGATAGGTTTTAGATAACTTCATGTGAAATTGTATATGGTATTTTTTAATGTTTCTGTGAATTTGTTTAACAGCATCTTTGATTCTTTGAATCCTATTTGTTTAAAATTCCAAGTATATTTTATAAAGCAATTTATGTTTGGGAAACGAAAGGCAGATATTCACAAAAGTAAAAACATACTTTAATTTTTTAAATGTTAATATTATATAACATTTTGTAATGTGTTGCTAAAACGGCAAAATAGTACATATAATTTTCGAATGATATTCTGCAGTATGAGCTGTTTTTAAGTTCAAATTCAATTTTACCTATTCCGAACCTGGGAGGAGAGTGATTAAAGACTCCGTTTCAGTGACTCAAGAAGCCTATTTTCCAGTATGACCTGACGTTCACTGTTGGGATTACAAGCCACGAGTCATCGTATTTTACGTAGGCTTCGAATAACACCAATATGCAATGACCGGCAATCGAACCCAGTCCGTCTTTGTGACGAGGCAGCGATTACGTCACTGAGCTAACACGCTCCCTCAGACAGTCAATTTCAGTCAATTAATTTATCAATCGTTTTCTTGACAACGGGACAAATCGTTGTTAAATCGATTATTCCTAAGAAACTGTTTATTCAAATTGTCTTTCGATTGTTTCAGAGTAATCACTCATTCGGTTGGTGCGAATGAATGTTAAAATAATAACTTTTTGTTCGATTATTTCGGAAGCATTCAATATTCAGTTGCCTCATTCATTCAAATGTAGTTTCGAATGAATAAGCGAAAAACTAATCGATTATTATTACTGTTTGTCTTTGCTGTCAAGACCTAGTGTTCATGTCTTCTTGCATGGGCTAGGAGAAATTTGTTACTTTTATTGACCTGTCTCTGTCATATCCTTGACTTCGACAATATGGAAGTGACTGAGTTATGAGCGATGTTAATAACCGCATTCCTAAAACAGCTAGTCCCTGATATGAATGGTTTAAAAATGCCGTTCATAGGGTCAGTTGATGCGTGCATTTCAGTGCGCTTGGTAAACTGATAGTCCATATAATAGCAACGGTTGGGCCGGCGAGGAAAGCAACGGAAAACTACATAATTCCCAATTTCCCTTCTAAGCCTCTTCAATGATGCCTAGGCCATCTATGACAGCTGATGGCGAAGCTATTGAGGATCCAACCATCCTTCGGACTGAATACTCAAAATATTATTATTATTATTATGAGCGAGTTTGTTGCGCGTTTCGGGTCCCTTTGCTGTGACCTTGCATTCGGAAGATGATGGGTTCGAACCACACCCTGAAAATGTTTTTCCATGGCTTCCCATTTCCATACCAGGAAAATGATGACGATGATGTAGGCCTAACTTAATTAAGGCCGCGGCCGTTACTTTCCCAGTCCTGGAACTTTCCCAACTTTGTGTCACCGAAAAGAATTCTCTAGGTTCCATGTCTTCAAATAGGGTCACTATGTTTCTAACTACTTCATATGATTCAGTTGAAAACATGTAATATTTTTCATTTAGAACGTTTCTTTTTTTTCTTCCAATTTGCTTTACGTCGCACCGACACAGATAGGTCTTATGGCGACGATGGGATAGGAAAATCATAGGAGTGGGAAGGAAGCGGTCGTGGCCTTAATTAAGCCAAGTCACCCGGTTAGAACGTTTCATTGCTGTGTATGTAGTGGGTGCTGAAATGAGGGGTATTTAAAATGACCATTCTTAAAGGTTGTAACACATTCCAATCTCCGTTTTATAAGTTATTAACGTTTTTACACTTCTACAATCTAGTTTAATTGGGGCTGTCGTCATTAGGGCTCCACTTTCCATGACCTAGAAACTCTAGAAATATGCACGCACTTATTCCTTAACAGATAAATATGACAAAACACAATGAAATATGGCAGAAAAATGCTGTCCAAACATTGCTTAGAAGAGTCTCTAAGTTCTTCATTTTACAAAAGGAAAAGAAAAGTGTATATTAAGAACTATTCACCCTATAAAAATAGAATAAACTGAATTAAGAAACTGTATTTTACAGAATCCACACTTCACTGTAGAGAACGCTAAAGATTCTAAGGCAAAGGCGAAAAATATTTAACGCCTGTCCTCTGCAAAACTAATTTTTTCACAGTTAAATTAACAGTGCCACTGCAAAAGGAAAGCAAAGCCGTACAGGCCATGAAGGCCCTTGGAGGGGTGGAAGGTAAA
Source organism: Anabrus simplex (assembly GCF_040414725.1). Taxonomy (NCBI): domain Eukaryota; kingdom Metazoa; phylum Arthropoda; class Insecta; order Orthoptera; family Tettigoniidae; genus Anabrus; species Anabrus simplex. The sequence continues at coordinate 861,342,517 of NC_090265.1, read as the reverse complement.
GGCTTCCACTATCCGTAACCTCGGCACTTGACGGGGTTGAGTGGTTAGCTCTATGCCCGGCCGCCTTTGCCCCCAGGAATTAACCTGGTACTCATTTTTGTTGTAGACTGAGTGAACCTCAGGGCCATGTAACAGTGCCACTGACTACTCAGAATTACTACCTAGCAACAACGGGTTTGCAACCAATTAAGAGGAAATGTTTGGAGGTGTAGGCGAGACCGACCAATAGTAACATTTTGTCTTTTTGTATTTTGACAACTTACTTCATTTAAGGGGCTCATGAATGAAAAATTGCAATTTTTAATCAATATTCTAATTTTAAATGTTAGTCTAGAAACCCCAATTCTTCCCTTTTCAAGTTCCGTTATCAGTTTTGCCCTAACGCCATTTTTAAAGCCCTAAATGCCGGATTCAAAGGGTAGCGACATGGTGTATAGTATATAGATCAAGCATACGCCCCTTTCTCTCACGTTTTCAGACAATATCGTCTTCTAAGTTCTTTCAGACTACCATTTCAATAATCCCGTTGGAATATATTTACATTGTAGTAGGTCTAGGCTGTGCAAAGAGGAGACAGAAGTCTGAGGAAGTAGCTTACAGTCCAGAGCAGTTTTAAAGCAACTATGTTTCTTAAAACATTCAATTGCATTTTACTAGCTTAAAATATTATCAGCTCATTGCTATGTATAAAATGCTTATCAAATTCATATGAAATTTTATGATAAAATTTCAATATGTACAGGAATTAAAAGTAGTTCTGCGTTTTATTATCAGTTGAATATAACCTTCATATTTTTGTTCCTATAATAGCACTAACCTAGAGTTTTGCCTATTGTATGAATGACATATTAAAAAACATATCTTCAATAACCTGCAAAATCCAGAGTTTCTATTATGTACTGTATATGAGTATTTTTGACAAGCATCTCAAATTATAACCCCAAAATAATGAAAACTGTGCTGCAAAAAGAATTTTCCATGCAACTTGTAAACAATAAACATTATTAGTTAATTTTACAACAAATTAACTAATCAAGTTCAAATTTTGAACGGTGCTCAATATTATTAATATGAGTTTGTTTTAAATTTGGTTATGATAAGTAGTAAATTGTATAAATCCCAAATTTCAGTCATGACTCCCCTTTGTCCACCTCTGTGGTGTAGTGGTTAGTGTGATTAGCTGCCACCCCCGAAGACGCAGGTTCGATTCCCGGCTCTGCCACGAAATTTGAAAAGGTGTACGAGGGCTGGAACGGGGTCCGCTCAGCCTCGGAAGGTCAACTGAGTAGAGGTGGGTTCGAATCCCACCTAAGAAGTGGTTTTCCGTAGTTTCCCTCTTCTCCCCCGGGCAAATGCCGGGATGGAACCTAACTTAAGGTCACGGCTGCTTCCTTCTCTCTTCTTTGTTTATCCTTCCAATTTTACCAATCTTCCTATCCCCCAAGAAGGCCCCTGTTCAGCATAGTAGATGGGGCTGCTTGGGTGAGGTACTGGTCCTTCTCCCCACTTGTATCCCCAATGCAAAGTATCACGCTCCAGGATACTTCCCTTGAGGCGGTAAAAGTGGGATCCCTCGCTGAGTCCGAGGGAAAAACCAACCTTGGAGAGTAAACGGATTAAGAAACTGCATTTAACAGAATTCACATTTCACTGTAGAGAACACTAGAGAATTATAAGGTAAAGGAGAAAACAATATTTAACTCCTCTCCTCTGCAAAACTAATGCTTCCACAATTAAATGAACAATGCCACTGATTACTCAGAATTACTACCCAGCAACAACGGGGTTTGAACCAATTAAAAGGCAATTTTTGGAGTTGTAAGCGAGACTCACCAACAGCAATATGCTTGTGTCATTTTTTTACAACTTCTTTCATTTAACCGCAAAAATATTTTTCTAAGGAAAGTACATCCAAATTATCCAAATACAAAGAAAACCAATGTCATTATTTTCTCGAAGCATGTGAATAATAGGCCCCTGTATGGAGGACGACTAAAATAATAATTTTAATGTGACCAAAAGTGTTTTCACACCATTTTTAGTTCGTTCAAATATGAGTTAATGATAAAATATAGACTAATAAAATATGCGTTTATAGGGTCTATGACCGTGAGTTCATAAAAGCCAGATATGTGTTTAAATTAACACGAAAAAGAGATCAGGTTAAAAATATGGCATGTTATAAATATCCAAGCCTCGTCATCATTTATGTTTCTTTGGTACATACCTGATGCTCCTAACTCGTAACTGGTGAGTGGAGTGGAAATGACCGTGTTCCCGGGTGGGGGAAGGGTGTGGGGGTTATAGGGGTGGTTGGACGTGAGAGTCACAAAGCGCACACAATAGCAATGTGTGCCGCCCTTACCATGTAGTGGGTAGCCGCCGGGGGCAAGCACTGCGACAGGGCGCGTTCAACCAAGGCTAGGATTTCTATCAAGCCATTTCACACCCAATTACCCGTACCCCTACCTCCATGCAGCCCCGCAACACGCCGCGCTCTCAAACAGTAAATGAGGAATTTGAGAGGATGCTAGAGCACACATTTTCTGCCACTTTGCACTAATTTTGATCGCAACGACCTTTTCTCATCAAGACCATCAAGTCATTCTGCTGCGCCTGGAAGCACGTTGTGATTTACAATATCCAGGGATTAGCGGCTCCCAGCTCCGCGCTAACAGGACGGAAACACCTGCAGGCGCTACAAAACTTTTTCTATCTCTTCACATAAAGTGAATTTAAGAAGCGACGCTTTCTCAAAATTACAATATGCCGCTCTACTTTCTTTCGTGTGTAAGAAATTGATTTCACAAACAGATTTCGTTTGCTTTAATTCTGAAAATGTTATTGCCACATTCTCATGATGTTATTACTAAATCTAATTTTTGGTAACTATTTTCCTTGGAACGTTTGTGAATTGAATTTTAAACATGCTTGAAACTTCTTTTGATTAATCAAGATTCACATTGACAGGAAAGTTTTTTTTTCCTAGTTGCTTTACGTCGCACCGACACAGACAGGTCTTATGGCGACGATGGGACAGGAAAGGGTTAGGAGTGGGAAGGAAGCGGCCGTAGCCTTAATTAAGGTACAGACCCAGCATTCGTCTGGTGTGAAAATGGTAAACCACGGAAAACCATCTTCAGGGCTGCCGACAGTGGGGTTCGAACTTACTATCTCCCGAATACTGGATACTGGCCGCACTTATATGATTGCAGCTATCGAGCTCGGTGACAGGAAAGTGGTTTATGGGTATCTATATCGAACGATGTAATTACAGATGAAGTTGTTGATGGTGATGATAATCACCTTGTTTTATTTAACGTCCTACAGGCATTATGGTCAACAGCCCCTTATACTTCTTGTGTGAAGTATGTGTGAGAACCTGTCTGTATCTATACTGTGAATATATATTTAATAATCGAGTTTAATAATAATAACAATAATGTTATTTTTAACGTCCCACTAACTACTTTTGAATATATTCGGACACGTCAATGTGACGGAATTTTGTCCCGCAGGAGTTTCTTACGTGCCAGTAAATCTACCGACACGAGGTGGTGATAGTGGTGCTGGTAATGATTATTTTTTCAGAGCAAGTACAACTAGGCAACCATCCTCTATAAACACTAATCAGAGAGAAGAAATGGAAGGGATACGACACTTTGAAAAGGAAGACACGGGCCACGAAGGGCGTGAAAGTGAAAGACTCTCTACGCCTCGCAACCTAATACTGTCGGGGTCGGAAAAGATCAGGAGTTGACCAAGGGAGGTCGGATAGGGTAGATGAAAGTGAGGAGCCTTGCACAAGTAAGAGGAAGCAATTCCAGGACTCAGCTCACGGCCTCGTGGTCACCACCCCACGCTCCAAAGTTAAGAGCCCCTGGGGCCTCTTTTAGTCGCCTCTTACGACGGGCAGGGGATACCGTGAGTGTTATTCTACCACCCCTACCCACAAGTTGATACCGACACGAGGCTGACGTATTTGAACACCTTCAAATACCAACGGACTGAGCCAGGATCGTACTTGCCAAGGCGGAGGCCAGCGCCTCAACCGTCTGAGCCACTCAGCCTGGCTAATTGAATTTAGTTGTGGGAAGGAAGTGTTCGGCCAGGCACCCCTGTGTATCCGGAAACTAGAACCTGGTTGTTACTACGACCGCTGCTGCTGCTATAAAAGGCGGTTAAGGGCTCAATGTTGATGCTATGAGGTACCCCTTAATGGGCGGAACAAGGGAGCTTACAAGGAAACCCTTCCAAGTGGAAGTCTCCGATGTGATTGAGATTTGGTACAACAACTTCAGTAGAGATGCTTTATTCAGCCCAGTCGTATATTTAGCACCTGTTTTGGGGTGTCAAAGTTCGCTCATTTAAGCACCGGATAGACAGGAGCGAGCGCGAGGAAGCAGGTAGCGGTGGGAAGGTAATGTATGTGAGAGAGAAATAATGACAGTGTGACACATGAACTGGCCGTCAGCTCCGCCTCTACCTGCTTCCCACCGCTCACTTCTATCTATGCGGTACTTAAATGAGCGAACTTGACCCCCCCAAAACATGTTCTAAATATACGGCTGGGCATCTCATTTTGATATGGGTGAACAAAACATTCCTACAGAAGTAGTTTTATCAAATCTCAAGCAGATCGGATACTTACAGATGGAAGGGTTTCCTTGTTAGTGACTTCGAACGTGGAATGGTTGATGATTGCAACCTCAGTAAGCTATCAGTTAGGGCCATGCTTGCCCTCCTCAAGTTGCCCAAGTCGACTTTTGGGGACGTGATTGTGAAGTGGAAATGGGAAGACGGAACCGCAACGAATCTATGCCCGGGTTGGCCACATCTGATGATCGACAGGAACCGTCGAGCACTGAAGAAAGTGACACCGTATGATACCATTAGGCCTACCCGTGAATTCCGCAGTGCCACTACTTGTGAAACTAGCACTATGACCGTGCACCGGGAGATACAAGAACTGGCCTCCAAGGCTCAGGCATCCACCCATAAACAGCATATTTCGACGTTGAATTTTAAGCGCCATTACCGATCTGTGATTTAAGCGATGAATTGCGCTGTGTCATGAGGCAAGGTAGATGAGAGTATATACGTGTGCTGAATGTCAGGCGAACGATGTATGCCAGCCTGTACACCCTTCTTATTCTTTCTCTACTACCGCTTTTCTCACCCATGTCCGAACTCTATAGCACATGTGGATTCGGCCCTGTTTTACGGCCGGATGTCCTTCCTGAAACCAATCCTATTTGAAAGGGTGTATTCATTATTACGTGTTTATGTGGCGGGTGGCAGTGCGATGTATTGCCTGAATATGAAGAGGAGAGTGTTTGGACAAACACAAAAATCCAGTCCCGGAGCTAGAAGAATTAATCGGACGCGATTAAAATCCCCGACCCCGCCGGGAATCGAACCCGGGACCCTCTGAACCGAAAGCCTCAACGCTGAGTATACCACCCTGTGCACTGTCTACAGGGAAATTTTGGGGTGGTAGGGGTGATGTTTCATGTATGGGACTTGATTCTCTCGTAATACTAAACAATATATTACCGCAGAACGTTCGTTTGTTCAACCCTTGTCCCTTTTCCCTACGGACTTGGGTATGAGATGAATCTGGAATCTGTCGTGGCGTCTTTTTATGACCGGATGCCCATCTTGACGTCAACCTTATCAGAGAAGTAAATGATATGAAATGAATGAAGTGATATACGATAGTAGGAAGGGAGAGGGTGAAACCCGGTGTCGGCACATGGCCAACTCCTGTCGAATAGCACCAAGGGGTCTGCTCAAGGCTTAACGTCTCCATCCGACGAACGAATCATCATCAACAGCGTCATATGCCCTCACTCCATATAAAGACTGCGGAGAGGTTTGAAATATAATCCATGCTTTTGGCACGCAATCTAGTGATTATAAATTGTATACCACTACCTCCCCTACCCTGGCGGCCAACATTCTGATGGTGACAATTTTTTCGACCAACGGAACTCGAACCGGTTAACCTCGGTGTCAGACCGTTCAGACTTCAACGCCTTAACGAACATGGCCACCAGGTGGGCTCCTACATTATCGCAGAATGATATCAGGAAATTATTACCAGCTGCATGTTGTATACGATAGAAGACCAGTTCGGAGTTCACAGTGTGTTTCAGCAGGATAATGCTTCCTTCCATAGAGCGGTGTCTGTTCACGAGCTGTTTGTGGACGATACGGTTCTGGAAATGGACTGGCCAGGATCTGGCCTGATCTCATTCTGTCGAACACCTCTGTGGTGATCAACTACAGTGGCGACTACGCTCCATACCACAAAGCCGAGGATATCCGTTGATGTTAGACACCCAAGGGTTCAATACACATCGACAACGACCCACATCACTGACTATGCTTTTTACATAACTCCAGGAATAAAGGTCTCATATTCTCCCGGAGACGTTCCAACACCTGGCCGACAGTCTTCCCCGCAGAGTTCGAGTTGTATTAATGACCACTACTGGGCAGTATATTTCTTGGAGGACTCTTTCCAGTAGGTGTCCGGTTACTTTTGATCAGATTGTGTATATCGACACTAAAAAGTATACTCGTGTCCCAATTTCGAGCTCTTTTCAAGCACACCCCCCAATGGAGGTGAGTTTCGTGTACCGTTTTAACCACATGACAGCCGTTCTGCTATTCTTAAATCTCTGGCAGTACCGGGAATCGAACACAGGACGGTAGCGAATAGTGCTAACCGTTGCACTACGAAGGCGGACATATCGACACTGAGTGTACAACATTCGATTCTCTCACACTAGTATTACAGTTATACCGTAGCCAGGAATCGATCTACATTAAGGTCATCTGGTAAGAATACTACTTGCCGTATTATTATTATTATTATTATTATTATTATTATTATTATTATTATTATTATTATTATTATTATTATCATCATCATTATTCCGAATCGTTCACGTGAGGAACACGGATGTTCAACTTTTCCGCGTAGAGAGGGACTTTATTGTTATTATTATCATAATCAACATCATTATTTCGTGACTGTTGTGTTTTCTAAGGTGAAGGGCGAAGTCTTGTTGGTATACCAGATCCCATGAGGTAGCGATAACCATTTAGCCATTGAACACACAATGATAAAACAGCTTACTACTTTATTATCATTATTCGTTATGAAAGAATCGGAGGATTTTGTTATTTCACATAGCCATATGTATATTGATGTAGAAAATTGCATTATTCAGATGCCCATAAAAATAAGGATCACAAATTGTGACCGTTCAACCACCGCCGTAACATATTTTTCACATTTCCAATGGAGTGTTAATTAGCAGGCTTACTTCCATGAGATTATGTTGTTTTAGGATTACCACATGTAATGTAATATGTATGTATGTATGTATGTATGTATGTATGTATGTATGTATGTATGTATGTATGTATGTATGTATGTATGTATGTATGTATGTATGTATGTATGTATGTATGTATGTATGTATGTATGTACGTATGTATGTATGTCTGTATTGAACCCTTGGGTGTCTAACATAAACGGATATCCTCGGCTTTGTAGTTGTAGATTCTTCAGGTTTTAGGCATTACGGGCTCTTCTGTCGCTTGTTGACATATATCGACGGGTTATGAGAGGAAATCTATATTACATGAAATAAAATCCAAGAAGTGGGCTATCGTTTAAGTGCGGCCAGTATCCAGTATTCGGGAGATAGTAGGTTCGAACCCCACTGTCGACAGCCCTGAAAATGGTTTTCCGTGGTTTCCCATTTTCACACCAGGCAAATGCTGGGGCTGTACCTTAATTAAGGCCACGGCCGCTTCCTTCCCACTCCTAGCCCTTTCCTGTCCCATCGTCGCCATAAGACCATTCTGTGTCGGTGCGACGTAAAGCAACTAGCAAAAAAAAAAAAAAAAGAAGTGGGCTAAGATACATTTATTAACTTGAAAATGAAAATAGTGAAGATTAGATTAAGAAGGATGTGAAGCATCAAAAAAAAAATGACAGCACAGACGACAGAAATAACATGAACTGTGAACTAAATCTACGACTTCCTTACAATAGATCTCTCTCTTCTTAATTAATTGAACGTGAATTGCCATTGCCAGAAAGGAAAAGAAAGATCTGAGGATTAGATTTCAAGTAACACCGTTGTTGATTCACTTGACTCAGTTTCCGTGATCAGACTCTGAGTTTTCTTTAACTAAGGTTATCCACCGATTATATACCGCGTAGGATACCAACAGCCAGTGAATGGACCCGTAATGAATCGAAGCAGCTTCTAGTTATACTTGAATCGATCATTACTCTTTCTTTCTTTCTTTCTTAATCTTTTTATCCTCCAGGGTCGGATTTTTTCCTCGGACTCCGCGAGGGATCCCACTCTGCCGCCTCAAGGGCAGTGTCCTGGAGCTTCAGCCTCTTGGTCGGGGGATACAACTGGGGAGGATGATCAGTACCTCGCCCATGTGGCCTCACCTGCTATGCTGAACAGGGGCGTTGTGGAGGGATGGGAAGTTTGGAAGCGATAGACAAGGAAGAGGGAAGGAAGCGACCGTGGCCTTTAGTTAGGTACCATCCCGGCATTTGCCTGGAGGAGAAGTGGGAAACCACGGAAAACCACTTCCAGGATGGCTGAGGTGGGAATCGAACCCACCTCTACTCAGTTGACCTCCCGAGGCTGAGTGGACCCTGTTCCAGCCCTCGTACCACTTTTCAAATTTCGTGGCAGAGCCGGGAATCGAACCCGGGCCTCCGGGGGTGACAGCTAATCACACTAACCACTACACCACAGAGGCGGACTCGTTCATTACTCAAGTAAAATAATTGATTTAATAAGTAAACTTCCTCATCTAGAAGACATGGTGCTCCAAAGTTCCATATCAATAATTACTGTTAAACTCAATAAAACAAAATTATCGCTCTATGTTTTGTCACAACCTGACATCATGAAAATATTGTACCCCTTAACATTATTTAAAATAAGCATTTAAATGGAATGTTCCACTGAACCACAAATTAATTAATGAAATCTACAATTAACATTGAAGTGAATTAACAACTAACTTTCAGGTTATGTTTAAATAATAATAATTGTTACGGAGTTTTCCGTGGTAGTTAGAGGTGAAAGAAGGTGCTGGGGTGAACAGGTCTCAACTTACGAAATTAAAGTTAATTTAAAATTTAACAAGGTTATATTTTCCTTTCAAGATCAAGAAATAACAAATATAACAGGTACTTAGTAGCCTAGCCAGAAATCGAGAATGTACAATTACAGTTGTTACAGAATTTGGGCTCCGAGACCCAGACACACAATTCTTGAGCAATTAGCCCAACTTTAGCCACATACCAGGTTTGACAAAGGGGCAGAAAACCCCAATATGCCCAGGAGCACTTGCTCCCTATTACTCAGAAAAGCCTCCTCGAGGCACACCGAAACCAAAATTAAGAAAGAGTAACCCGCTCCCAAAGTTCAAGCCCATCAAAGGCCACACCAAACTCCACATTCAAGCTGTCCTCCAAGTACAATAACACAGGGGTAAAAATACCCAACCTACTGAGGCCTATTCTATAAAGAAACAGGACAATTACATGGTCTCCAAAATACCAACTTGAGAGGAGGCGTACTTGCACTCCTAATACACTTTATTAAAACCTAATTTGGCCCTAGGCCGCTTATGCAAGGGCTAATCCCATTCTACGGAGGTGACACGATAGAAAACTTTATGACATTACGAGAAGAAGGGAAACAGTTATGAAAACGTAGTCACCTCAAAACAACATGAGTGGGAGCTCGAGAGGGTTAGGCACTCTCTATCCCAATTTGTAGTTTAAAGAAACAGAATTTATGCCAAGAGTCTATTACATTTTAGAGGAAAGTTACATGGTAAATGGTATCGAACCTGCCCCGAGAGTTAAACTGCTGAGCTAGCAAGAAAAGAAGTTATTAAAAGGCCATTACCTTATTGATGAACTGCTGCCCGACGAAAGAGGCGCTTCCCGCCCCCTGCTACATAATTTACACTATGATAGATGTTACTGAAGTGGCGCAGAGACCCGAAAATCAGCAGTTTATATACCCTCGCGGAACATTCGAGACCTTTCAGGAATGATAACACCCGCCCACAATCATTTTATTGGACGGCCAAAAGATTACATGTTAAAACTGGAGAAGAAAACCAGGATTGGTGGGAAATTAATTATAAAATTACTCATTGGTCGAATTCAAAACTGGCGGAAAGTGAAGGGTTATACAGCCAACCTAAACAATGACTGGAAGAAATTTAACAAAGAACAAACTTATGAACACAAAATTTCTCCAAAACACAGTTCTTTCACTTCGCACTAGGGTGCATAATTGTAGTCCTTCAGTAGTGCCATCTAGAAGAGAATGTTCACACTTCTTACTACAGGCAAAACAAAAATAAATCGAAAACGACACAGTTCAGAACACTTCAAAATTTACAAGTAGGAACATCATCTGAGAAACTTGAGAATTAACACTGTAGTTAAAGTTCAGGCTTCCTCCAGTAGAGGAGTTTCAACTGGCGCAATGTTTGAATTAGCGGAGCGGGAGGTGTACCGCCCGGTACAATAATAATAATAATAATAATAATAATAATAATAATAATAATAATAATGTTATTTGTTTTACGTCCCACTAACTACTTTTACGGTCTTCGGAGACACCGAGGTGCCGGAATTTAGTCCAACAGGAGTTCTTTTACGTGCCAGTAAATCTACCGACACGAGGATGTCGTATTTGTGCACCTTCAAATAGCACCGGACTGAGCCAGGATCGAACCCGCCAAGTTGGGATTAGAAGGCCAGCTCCTTAACCGTCTGAGCCACTCAGCCCGGCGGTTATGTTTAAAATACAATCTTGAATGGATATTCCATTAAGCACCTACTGTAAGTTTGATTTAGTCTAATCATTCCCATCACCCTTAATAGTAGTAAATTTATTCAACCCAACCGTTCATGGATGATGATGATGAAAAAATAAATTAATTATATGACCGCAACCGTCTATGGAAGGTATCATAAAATATGATATTGTCAATCTGAATTTGTGTTTTAATTCAAAACCAGGTGTTCGATCGTACTAGTGAAGTCTTTTAAAACCGCCGACGGTCGGAAATTTCAGTGCCGCTGGTAAAGTGTAACGTATGGACGTGAATGCTGTCTTAAGAGAAAAAATGTACGAATGGTGTATTATATTCAGCGTGAATAGATATAAAATATGTTGTGAAATAATTTATAAGTTGGGAAATCATATTATAATTTAAGTGATGATAAAGAAGATTCAGATGGTTAACTGTGAGCAAATAATTATGCATCGCAAAATGGTTGGCTAAAAACCATGCACAGCCGGCGTTCTGCGATATCCTGAGGACATCTATCATCCCCATCTGAAACAAGGTCTACCATGAATTTCGACTATGATTTGCTTTTTTTTTTTTTTTTTTCGCTAGTTGCTTTACGTTGCACCAACACATATAGGTCTTATGGCGACGATGGGACAGGAAAGGGCTAGGAGTGGGAAGGAAGGGTCCGTGGCCTTAATTAAGGTACAGCCCCAGCATTTGCCTGGTGTGAAAATGGGAAACCACGGAAAACCATTTTCAGCGTTGCCGACAGTGGGGTTCGAACCTACTATCTCCCGAATACTGGATACTGGCCGCACTTAAGCGACTGCAGCTATCGAGCTCGGTAATGATATGCTTTAAGGACTCAGTACTACATTCGATTTTATCCTATGAAGGCCCAGCTGACGCTATGTAATTAAACACTATTATGTAACTTCGGTGTTGATAGTAGTTTTTTTAAATAATTTGATGTTAGGATTCGTTTCATTTTCCAGGGTAGTATGTTATTAGCGTGATGAGTTGGATTTTGTTAATTTCAGTGTTGTTGATCACCATGCGCTCTCCAAGTGCGGCTTAGACTCACTTTATGAGATAGTGATGTTCATTAAAATAAGGGACCACGCGTGATTGTTGATTTAACTTTGCATTAAATTATTTTAGGGTTTATTAACACAACGACGTATATATTTTATTATGCCATTTATTTTCAGACCTTGCGATCAGCTGTTATTTAACATCCATGTGAATGGAGAGATTATTAGTTCAGTCTTCTTTAATAGTTTTATTTCAGTCTACCATAGTGATGCTGGTGATTATTACAATCAATCGATTATATTTTCCAAAATGATGGTAATGTTTACAAAACCCAGTAATAATTTCATTTTGTCCATAATTATAGTAAATTCCTTTACATTTATTAAATTTATTAAATTAATTTTACCGAGCTAGTTGGCCGTGCGGTTAGGGGCGCGCAACTGTGAGCTTGTATTCTGGAGATAATGGGCTCGAACCCCACTCTCGGCAGACCTGTAGATGGTTTTCCGTGGTTTCCCATTTTCACACCAGGTAAATGCCGGGTCTGTATATTAATGAAGGCCGCTTCCTTTCCACTCCTTGCCCTTACCTATTCCATCGTCGCCATAAGACCTATCTCTGTGTGTGCGGCGTAAAGCAACTTGTAAAAAACATCATGTTACATTTTATTTTCCATAATGGTGGTAATGCTTACTAAATTCAGTAATAATTTTATCTTTTCCATGATAGCAATGGTTATTAAATTCATTTACATTGATGTATCCACAAAGGCGCACACAAAATGCTGTCAGTTAGTACACTTATTTATTTCACCTTAACTTCACATAAACACACACATAGCCTAATGAACTGTTGTTACAAACAAAATACACACATCAACAAACCGTCATCTTTAACAAATGCCAACCACTAAGCTCATGTCACACGGAGATCACAACCTTAAGACAGTTGAAACAGTTGACCGCTGACAGTATGTCGGTTCAACACAACACGAGGTCACAAGTATACTCCTGTTAAATCATAACTCCAGCTAAGTAATAACTCGTCTCTACCATCAAGACTACCTCTTTATATATGTGCCTGGCCAGGCTTGTAGAAAAATACTTTTTCTCGTAAATTCTAGAGTGCTTAAGGCCCAGATATAATGTACAGAATATTCTACAGAGTTCTCGTCTACCTAGTACCATTCTGCATGTTACAGCGTTCTTCACAATTCTGTAGTGGACTACAAATCATATATACAGGTAATAAATAATTATATACAGGTTCCTACATTAACTGAACTCATATAAATGTCTATATACAGTGCATGTTTCATGACATAACCTCACAAACAATGCGGCCGTAAACTTATATTGATACTAATAAGAGGATGTACATCATAAGTCATAATAATCGTAAAATAATAATAATAATAATAATAATAATAATAATAATAATAATAATAATAATAATAATAATAATAATAATAATAATAATTCTCGCTCGATACTTGCATTATTTACCCATGGGTTAAGGAATATTGTTTTCAAATTATATCAGTACATTACACGTGCGCCAACATTTTATTTTTCATTATGATAGTAATGATTATTAAAGTCCCTTTTACGTTACTTGCTATTGGTAGTTTATATTGCATGAAATAAAATCCAAGAAGTGGGCTAAGACACATTTATTAACTTGAAAATGAAACTAGTGAAGATTAAGAAGGATGTGAAACATCAACAAACAACTGTTCACAGTTTACTATCTAAATCTTCTTGATTATCACTTGAATTATAACATGATTTCCCACCTTATAAATTGTTTCACAACATCTTTTATAACTATTCACACTGAATATAATACACCATTTGTATAATTTATCTCGTAAAACAGCATTCGCGCCTATACGTTTCATAGGTTCCCATACGTTGTTTCCAATATAATGTGCGATTTACGGCGTTGTGACGATAACGGCAGGCTCACTTGCCTACTGATATTCACAATCGAGTTTGGAAGTTTTAGTTATAATGGCAGGCCCCCTTGCCTACTGCCGGTCACAATCGATTTAGGGAGATTTCGTTACAATGGCAGGCCCCCTTCCCTACTTCCAGACACATTCCAGTTGAGGAGTTTTCATTATAATGGCAGGCACATTACCTGCTGCCAGTCAAAATTGAGTTGGTGAATTTCGATTATAATAGCAGGCCACTTTACCTAATGCCAGTCACAATTAAGGTGGGTAAATTTGTTTATAACGGCGGGCACACTTGCCTACTACCAGACACAATCGGATAGAGGAGTTTTGAATAAAATTGCATGCTACCTTGCCTTCTACCAGTCAAATCGAGAAGGGAATTAATCATTGCAACGGTAGGCCCTCCTTACTAATGCCAGACGCACAAGAGTTGGAGAAGATAAGCATTCCTATTGCTATTCAAAATCGATGTGCGGAGAATTGACGACGTCCTCCTACTGAAGTCACGATCGATTTGTAAAGATTATTGTTTATAATGGCAGACACCACCTTTATAGATCGCTAAAGATTGACTTCAGTGAATATACCGTATGTACATCGATATTTGAAACTATATGCACGTTTACTATACTGCAGAACTTCATTTACAGATTAAGTGTCGTGTAACGGTGCGTCTATCGACAAACGGATTGCACCGCAAGACGCCTCTTTTAGCGATCTACATGGTTAATTCTATGAAATTTTCTCGTATCTCATCCATTTATGGGTTAGAATGAATTAAACACGTCGAATAGGGCGAAATTTGGGTACAGTTTCCACACACAGCATTACTTTTCGGATGGCCTTCATTTAAACCGCAGTGGTACGTATAAGTTAGGAAATTTGTTTGGAAGGGTAATAGGAAGGTACATTCAGGGAAACGGGATGGCCTAGGGAGCGGTGATAATGGAACAGGGAACTGGAAATCAAGTAGGGATGACATAAAATTGTTAGTGTTGAACTGTAGAAGTATTGTAAAGAAAGGAATAGAATTAAGTAATTTAATAGATATATATTTACCAGATATTGTAATAGGAGTTGAATCATGGCTGAGAAATGATATAATGGATGCAGAAATTTTCTCACGGCACTGGCGTGTGTATCGTAGAGATAGGATAGGAAAGGTGGGAGGGGGAGTTTTCATTCTGGTGAAAGAAGAATTTGTAAGCTACGAAAATGTTAAAGATGAGACACATGAAATTCTAGGTGTAAGGCTCATTTCTAAAGATAATAGGCAACTTGATATATTTGGAGTGTACAGATCGGGAAAGGGTAGCACTGATGCGGATTCGGAATTATTTGATAGGATAGTCAGCTATGTGGGAAACGACATGGAAAGAAATGTGATTGTAGCGGGAGATCTGAATTTGCCAGATGTCAATTGGGAAGGAAATGCGAACGACAGGAAGCATGACCAACAAATGGCAAATAAGTTAATATGGGAAGGACAGCTGATTCAGAAAGTGATGGAACCAACCAGAGGGAAAAATATTTTGGATGTGGTGCTGATAAAACCAGATGAGCTCTATAGGGAAACTGAAGTAATAGATGGTATTAGTGATCATGAAGCTGTTTTTGTGGTAGTTTAAAAAAATGTGATAGAAAGGAAGGTCTTAAAAGTAGGACTATTAGGCAGTACCATATGGCTGATAAAGCAGGTATGAGGCAGTTTCTAAAAAGTAACTATGATCGGTGGAAAACGGTAAATAAAAATGTAAACAGACTCTGGGATGGGTTTAAAGAAATTGTTGAGGAATGCGAAAACAGGTTTGTACCTTTAAGGGTGGTAAGGAATGGTAAAGACCCACCTTATTATAATAGAGAAATAAAGAGACTAAGAAGGAGGTGCAGACTGGAAAGAAATAGAGTTAGAAATGGCTGTGGAAGTAAGGAGAAATTGAAGGAACTTACTAGAAAATTGAATCTAGCAAAGAAGGCAGCTAAGGATAACATGATGGCAAGCATAATTGGCAGTCATACAAATTTTAGTGGAAAATGGAAGGGTATGTATAGGTATTTTAAGGCAGAAACAGGTTCCAAGAAGGACATTCCAGGAATAATTAATGAACAAGGGGAGTGTATATGTGAGGATCTTCAAAAGGCAGAAGTATGCAGTCAGCAGTATGTAAAGATTGTTGGTTACAAGGATAATGTCGAGATAGAGGAAGAGACTAAGGCCAAAGAAGTAATAAAATTTACGTATGATAACAATGACATTTACAATAAGATACAAAAGTTGAAAACTAGAAAAGCGGCTGGAATTGATCAGATTTCTGGGGATATACTAAAGACAATGGGTTGGGATATAGTACCATATCTGAAGTACTTATTTGATTATTGTTTGGCCGAAGGAGCTATACCAGATGGTATAAAGGAAAGGGTGATAGACATAAAGCTGAAAATTACAGGCCAGTAAGTTTGACATGCATTGTATGTAAGCTTTGGGAAGGCATTCTTTCTGATTATATTAGACATGTTTGTGAAATTAATAACTGGTTCGATAGAAGGCAATTCGGTTTTAGGAAAGGTTATTCCACTGAAGCTCAACTTGTAGGATTCCAGCAAGATATAGCAGATATCTTGGATTCTGGAGGTCAAATGGACTGTATCGCGATTGACATGTCTAAAGCATTTGATAGGGTGGATCATGGGAGACTACTGGCAAAAATGAGTGCAATTGGACTAGACAAAAGAGTGACTGAATGGGTTGCTATATTTCTAGGAAATAGATCTCAGAGAGTTAGAGTAGGTGAAGCTTTGTCTGACCCTGTAATAGTTGAGAGGGGAGTTCTTCAGGGCAGTGTTATCGGACCTTTATGTTTTCTTATATATATAAATGATATGAGTTATGGAGTGGAATCGGAGGTAAGGCTTTTTGCGGATGATGTTATTCTCTATAGAGTGATAAATAAGTTACAAGATTGTGAGCAACTGCAACGTGACCTCGAAAATATTGTGAGATGGACAGCAGGCAATGGTATGTTGATAAACGGGGCTAAAAGTCAGGTTGTGAGTTTCACAAATAGGAAAAGTCCTCTCAGTTTTAATTACTGCGTTGATGGGGTGAAAGTTCCTTTTGGGGATCATTGTAAGTATCTAGGTGTTAATATAAGGAAAGATCTTCACTGGGGTAATCACATAAATAGGATTGTAAATAAAGGGTACCGATCTCTGCACATGGTTATGAGGGTGTTTAGGGGTTGTAGTAAGGATGTAAAGGAGAGTGCATATAAGTCTCTGGTAAGACCCCAACTAGAGTATGGTTCCAGTGTATGGGACCCTCACCAGGATTACCTGATTCAAGAACTGGAAAAAATCCAAAGAAAAGCAGCTCGATTTGTTCTGGGTGATTTCCGACAAAAGAGTAGCGTTACAAAAATGTTGCAATGATGGGTTGGGAAGAACTGAGAGAAAGAAGAAGAGCTGCTCGACTAAGTGGTATGTTCCGAGCTGTCAGCGGAGAGATGGCGTGGAATGACATTAGTAGACGAATAGGTTTGAATGGCGTCTATAAAAGTAGGAAAGATCACAATATGAAGATAAAGTTGGAATTCAAGAGGACAAACTGGGGCAAATATTCATTTATAGGAAGGGGAGTTAGGGATTGGAATAACTTACAAAGGGAGATGTTCAATAAATTTCCAATTTTTTTGAAATCATTTCGGAAAAGGCTAGGAAAGCAACAGATAGGGACTCTGCCACCTGGGCGACTGCCCTAAATGCAGATCAGTATTGATTGATTGATTGATTGATTGATTGATTGATTGATTGATTGATTGATTGATTGATTGATTGATTGATTTACTCATGTGACAAGTAGAAATATAGAACTTGGCGCACATATTGCCACAGGTCGGTCCAATATTCGCGCCAAACTTGATTATTCTATCCTTCATATAAGTGTGTCAAACTATGATATATATACTTGTAAAAAGTACAAAATTTACGTACAATCGAGAAATGCAGGCAAATATAACGTGTAAGGGATAGAGATACGACAAAAGGCCATAGGACCAAAGTTGAAGACATCTCAGCATTGAATCGAGATTGTGCCATCTGTTTTGTGATACGGCTTACCGTTTAGCAACCAAATACCTGCGGCCAGTATCCAGTATTCGGGGGATAGTGGGTTCGAACCCCACTGTCGGCAGCCCTGAAGATGGTTTTCCGTGGTTTCCCATTTTTTCACCAGGCAAATTAATTAAGGCCACGGCCGCTTCCTTCCCACTCCTAGGCCTTTCCTATCCCATCGTCGCCATAAGACCTATCAGTGTCGATGGGACGTAAAGCAACTAGCAAAAAAAAAAAAAAAACAAATACCTCGAACGAAGGTCTGCACCGTCATTAAAACTACCTCCATATTTCAATATTTTTCGAGGGTAAAAGGTGAAAAATTTAAACACATTGAAATTTTTCCGTCGGTTACAGCCCATAAGCTATAATTTTGCCAAATTTTATTTTTCTATCTCGCCTGGCAGATTGTGCCGCCGTCTTGATTTGGGTGAGGGGGTAAATATGAGAACTTTCATGAAACTTTTAAGCTTTGGATATAAATATATCAGACTGCGTTCTTATGCGGAGCCAGAAATTTGAGACCCCCAGCGTGCCCTCTCAAGGAATTTTGAGAATTTCGATTTTTCTAGGTATCCTGATGTCATAGGCGTCTCTGGTACCGAATTTCACGTTTCTAATATGCCTGGAAGTGCTTCATTAATCAAGTCTGTTTTCATTTTTATACCTTTGGGAGATCGCGCCAAACAGACTTGCATTTATTAAATAGATGATTAAAGAACCGTGTGCTGTAGATCAGCTTCTTACATTGTACACTTGTTATCAATAACTGGACTACATGTTGTTATGGATTCCTTGTTGGAATGATCGAAATGTGGCGACCACTGAGGTTTACGAGCTTGGTTCTTTTTCTCTTATCGCTGATGACACTTCAAGGCGAACCTGTACCAGTGTATTTCCCCATCTGAGGGCCTTAAATCTTGTGAAAGTAGAAATAATTGAAGCTTAGCTGAGTTCAACACTATTTGCAGCTCCATTATTTGAAATTTTACAGTTGTTCTGTGGATATTACTCCTCCTCACGTCGTTTTTCTCGTTACTGAGGATGACGGTTCCTTTTTGGAATCACATACTCCCATATGATGTTATGTTATTTGTTTCAGCCTGTGAGACGTGGAGAATGTCGCGGATTTTGGAGCTTATGATAGCGTGGATCTGATCGGACCGTCGCAATGGACTATGGCCTTTTAACCGTTTTCCATTGACCTTGCAAGTGACAATAATCTTTCCTATCTTGTCACTGTGGTGATATGGCAGAAGTTCGCTGTGGATAGTCTTGTCCGTTATTTGAGCTAACGCAAGATGGATTCGTTGATCCTAAATTTCTATCTGTGGAATCTGCAGCATATTCATCTTAACATCGCATGTCAAAGGCGACGATATGTGCGCGGTCGATCATCTTAACTGTCCTAGCGGCAGCATCATGTATGAATATGAAGAATACCAAGGTGTGAATCCAGCGAAGAAGTCAGCTAAGGATAACATGATGGCAAGCATAATTGGTAGTAATGAAAAATTTAGTGAAGAATAGAACGGTATACCGGTATATACGAAGTAGGTAATTTAAGACAGAAACAGGTTCCAAAAAAGACATTCCAGGAATCATTAATGAACAAGGGGATTGTGAATGCGAGGATCCAAAGAAGGCAGAAGTACTCAGACAGCAATATGTAAAGATTGCTGGTTACAAAGACAATGTCCAGATAGACCAAGTGAATAATACTAACGAAGCTTTGAAATTTACCTACGATGACAAAGACATTGACAATAAGGTACAAAAGTTGAGAACTAGAAAAGCAGCTGAAATTGATAAGATTTCCGGGGATATACTAAAGACAAGCGGTTGGGATATAATACCATATGTGAAGTACTTATTTGATTACTGTTTGCAAGAAGGAACTATAGAGTAGCTATAGTAGCCCCTGTGTATAAAGAAAAGGGTGGCAGACCTAAAGACGAAAATTACAGGCCAGTCTCTTTGACATGTGATGCATGTAAGCTTTGGGAAAACATTATTTCTCAGTATATTAGACATGCTTCAGAAACTGGTTCGATAGATGGCAGTTCGGGTTTAAGAAGGGTTATTCCACTGAAGCTCAATTTGTAGGATTCCAACAAGAAATAGCAGATATCCTAGATTCAGGAGGTCAATTGGACTGTATCGTGATTGACCTATTTAGGGAATTTGATAGGGTAGATCACGGGAGACTACTGACAAAAGTGAGTGCAATAGGACTAGACAAACGAGTGACTGAATTAATATTTATATAAAATATAACTCAGAGTATTAGAGTAGGCGAATCAGATCCATTCATTAAGAGGGGAAATCTTCAAGGTAGTGTTAATGGACCTTTATATTTTCTTATATATATATATATATAAATGAGTAACGAACTGGAATCAGAGACAAGGCTTTTTGCGGATGATGTTATTCTATATAGAGTACCGGTAATACATAAGTTACAAGATTGTGAGAAACTGCAAAATGATCTCTATAATTTTGTGAGATGGACAGAGTTAAAAGTCAGGTTGTGAGTTTCACTAATAGGAAAAGTCCTCTCAGTTATAACTACTGCGTTGACGAAGTGAAAGTTCCTGATGGGATCACTGTTAAGTACCTACGGGTTAATATAACGAAATATCTTCATTGGGGTAATTATATAAAGGGGATTGTAAATAAGGGGTTGAGATCTCTGAACATGGTTGCAGAGGAGTTGCTGTAAGGATCTAAAGGAGAGGGCATGTAAGTCATTGGTAAGATCCCAACTATTAAAATAAAGTATGGTTTCAGTTTATGGGACCCTTACCAGGATTAATTGATTTGAGACTGGAACAATCCATAAATAACGTAGTTCGATTTGTTCTGGGTGATTTCCGATGAAACAGCAGCGTTATGAAGATGTTGCTGGGAAGACTAGGGGGAAGGAGACAAGCTGCTTGATTAAGTGGTATGTACCAAACTGTCTGTGGAGAGTTGGCGTGCAATGACATTAGTAGACGAATAAATTAGAGTGATGATTTTAAAAGTAGGAAAGATCACGATATGAAGATAAAGCTGGAATTCAAGAGGACATATAGGGCCAAATAGTAGGAAGAACAGTATTAGTTAATAATTAGAGGTACTAAGATAGAATTAGGAATGAGGGGAAAGGGGAAAGGGGATTCAGGATATAACCGTTAAAAAGGGGTGGGAAGGGCCCACCCGAAAGATGTAAGTGCCAACTTAGTAGAGTTAGACTAAGCGTGGCACCTTGCATGGAGACTGGTATCCCGCTCGTGCGGGGGGCCGCCAAGTATGTTGTAAGAGTATAGGGAAGTAGGGTTGGCCCTTACATGAGGACTGGTCATCCGCCAATGTGGGGGTCCACCCAGTAGTTTTAGTTGGTAGAAAAGAGAGCGGCTTCAGCTTTACGGGGCAGGCCGCAATGGGATGGTGATAGGGACACACGGTCATCTGGTAAGTTTTAGGGGTCCTATTCGGGCCTAGTGGATAGGGCCGGTCGTGTCATCATCGGGAGGGCGGCTTCTTCTCACCAGGGGTGATGACACGGCCGGGCAGTAGGGACAGATGCTTAATTTTGGCTCTTGTTTTACTTTAGATTAGATTTTAGGGTTATAGGGTTGGCCCTTTCATGTGGTATGGTCATCCGCCCATGTAAGAGACCGTCAGTAGATTTAGTCGGTATAGTTACGCTTATACTGTTTTTCCTTTTGTTTATTTTAATGGTTCCTTTGTTATTAGTAGGGGAAACTTAGTAGAATTAGTCTAGGGTGGTGCCTTACATGGAGACTGGTATACCGCTCGTGTGAGGGACCACCAAGTTAGTTTACAGGATTGCAGGGTTGACCCTTACATGTGAACTGGTCATCCGCCCATGTAGGGGACAGCTCAGTAGACTAGTTGGTGTGCTTATAGAACTGTTTATAATTGTTTAGTTTAGTTTATTTTATTTTATGGTTCTTCCTGTTTCTTGTATTCTAGCACTGTGAACATGTATCGGGGCGAACAGCCTGTAATGTTCAATGTTCAATAAATAAATAATAATATAGGGCCAAATGTTCGTTTTTAGGAAGGGGTGTTAGGAATTGGAATAATTTACCAAGGGAGATGTTCAATAAATTTCCAATTTCTTTGCAATTATTTAAGAAAATACTAGGTAAACAACAGATAGGGAATCTGATATCTTGGTGACTGCCCTAAATGCAGATCAGTGGTGATTGATTGATTGATTGATTGATTGATTGATTGATTGATTGATTGATTGATTGATTGATTAACGAGCTTGATGTTACTTCTCCGTGGTATTTTTCAATCCACCCAAATTATTTGTAAATAAAACATGGCATTCCTTGTAATCTCATCCTTTCTTCGGATTTGAACCAGGTAGATGATTTGTCAACAATTGTATAAAACTTGGTGCTCTTGTGAGATTTAACTTTTTTTTACGGTCCAGCACCATAACTTTGTTTTCGGAGTAGTTTATGTGGAGTCCTAGTTTCCTTTGCAGAAAGTTTCTACATTTAAAATGTATACAATCGTACAGTAAGTTATATTTTGCTGGCTCGCGTGGTGTCTTTCTTAAGACATTATATGTATGTCATTTACAAAATATTTGCAGTTTTACTGAAAGCAAACTTTGGTAATGATATATGTTCCAAGTGTAATATATTTTAATATTCTTTCCTGTTCAAAATTTCTCGTCGTTTTCTCTTCCGACCATAGCGTTTCTAGGTTTATGACCCCCTGTAGGGACACCAAGACCTTGACGTCAGTGTGGGGGCTTGTGTGCTTTTTGATGCCGAGGGCTGTGCCAGCACAGGGTTACCCATGCTGGATTGACCTCGGTGTAGGGCCAGACTAACAAGGTGTCCCTCGAGTTGCCTGAGAGGCGCCTGTGCTCTTTATTCTTCATTACTATTTCTACCCTTCTATTCTAATCTTAAATTTTATTTCTCCTTCTATATAGCCAACCTCTCTGACTCGGGTAGTAAAGTTCTACGGAGGTTTAACCCTCCCCCAATCATACGTTTTGGGTCGAGGCGAGGT
This sequence comes from Anabrus simplex, assembly GCF_040414725.1. Taxonomy (NCBI): domain Eukaryota; kingdom Metazoa; phylum Arthropoda; class Insecta; order Orthoptera; family Tettigoniidae; genus Anabrus; species Anabrus simplex. Next base: position 861,319,488 of record NC_090265.1, on the reverse strand, counting down.
GATGTATGGCTACTGAAGCGACACCCCTCCAGATACCAGGTGCCCTCTGGAGTACATAGCCTTGCCTTCGGTACATCAGGGCTCTGCCGAAGGTCGACCTTTTATATCCCGTATACTAGGGGGAACTATGCATGGTTTTCGAGTTTGGTCTTAAGTCTTCGAAGGCCGCAGGTCTTAAACTTCGTCTTTAAATTGCACCGCAAAGAAACGTAAACGTTTCAACCAAGCCGATGATTTGTTCAATAGGGAAGCGTCTGAGGAAAATCTGCTTCGATTCCTGGTTACCTCCAGAGTCGATGGACAGAGCTTCATTCCAGAAAATCCGTTTCTAATTAGTAATGCTGTGGAGGATATTGTTGGTGGAGAGGTTGATGACATGAGAAAGCTGCGACACGGCTCCGTACTTATCAATACCAATATCACTACGGTTGTACGGTTACTGGAAGCTACAAAGTTCGGACCAGTACCTGTAAAGGTGGAAAAGCACAAGTCCCTGAACTCCTGTAAAGGAGTCATCTTTCACAGGGACTTAGTAAAAGCTTCTGATGATGATGATCTCATTCGAAGTCTTGCAGGTCCGGGAGGGGCTCAAGAGGCGTGTCGGAGCCAATCTTCACGACACAGGTGCTTTTATACTCACCTTTAACAAACACACACTGCCCGAACGAATTAAGGTTTCAATGCATACGCTGACAGTTTGACCTTATATTCCAGCACCTATGCGTCGTTAAAACAGCCAACGGTTAGGTCACATATCACCGCGCTGCCAAAGCTCAGCAACTTGTGGGGGATGTGCAAAAGGAGCACATGACGATGTAGAATGCACACCACCACCCGTATGTGTAAAATGCACAGGTGAGTATTCCCCTTGATCCAAAAATCGTCCCACAGTCAAGGAAGAAAAGAAGATGCAGGAGATAAATGATCTAATCCGGATGCCCGGAAGAAATTTAAATAAAATTGCCCCTCCGGAATTCTCCATCTCCTTTGCTGAGAAGGCAGCGAAAGTACCGATAACACCAACAAGTTTTGTTGCAATAGCTCCCGAGAAACCATCAACTAGCAAACAGACAGTTCCTCACAGCACGAATTACCAAGAAAAGAATGAGCAAATCACGACGAAAGCATCGATAAGCAAGTTATTGCCTAAAACGTCTGGAAAGGGCACTTCCCAAGCACCTTGGGCTGGAAGTCCTCTCCTACAAGTGCGGGGAGGAATGACTTCCCCATATACGGCTGGAAAACCTACATCCAGTCTTCCTACCAAAGCGCAGGTCAAGAAGGATGAGAAAGGGAAGCCCCAGCGTTCGATGAGAAATTGGAGAAAACGTATTCTCCAACCCCATCGGAGATCACAGCATCCCCGGAGAACAGCGGAAAACCATCTTCCGGTTCTCCTGTAAAGAATAAGGAAACGGCGGGAAAGAACGAGAGGCCCTGACCGCCTCATGTTCCATCCCTTTCTGGAGAACTCAGTTTTCCAAGGAAGAAGGCGCACTGTTCAAAGTCAGAGAGCTCACCATCTACGGAGGGCTTAGTTTCCGTCACCCTCTGTTGAGGACACAATGGAGACTGAAGCCATTATTATTTTAGATGGTGATGATAAAGAAACGGACACCAACAAAGACGGCGGAAATTGGCAGGTAGCTGACCGAAGGAAGGGCAAGCAATTGTCCTAATTGCGTAACTCTACAATCTAGACAATGGCACTATTACAGTGGAGCTGCATTAGTTATCAGTTATTACTGCCGCCTAGCTGAGATACGTCAATTGATAACCGTTTATGTGGCCTCCATAGTCTGTCTGCAAGAATCTCGTTTGAGACCTGGACACGACACGACTATGAGGGGATTTCGTCTTTGTTCTGAAGACAGAGTGGCTGCGGATGGCGCGGAGACTGGGGGCGTTTGTACCATAGTTCGCTCCGATATCTTCAGCGAAGATGTACCTCTCCGTACTCAGATGCAGTTGCAGTTAGCACTCCGTTGCCATAAATAACTTTTTTTTTTGCTAGGGGCTTTACGTCGCACCGACACAGATAGGTCTTATGGCGACGATGGGATAGGAAAGGCCTAGGAGTTGGAAGGAAGCGGCCGTGGCCTTAAGTAAGGTACAGCCCCAGCATTTGCCTGGTGTGAAAATGGGAAACTACGGAAAACCATCTTCAGGGCTGCCGATAGTGGGATTCGAACCTACTATCTCCCGGATGCAAGCTCACAGCCGCGCGCCTCTACGCGCACGGCCAACTCGCCCGGTGCCATAAATAACAACGGTGTGCAACGTGTATATTCCACCGGAATATGATACTGAAATGCGTGCACTACAAGATTTGATCGCTCAGTTACCTACTCCTTTCCTCATGCTGGGAGACGTCAACGCCCGTAACACACTCTAGGATTCTCCGTCTTCCTGTGCTAGTGGGAGAATGCTCGAGCGATTGATAAACCTATTCGACCTTTGCGCTCTTAATACAGGGGAACCGACACATTTCAGCAGCGCACATGGCACATTCTCACACCTGGATGTCACTTTATGCAGCCGTGCGCAGTTCCCCTGCTACGGTGGCAAGCATACGACGACCTCTGTGTTAGTGACCACTTCGCAATAATTCTATCTCTCTTGAATAAATAATAAATAATTATGTTATTTGCTTTACGTCCCACTAACTATTTTGACGGTCTTCGGAGACGCTGACGTGCCGGAATTTAGTCCCGCAGAAGTTCTTTTACGTGCCAGTAAATCTACTGACTCGAGGCTGTCGTATTTGAGCACTGATCGAACAGTCCGAAATACCCAAGCGCTGGTTACTTCAGCGGACAAATTGGCCAGAATTTTAGAAATGCGCAGTGATGGCGATGATATGCTGGAGTTTGTTGATGACCAAGTTTCTTCCATTGCTACTGGAATTGACTGCTACAGAGGAAACAATTCCTGCCTCGTCCGGTATTCCTCGCCGAAAACAGGTCCCATGGTGGACGGACGAAATTGCAGCAGCCATACGTAATCGCCGAAGGGCTTTTAAGCATTATCGTCGGAATCATACGATGGCCAGTCATATCACATTTAAGCGTCTGCTTGCGAATGCCCGTTTTTTGATTCGAGAAAGTAAGAAAGCTACGTGGGAAAAGTATGTGTCTTCCATGACGGCTCATACTCCCTCATCACAAGTGTGGACAAAACTCCGCCGTATTATCGGAGTACAGAATGTATCCTCAGTCCCCGGAATCTCCATTAATGGAGATATAGTATTGATTCCTTCAGTCATTGCAGACCACATCGCGTCACATTTCGCAGATACGTCCAGCTCCGGGAGATACGACTCTGCATTTCTTCCAATTAAGCGCGAAGAGGAGGCACATCATTTCCCTTTCGTCTCTAGTACTTCGCATCCCTACAACGTGCCTTTCACGGAGTGCACTCGCGCTATGCAGAGACACGGCTCCAGGACCGGACAAAATCCACAATAAAATGCTAAAGCATTTGGGTGACAGATGTCTCAAGGATATCCTCACCGTATTCAACAGAATATGGAGTGAGGGTGTGTTTCCATCTCGATGGCGTGAGGGATTTGTGATACTAATTCCTAAGCCAGGTAAAGATCCAAAATTTCTGGATAGTTATAGGCCAATATGCCTTACAAATGGGCTTTGTAAGCTATTTGAAAGGATGGTTAACCGGCATCTTGTGTGGGCCATGGAAAAGTAAGGTCTCTTGTCCAACTACCAGTGTGGTTTTCGCTCTCGTCGGTCTGCCACTGATCATCTGGTCAGACTGGAGAGCGCCATTCAAGAGGCCTTTCTCTGGAAGGAACACTTAACCGCCGTGCTTTTTGACCTGAAAAAGGCTTACGATACTACCTGGCGATATGGGACTCTCTCCACACTACACCAGTGGGGATTTCGGTGAAATTGGCCAACGTTTGTTGAGAACTTCATGTCCCTCTGGCTCTTTCGAGTCCGAAGAGGGTATGTTTTTTCTCAATATAACGTTCAGGAAAATGGAGTACCTCAGGGATCGGTACTGAGTGTCACGCTGTTTACAATCGCCATCGACGGTATAGTTGCCTATGCTAGGCCGTTCGTCATTCCATCGCTGTATGTAGACGATTTAGCTCTACATTACAGCACCGGAAGGGTAGCGTTTGCTGAGAGGTAGGTACAACAAGCTATTTACCGAGTCGACAGATGGGTCCTGCAACATCGTTTTCGGATTTCAGTGTCTTACCAGTGGTAGAGACTTGCAGATTCCTGGGACTCCATTTTGATAAGAGACTGACGTAGCAGCCCCACATCCGTCAGTTGAAGGTTGCCGGCATGAGAGACTTAACATGCTTAAGTTTCTCAACGGTACTTCGTTGTTGAAAAGGGGGGGGGGGATGATCGTGCGGTGCTGCTACGTTTTCACACGGCAACGGTCCTCTCCCGAATTGACTGTGGAAGTGAGACTTATGGCTCAGCATCAAAATCTACGCTGAGCCTTTTAGACAGTAGTCACCATAGTGGAGTTAGGCTGGCAACGGGAGCTATCCGTACGAGCCCCATTCCCAGCCTACTCGCTGAAGCGGAAGTTCAATTTTTACGGATAAGGAGGCAGTAGTTGCTTCTCACGTACGGTGTCAAAATTCGTGAAATACCGCTACATCCAAGTTATCAAATGCATCTTTAGAGCCCAATACCAGCAGAGGTACCAAGACCGGCCGAATGTCACATGGCCGGTCGGGTTTCGAATTGATAGCTTGTGTCATGACTTAAATATAGATATCGGTGGTTGTCTTGAACAGACTTTTAGCGAGGTACCTCCGCGGTTAGTTCCGCGACCGGAAATACGTCTAGATCTACTCCGTGGACCCAAGGTGAAGACGGATTCCTCCGTTTATCGGAGGTATTTCCAGGACTTCGTTTACCAATATCCGGCCGCGAGACATATCTTCACGAATGGTTCTAAAATCGGAGATAATGTTGGTTGCTCTTTCGTCACCGATGATATGAGCACGACGATCTCGCTTCCTAGTGTATGTAGCGTGTATACTGCGGAGCTTTACGCCATCTTAGAAGCTCTGCAGTTTGCACTGGGTGGCGAAAGAAGCCACATTCTTATGTGTACCGATTCGTTAAGCTCTCTGCAGTCTATTGAAACCTGTTTCTCGCAACACCTACTGGTGCAGCAGATTCATGACCTTCTAGCCAGGTTAAGTGATGCTGGCACCAGAATCTCTTTCGCGTGACTACCAAGCCACGTTGAGATTGCGAGAAACGAACTTACGGATGAAGCTGAAAATGAAGCGGTACTTTTACCTCCAAAACCTATTAATGTGCCTGCTAAATATATTTGTTCTCAGCTACGTCGAACCATCTTGGCGTCCAGGGAATCGGTGTGGGCAGCTAACCGAACTCCCAACAAGCTGAGAGCAATTAAGAAGACAACCATCGTGTGGCGGTACTCTTTCCGGCCTTCGCGGAGAGAGGCCATAGTACTGTGTAGGTTGGGGATAGGTCATTTACGTTCCACGCACTCTTATCTCCTAAAGAGAGAAGACCCCGCAGTGTCTTCTTGTGGTGCCGACTTCATCGTAGCCCACATCCTCACAGAGTGTGCCGAACTCTCTGGCCTAAGACGGAGCCTTGGCCTGCAGGAAACACTCGAACGCATGCTAGCCGATGACACAACTACTGCTGATCTCGTCATCAGCTTTATGTGCGACAGTGGATTAATCAAAGGTAGTTAAATTGCAAGTGTACTGCTACTCAGGGAACGCACGTTCCCTTTTGATTCGTTAGTAATTTTTCCGCCTAATTCAAGCATTTTTTGTTTTATTTTTTACTGCGTTTCCAAATTCCTTCGATGAATAAATAATTTTATTTTATTTTCAATTTCTTTTCCACTAATTTGTTCAGAGATGATGATTACCTAGTTGTACTTCCTCTTAAAACAAAAATCACCACCACCACCACCACCACCTAGGTTTACGAGGGGCACTTAGTTTCATAAATTCCTGTCATCCTTCACGACAAGGCTAAGCGATGATGGATCTCCTGCGTGACTGGCGATTTGAGGTCCTGGAACATCCATTGTTTGCACACGATATGTGATTTGATGATATTTTCAAAACAAATGCACCCATGAGAAGACATCATCTGTGCCGTAGGGCGGTCAGGGTAGTGTACGAGGTCTACCACAACATTCAAACATATACATTTCAACAAAGACACTGTCGAGCTCCTTGGCTGAATATTCAGCGTAGTAGTTTTGGTTTCATAGAGCCCTGAGTTTGAATCCAGACTGGGCTGGGATTTTAGCCTCATCTGGTTAATTCCATGCTTGGGGTGGATGTTTGTATTCGTCTTAATAACACGCCCTCATTTACACACAACACATCGCACTTTCAACCGGCACAAAAACACGCAACAGAGAAAACATTCCTCCACATACCTTTGGTGTCGGGAAGGACATCCCGTCGAAGTTTTGCTAGTTGCTTTACGTCGCACCGACACAGATAGGTCTCATGGCGACGATGGGACAGGGAAGGGCTAGGAGTGGGAAGGAAGCGGCCGTGGCCTTAATTAAGGTACAGCCCTAGCATTTGCCTGGTGTGACAATGGGAAACCACGGAAAACCATTTTCAGGGCTGCCGACAGTGGGGTTCGAACCTACTATCTCCCGAATACCCGTCGAAGTAAGGGCCAGTAATAATATAATTATTATTATATACTTGTGAATATTTGAAATAAGCCCACTAGGACTACACAGAGTACTTAGAGGCGTGCGTTTGCCTTCCATTGTGCCTATTGAGCTTGCATCCGGGAGATAGTGGGTTCGAATCCCACTGTCGGCAGCTCTGAAGATGGCTTTCCGTGGTTTCTCATTTCACACCAAGAAAATGCTGGGGCTGTACCTTAATTAAGGAGGGGGACCTAGCTTAACACAGGGAAAATAGGCCAATATTCATTCGATTGTTATATATGCTACAAACGTAGTTGACAAATGCTGCACATAACCCAGTATCGGCATGCTTCAGAGCAATCAGAAGCAACCTCAATAATGTCAAAATTCTAATTACAACATTTCAAAATAAAATGTTCAAAATTTCCCGCCTTTTTAACGGTTTCCTTCATAACTCCCTTACTGTTTCACGGATTATTATGAATTTTTCAGAGTTTCCTCCCATAGTGTTGTACTACAATCTATACCTCATTCAGATCAATGGGATTGAAATTCGATTTTATATAACATATTTATTTACAAAAATATTAATATTTTCTGGTGCTCGGAATAAAAACCCAATAAAATTCCGAATTACAGTCTATGTTAATGATTGAGGTTCATTTTGTAGCTGGAGGTTTGATACACACTTTAAAAAAGGAAAAGCACGAAAATTCTTATAAATTTGGAATTTATAAGGGAAAAAGGAATATATTGTTAAAAAGGCGGGAAATTTTGAACATTTTATTTTAAAATATTAAAATTATTAAAATTCTGACATTATTGAAGTTGCTTCCGGTTGCCAGGAAGCATGCCAACACTGTGGTATGTGGAGGAATTGTCAACAACAATTGTAGCATATTTAACAATCGATTCATTATTAACCTTCTTTTTTCCTTTGTTAAGCTGGGTCTCCCCCCTTAAGGCCATGTCCACTTCCTTCCAACTCCTAGGCCTTTTCTATCTCATCGTCACCGTAAGACCTTCTCTGTGTCGGTGCGACGTAAAGCCACTAGCTTTGTGTCTATATTTCTTTTATTATTTGCCTGTAGGCTTCCTTTCTGTCTTTAGACCAAGTTGTTCCGGCCTTGTTCTCTGGTCTTCCCTCTTCGTCAACGTGCGATTTGTGAATTTTGTATCTGAAGATTACCCGGTTCTGGACATCTGCTGGTGTACTTCCTGCCTATTTCAGATCAGTTTTGATTTCGCCAATCCATTGTCTCTGTTTTGGCTTTACTACTGTTTTCATAGAATTTGCAAGTTTTGTAAGTCTGCATAGGTGCATTCTTTAAATATGTCCACAAAATCTTAACCTGCACTTTCTAATGTCACTGTGAATATTTGTGTATTGCTTGATTTCCTGTCTGCCTCTAAGTTGCTATTGTCCGTCCGCTAGTTTTCGGCCCAAAATTTTTAAAAATGAATTTGTATTCCTTTTTCTCAATATTTTCATTGTCTGCTTTCCTTCTCAAAATTAGAATTTCTGACCCATAAAGACATTCTGGTTTAATGACTGTATCGTAATGTCTTAGTTTTGTGTGCTTGGAGATAGCCTATACATATTTCGGATTAATCAATATGCAGTTGTCGTCTTTTGGCGTCTAATTCCATTGGGTTTTGTTTCAAGTACATTTTCCCGAATTGTTTCCCCAAGATATTTAAACTGTGTTACTCGTTTAATTTATCCATATACTATATCCACGAGTTTTGGTGCTTGTTAGTTGCAGGTCATGTATTCTACCTTTTGAAAAGATATCTGGAGGCCGACTTTTTACGTAGTTTTTTTTTAGGAGTTCAATCTGATTTTGGACCGTTGAAATGCTTCGGGTTAAGATTGTTAGGACGTCTGCAAATGCTAAGCAATCTATTCCATCTTTGCCTCTGCCTAAAGTCATTGGTTGTTGAATTTTGTGGACTAGTTTCTGTTTGCGCCAATTCTTTATCACTTTCATTATTATTATTATTTCACTAGTAGCTTTACGTTGCACCGACACAGATGGATCCTATGGTGACGATGGGATAGGAAAGGCCTAGGAGTGAGACGGAAGCGACCGTGGCCTTATTTAAGGTACAGCCTGGTGTGAAAATGGGAAACCACCCAAAACCATCTTCAGGGCTGCTGACAGTGGGATTCGAACCCACAATCTCCCGGATGCAAGCTTACCTTTCTTTTTATTATTTTTCTTCTTCTCTTCTTCTTGGTGACCTGTTCACAATTTCTTGGAGTCGGCACTTGATGTAAATTTAGCTCAGTCTTACGGCCGAATGCCTTTCCTACAGCGACCCTATGTGGAGAGATGTATTCAGTATCGCGTGTTTCCATGGTGGTTGGTAGTGTGATGAAGTGAAGAGTTTTGAGACGTCGAGTTGCCGGAATTTAGTCCCGCAGGAGTTCTTTATCATGCCAGTAAATCTACCGACACGGGTCCAACGTATTAGAGCACCTTCAAGTACCACCGGACTGAGCCAGGATCGAACCTGTCTAGTTGGGGTCAGAAGGCAAGCGCCTCAACCGTCTGAGCCACTCAGCCCGGCACATTCTTAGAGCCAGAATACTTAATCATACGCAACTAAAATCCCCGTCCTTTTCGGGGATCGAAATGTTGGCCCTCTGGAGCTGTAGGCTACTATGCTGACCCTTCAGCCAAGGAGCCTTACAGTTACATGAAATTATTTCGAATAAGAGTTGTTGGAATAAGCTGGAACAGTAATCAATCCGTTGAGAACATGAGGAGAAATTTCGACTGAAATGGAGATGTACAGCTAGAGCTGAGCTCAGACCAAGTAACTCTTCCCGTCCAGTCGCCCACGCTGGGTGACGAGGAAAGAGCATCTGAGGAGAACCAATCTCAAGCTCCACGTGGCTGTGCACCCCTAGGCGAGGTTACCTACAGCCATGAAATGACATTCGCCGAGTTGTAAGGTTAATAGAACTATAACAGCATTGCCAACAATCGAATTATCTTTCAATCAGCGGTTTTAAATATTTTACCTCACCACTAAACGAATTGCAAGCAAAGTAGGTACCGGTATAATATCAGCCACAGCTCTATAAGGGGTGAGGAGAAGTGCGAAAAAGGCTCGCGCATGCGCGGTGCGCCTGCTCCAATGAGCACTCGGTCGCGGACGAAACGATGATGTTATTATAATAATTGACTATAGGATTAACAACTATAGCATTTATCTCTACTCACACTAGTACTTACGAATCATTCAGGTAAATCTCATTATTCTTGCGTAGCTGAAAATGAATACTACAAGGTGGGCAAAATAAAACTGACCCGGAAAATATTTATAAGACTGACGCGGAATTGACTCTTGTTAATGAACAGGAGAACTGCCCATCACAGGAAATGCTGGAAACCGTGATTTCGATGCACTGATCAGTTGCTGTCACGTATCTATGCCTTCGCAACTCCCGCATGCTCTGTCCCGAATACGTCGCTGTGTTATTACTAGGGCCGGTATTCTTATGTAATTTCATATTCCATTCCTTTACTTGTAGACAACTGAAAGTTAAAAATGTCGATGAATTCTGATTCTGATATGGTCATAAGTTACTTGGGTTTCATTTTACATGTTCTTATTAATCTACGAGGGCAAGTCAATAAGTATCTGCAATCAATTTGTATAATTTATTACAAAAAGAGTACACAGTTTTTATTGATAGGCCTACTATTTTTCAACACAGTCACCCTGCTTTTAAATGCACATAGCCCACCGTTTTGCAAGCTTTCTAATATCCTCTAAAAAAGAGTTTTCTTTGCGCACAAGCCACGTATGCACCGCTTCCTTCACCTGTTGATCGGAGCTGAATCGACGGCCTGTTAGAGCATTTATAAGTGCATTAAGAAGATGGTATAATCTGACGGAGCGAGATCAGGACTATACGCAGGATGCAACAAAACAACTCCCTCCGACAATCGACCTCTGCGTTTGTTGCAAATTGTAGGTTTCAGCTTGTTTACCAGTATATCACTGTAACGTTCACGGTTTACTGTTTTCCCTTTTCCTTGAGAGTTCCAAAACACTGCGAGTGTAACTCCGCTCATGGTATAACCTCAGACCACAAAAAAAGGATTACTGAACGCTGTTCTTCCTTGGAGTAAACGGAGAGTGGTGCGGCTATCTCTACGTTCTAACAGCGCAAGCTGTACAGATCTGGCAACACTGAAATCTACCACAGACGTAGACAATGGCTGGTGGGAACTGTAAAAGTTGCGCCGAGTAAAAGATGCGCCGAGTAAAATTTGCGCTGTGGAGTGATTTGACAGCTGTCTTAAGCAACTGCTACCTGCGCTGGACCGTCCAACGAATAGTGTGAATATCTGTAGTACTGAGATTTTGAAATTAATATATAAAAATTCTTATTCACTCTATTAATGTTGGTTTCTTGCACATTTAGAAGACCTGCATCGTATTTATATCAGTGGGTAAAATGTGTATAACTACGTAGTTTGACTTTATTTACAAACCAAGTGTGTAAACATGGAATCAGCCTTTCAGTCTTATGAAGAATATCCACAGCCTGTTTGTAGCTAACTGACAGGGTCAGGAATAGAATGAATGAAGGATGAAATACCGCTAAAGGAAGAAAATACTGCTGAATGCGAAATCTGACGTGCTTTCCCGGACAAAGATTAATGGATGACACATTAAATAAAATGATGGCGAATTTGCTGGATAAAGAATGACCAGTGAAAATAGAAAAAAAAGTCTTGCCCTACGTTTCCCCCGACATGTACCCCTTATGAAGTGGGGGTCAAGAATGAACCATACCTACTGCCAAGGAAAGGAAATTGTATGCCCTGGCGAGGGCCTGTCGCATTCCCCTGGGTATAAAAGATTAATAAATGACAAATGAAATTGTTTCAAACAGTGATGCTGATATAAAGATAAAGAAATCGGAAATAATATTTTGAACGCCAGCTTTGTCCAGCATAAACGCTATCTAAAGTGATCGGACACTGAACCCTCGGAGCAGTGATGGGATCCACCATCAGCGTCATGAAGGAGCTTTTCTAATCTTAACAATAACTGAAATTTACAAAAGTATTTTAAACATTCGGAACATCGCCATAAACTTTTCAGAATATTAAATTTAACATGTATTACATTGAAATTTAAAGTTCTCCGTCGCAAATGTCCATTCGATCAGCGTTGTTTCATAATGTCTTATTGAGACGATCTCCGTTGAATTTAAAACAGCCGCTTGAGTATTACATGAATGATTTTACATTATTTAACAAACCAAGTCTGGCAATAAACTTCCCTGTGGAATTCCCAGACAAACAAGACCTCTCGCTAATGAGATCCTAGAATGATTAACGACCACGGCGCAAGTTTTACAGATTTTAACACGGCGCATGTTTTACTCGGCGCAAGTTTTACAGAGTTTAACACGGCGCATGTTTTACTCGGCGCAAGTTTTACAGAGTTTAACACGGCGGATGTTTTACTCGGCGCAAGTTTTACAGAGTTTAACACGGCGCATGTTTTACTCGGCGCAAGTTTTACTGATTTTAACACAGCGCAACTTTTACTCGGCGCAAGTTTTACGACACCGGCTGGTGAGCACACCAACGCCATGGAGCCAACCTAAAGATAATTAGAGCAAAATTGCAGATACTTATTGACTTGCCTATGTATATAAATAAAAACGCAACGATCGCGACTCCGTGTCTGTGCATTGACTATTTTAGCGAAATTTCGCTCGGTTATCCGTTTCAGGTGTAATAATGACCATCTGTATATATTTTGGCTTTGGTGTCTGTCTGTTTGTTTGTCTGAGTTCTTGTAGCTTGAAAACTGCTGGATATATTTCTACTAAACTTCATATTTAGAATCCACCTGTCCTTGGGTAGGTTTCAGGGTGAAATATTGTTTCTAAATCCTTGAATTGACTTGGGATTTATACGAAACCGAAACCGTGATTTTGCACTCACACAAGATACACACAACCAAACATAATGGAAATCTACCTGATGTCGTGCCATTTCAAGGTAGGTTACAGGGATTAAGCCATTTTACTCTTTTCGATAGAACAGATAATAAGAGATGTTATCGCCAACGATTGATTTCATGAGTCTTCAGCCAAAGTGCCTCTCCCGGTTTCAGATGGACAACAATATGTATTTTACATATTATGCGAAGAATATAACATTTTTGTGCATGTAAACAATATTAACTTTACTTAGTAACTATGTGTTTCAAAGGCATGAGAGCAACAGGAATTTAGCTACAACAATAATTTGTGTAAAATACTCCGTGGTTTACACTGCATCTCGCCTGAAGATCATGATCGTTAAGGCGTCGAGTCTATATTATTATTATTATTATTATTATTATTATTATTATTATTATTATTATTATTATTATTATTATTTGAATACACGCTAAGAAACTAACAGACACAAAAGGGACTGCCAGACTGACGAATGCGCGCGGTAAGCGGGTGAATTATAACTCACTGTCCACGACCTTGGCAATAGAATATGTACCTCTACTACCCTTCCTCACAACACATGCAAAGCCTCCACTACTTTCCGTAACGCTATACAAATCGGCTAGCCGGGACGAACGGCATTTTGTGCGTATTTCCGCAAATAATGATGTTAATAATTAAAGAAAAGAAAGGAAATAATTAGCAGATAAGACAACAAGGCTTGTACAAATAGCTTTCTTTAAATAATTCCTAGTTCCAACTGGTTAAAATGGAATAAAAATGTAATGTTTAGTCCACAAAGTAGGGGGGGGGGGCGACTGTCCCTCCTCGCCCCACCCCCCTAAACACCGCTACTGTTTGTAAACACGCCAAAGATGCAGAAAAGGAAATTGAATAACTTATTAATTTATACACGTGTAGACATTCCACTCGATAGAAGAGTTGCTTGTATGAAACAAAAACTAATACTCTTTGGCGAAATACGTGTGTAGAAGCCATACGTCTGTTTGGAGCTTCGGCTGCATTCTGACCAGGTTGTCCAGGTTAACATAATGTCTATGTATTTGTCGCTGCTGAACACACTAGCCATTGCCGATATGCAGACAGCAAATATAGTGCGGCTGTACCATACACCAGCCTAGAACTGTGTGGTGGAAAACGAGGTTTACAAATGCAAGGGGTGCATTAGACCGGTAGCGCTGAGTAACAACCTGCAAGCAACAGTCCCGTTCTTATCTTTTCATATTCTGAAGTAACCTGCCCGCTGGCAGTAGTGCCCCTGTGAGAATCAGTTGGTAGACAAACATTCATAATTTATTCACGCGGGACATTTATAAGTAGAAAGTACGCCGTTCGGGAGCCACCTGGTATAATGGAGGTCTGGATTTAATTATTTCTGTAAATAAAACTTACACTTCCTCCATCTTGGTTAAATGCTACATTTGCATGTAATTGGTACAATAGAGGATCGCAGTGAGAAAACAGCAAACTCCCTGGAAGAAAGTTGTATATCACCAGATAGTAAGAAAGTTGTATATCACATCATGAGTTCTGGAGTACTTTTTTATTATAAGTACATGACAACTCGAAATATACATTGTTTTGTAAAAAATACAAATACAAAATACAGTACCAAGAAAGGAACATGTGTACTGTTGTAACTCAAATGGCCTCGAACTACAGATATAATACACCCTTTAAAAACAACCTTTCAGATTGCACACCGGGCCCTAAAAGGAAACAAACATTTCAGTGATATAAATGAAAATCCACAGCCTGTTTCCAGTCATTCGGCCAGGTCAGGACTGGAATGAATGAAGACCCATCTAGCGGCAAGGATAGGAATTGTGCCGGCTGCCGAAGCCTGTCACACTCCTCCGGGGCAATGACAAATGGCTGACAGAAGAAATGAAATGATGTTGGAGAGTGTTAGAATGAAAGATGATGGGGAAAATCGGAGTACCCGGAGAAAAGCCTGTCCCGCCTCCGCTTTGTCCAGCACAAATCTCGCGTGGAGAGACCGGGATTTGAACCACGGAAACCAGCAGTGAGAGGCCGGCGCGCTGCCACCTGAGCCATGGAGGTTCTATTTCAGTAATAAACTAGTTTATTAAATAGTAAACGTTACGCAAATATAGTCGCTGCACCGGCAAAACGGCGTATTCCACAACACTCATCCATTATTCTCCTTAAGACTGGTCACGCCTCCTAGCCACCCCGCAGTCTATCGAACAATTTTCGTTGTGTTCGTTTTCCTATGCTGACGGGTAAACGAAAATGAACCTTACATGCATTATACACTAGAAAATCTGAGTTTATGAGGGGGGCGTTGAGGTAGGCCTACTTATTCAAAACAAATCGCCTCTCGTAAGTGAATGCTTCCCGGTATAATGCACACATACATTCCTACAGGAGGCCTACGGTACAGTAAGGTTCATTATCCTTTACACGTTGCCATACGAAAATGAACACAACAAAAATTGTTCTCATGGACTGCATATCCATACGTGGCTGGGAGGCGTGATCAGTCTTAAGGAGAATAATGAATAGGAAAGACATTGTGGGATACGATGTTTTGCCGGTGCAGTGACGATATTGTCCTTCAAAACCTAGTTACCGGTACGTGATATAAAACGACCTTCCTTTATCTGCGTTGGACGTTGGCTTCTTCCACTAGACGCCCTGATGTTGATGTAAAGCTTCTTCCGCTATACCTCAATCGTTTGCGTACGTTATCCTTCCAGTTCAGCTGATTAATCTTTCTCTTCCTGTCCTTATTCAATGTTAACATCGATCGAGGTGCCACATTCAGATTACTGACGTCGGCCATGTTTGTTGATGTACGACGTTCTTGCATGGAAGTCAATTATCAAACAAAACTTTCTCTTTCATTTGTTTGAATATAGAGTAACCTTCTGGTGCCAAAATATTCCTTAGATGATATGCAACCTTATTGCATGAAAATCTCAACTTATCCAAAAATTGATATATAAATTCTTTGAGGGCAAGCTTCAACTTTAGTTGTGTGTGTAGATTTTTACTAAACAGTGTATTTATATTTGTTGTTTGATCACACGCCGAAGTTGATCATCACGCGTTGAGCGACTAAAAATAGGCTGTATTATTTTTTAACTTTAAATTTATGGAACTCTAGCAGAGTTTATATGACAATATACCGCATTTTGTATCTAATAGTACGTTTATAGGCTAGAGACTTCTTGATATAAGCGCCTGAGTGCAACGTGTGATGCAGATGACTGTCTTGGCGGCTATTTGACTGTGCCTTGCTGTCATCGTGTGAGACCTTACAGAAGCAGATCTGACTTCATGAGGGGGATGTTGGGGTATTTATTCAATACAAATCGCCTCTCCTAAGTGAATGCTTCCTAGTATAATGCAGTTACAAACAGTCTCTTTGAGAGCGAGTTAGATTCGCGTGGCCGTGCAACATATAGAGGATATAAAACCCAAATGTGCAAGGGACACGAAGCCTTTTCAAATTCTCTCTCTCTTCTACTACTGTTGCGGCTTGGCTTCGGCTGAATATATAAAGCCCAGGCGTGCAGGGATTTTATTTTATTTTATTTTTTATTTCTCTGGGTGATCCTTTTGAAGGAGAAGAAAAAAGCTTTATATAGAAGCAGGCGAACTTAACCTGCACTAAAAGCCTATTTCACATATTCGTGAACCTTTTCAAGGGTTTGTATGCGATGTCCTTGCCTTTAGGAGGGAGTGAGAGAGAGAGACGTTCGCGCATGGTTGGGCACTCGAGAGTGAGGGAGGAGGTGGAGACATGAAAGTGATCCGGAGTGGAGGAAGAAGAGGGTTGGGGGCAATCACACAAACACGCAGAAATACTAATTTCCTCCCCTGTCTGTGAGTGTACCCGCAGACCAAATCTCCTTCGCTAACTCATTCATTCGCATTAACGACGAATCCAAAGCCTGATGAGGAAATGTGTGAGTGAATGGAGTGGACACACAGAATGTTGTTTATTAGATTTCAGTTTCTCTCTGTTCAGTTTCTATAATATAATACCAAAGTTATTATATACAGTAATGATTCAAGTGCGAAATGACTTCCCTTTCACCAGCCAGCAGAATAATACCAGTGGAATGAAATATGCCAAAGTTAAAAGCACGAAGAGACCTCATTTCATAAATTCTACAGAGCACTTCAAAATGTGAGGTGAGTCTAGGGAGAGGATTTTTGTGTACTATAAACAATTAAAGCCGGCCCCGTGGTATAGGGTTAGCATGCCTATCTCTTATCCGGAGGCCCCGGGTTCGATTCCCGGCCAGGTCAGGGATTTTTACCTGGACCTGAGGGCTGGTTCGTGGTCCACTCAGCCTACGTGATTAGAATTGAGGAGCTATCTGACGGTGAGATAGCGGCCCCGGTCTAGAAAGCCAAGAATAACGGCCGAGAGGATTCGTCGTGCTGACCACACGACACCTCGTAATCTGCTGGCGTTCGGGCTGAGCAGCGGTCGCTTGGTAGACCTAGGCCCTTCAAGGCCTGTAGTGCCATGGGGTTTGTTTGGTTTGATTATAAACAATTAAAACATGCATGGAATTGTGTACTAAAATATAGAAAATATCTAATAAATTAAAAAAAAATATGCACTTAAGAATAAGCCAATTTTATTCACTCACGTTACACATGTATCACTCACTGTAGAAAGAAACAACACAATAGAAAACTGTATGCTTTTCAATGTTTCTGGGGATAAATTACAGTCGAAACCGTTTATAGCGATATCGCTTTTAACGACGTACTGGATATAACGGCGATTTTTTTTTTTTTTTTTGCTAGTTGCTTTACGTCATACCGACACAGGCAGGTCTTATGGCGACGATGGGACAGAGAAGGGCTAGGAGTGGGAAGGAAGCGGCCGTGGCCTTAATTAAGGCACAGCCCCTGGTGTGAAGATGGGAAACCACGGAAATCCATCTTCAGGGCTGCCGACAGTGGGGTTCGAACCTACTATCTTCCGAATACTGGATATTGGCCGCACTTAAGCGACTGCAGCTATCGAGCTCGGTGCGGCGAAATTTAAGGTCCCGTTTAAGTACTATGTAAACACTGTATTTAAAATATCCCTTAGTACGATGTCGCTCATTACGACATGTTGTATAAAACGAAGTATTTTGATCACATTTTCGGATAAATGTATCGGCTATAACGTCCAATGCTGATTTTTGTTTGTTACATATTTGGGGATTGCCGTCGACAAAGTTACGCTTTTTGTTGTAGATTTCAAATCAATCTATTAAATAGTCAATGCAAGCGTCGCTGTTAAGATGACGCAACAGAAAATGAAAGTGTAATGAAGAAAAGTCACACATAACATGGCGATTAGAAAATGGGAACACAAATGTCAGCATCGCGAAGGAATTAGGTTGTATCACACTGAACGATTTATACAATTTGGAAGGGCAGAGTGAAAAGAAGCCTCTTTTCGAAGAAACATCTTAAAAAATGAAGCGATCTAGATCATCTGAGCACGAAGATATTGAGGAATCTTTAGTTCGATGGTTTAGGCGGACAAGAAGAATGTGCCGATCAGTGGACCTACTCTTCAAGCGAAAGCCAATGAAATTCCTCCTAGTCCATCTTCACAAATACTGTACCGTGCTATAAATAACAGTGCGTATTTCTGTTGAGTTTTTTTGTAGTTTTTACCTCAATTCTTTTAATTAACCATGTAATTGGAGATATGGCATTTTTAGGAAGGAAAGAAAAGAACCGGTTTGTGCGACTATCAGCTATAACGACCTTGATTGGCGGTTCATCCGGGGTCGTTATGGCCGATTTCGCCTGTACGTCTATTGTCCGTCAAAATAAGTTTATAGGCCTATAATGACCTTTCTACATCAACTGAAGTGATGGGACAAAACACTGGCTCCGAAGGTTCCGAACATTCATCTGGCAAAAACACCTTGATTCCACTCAGGTACTGACTAATTGTTTGAATCTTTTCAGTCCTGAAATATTTTGGTTTACGCATTATTTCTTGAAAAATGATTGTAAAACTGGGTTGTTTAATTTATTCCACTGCTACATACGAAAGCCTTAGAAAAACTGACTGAAAATGTTTTAAGTGGAGGCTTCGGTTTTACATGCGTAAGAAGTAGTTGTAGTGTGTTGTTCTTCTTTCCCTCCTTTGCCGTAATATGCGCAGTCGTTTTTGCATGTTCTTCAAGTTGACATTATTCTTTTCACATTTCACTTACTTCTGACACGCATGACAATAGACGACCGAGCTGGATAGTTACAGTCGCTTATGTGCGGCCAGTATCCATATTTCGGAGACAGTAGGTTCGAACCTCACTGTCGGCAGCTCTGATCTCCCATTTTCACACCACGCAAATGCTGGGGCTGTACCTTAATTAAGGCCACGGGCGCTTCCTTCCTACTCCTAGCCCTTTCCTGTCCCATCGTCGCCATAAGTCATATCTGTATTGTTGTGGCGTAAAGCAACTTTAAAGAAAAAAGACAACGGACAACCACGCCATCCGTTGAATAATCACTGTTACCTGAAAGTCACTGATTTAATAACTGCTTTCTGCTGCTCTTCTCTTGGGGCAGTTTGAGTTAAGGATATGCAGACTAAGAATAAAGTAACACATTAACTGAAGAAACTACTCACAAAAATAACCCTGGACTACTCGTTGCCCAGATGGTGAAAGAAATGACCTACCCCATCCCTTTCTTGAACTAACCAGGCAGCGTGCTTGTGTAAACTACTGTTTTCTCGTTATCTGTTTCTCAGAAAGTTGCTTACAAGAGATGTCCAGCACGCAGGTGAAACCCATTTTGCTGGAGATGTTTTAAATTATACTTAATTTCAAATATATATGCTGAAATATGCTGTTATGATTAGAATATACAATAAATCCAATAAACTTACTAAAACCGGGCGAGTTGGCTGTGCAGTTAGGGGCGCGTAGCTCTGAGCTTGCATCCGCGAGATAGTGGGTTTGAGCCCCACTGTCGGCAGCCCTGAAGATGGTTTTCCGTGGTTTCCAATTTTCACATCAGGCAAATGCTGGGGCTGTACCTTAATTAAAACCACAGCCGCTTCCTTGCCACTCCCAAGCCTTTCCTATCCCATCGTCGCCATAAGACCTATCTTTGTTCGTGTGACGTAAAACAAATTGTAAAAAAATAATAATAAGATAGTGGGTTCGATCCTCACTGTCAGCATCTCCGTAGATAGTTTTCCATGGTTTTTCTATTTTCACACCAGGTAAATGCTGCGGCTGTACCTTAATCAAGGCCACGGCCGATTCCTTCCCACTCCTAGGTCTTTGATACCCATCGTCACCATATGACCTATCTGTGTCGGTGCGACGTAAAGCCAATTGTAAAGAAAAACCCACAAAATTTGCATTTGCTAATGCGCGAATGCTTTTTTTAAAAAATCCGGTCCCTGGAGATGACCATCCGCTTCGTTTTGAACTGAACGATTTTAAACACTGAAAATAGATTATTGTGAAATGACGACCCTGAAGACAATAGGCGAACTCATGGTTGAAGTCATGGGCGACATACACTCCCTCATAGTTGATCGAGAAGTAGTTGTTGACGCCTGGTTCGTGGATGTGGATTAGATATCGTCTTTATTGGGAATATTAAGTCCCAGGGTATAAGCACCCTTGAAAATAAGAAGCAAATTTTAGCAGAGATTTGATAATATTATTGGTTTTACATCCCACTAACTAGGCTAAATCTAAGATTTTCACAGACGTCGAAATTCCGGAATTTTGTTTCTCAGGAGCCGGTAAGTCTATAGACACGAGACTGACGTTTGTGAGCACCTTCAAATACCACCGGACTGAGCCAGGATCGAACGCACCAAATTGAGCTCAGAAGGCCAGCACTCTACCGTCTGAGCTACTTAGACCGGGCTGCAGGGATTTCTTGCTTTGTTAATACACATATATTTATATACACATTGCCAATAAATGAGTTCATGCTCTTTTAGACCGGGTTTAACCCGTCAGTTCCCAGTGTCACCTACAGGTGCAACTATTTGAAATGTATTGTATGTAAAACGTTGACCGTATTTCAGTTCTAATTGGTAAGCATATCTATGAGTATGCGGCTCCTTAGTAGCAAGAAGCATTTCTCCTAGAGTTCGAAGTGCTGGTGACAACCTACTAGAAAATTCGGTTCTCAAAGAAGATATCGATTTCTTTGTGCACAATCATTGTATGTCAAAAAATCATGATTCTGAGAAAACTGAAATTGAAAGTTTATGAAGTTGCGATTACTGACAGCAAATAATATGGCTGTAGCCAGTGTTACTGATCTTTAGATTATTTCTTTGTAATTGTATTTCAACAACTGTACCACATTTTTGTGCATCAGGAAAGGAATTATTCACTATATTTTAATCGAAGTTTGGGACATACAACATTTGGCACTAACAATGTGAAAGAGAACTTCAAGGCACAAACATTGTACTTCTCAAAGGAATTGATTCCAACATTCTTTTTTCATCATTTATTATTAATATTTTATTTTTTAATAACATCACAAGGTATGAATAATAAGTAATTACATAAAGTTGAATAATCACTGTTCAGTTATAAATATGTCTCAAATCTTTCAATACAGTGCTATTCTTCCTCATCGTCAGTCACAATTCTCTTCTTCCTCATCACTACTCACCTAGGGTACAAAATCTCTTGACTTCTTAGCAGTAGGGATATCTTAAATGGAATGCCCGTATTTAGAAGGGATGATTCCATTGTTGAATAA
Source organism: Anabrus simplex (assembly GCF_040414725.1). Lineage (NCBI taxonomy): Eukaryota > Metazoa > Arthropoda > Insecta > Orthoptera > Tettigoniidae > Anabrus > Anabrus simplex. Next base: position 861,298,076 of record NC_090265.1, on the reverse strand, counting down.
ATAGAGCAAATCCTTCTTCTTTGCTTCCGATAGGCTTAGTCTCTTTGAATATTTTGGGAAGAGAGTGATGGTGCCCCAAGTAATCAGTTTCTCGTTTCTCCTTTTTCTGTGTGACATCAATTCTTAAATATGGGATGGTTAAGATCGTACTTGAATTGAATACAGAATGGAAGACACTTTTCAAGCCTCAGCTATTTGATCTTAAGCCAATTTACCCTCTCACCGTCATTGTCTGTTTTCGTGTTAAGCATTATTGCAGATGCAAGTTTTTGCAGATCCTTGAAGTCAGAATACGTGAAATGCTTCGCATTGTAAGGTGAAGGGTTCTTACGGACCATTTGATTAAGAACATCCCATTCTCTGGTCGTGTATATACTTTTGTGCTTCCTTGCACGTTCTATTGTTGCATGCATAGAATCTGCTTCCGGATTATAACTCTTGAATGTAGCCCTGTACACACTCTCTGAGACAGGTTTGATATTTTTATTAGGACAGAATGTATCACGGTACAATCGATACATCTTTGCTACATTCAGTTCTGGAGACAAGTACAATTTTTTTTAGAATTTTTTCGCCAATAATGTGATTCCATTCTTGGAAAACCATCTATGTGCTATCTTGACGTGATCTGTGTCTTCATCACCTGTTTTATTTATTGCCCATTTTCCTGATCTTCCGTCAGTTCCCATGAAAGATCCACCTTCACCTTTGTATTTCAAGGCCAGGTCTATTACTTTAAATGATATTGCAAAAGTATTACAAAAAATCAACCATACCCTATGATTTTCCACTTCATCTTTGGAAGGTAAGGTATACGTTCAAGATTTACTCTTTCCCTTTGAACTCTCAGGATTTCGCTTCCTTTTAAGCTGTGTAGGTTTCTCAGTAACAAGTGAACAAATCTGTGATTTCAGTCTTTTTGCATCTGCAAGAGACCAATACTCATGGCACAAAATCTTCTGCTTTTCAAAAGAAAGCCTTTTTGAATAACGGAATCTGCACTTAGAAATATCGGTCTTCTTACGCTCTCTCTCACCAACAAATCTAACTTTTCTGTCAATGTATGATTTTCCTGATACACGCCATCTGCTCTTACAGCAGAGCACACATAGAGTATGTCCAGGAAATACAATACTTGTGCTCTATCAAGGCAGTAAGAACTTGAAATTTTCAACAGAAAAATAACATGTCCGGACATAGAATATCTGCGCCTTTAAGTGAAATTAAAACCAAATGTACATATCTAGGCTAATGTTATTATACGGGACATACACTTTTCGTGAAGTAAAGTTGTTGCTTTAACTAGAACATGCAATATTTGCACCTTGGAAATCAGCACGTTCCCTATTATTGGGACATACTAGAATTGTGAATTAGCTGGATATGTTTGACAAAGACAAAGTCACCTCCGTACAGGCCAGGAAGGCCCTTGGAGGAGTGGAGGGTAAAGGCTTCCACCATTGTTAACCGCGGCACGTGATGGGGTAGAGTGTTTAGCTCTACGCCCGGCCGCCTTTGCCCCCAGGAATTAACCTGGTACTCATTGTTGGTGTAGGCTGAGTGAACCTCAGGGCCATATGTACCTCCGGAAGTGGAAATCTCGTTTCTCAAATTGTACGACTTCCAGACGGGGATACGAACCCCTAGACATGTTTGAGAGACACCAAATATAGTATTAACTCCAAAGTGACCATAAATGGACATACAATGTTTGTGCACTAAGCCATCGATATGGAGTTTGCCGAAATTTTACAAGAGTAAAGTCTAAGAAATGTTGGTTTACATGCCCATTGTTGGTATGAATTCAACACAGGAAGAGAAGACTAAAGTATTTTGTAATTGTTGACTCTTATTCATGTCATTTTTTAATAATTTTCTTCTTCCAACTCACTTTAATCATGATATACTTTTAGAAAGCCAAATTGTCATAAATAAAATGTAAACTCGTTATAATTCCCAGTGCTACATGTAGATGACACCCCTCAAACGGACCTAAATAACAAATATACAAAGTTTAATTTCTGTATTGCTTCCAAAGATACCTCAAGACACGTATCACTTTAAAAACAAATTAAAATTCCATAAAAAGCTATAATGGCAATCGGAAGGTAGAATGACAATTCAGCTCCTGGCTCTAGTGACCAATCCGGTGCAAGAATATCTGGAACTTCAACCAATCAACAGCTGTATTTCGTGACAAAATATAGATTTCATATTTTCGCATCTACGTGCGCTTACTTTTATATAAATTCATCAGAAGGGTGCACTCAAACATATTTGTATTTATATATCTTTTTTGTTGTAATATCGTGCTTCAGTTGTGTTTAATAATTCAGTTATGTAACTGTATTATTCTGATGAAGCCGTCAGCTGACATATTTTAGACTGCCGTCCAAAGAGAGTAAATACCAAAACAATACAGTATAGTCTAAAGTTTTGTTCTCTGTAAAGGTTACGGAAACCTAGGCATTTGATTAATTTTATACACTAGCGGAAGCGGCGTGTTACACCATAAAGTGCCACTCCGATATTTATCAAACTTTGTGGAGATGTCCATCATATAACAGGTATTAAATGATTAAACTTTCAGTTCATTCGAAACTGTTCATCATCATCATCATCATCTTGAGTGTGAGATGTGACCCCCACATGCACGAATATACTCCTGTATTCGGTGTGGCATGTAAGCAAACAGCCATGCCTGAAACACATGCAGTGTCATTTCATGAATGTTGCTGGATGGAGGCTGGTATAACTGTATACGTCTTCCCATCACATCCCATACATGCTCTATAGGTGAAAAATCAGATAATCGGGGAGGCCACTCAAGGATCTGTACATTCTTCAAGGTGTTGTGGTGTGAACTGCAGTGTGGACTATTGCAATATCCTGATGGAATATGCCATTTGTTACCCTCGTCATGAAGGGTATAACAACAGGGTTTACCATTTTTTGCCACAAACTGGTGAGCACTTGGTACCAAATCCGTCCTGTTATCATATCCAATTGCTCCCCACACCATGATTCCAGAAGTTGGAAAACTATGCGCCTCGATAATCGCTGCTTCCTGTGACCTTCCATCAGGTCCTCTGCATACATGTTCACGTCGATCTGACCACCACAAATAGAAGCGAGACTCATCGTTAGGCACTACAGAATTCCACCCAATGTCCCAAATGACTCTGGCTCTCCGTTGTATGTGCTTTGGAGTCAGCGGTAAACGACGAATGGCAACTCGAGATCACAATGCAACTTCCAATAATCTGTTCCCTACGGTTCGTGGTGGCACTCTGCCTGTAACCTCTGCCCGGATTTCAGCTCTTGTCATCCGTCTGTTCATCACACCTAGCCGACGAATCCTACGATCTTGTCGTGGTGTAGTCCTTCTGGAAAGACCCGTGGCTACTTTTCGTGCCACACTGTTGTCCTGAGTCCATCTCGTCCCTACTCGTTCTTCAGTCATTCCACTACAGCCAACTGTTTGTGCAATCTCTCGGTATGATGCCCCCATATCCCTCATGCCAATGTTTCGAACTTTCACAAAGTCCGAAAGATGGCGATAAGCTGCTCGTGCACGTCTTCTAGGCATGCTGTGTTGGGATCTATACTTGAAAAGAGACAGTAACGTTATACACACGCAACACAGACCATCCGCCATCTTTAGAAATGGCGTTTTCCTGTACTAACACTTAGGTCGTATGAAGATGAAATTTAAATCAACAAACTGAACACTTGAAATTACCGTTCCATCATTGGTCGTCTGCCACAGCTGCTGCAATAGAGCAATATTGAACTCTTAGATTTTGGGGTCGTAGAAGGTTTATTTCTGTCACTATATTGGCCAAACGATGGGGTTCAGAAGAGAGCCTAACTACTTTAAATGAGCAGCAAAAATGTGCTTACTAAATTTTATTCAATTATCAATGCAAGATATATTTATAAAAATTATCCATCCGATCACTTAATTATTTATGATATTTTAACGCAGTCACAATGCATTCTCATTACAGTTTAAGATTGTTTCAGAGGAACGTAAAAATATCATGAAATTCGTGGACAACAAAAACTAGAAAAACGAAAATAAAACTTGAAAATCGGGCACCATTGATCCAAACGATAACTGAGAATTAATCCACATGATTCGCGGAAAATCTGACCTTCAACAAGTAGAATTCCACATTTACATTTAATTAATGTTATCCACCAGTCTGACACCCTATCGGATATTGGAACATCCGCCGAATGGACCCTTAATAGAACTAAATTAACTATCAGTTGCTTCGGATAGGTTGAGAAATATTACTAGAAAGCATGGTGTTCACTACAAGTTAACAGCAATGGTCACAATTAAAAATAAAATTCCACCATGTAATGTCATCTCGTGACACCCTTAAGTTGCGAAATAATCCCGATGCTGAAACATGCATCACCAAAACAGCTGTTCAGAAGGAACCAACAACAACTTGATTCGAGAGGATCTTACGTTACGTCGTCCTGATGGAACAAAACTGCGAAATGCAGGAAACATTTATTCTTTACGCATTTAGAAGAAATGCCAAACACTGAAGTTAAAGAAAAGTGATAAGTCACTTGAAAATATTCTTATAGAACCAACTTTCACGTTATAAACGGTTATGTTAAGTTTAATAAATTACAAATCCACACGACAAAATAAATCAAAACTTTCCATTTTCAGTAACTACGACTACCATTACAAATCTGTTTACCTACGCTTGTCCCACTAAACCAAACTACAAGTGATTGGTAGACCAATGTCTCACCTAATATAAAGTGAAAGAACGAAAATTGAAGATAAAAATTCATTAACAGCTGACGAATCGAAACCGCATTCGTAACGTAAATCCTACATAAATCAGCTAAGTGTCCACACACAGCACTCTCACAAGATAACGGAAATCCGAACAATAAATCAAAAGTCATGAAAGAAAATAAAGAAACTAAAGTTCATCGAACCTGAACGTGCGTGGCTAAACGGTAATAATCAGTCTCCATTAGCTAAGTATCCACGTTGGACAACCCTCACATTCATGCCTTTATTGGTGCCATGGTATTATGGGAACACCTTCTGGCTGGTAAGATTTATGCCGAAACATGGCCTTGATAATACCTGCTAACACTCTTCGCATTCGCATTCACTACTGCAAATACTTTTTTTTTTTTTTTTTTGCTAGCGGCTTTACGTCGCACGGACACAGATAGGTCTTATGGCGACGATGGGATAGGAAAGGCCTAGGAGTTGGAAGGAAGCGGCCGTGGCCTTAATTAAGGTACAGCCCCAGCATTTGCCTGGTGTGAAAATGGGAAACCACGGAAAACCATCTTCAGGGCTGCCAACAGTGGGATTCGAACCCACTATCTCCCGGATGCAAGCTCACAGCCGCGCGCCTCTAACCGTACGGCTAACTCGGCCGGTCATTCTGTTTTAACCAGTATGTTATAGTGCCTTATTGTAAGATTTTTAGATAAGCATTTCTCGTTGTAAACATTGTTAGTGATGTCATACGGTCTTTCCCCCTTGCGTAATTTTCTTCTACAGCAGATATTTCTAAAACATTTTCTTGAATTATTTCTCCCAGGTATTTCAATTTCTTTACTTTCTCTGTTCGACCAGTATGTATTGTCAAAAATTTTGGAGTGTTTTTTATGTTTTTAATACATTTGTTTCTTTCTACAGATTCTCAAACCTGCTTTGTTGGTTATTTCTTCCAAGATATTGATTTGTGTTGTTGCATCTCTCAGGCTCTCTGAAAGTACAGCTAAAACTTCTGTAAATTCCAGGCAGTTAATTTCAACACCTTTGTTATTTCTCTCCAAAATTATTGGCGAAATTCTATCTTGTTTCAATTTTTCATTATTATTATTATTATTATTATTATTATTATTATTATTATTATTATTATTACTACTACTACTACTACTACTACTACTACTAACTGTTACCCATGGCTTCGCTCTCAGGATTTCGTACGTTGATAAAAATTAATTGTTCCTCGGTACTGCACTAAGGCATTATCTGAAAATCCCTAAAAGATAAGAACTCGCCGAAGAATTGCATTTCATTTACGTCAAAACCTCTTTGTAATCCACGTTTGTGGCATTGCCTTTTGGGGCTAAGATGACCAAGCTACTGGCAGAGCTAAATCTAGAACATGCGATATGGAACTCTACATGTTAGAAACAGTCCAAAAAAGGGGTTTCTTTATTTCTAAAGAAGATTACAAATACCAGTTTTCACGCCTGTAACATGTTAAGTTTATGAGATAAACTGTAGATATACTAATGTTAAAAACTGCCCCACTCCTTGGCTGGGAGTTCATAATTGAGGCCTTCAGTTCACATAGTTCCTGTTTCGATTCCGGGCTGGGTCGGATATTTTAATCGCGTGTGATTAATTCTTCTGGCTCGAGGACAGGTTGTTTGTGTTTGTTCCAACACTCTCCTCTTCATATCCACTCAACACGCCATATTACCAACCACAACAGGAATACGCAATAGTAATTGCATTCCTACACATAGGGTTGGCATCAGGAAGAGCATCCAGTCGTAAAACAGCGTCAAATCCACATGTGCGACACAGTTCGCCCCCGCGACCCCACAGGTGTAGGTAAACTGGTAACAGAGAAGAAAATACTCCTTTAAAAATATTACCCGCTTTTTAAAAATAATCACACTCTTAAGTGGGTTTTCCAGAAAAAGTGCGTTCATTTATTTTTAAAAGAGATTCCAAGTACGATCTACCAGTTTTAATGTCTCTAACATTTTCTGTTTCTGTGATATATGTATCCTCATATAAAGAATTCAACTCCTTCCTCACTTCTTTTCAATCCTCACCCCTTAAGTGGATTTTCTGAAAACAAAAATTTGTATTCTTTTTTAAAGGAGATTACAAATACCAAATTTTATGTCTGAAACATGTTAGGTTTTTGTGATATATTGTAGTTAATCTCGCTGCTGTGAGCATACTGGAGCTGATGTTGCCATGGTTACGGCCGTTCATTTATTTATCCGATTCCTAGAGCAGGAGTAGTGTGGTGGCAATATCTCAATAACAGTTGGTTTTAGATCCTTAAAACGTGGTTTTCGGGTCCATAGGCCTTACCGACTTTTGACTAAGAAAGTCAAGGGGTTTAAAATGAGCTTTGTCTCGTCCTCGTACGACAAATTCGATATTTCACCTATATTAGCGTATTATTTTTATATCTCCCCACGTCGCCCCCTCCTCGAATTGTTTTGAAAATAAAATATATCCTATAACCCTCAGGGATAATGTATCTTTCTATTAATGAAATAATTTTTAGAATCGGTCCAGTAGTTCCTGAGATTAGCCATTACATACAAACGAACTTTACAAACTTTACCTCTTTATATATTATTATTATTATTATTATTATTATTATTATTATTATTATTATTATTAATATTGTTATTACTTAATTTAAATTTTTGAGGATTGCTGCCTAGTTGTACTTCCTCTAAAACAATAATCACCACCACCACCACCTTATTTAAATTTGTAGTTATTCGCTAAATAGTCACATTAAATATGTCTTGAGCTTCATATTTTCTCTAGATAATTTTTCGCAATTTTGGAGGCTGAGGGGGGCGTGATATATTCACGATATAGGCACACACATCTTACTCAGAAGAGAAACGACACATGTGACCTGACTAATAGAGAAGTAGTACTACGATTTATATATGACATTAAAACTTGTGAGTGAGAGCACTTGTTTAATTCTTAAAGGCAAAAATTGTTGTTTCTAAACCTTTTCAGGTAAATTAATGTAAGTAACTAAGAATTAATTTATTTAGTTTTATGTTTATTTAAAATTGTGTTCAGTCCAACACTTTGGATTTGAAACAACAGCTTGACATTTGGATCTGAAATAACAGCTCGACATTGTCACTAGGTTGACGTACGATAATGTTTTAAAATAAGTTATATCAATTTACAATCTTATTTCAACCACACTTCCTAGTTTTAAAAAAACCTTGCTATATTATTCTGAATTTTGAAAACCTCTGATGTTTTCTTCGTTACTATATGTATTCATGATAAAATAAATATTTGTAATAACGGTGTACCAGCTTGAAAAGTTTGTAAACCACTGCCTTAAACGCTGCTTGTAATTGTAACGTAATTGAACTACTACTTGTATTGGAAAAGTGTAGGGCTATATTGGACAAAAGTGTATTAAAGACTTTTGTATTACGAAAGACGAGGGATGAGGTTCACAAATTTTGTCGTTGATCCTTCCGTACATGTGTCTAGTCAGTTTTTGTTTGTCAGGAAGTGTACCTTTGAAAAGTCATAACGGTACTATAGCACGTTAATTTCCATTGGTTTCGATTTTTACTGGTTATATTCTCTCCTTCTTATTGCACACAGCAACATTTTCCAAACTAGAAATCTCAAGTTTAGATAACTACTTGTCTTGGAAAGAAAATGAAGAAGTTTTATGCAGAAGAAATAGGAAAAATTGTCATTTTCCGTCATAGAGACGAGAAAAATGATGCCTCTCCATGTACATACTTTCACTAGGCTTAGCGTGATTTGTATTTCATTGAACTGAAGGCGGGTTCGATCCTGACTCAGTCCAGTTGTATTTGAAGGTGATGAAATACTTTTTTGTTTTTGCTATTTGCCTCACGTCGCACCGACACAGATAGGTTTATGGCGATGATGGGACAAGAAAGGCCTAGGAATGAGAAGGAAGTGGCCGTGGCCTTCAGTAAGGTACAGCCCTAGCATTTGCCTGGTGTGAAAATGGGAAATTATGGAAAACCGTCTTCAGGGCTGCCGACAGTGGGATTCGAACCCACTATCTCCCGGATGCGAGCTCACAGCTGGGCGACCCTAACCGCACGGCCAAGACGCCCGGTGATGAAATACTACAGCCTCATACGGGTAGATTTAACAGCTAATAAAAGAACTTCTGCGGTACGAAATTTTAGAACCTCGGCGTCTCCAAAACCACGAAAGTAGCCACTGGGACATAAAGTCAGTAACATTATTATTAAAAGTGCACTCTTTCATTGGTAAAGCGTGAATTGTCCTTTGTATTTACTAGCCACTAAATAATATCCAGGATAACTGACTGCTTGTTTCGGTCGTCCTAGTAGCCTACTCGGCGACTTGACTTAGCGATGTTTAGCAGATCATTTTTATGTCAGGTAGTGCACACATAGATCCTTTCTGGAAATCATAAATTAATGAATATTACTTTTCAATGCATTTATTCCTATTTATTTTCCATTCTATAAATTCAACTGTAGGGTGTAAGCTGATGTTATACTGTAGTAAGTAGCTTTAATGAAATAAAATAATATAATTTAGTATGAGAATTACACGATCAAACGGTGTCGTTTAATAATTAATCATTCTTATTCTGCTTTTCCGTAGCGTTTTCAAATTACTTCGGGTTGGCCCTAATTGGAGATTGAGCCCAGTTTTAAGGTCGGATGCGCTTCCTGATGCCTAACCCCATTTGCGTGTTTCTGTGGTGGTTGGTAGAGGAACGTATGTTACACAAATAAAGTTGTGTAATAAGACGAACACCAACATCCAGTCCCCAAACCGGAGAAATTCACTAGCGTGGTTAAAATACTCAGTGTGACCGGAAATCGAACTCGTGTCCCTCTGAACCGAAGACCACCATGCTGATCATTCAGCCTAGGATTCGGACTATTTATTAATTAAACTCATTCAGTATATTAATGCGCTAGTGTATCTGCACCTGTTCTCTGTTTGTGTTTCCGGAAGTCTGAAATGGATCAGTAGTCCCAGTTAATGTGTCGGTTGTATATCGTGACCCGGTTCCAAGTAAACACTCTTGTCTGTATTGTGTTTTCATTGTTGAGTGACACATCTCGATACCACGCTATCTCGATTGTAATCCACCCTAATTCAATTGTGCTGCTTTCTTTTCATTTTCTCCAGCGACTGGAAGCTGGACCCCGTTGATTGGACTCGCGCCCTCTTGCTTTGACCTTATACAAACGTGCCCTACTAGCTATGTTTCATGTCGTTGGGTTTATTGTAAAATACCTCTGTCATTTTATTCATTCTGTCATTTATGTCGTTTTCGGTAAAAAAATCCGTGTCTTCCTAAAATTTATACCTCAGACTTCCTTCAATAATTTCAAAACTATAAAAGCTAGGCAAAATATAATAACTGACTAGAAGAGAAGAGAGGAAGGCCCATCGAGTCCGGCCAAACAGCTTTTAAATGAGTAGATATTCATTTGCTTCTTCTTGCTTTGCAATTTTTTAATATTTTGCTCTGTACAAAATGCTTCTTGCGATGATATTGTTCTGAAAAGTACAAGTATTTACCTTTTTATTGGATTTTAAAATACATTAAAATTTAATATGAATTTTGATGTTCGTTGTTGGATTATTAGAGATTTTTAAAAAAATTAGAAACAAAACTCTGGACAGAATACTATTCATCTGATACTAAAGCCCATTACATTAGGTAAATGGCAACACAATTTCAGCTTGAAAAGATGAGAACTATTAAGCGAAGGACTCTTTTACAGGGCTACTTTTCAAGTAGAAAAAATTGAAATAACAGTTGAACCGGTACAGCTACACACCTCTAATTTGGTAAAATACAGCGTGTGTTTATTTGTACCTAAATGCAACAACTAAATTGGGTAAAATCGGATAAAAACGGCAGAACTTTCAAAATTGAGTCCTAACTCCCCTTCAGATGGCTCAACAGTGAATGGCGCGCGTACGCCATATTGTGGTGAAATGGGAACTCGAGGCATGCGATAAAATTAATATGACTCGGGACCGTGGCTTGTTAGCACGCACCACGAGATGTCATTCGTTTCATCTGCACGAGGTCTATCGACATCTGTAAATTATTTCTGAGAAAACCTGACAAAGTGCGTGAAATCGTTGAGAATTTTGTGAATATTTCCCAAATGTTTATTTGTCCAACCCTTGTCCCGTTTCTGTAAGGGGTCAGGTATGAGGTGAGGTGAATCTGTCGTGGCGGGTCTTTATGATCGGATGCCCTTCCTGACGTAACCTCATCAGAGGAGTTAATGAGATGAAATTAATGACGTGATATATGATAGTAGGAAGGAAAAGGGTGAAACCCGGTGTCAGCACATAACCTACTCCCGTCGAATAGCACTAAGGGTCCTGTTCAAGGCTTAACGTCCCCATCCGACGGACGAATCATCATCAACAGCGTCATATGGTCTCATTCCATATGAGTACTGCGGGGAGGTTTGGAATTTAATCCAGGCTTTTGGCACGCAATCCAGTAATTATAAATTTTATACCACCACCTCCCCTACCCTGCCGGCCAGCATTCTGATTGGTGAACCTTTTTTCGACCAATGGAGCTCGAAACGGCTAACCACGGTGTCAGACCGTTTAGACGTTGACGCCTTAGCGATCAAGGCTAACAGGCGGGCTGAATACTTCCCAAATGTAATTACGAGTAACTTATTAATAGTAATTTTATTGGTTGTACGTCTCTCTAACTCAGGGCCTCTCAAACGCCCAAAATCTCACTCTTGCAAATTGAGGCGCAGAGTTCCTGTGCACAGTGCATCGGTCCCATTCGGCTCGACTCGGACCAGCGCTTCGTCTCTGGGCTACTCGGATAAGCTCGACTCAACTCGGCTCAACTCGGGTCGGATTTGGAGCACTACGGAGCAAGTGAAGAAGAGGGAGACAGGTGGAGCGAGCGAGACAGGCGTGGGGAAAGAGAGAGACAGTGCTAATGCTCCAAATCGAGGAGTGGGGGGTCTGCACTCTGGTCAACCAAGCGAAGTCGTCTTTTGCACCGTGCACAGTGCGCATAACTACTCGTATGGTGTTTGGAGACACCCGCAGATGTTCTTTAGGCTGTCAGTAAATATAACGACAAGAAGCAGATGTTTTTTAGCACCTTCAAATACTACCCCACTCGGCTGGGATTGAACCCGCTAACTTGAGCTCAGAAATTCAGTGTTCTACCTCCTGAGTTACCCAGCCCAGCTTTACGAAATGTCATAATTTATAGAAGATCCAAGCGTACCACAAATGCAAATAAGTAGAAAGAACGATTGAAAGAGTATCGCAAGCAAAGTCATCTCCATACAGGCCATGAAGGCCCTTGGAGGGGTGGAAGGTAAAGGCTTCCACTATCCGTAACATCGGCAGTTGATAGGGCAGAGTGGTAGATGGCAAAGTAGATCTTAACTAATTACTCCCGTCTAGCCTATGGAGGCAGATGAGCCCGAAAATATCCAGAAGATATAAGTTTAATAGAGTCGATGGAGACTGGAAAGTGTGACCTCACAACATTCACAAGAGGGGAGCTCAATCAGAAAAAAATCCCGAATAGAGCAGGATTCGGCTCAACAGTGGCTAGCTTTGGCTAGCCTTGCAGCACTACATTCGGATGACGGAGGGTTGACCTCACCGTCAGCTGTATTAAGAATGGTTTTCCATTCTCCTACACTAAGGCGAATGCCGGGACAGTTCCTAGTTTAGGCCACGGTCGCACCCACTTTAGCTTCTTCGAATATCACGCCACTGCCGCAAATCTCCCTGGCCTGAGAGACGGTGTTACCGTCTAGGAGGCTCGCTGAAACTTGTACCCAACCATCCAAAAAATACCCTCACTGCGCATTTACTTACTTTTAGTACGCACCCGTCCGCCTCCGTAGCGTAACGGTTAGTGTTATTAGCTGCCGTCCTCGGGAGCCCGGGTTTGATTCCCGTCACTGCCAGACATTTAAGAATGGCAGGAGGGCTGGTATGTGGTTGAAATGGTACATGCAGCTCACCTCCATTGGAGGTGTGCCTGAAAAGAGCTGCACCACCTCAGGATGTGGACACGAGTTTACTTGTCCCACTCGTTGGTTGAATGGTCAGCGTACTGGCCTTCGGTTCAGAGGGTCCCGGGTTCGATTCCCGGCTGGGTCGGAGATATTAACCTTCATTGGTTAATTCCAATGGCTCGGGGCCTGGGTGTTTGTGCTGTCCCCAACATCCCTGCAACTCACACACCACACATAACACTACCCTCCACCACAATAACACGCATTTACCTACACATGTCAGATGGCAGATGCCGCCCACCCTCATCGGAGGGTCTGCCTTACAAGGGCTGCACTCGGCTAGAAATAGCCACACGAAATTATAATTATATAGTACAACGTATTTTACGCGCATGAGACCTACAGCTGTGGTTTCAACACAGTCCCTGCACATTTTGCCATCAATAACTCTTGATTTCTTAAAATTTACCAGTGCAATTTGGAAGCATATTGATGCTTAGAAAATCAGTTCTGTATTGGGGTTAAGTCATTTTACGACCATAAAAAAAATTATCATTAAATTTGCTTGCTTGTACCAAAATAAACTACCGTATTTATAGGACTGTTACATGAACTTTCTTGAGTGAATGGTATATTGAAAGCTAGGATGCGTATTATATTCGATTAGTTGCCACAGGTGGCGTTGGTGGGGTAGCTTTTGTAATAATTACGGCAGTAATGTCATCTAGCGGAGATGCGTGGCCGCAGAAGAGACAAAGCACGCCTCAACTAACAACACTCGGTCAGTATAACGTAATTATTAATAGTTTTAGGGGATTAGGACACTGATTCTCAACACTTTTTTCTTTCGGTTTAGTGATATTAAAGTATTCGAGGTCAACGCTTCCGACCCCCTCTTTTATGATTAATTTTTCTCCTCATTCTTTTACTGATCATACCTTCACGTTTTTCTTCTAATTTGGATGGTTTTCATTATATTCTTGATCAATAAGGGATATTATTATTATTATTATTATCATCATTATTATTATTAGTTCGTTTGGCAGAAGGATACAAATTTACAAACAATGATAACTTTTTTATTTACTACTTCAGGCTATACATATTTGAGTAGTCTTAAAACACACAGAATGAGACTTGCATCACATGATGTAGTATTGTCAGAGTTGCTAAACAATTTTACAGCTTCATCAGTGGCCTCGTGAATGCCCTGCATTGTTCTGTTGAACAATGAGTGGGCAAACCATAGCAATATGCTGGAGGGTCTGGGGCACGTCTGCACAGTCACAATACTGTAAACGTACTCACTTGTCAGTTATCTCCACTTATGCTTCCAGTGTTGACATCGTGCGACTCGTCAGCTGAATGGTCAGCGTACTGGCCTTCGATTCAGAGGGTCGTCGGTTCGATTCCCGGCCGGGTCGGGGATTTTAACCTTCATTGGTTAATTCCAATGGCTCGGTGGCTGGGTATTTGTGCTGTCCCCAACATCCCTGCAACTCACACACCACACATAACACTATTCTCCACCACAATAACACGCAGTTACCTACACATGGCAGATGCCGCCCACCCTCATCGGAGGGTCTGCCTTACAAAGGCTGCACTCGGCTAGAAATAGCCACACGAAATTTTAAAAAAAGTGTTGACATCTGCCATGTTGGGTTCTTATTCGATTTAATGACGTCCAGATTTTTCTGGGTAGGTTGAAACCAGGAGGACGGTTAACTGGATCCAGGATTAAGCCTAGTTTGTCTGGGTTTGAAGTGAACCACATATTGCGCCATGTTTGGTTCACGTTAACTTGTTTTTGGACCAGTCTCTCACCTAGTACGCATGATGGTTTCCTTGAGCTTAACCTGAGGCATTGATGTGAGCAGTCCCGATGCAGCAGTTCTAGATTTACTTCAGCCTGTTCCTGAGAGTGTGTGTAGGATATTGTTATGGGGTTTTACCTTTGCAAATGTTGCAGGGATAATAACCGCACAGAACAATCACAATAACCATCACCATCGCCGGCTAGTTCGATATTTTGACGACTAAACAATATTTCTAATGCAGCGAAACTCACCGTTGATGGAATTGGCATGAAAACTTAAATTCGTGGATATCCCATTTTAGGCGGCTTCGTGCGGTAAAAATTTTAAAATGTAAGATACATTTTCTATAATTGTTATGTCATCTTGCTTCGTTAATCGAGTAGCCCGTACAGTCAGCGATTTTATGCCGAGGGCTGGGCAGCGGGAAGTAAGACTGACATCTTAACGGAGCCAACGGTTTAGGGTGGATTAGTTCCCTTAGTAAGGAGATGGTTCTTCAGTGGAGAAAATGGCACTGAATACCATCATGTAGCATCTGTTCCCTAGTGGAGCGGCTACAGGAAACATCGGTAATGTCTGTTCTCCAGGTTATGGCCGGCTAACTACACCCCAGAGAAGCCACAGGGAAACCACTCTGGTAACTACTTCCCCAGGAGATCAGTATGGTGAGAATTTATCATATCACGACCTCTTGTACCAGGCAGCCCTTGAATGGGAAAGGGGTGCGAAGAATCCAATCTCCCAGCTCCAAGTATTGCAGTCCAATCTACGACATGCTTCGTGGCAAGCTGGACAACACTTTAAATGAAATAAAGAGGCTTGGAATTAAAATGAAATGGGATGGCCTGGCAAAGTCAACTCTGAAAATAGTTGAAGGAATCCTGCATTTCTCTGGTAGTTTAGAAGACAACGACAACTATCGCAATAGAGTAGGCATATTAATTAGTAAAGAATATCAGAAATACGTCTCCAGCTTTGTACCTATATCAGACAGTTATGCTCTTGCAGCTTTAATGACAGCCCTTTTCAGATAAATTTAGTACAGGTGTATGCTCCTACAGCTGACAGAAAGTATGACAATGAAGTAGACAACTTCTATGAATGTGTGGCTACTTTAACTCAGTGAAAAAGAATAGCATTGCAATAATAATGGAAGACTTTAATGCTAAAATAGGATAAGGGAGGCGAAGTGACTTGGTAGGAGAGTGAGAACATGGACTAAGGAACGACCGTGGAGCCAGTTTCTACCAGTATTGCCAGCAGACAGAAAGTGTTATCACCAATACTTGGTTCGAACTTCCAGAAAGACGACTGCATACCTGGACATCTCCGGCGGATGATAAAAGTAAAATGATGTAATAATAAGAGTCCAAATTGATTTTATACTTATTAATTAGAGGTTCCGAAATTTTATAAAGAAGATAAGTTATCCTGGAGCTGTCCGACTCGTTGGCTGAATAGCCAGCGTACTGGCCTTCGGTTCATAGGGCCCCAGGTTCGATTCCCGGCCGGGTTGGGGATTTTAACCTTCATTGCTTACTTCCAATGGCTCGGGGGCTGGGTGTTTGTGCTGTCACCAACATCCCTGCAACTCACACACCACACGCAACACTATCCTCCACCACAATAACACGCAGTTACCTACACATGGCAGATGCCGCCCACCCTCATCGGAGGGTCTGCCGTACAAGGGCTGCACTCGGCTAGAAATAGCCACACGAACTTATATTATTTATTATCCTGGAGCTGATGTCCTATCAGACCACAATCCACTGGTGGGTAACGCAATTATTTGAGATTGAAGGTTGTAGGGCCTATGGAAAAGAACATCTCATCTCGAAATGATTTACAGAAACTGGTTGAAAAAGAAATTACCGCTACAATTGTCCAAAAATCGAATTCAGAACTTGAGAAATTAATTTACAACAGTCAATTACATGTTGAAGAAACTGGAAACAGATAAAGGCTACCATCGATACTGTTGGAGAGAAATATCTTCAAGTCAGGTAGTAAGGTACAGAAACAAAAATGGATGACAAATTGTATCTTGGGCCCCATCGAAGAACGTAGGAAAATCTAAAACAATATAACTCAGTATCTTAAAATACAACGTCAAATTAAAAAGGAGATAAGAATAGTCAAATACAAGTGGATGAAAGGAAAACGGTCAAGGAATGGAAATCCTTGCTCAGAAACATGACAGCTTTAATATGCAAAAAACGTGAAAGACGTTACTGGTGGAGGTCGAAAGAAAGGACCTATTGTTTCAGAGGACAAAACAGGAAAACTGGCATTAAAGATCTGTGACCAACTGGAAGTATGAAATACATCGAAGATCTATTCAGTGATGAGCGACTCGCTGTTGATGAAATGACTATTTTGAAGGACTTACACTCTTAAAATCGGAAGTACTTAATGCAATACAACATTTAAAGGACAAAAAGGCCTTGGGACCAGATGAAATTCGGCTGAGATCCTGAAATTCACATTTCAATACTTTTCTCTCATCATCTCTCTGACAAGAAAGATTTGTCACCACTTCGGTTATTGGAACGAATTTATGAAAACTATGGCATAACGTTGGTATTAACTAAATTAAATGTAAAAAGGTGTTCTATTCAACGGTAAAGATAAAATCAAAAGATATTTGAAATAATAATAATAATAATAATAATAATAATAATAATAATAATAATAATAATAATAATGTTATTGTCTTTACGTTCCACTAACTACACTTTTACGGTTTTCGGAGATGCCAAGGTGCCTGAATTTTGTCACATAGGAGTTCTTTTACGTGCCGGTAAATCGGCCGACACGAGGCCGACGTATTTGAGCACCTTCAAATACCACCGGACTGAGCCAGGATCGAATCTGCCAAGTCGGGGTCAGAAGGTCAGCGCCTCAACTGTCTGAGACACTCAGTCCGGCATAACAAATCATGTTCTCAGAAAGGAAACATAATTTAATTTCACCAGTAGCGAATATTGTTAAGTCTCCAAACGCTTTAGGATTTTTCAATCGTGAAATTACCAGCGTAGGATCTCCGCTAGTGCGCTTTCGATGCATGAGCTTCAATAGTAGACTTGCAGTTGCGTAGCCGCCAGTCTTGGAGAAATGTGGTGCGTCCACTGTTGAAACCAATGCCAGACTGGAGCGAAACAGTGTTAATTTCACGATTGAAAAGGCCTAAATCACTTTAATACTTTCATATTAAAATGATTACACCAGAATTTTGAGACAACTGAAGCTACTTTAACATCTGATCTATTAGATCTCAGTACATATTTTCGAAGGTGGAGATTACAACTGAACTCTGTAAAGACAGAAGCAGCATGCTTTCACCTCTGTAGCAGATTAGCAGACAACTTTCTGTCTACTTTGAAGGCAATCAACTTAAGCACAACACCCATCCCAAGTACCTTGGGATTACTTAAATAGAACGCTCTCCTACAAGAGGCATCTGGAAAATACTGCAGCCAAACTAAGAACCAGAAACAATAAGTTATCCTCCATAAGTTATGTGGCACTTCATGAGGTTCCTTCCCCAATAAACTGCGCATCTCTGCAATTGGACTGATCTATTCAGTCGCAAAATATTTTTCTCCAGTGTGGCTAAGCGGCACTTATACAAGAAACGTTGACACTCAGCTAAACAGCACAATAATCAGTGGATCTATTAGAACAACACTCACCTTCTGGTTACCAATCTTGAGTCATATGCCTCCTCCAAACCTCCGGCGGAAGATCGCTTTTCTTCGGGTGTACAAGAACATTTTAGACAACCCTCAGCTTCCGATACATAATGACATTGAGGATTTACAAAGGCACCGACTAGTATCTAGGCATCCAACAAATGATCACGGGTATTTATTTATTTATTTATTTATTTATTTATTTATTTATTTATGTCTTGTTTTATATGGCGGGACTCAGACTATGAAGCCTGCTATTCTGTTCGACCATACATACACACCTACATGAAGAGTTAAATATACACTAAATCAGTTATCTACAATTTAATATCTTAAGGTATCACTTCAATGTTTTAATTAACCTAACAACTTGGCTATGATTTAATCCTACGTATGTTATGAATAATTATTATTTATTAACCAGGTTTGACAGAGTTTCTTAAAGTGGAGGTGGTTTGACACGCTCTTAATTTCAGCAGGTAGGGAATTCCAAATTCGACTGGCGGCGACTACAAAAATGATCTACTGTAACCAGTTGAGCGGTGAATGGGAATGCTTAGTACTGATCTGGTAGGAATACTAGAAGGTGATGCTAGATAATGGAATTAACTATGACAAACTTCAAACTTGTTAGTTCCTGGAAGAAAAGCTGGCAAGAAAACTGCCCTCCAAGCTATCAAACTCTACCCTACATCACGAGGAAACCTCCTGCATTTGAACAGCCTTGCAGAATTTGGTCTTCCTTAAATAGAATACGGACCAACCATCCCAGGTGCGCAGATGCTCTCCATAAGTGGGATAAATTACAATATCCGAAATGTAACTGTGGAACTGAGAGACAGAACATCCGCCACATTATGCAGGACTGCAAGACCAGGTCCTATAGTGGGAACTTCACCGACTTACTGATGGCAACTGATGATGTCATAAAATATGTCTGCGCGTAGAGGCGCGCGGCTGTGAGCTTGCATCCGGGAGATAGTACGTTCGAATCCCACTATCGGCAGCCCTGAAGATGGTTTTCCGTGGTTTCCCATTTTCACACCAGGCAAACGCTGGGGCTGTACCTTAATTAAGGCCACGGCCGATTCCTTCCAACTCCTAGCCCTTCCCTGTCTCATCGTCGCCGTAAGACCTATCTGTGTCGGTGCGACGTAAAGCAACTAGCAAAAAAAAAAAAAAAAAAAAAGTAACCAATTTAGATATTTTAGTGTAGTATTTATAATGTAAAGAAAGTATTGTTAATTTTACACGCCTAATTGTAATGTGTAGCCACACGATAAATAAATAAATAAATAAATAAATAAATAAATAAATAAATAAATAAATAAATAAATAAATACAATTATTGATTATTTGTGGACACGTCCACATTCAGATTTTGTATTTCACCGTTTCGGCGATGTTTTTTCCTTTTGTAAGCACCACAGATGTTCAAAATGAGAATTATTTGAACACCTCCGTGTTCCTGTCTTCCTGTCTAGTAATTTCTAGTGCACATATTCTTGCTTGTATAGCGCAGCCTATAGCGTACAATAAAGCCTCATGCATGCGACTCTAAATACGTAGAACTTGGAAGTATTTTCTGTTCGGAGAATGCTTCTGTTGAAGTCATTCTGGCGTTATATTCGCACACAAAAGAATTTGTATATTTCTTTTCTTTGTCAACATTGAGATAGTATTTCATGCGGCATATTTTTTCTTTACTTCTTCCCTGCTTTTATCCGTATTGTGCTCAATCTCTTGCTCGATGCGCATCGCTGATTCCAGCCCCCACCCCTCCACCCTCTCACTCGTGCCTCTAATATTTTATACACGTTCGCGGGCCGAACAATGGCGAATCGCGACGCGCATTCTGCTCGACAATTTGGTTTGCGGGCCGACGGCTGTTTCCCGTGTCACCTGTGCTAACGTTCAAATAATTCCGTTCTAACTTACACATGATACCGCGGTGTGTTTTAAATGGGTAATATTCCTCATTGTTAACAGTGCTCTGTCTATTTGACATATATGGGAATATGTTTTAGCATATGGTAAGGAAGTTACTTTCTGGGAGGAGAAATTTAAGCCTTTCGGCAAATGTAATTGCAATTTGAAAGACTTCTTGGCAATATCAAGTCATTTGTGACACAAAAGGGAAGGTTAGATACATGTTTGTCTTAGACTGGATAAGTATGTTAACGTTTAGGACAAAAGTAAATAAAAAATAAAATAAATAAATAAATAAAATAAATAAATAAATAAATAAATAAATAAATAAATAAATAAAAATAAACGACGGTCATCCAGGAATTAAGTTTCCCTACTTTTTTGTTTAAAAAAGACAACATAGTTTCATGAAAAAGTTAATTGGCACCTGATAGAGCAATGTTGGAGCTATTTTTCGACATAATCACCACTAGAATTGAGACACTTGTCATATCGTGGGATCAGCTGTTGTATATCGGTGTCATAGAAGTTTGCCGCCTGGGAATGGAACCGGCGTGTGACATTCGTTTTCAACTCTCCGTCCGTGTGAAAATGCTGACAGCAGGACAGGAATTTCTTGAGGTGCAAGGAAAGAAGAAAATCACCGAGAGCAAGGTTAGGGCTGTACGGTGCGTATTCAAGCACCTCCCAGCCGAACTCCTGCAGAATAGTCGCTGAATGCCGAATCATATGTGGGCAAGCATTGCCATGGATCAGCACAACACCTCCACTGAGCATTCCACGTCTCTTGTTTTGAATGGCCCATCGCAATTTCCGGAGAAACTTTATCTCAGACCGGACCTCGCAGGCGGCGGGAGAAAGAATACCACCCGCCATTTCCAGCCACAGCTGCTGCGCTACTGACACCAGGCGGGACTTGTCCGGCAGGTATATGATTGTTAGGTCATAGATCTGTCATATGTGGTCATATTTCCCGGCTAAATACGTTTACTTTACAAGAAAAGAAATAGGAAAAACTTAATTTCTGGATCACCTACGTAGATCAATAAATAGATAAAATAAATAAAAACTATAGTTTAGAAATTGTGTTGAAATAGTTTTATTGTAATT
Source organism: Anabrus simplex (assembly GCF_040414725.1). Classification (NCBI taxonomy): domain Eukaryota; kingdom Metazoa; phylum Arthropoda; class Insecta; order Orthoptera; family Tettigoniidae; genus Anabrus; species Anabrus simplex. Next base: position 861,276,709 of record NC_090265.1, on the reverse strand, counting down.
TTAATGTAGTAATAGATAAATGGTAATAAGGAAAAGAATGCATGTGTCAAAACAAATTTTGGATCAAAATAAATGATTACTCTCTCCCCAGTTTCAGGTGATCCGGGACTGGGGGATGGGAATATTCTATTCTAATATCAAGTCATGATTCCAAGTTCCCAGTTTCGATTCCGACCGAGAAAGTCGATTTTTGAAGGGTGATCAAAAATTTCAGCACTCCATGTCATTGTTGTAGGTATGTTACAGATCTCTAGTGGCGCACTCAGTATCACCTGACAAACTTAAATTAACTCTACCATATTCCACTTTCTTTGCTAGATAGTAGCACAGTCGAAATGTCGGAAATCGTAGGCAGGCCGCCCAAAAGGCATCTCTTCAGAACGTCTGCAACTCGGCAGTTGAGGCATATTATTATTATTATTATTATTATTATTATTATTATTATTATTATTATTATTATTATTATTATTATTTCTTTCTTTCTTTCTTTCTTTCATTCTTTCTTTCTTTCTTTCTTTCTTTCTTTCTTTCTTTCCTTCTTTCTTCGTTATGCCCAATTAAAGAGCGCGTTTGAACTTGTTAGCTTGGTCTGACGGCTTCCCCTTCTTGTTATTCTTCTTCTCCTGCAAACATTTTTTCTTGAATTCGCTGTGGTGTTTCTTGTATTCTTCAGTGCACTGTTTTCAGTGGACTTATTAGCTTCTTCCACAAAAGTGTTATTTGCAATCACAATTCCAAAGAGTTTACGATTTTTTATGGTGTCATCTGTAGTGTTTATTTCTTGTAAAACCTGCTTAATTTCTTCCAACCAGTTGATCTTGACCTTCTTTGTAATGATTATAAGTATATTTTACTAAAATTATTATTATTATTATTATTATTATTATTATTATTATTATTATTATTATTATTAGTTTCTTTCTTTTATCTTTCTTAATCTGTTTAACCTGCAGGATTGGTTTTTGCATCGGACTCAGTCAGCGATTCCACCTCTACCGCCACAAGGGCAGTGTCCGGGAGCGTGAGACTTTAGGTCGGAGGGATGAAACTCGGGGAGGAGGACCAGTACTTCGCACAGGTGGCCTCACCTACTATGCTGAAAAGAGGCCTTGTGGGGGTATGGGAAGATCGGAATGGATAGACAAGGAAGAGGGAAGGAAGCGGCCATTACCTCAAGTTAGGTACCACTTCGAGGATGGCTGATGTGGGAATCGAAGCCCCCTCTACTTCACGAGGCTGAGTGGATCCCGTTCCAGCCCTCATACTAATTTTCAAATTTCGTGGTAGAGCCGGGAATCGAACTCGCGCCTCCGGGGTTGGCAGATAATCACACTAATGACTACACCATAGACGTGGACTTCGAATAATAATTTCAGCGAAATTACATGAAGAAGTGCTATAGGATTTAAATCACATCTATGTGGGTATAGCAGCTGGCGCGGAAATGCTGCTTACCTCTGTAGAATATACTTTCCTCTTTAATGTGGTAAAGAAAATGACAATATCTTCACTACTTAAAATATGTATGTTTGTAAATGCCTATGTATGTCAGTTGCTGCGTTCCTTTCTCCCATACGTTTATAATTCACTTTCCGTACATTTCATTTTTAATACACGTGTTTCATCATCATTTACAAATTATTGAAGATATTTACATGACACTTTGCATGGTAGTGTATTCTATACGAATAGTACAGATTTCTTTCACACACAGAGTCTGATTTTTAAATAATAATAATAATAATAATAATAATAATAATAATAATAATAATAATAATAATAATAATAATAATAATACACCGAAAGAATTCTGAACTTTCCCCTATTATTGGAAGTAAGAAAACATTGGCTGCTCGAAGTTGGAAAAGATCTTCAGGAAATAGGCGTCACAGATGACATCGTATTAGACAGATCTGAGTTCAGAAAATTAGTTTACAATCACCGCTTTACACACCATCCAAGCACTACCACCAGCAAAATCTAGCGAGAAGATCGCAAGAAAAGCCACAGCGAGAAGATGAAGAGATTTTGGGAGAAGAAAAAGGCAACGAAATCAGCTAAATAAGTTCAATCGCGCCTCTTAGTAGGGCATAACGAAGAAATAATAATAATAATAATAATAATAATAATAATAATAATAATAATAATAATAATAATAATAATAATAATATGTTTAACGTCCTTGGTTTCTTATGTTCCCGTAACTATTCTTAAGGGTTTCTATTATGCGGAGGTTCTTCAATTTTGTCCCGCAGGATCCTTTTGCCTCCCTGTAAATCTGCCAACACGAGGGTGGTGTATTTGAACACCTTTATATACCACTGAACCAGGCCAGGATTGAACCCATAAACTTTTGATCAGGAGGCAAGTGCTTCTACAATCTCAGCTGCTCTCCCTTGGTTTAAAGGAACTATTACTAGTACAAAAATAAAACATTTGGTAAGATAGGTACCAACAGAAAAATAATATGTTATCGTCTGTGCGGCGTAAAGCATTTTGTAAACAATAAAATAAAAATCTAAAATACCTAGAGGATCTGTGTGTGAAAGAAAGAAACAAGTAATTATTTATTTGTAGTGTTAAAAATACGAACTTCGTTTAGCTGGAAGTAATTTTCAAATTTGATTAAAGTCTAACAAATACTTACTAGGCCATACATTTGAATATGATTTCACAGATCGTAATGGATGTTTGTTTAGCACACACAAATTTGCTTTGTAGTTGCTGAGCTGTAGAAATTTCAACTCTACTAAATTTAAGCTGGTGAATGGAGACTTGTCTGTCTGTGTGGTGTAGTGGTTATTGCGATTAGCTGCAACCCCCTGAGGCTCGATTCGATTCCCGGCTCTGCCACAAAATTTGAAAAGTAGTACGAGTGTTGGAACGGGGTCCACTCAGCCTCGGCAGGTCAACTGGGTAGAGAGGGATTCGATTCCCACCTCAGCCATCCTCGAAGTTGTTTTCCGTGGTTTTCCAGTTCCCCTCCAGGCAAATGCGGGGATGGTACCTAACTTAAGGCCGCGACCGCTCCCTTCCCTCTTCGATGTCTATCCCTTCCAATCTTCCCATCCCCCACTCTAGGCCCCTGTTCAGCATAACAGGTGAGCAGATAAGCAGGTCTTCCTTCCCAGTTGTAACACCCCGACCCAAAGTCTCACGCTCCAGGACACTGCCCTTGAGGGGGTAGAGGTGGGATCGCTGGCTGAGTCCGAGGGAAAAATCAAACTCTGGAGCGTAAACGGATTAAGAAAGAAAGAAAGAAAGAAAGAAAGAAAGAAAGAAAGAAAGAAAGGAGACTTTTAAATATTTTTACATGCCGACCACCTACGTCGGCATTCGATCCGTCCTTCTTGAGCATAGATGGAAAGTGTCTTACTAACCGCATTAAGTAGCTGATCTTCTACATATAAGTCTGGTCATGGTTGTAGTTATAATTTAAAAAGAAAGCCCTGCCACATATTGTCCGACTTCTTGGCTGATTGGTCAGCGTTGACACCTTCGGTCCAGAGAGTACCGGGTTCGATTCCTGGCGGATCGGGGTTTTAATTACATGTGATTAATTCTTCTGGCTCGAGGAGTGGGTGTTTGTTTTTGTCCCAACACTTTCTTCTTCATACTCAGACAACACACTACACTACTAACCACCACGGAAACAAGCAATAGTGATTACATCCCTCTGTATAGGGTTGGCGTCGGGAAGGGCATCCGTCCGTAAAACAGGGCCAAATTTACTTGCGAGGCACAGTTCGCACCCACGATCATATACATGTGGGAAAAGCGGTAGAAGAAGAAGACGAAGTCTGCCACATATTATCAGCTGGGCTCGAAGCCTGTGCCTTCAAATTGTCAGTCCGCTAGTCTGATAAATACTAAATACAACACCCCCTCGTCCCCTGTGCCACGTCACGCCTTATTCAACCGTAAGTGACATCGAAACAAAAGACTTTCCGAAAATTACTTTTCCGTGGAAAGTGTAGTGGGGGTGTGAGAGGAGAGAGAGGGAGCTGAATAGAATACTTAAAGAAAAGCCTCATTGTAGCCAACATAATGAACTGAACAGTACAAATAGAGGGCGGGCGGGAGAGGGGAGAGTGTTATAGAGTTGCTTAATAGGATCAGTTGTTGAACTGTTCGATGTGATTCTAGCATTGTTGGAGACAAAATTGAGTAGTATTCATCCCCGGCTGTAGGCAGCGCTCCATAGGGGCGGGACGAGGGGCGCCCCGTCACATCAATAAGACTTGCTCGCTGGCTCGCAGCTACTTCTTCCTCAGCGGAGAGCGAGGATGATGCTATGTCACTCACACATACGTCTCCCAGTGGAGAACAGGAGCTTTAAGATGGCCGCTGTATGCCCTTCACTTCCGCCGACAACTAGTCACCAGGGACGCAAATTACTAAATAAAGTCGAATCACTAAACGCACGAGGTTACTAAAGGAGTTATGTTTATGAAGTATTTACGGAAAATTAATTCGCTGCCCCCGCTGTGAATCAGAGGTAAAGTGTTGGGTTCAAACTCGGCAGAGGTAGTTGCATTTTTGATGGGCGGTAAGAAATGTCGTGCCATGCCGTACGATGTCGGGATGTAAAAGTTTTCTGATGGCACATTTGGTGTTAACTCAACAATAATTAAAACTTAGCCCAGACTGCTGAATGTAGATTAATTTTTCTACTGTCTGGTAGAGTAAAACGAAACGTCAAAATTGACACGTATGCAGCCTAGATGGCATCATATTCCTGTACATGGTAGCTAAAGTCATGTTGTTGTTATTATTATTATTATTATTATTATTATTATTATTATTATTATTATTATTATTTTCCACAACGTTGTGCCCAAATAAGGAGTGCGATTGAACTTATTTAGCAGATGAATTAGCTTTCTTCCCTTCCCAGGATCTCTTCTTCCTCTCGTTGTGTTTTTTCTACCTTCAGTGCAGTGGTGGTTCTCATCTTAGGTTTTTCAGCAAAATGATGTTGGTTCACCAACGTTCTCAAGCTAGGCCTGTCCCAAATAATTTCGCATGTTTTGCTGATTTCTTGAAGGCCTTTTTCAATTTCGATTATCCAATTATTCTTAACTTTTAGTGAGGAGGCACAATTGAATATCGTTTTAGTAAGTCTTTCAATGTCCATTCTTTGAATATAGCCATAACATTTCAGTCGTCTTTTTCTATTGTTTATTATTATTATTATTATTATTATTATTATTATTATTATTATTATTATTATTATTATTATTATATTACTTCTTCGTTATGCCCGAGTGAGGAGTGCGATTGAATTTATTTAGCTGATGTCGTTGCCCTTTTCTACTCCCAAAATCCCTTCATCATCTCGCTGTGGCTTTTCTTGCGATCTTCTGATCCGGTTTTGTTGGTGGTTAGTGTTTGGATGGTGTGTAAAGTGGTGATTGTCGACTAATGTTTTGAACTTAGATCTATCTAGTATAATGCCATTTGTGATGCCTATTTCCCGAAGATCTTTTCCAACTTCGAGCAGCTAGTTGTTTTTTAACATTCATTGATAAGGCAAGGTGCAGAATTATTTTGGTCAATTTCTGATTACTCATTCTGAGATATGTCTGTAAAATTTCAAACGTCTTTTCCTAAATGTGTCTGAGATTTTCTCTGAGTGTTGGTACGGGTGATGAGATTTTCTTGTCATCCAGATTCCCCCTGTACAGATGGTCCAAGCATTTTCCTTAAGTTTTTTCTTGGTTTTCTACATTTTTCGTCAAAGATTACAAAGTATCTTCTGGTGCTAGAATTTAGCACGAGTCTCACTAGTCTTTAGTACAGTATTCAGCATTTATTATTATTATTATTATTATTATTATTATTATTATTATTATTATTATTATTATGAACGACATTCAGTTCAATTTTAATGGAATGATTAGCACAAATGAATGAAACAAAACACATCTTAACTACTAATTGTAATGTACAACAAATGCATATTAATTTTGATACATACTCTCTAAAACAGTCTGATAAATGAACTTTTGTGGTCTAGACACATTGAACGAAAAAGCGTTCATAACTTAAGTACTTATTTTTGAATTTCTGGATGTTTATTTATGTCAGCATTGTTTATTGGTAACAAATGAAAGTGGCGTATGGCGTTTAGTGCCGGAAGTGTCCGAGGACATGTTCGGCTCGCCAGGTGCAGGACATTTGATTTGACACTCGTAGGCGACCTGCGCGTCGTGATGAGGATGAAATGATTGATGGAGACGACACATACATCCAGCCCCCGTGCCAGCACGCTAACCATTTATACTGGAGCCGGACGGTAACAAATGAAAAGTGACTCTTCAAGAAATGTGGGATTTCCTTGACAGCTGATGGTGTAACTATTGAGGAACCGACCAACCTTAGGACTAGAAACTTAACTGAAAAGGAAAAACTAACACATACTCATGTTATAATTCGCTCTACTTTAATTGGTCCTTTTTGACTAATAATAATAATAATAATAATAATAATAATAATAATAATAATAATAATAATAATGTTACCAGGCGAGTTGGCCGTGCGGGTAGAGGCGTACGGCTGTGAGCTTGCATCCGGGAGATAGTGGGTTCGAATCCCACTGTCGGCAGCCCTGAAGATGGTTTTCCGTGGTTTCCCATTTTCACACCAGGAAAATGCTGGGGCTGTACCTTAATTAAGGCCACGGCCGCTTCCTTCCAACTCCTAGGCCTTTCCTACCCCATAGTCGCCATAAAACCTATCTGTCGGCGCGACGTAAAGCCCCTAGCAAAAAAAGTAATAATGTTATTGACTTTCCGTCTCACTACCCACTTTTACGGTTTTCGGAGACGGCGTGGTTCCGGAATTTAGTCCCGCAGGAGTTCTTTTACGTGCCACGATACGAGTCTGACGTATTTGAGCACCTTCAAATACCACCGGACTGAGCCAGGATCGAATCTGCCATGTTGGGGTTTACCACTCTTATTCTTTATATCGTTGTAATAGGGAAGTTGATAAACTTAAGAATATATTTAACTGAAAGTTGGCTAGTGTCATACTTTGAATATTAAATATTTCTTGGGGATGAAATCAAAACTGAAGTTTTTTATTTCTAATTTCTTTCTAATAAATTGGCTACTACTTTATTATTTATAACACGCCCTCTTCTTCGAGGGTCTGATCGCTGAATACTGTACCAAAGACTAGTGGAGACTCGTGTTAAATCCTAGCAGTAGAAGATAGATATATACTATGTGAATAAATAAATAAATAAATAAATAAATAAATAAATAAATAAATAAATAAGTAAATAAATAAATAAATAAATAAATAAATCGAAACCGAAATAATTAAAGTAAAATATTTTCATTAGAGTAAGAATCTGATTTTGTTTTATAAAATTATTTCACTTTGGCAAAATACATTTCGATAACGTTTTGTTCCAAATTTCCGTCCACACTTCCTTACTACACGCAGCTTTATCCAGTGATTACATGAAGAAGAATGGAGGAGTTTCTCAGTCGTTAGTGCATAGTGAAGTCTATTGTTATTAAACGCAGCATCAACTACAATTAAAAGGACGCTGCTTCAATATAAGGGATTGGTAGAAATTGCTTTTCTACCCCACCAACGCACCGTTCGTTCTATTAAATGGTAGATATGACTAAAAGAGATAAGACGAGAGATGGGCTACATTTAACAATAGCAGATGCGACACAATGTGATAAAATTTAAAACTCTTTGTCTCAATCTGAAGCGAATTATGCGCTGATAATTGAATACTGTATGGGTTGGGGAGGGGGAGTGTGACTCGGCGCTATAAGAGGATTGCCACCCTTTGTTCGGCTAACCTCGCCTTTATATGCCAAACATTCATAGCTTTTGTCATTTGTTCAATGGCGAAAAGGTGTTTGGCTGCCGATAGAGTGTAGACACAGCTAAGCCGATATGGGAGAGTGAGGAGGCGAGACTCAGGATAGGATAGGATTCGATAATACGAGTACTGGGCGTTATTATAAGACCAGTGGTCCAAACAACACTCTTTTGTAAATGAAGGTGATTTATCGTTGTTACTAGAATAGCCAAAAATAAATCAATTAATGCAATTAATATTCGTTAGTAATTACATCTTCTAGGTCTGCTGTCCTTCCATGGAACTATCGTAGCCTTTAAGCGAGGAATATTCATCCTACTCCGAAACGAAGTGATCATTAGAGATTTGAAGGCTTCGTGCATATTTTACTTCGCAACCATTTGCATTCATCTGCACCCCTAATAAATATGTTTCAACAATATATCTGTTACGTTCGTTACAAACAAACAAACAAACAAACAAACAAACAAACAAACAAACAAACAAACAAACAAACAAACAAACAAACAAACAAACAAACAAACAAACAAACAAACAAACAAACCACGCCATGGCCTACTAAGTGACCGCTGCTCAGCCCGGAGGCCTTCAGATCATTAGGTTTCGTGTGGTCAGCATGACGAATCCTCTCGGCTTAGGAGAAACCAGCATGGCAAGGTTATTCTATTTTGTGTGTAAGATGTATGAGACAGGAGAATTGTCATCCAATTTTCGGCAGAATGTTGTTATATCTATTCCCAAGAAAGCCGGTGCTGACAAGTGTGAAAACTACCGCACCATTAGTTTAGTATCTCATGCCTGCAAAATTTTAACACGTATTATTTTACAGAAGAAGGGAAAGACAAGTTGAACCTGAGTTGGGAGAAGATCAATTTGGCTTCATAAGAAATGTAGGAACACGTGAAGCAATCCTGACTTTACGTCTGATCTTAGAGGATCGAATTAAGAAGGACAAGCCCACGTACATGGCATTCGTAGATCTAGAAAAGGCATTCGGTAATGCTGCTCGGACCAAGTTATTTAGTATTCTGAAGGTGATAAGGATCAGATACCGAGAACGAAGAATTATCTACAATCTTTATAAAAATCAGTTTGCAGTGATAAAAATCGAGGGCTTTGAAAAACAGCAGAAATCCAGAAAGGAGTGGCTGCAGTTTGTCCCCCTCCTTTTCAATGTTTACATAGAACAGGCAGTAACGGAAATCAAATTTGGAAAGGGAATCACAATCCAAGGAGAGGAAATCAAAGCCTTGAGATTTTTTGATGATATTGTTATTTTATCTGAGACTGCAGAAGATCTCGAGAAGCTGCTGAATGGTATGGACGAAGTCTGGGTTAAGGAGTACTATATGAAAAGAAATAAGTCCAAAACAAAAGTGATGGAGTGCAGTCGAACGAAGGCAGGTGATGCAGGAAATATTAGATTAGGAAATTAAGTCTTAAAGGAAGTAGATGAATATGATCGCTTGGATAGTAAAGTAACTAACGATGGCAGAAGTAAGGAGGAGATAAAATGCAGACTAGCACAAGCAAGGAAGAGCTTTCAAAAAAAAAAAAGGATATTTGCTCACTTCAAACATTGATATAGGAATTAGAAAGATATTTCTGAAGACTTTTTTCTGGAGCGTGGCATTTTATGGAAGTGAAACGTGGACGATAACTAGCTCAGAATAGAAGCTTTTGAAATGTGGTGTTACAGAAGAATGCTGAAGGTGAGATGGATAGATCGAATCACCAATGAAGGGATACTGAATCGAATTTGTGAGAGGAAATCGATTTGGCTAAGTTTGACGGGAAGAAGAGATAGAATGATAGGACACATCTTAAGACACCCAGGACTTGTTCAATTGGTTTTGAAGGAAGTGTAGTTGGTAATAACGGTAGGGGTAGACCAAGGTATGAATATGACAAGCAGATTAGAGCAGATATAGGATGCAATAGTTACGTAGAAATGAAGATCTTAGCACAATATAGGGTGACATGAAGAGCTGCACCAAGCCAGTCTATGGATTGATGACTCAAACGCCCCAGAACTCTCGGCCTTCGCTCTTTCTACACAAGGTCTTGCTCATTTCTGGATGAACCACATTGCTTGCAACGTCAGTAAAATAAGCAAGGTCATTTGCCCTAGTCAGCTGACTTCACTTCGAACATGCCCTGTCGAACGAATTGGAGCAAACTTGGGAATCTTAGATTACACGCTCCACTTATGCGTGATGGTGGTTGCATATGATGTAAGGCAAATCTTGCTCCGTCTAGGTTATCCGTCTCAAGTTCGAAGAATGCACCACTACTCCACTTCGGGTTGGCATCAGGAAGGACATCCGGCCGTAAAACAGGAGAAAGTACAGATGTGCGATACAGTTCGCACCCATGGCCCCACCAGATTTTGGGCATATCGGCGTAAAGGAAGGCTCTACCTTGTGAGGACAAGTGAGAGGCTGCCTGAAATGAGAGGCAGTACAGCTAGTCATTTATAACGCGTCTACGGATTGGAACCCTAAATCTTGAACTACGACCGGTCTCACTCTACCTCGTGAAGTCAAGTGATATGAGAGCTGAATACCCGCTCAGAAAAGCAAAGTGACATGGCTGAAGAAATTGTTACTCTGACCATGTGCAATATTTGTAGGCTATCTGGCTGGTTTGTAATTGTCTTGGCAGGTGATGATAAGGGAACCAGCATCGAGGTCATAGGCTTCTGTGCCTTGCGCCGTATGTGGCATGGGCTGTTTATTATTTCCACGCTAACATTTCAGTAAATTGTGTACACGTTCTAATTATAAACAGTTATGAGAACTTAATTAACATGTGAAATTTGTCGATGTAGATAATAGGAGTTCTTATGACTGCTGTTTATTTCGTTTGCGGTACCGCTGTTAAATGCTGTTACCTTCTGCACGTAAAATATCCTAGAAAATATGATTTTATTTAATGGTGGATTGTTAAGAGATCCAAAGCTTTACGATGTCAGGATAGCCAATATGTCCCAAGGTAGTAGACAATAGTAAGAAATGGTTGTTTTTGAGTGTGAATTTGTATTATATGTATTGGACTTTTCTTAGCAAACATCGATCTCTTAATATTGTCTACTGACAGATGTTCAGGCCCCGAAATTATTCTCACTCTTGATTGGGAACGGCGTAGAAGCTAAAAGACCGGGCGAGTTGGCCGTGCGCGTAGAGGCGCGCGGCTGTGAGCTTGCATCCGGGAGATAGTAGGTTCGAATCCCACTATCGGCAGCCCTGAAAATGGTTTTCCATGGTTTCCCATTTTCACACCAGGCAAATGCTGGGGCTGTACCTTAATTAAGGCCACGGCCGCTTCCTTCCAACTCCTAGGCCTCTCCTATCCTATCGTCGCCATAAGACCTATCTGTGTCGGTGCGACGTTAAGCCCCTAGCAAAAAAAAAAAAAAAAAAAAAAAAAAAGAAGCTAAAAGTTTGTGTTCCTGGATGATCTTTTATTAGATCTCACCCTGCCCCTTGGGATAGGCAACTCTTCTGTCAAACCTGGGGTGCGGTAAGTCCTAGCCGCGCCTTGAAGCTGTTAGCAACGGGACGGTGTAACGAGGACGTTGTAAACGGAAGCCTGTGTAGTCAGCAGCCCGTGAGCTAAATATACTCAATGTGATTTCGTACTGTATATAGCTATGGAGCAGAAAAGTTTGTATTATCCTTCGTCAAAATGAACGAATTTACTGAAAAAAAGCTAAGTAATGCACTGTTTAGCCATGTGATGTATGGATAGGGTGCCTATCTTTTACACGGAGGTCTCGAGTTCGATTCCCAGTCAGTCCAGAGGTTTTAATTTTGAACTGAGGGATGATTTCGGGGGTTCACTTAGCCTTATGAAATCAGCTGAGGAACTGTTGATACGAAAGATAGCGGACTTGGTCAAGAAATTAGCAATAGGCTGTGGATGTCGTCTTGTTTACCACGTGGAATTTCATTATCTGCAGAACATCTAGCAGGGCAGCAGTATTCTTGGAGGCCAATGCTCTAATGGCCTGGAACAAGGAAAATGAATAAACATATTAATGATATCTAAACAGAAACAGAGTGCCAATAGCTTTTTTTGCAGTCTACTTTACGTCTTATGGCGATGATGGGATAGGAAGGGGCTAGGGATGGGAAGGAAGCGACCGTGGTCTTAATTAAGGCAAGGCCGTGACCGCTTCCTTCCCACTCCTAGCCTTTTCCTGTCCCATCGTCGCCATAAGACCTATGCGTGTCAGTGCGATGTAAAGCCAATAATTGTAGAAAAAGAAAGGAAAGTTCGTCTGTCGTGCAATGTTCCTCGGCAGATCATGCGGAAGCTTTTAAAAGTTGGTTGTTAAGGACAAGTCCAAGGGACCAGACAACGAGGAGTAGTGCCAACATGATGAATCGTTATAGTGAATGGTCCCTTATAGAATTATATCCGGATAACCACACTGGAGGCTTTGAACACAGAAGAATGTTTCATCACCTAGCTGGCTGAAGTATGATCGTCACAACGCCTCAGCCATGAGGAAGCAATGTCATTAAGATCTACGAATGAGTCCTTCAATATCCCATTTTTAATTAGTTTTGAAAGCTATTTACGATTTTAATTTTGAAATTTTAATATACAATGGTATATTAAATGTTTGTTTTCTGTTAATCTAAGGTATGATACTGATGGTTAATATTCATACGTCGTTGAACTAAATGAGAAAGCCTTTAAAATACGTGTGTTATCTATATAATAAAATGAAGTGTTTGTGTGTGTGTGTGTGTGTGTGTGTGTGTGGGTGGGTGGGTGGGTGGGTGGGTGGGTGGGTGTGATGTCCAGCCAAATCTACAGCACGCAGACCCCCTGAAATTTTGAACATAGGTAGATGGAAGCGGTACGAATGCACCTCGAAGCCGGATTTTTCATTTTCGCTTTCGTTGTTGAGTTATGAACGAAAAACCGTCGGGAAACGTATGTTGGGGTATGACAATCCAACGTGCGGTCATCAAGATTAAATGCATAGATTCACTGTTGCTAGGCAACATACATAAGATAGGTAATACAAGTCAAGGAGCCATTTTAAGTCCCAAACACGAGGAGCCACATTCAGTCAGTCGGTGATAACTGAAGTATTTGTCTGTATATGTTCGATGCGCAGCTAAATCTACGGAACGCAGAGAGCTAAAAATGTATTTTCTCAACGACATGAAAAATATAGGCGAACAAACGCTTATTTTCTGTGAATATGCCGTAGGCAGGATCTATAGAAGGTGCTGCGTTCTGGAATATGTTCTTTGAGAAAGTGTATAAGGTGAAAATAATGCAGAAATAACGATATGGTAAGCAAATAAATAAATAAATAAATAAGGCGATTCGTGATGCGTCACATTAAAAAGACGTGTTAAGGGATTACAATAGAAGAAAAAAGACCAAAACATGAGCAGCGAAAAACAGATCAGATAATAATAATAATAATAATTGTACCGGGCGGTACACCTCTACTCTGTTTATTTAAAAGTTGCGCCAGGTGAAACTCCTCTTTTGGAGGAAGTCTGAACTTTATCTACACTATTAATCTACTAATTCCTCAGAAGATGTCACTACCTGGAAATTTTTGAGTTTGTGAACTGTGTCATTTTTGATGTGTTTTTGTTTCGCTTGAAGTAAGAAGTGTGAACTTTCTCTTCTAGAGGACACTACTGAAGATCAACAATAGTGCGACCTAGTGCGGAGTCAAAGAACTATTTTGTTGGAGAAATTTTTATTTCAAGAGTTTGTTCTTTGTTAAATTTCTTTCTGTCATTGTTTAAGTTGGCTGTATACCCCTCTTTTTCCCCTTAGTTTGGATCTAGCCAATCCCGAAATTCTTTAATTAATTTTCCACCAATAATGTGTTTCTTTTTCCTCTATGTAGGGGTTTCTTTTCCCTAGCCAATAAAAATTTTGTGGGAGGGTGTTTTCTTTCCCCTAACGCCTAGAATCTTCCGCGAGAGGATATAAACTGCTGATTTTAGGGTCTCGGGGCCACTTCTGTTCCATCTTTCAGTGTATTAAGTACATAGCAGGAGGCGGGAAGCGCCTCTTTCTTCGGCGGCGTCTACAACAAGGTAATGGCCAAGTAATAACTTCTTTCTTTGCTTGCTCAGCAGTTTAATCTTCGGGGCGGGTTCTAGGCCTTCCACCATGTAACTTTCCTTTAAAATGTAAAGACTACTGGTACCTATCCTATCTTCTAAACCACATATTGGGATAGAGAGTGCTAACCCTCTCGAGTTCCCACTCATATTGTTTTGAGGTGGACTTATTTTCTCAAACCAATTCTTCCGTGATGTAATGTAAATTGTTATTTTCTGAAGTCACCTCTGTAGTATGGGATTAGCCCTTGTATTAACGGCCTAGTGCCAAGTAGGTCTTAAACAAAGTGTATCAGGAGTGCGGTTAGCCTCCTCTCAAATTGTTATTTTAGAGGTCATGTAATCAACTTTCTTTTTCATTCAATAGACCTCAGTAGGTTGGGTATTTTACCCCTGTGAATACGTCCTTAGAGGACAGCTTGAAGGTAGAGTTTGGTGTGGCCTTTGAGAGGCTTAAATTTTGAGAGCGGATCGCTCTTTTGAAAATGGAGTGTCATATGCCTCGTGGAGGCTTTTCTGTGTAATTCGGAGCCAGGGGCTCCTAGGGATGAATGGGGTTTTCTGCCCCTCTGTTAAAACTTGTGTTTGTGGTAAAACTGAGCTGATCGCTGAAGTCAGGGCGTGAAGCCCAAAACCTGTAAATATTGTAACTCCCCTTGTTTTGCTACATTGTACCTGCCATGTCTGTTATTGCTTTGTTTTTGAAAAGGAAATATAACCTTGTTAAATTTTAAATTAATTTTACATGCCCTATAATTTCGTAGCTTGAAACCCATTCACACCCGCACCTTCTTTTACGCATAACTACCGCTAAAACACGGTAACAATAATAATAATAATAATAATAATAATAATAATAATAATAATAATAATAATAATCAATAGATGTATGATTCAATAATACCGTTCATATGGGCAGTTCACGACTGAGTAATCAGCGTAACGGCCTTCAGCTGTGAGTCGAGCTGATTACCTCAGACAGTAGAAGCGGTATTTCAATGTGAATGTGTTCAGGTACGAAACCTCAAGGCGGTAGATTTATTGGCACGTAAAAACAACTGGTGAGTGATAAAATTAAGCCACTCCGAAAACTTTAAAAGTAGTTATTGTGACATAAATGAAATGGCGTATGGCTCTTTGTGCCGGGAGTGTCCGAGGACATGTTCGGCTCGCCAGGTGCAGGTCTTTCGATTTGACACCCGTAGACGACCTGCACGTCGTGATGAGGATGGAATTATGATGAAGACAACACATATACCCAGCCCCATGCCAGAGAAATTAGCCAATGATGGTTAAAATTTCCGAAGCTGCCGGGAATCGAACCCGGAACCCCTGTGGCTATAGGTCAGCACGCTAACCATTTAGCCATGGGGACGGACATTGCGACATAAAAACAATAATAGTATTATTTAGCTCATGGGGTTCTGTTTCAGATCTTCAAATTAAACGCACAGCACAGCACAGCACACCGCCAATCTTTGCAGAAACACGTAATTTTTCAGTATGTCCTTCTAAATAGGATTGATGTCATGAAGGGTATTTGGTTGTAAAACCGGGCCAAGTCTATTCCCTAGGTCTCATAAACTTAACAACGTTGGGGTCGGATCAGAGATCGGCATCTATATCCTGTATTCAGGGAGCAATACAAATTAAAAGTTTGGTAGGGTCTCGCAAGCTAAATACTGTCAGATCCGATAGAAAGATGAATGTGATCAAGCTGGTTGAAGTACATGGAAGCAACGTTAGACATGGCTATGAGTCCCGTGGTTTCAAGTTTAGAGCCTAGAGCCTATTTTTTCCATTACCGTATCGTACTGGGATTACTAGCTGAAATATGACCTTGAAAGTTGTCCGTTATGAAGTGTAATCAATTTTAAATATTAATGCGACTGGCATCTCCAATAAACATTTCATAAATGTCACAAATAGTAGTAAAATACTGCATTTACCATACTTGGTGTACGTTTCACTGATTTAAGACTACATCAAACCAATGCACAAAAGCAAGGTATAGAGAGTGACACGTAGCCTTTAGAACCATTATTGGAGAAAACAAAGTAAGAACCTGAATATCAAACTTTTATGAATCACCACCAAAAACAATAATAATGTAATTATTTTTACGTCTCACTAACTACTTTCACGGTTTTCGGAGACGGAATTTAGTCCGACAGGAGTTCTTTAAAGTGCCAGTAAATCTACTGACACAAGGCTGGCGGATTTGAGCACCGTAAAATACCACCGGTCTGAGCCAGGATCTAACCTGACAAGTTGGGGTCGGAAGGCCAGCACCACAGCCCGGCACCACCGGAAGCAGATGGCAACAAAAATGAAATCTCTAAAGCAACAGATAAGCGGGTACCAAGAAATCCTCACTTCACTCATGGGCTGCAACAGAGGCACAACCCAAAAAATCAAGTTTTGAGAGAAATAAATACAGTGTGTCCCTTAGTAGTGAAATGAAGAGACTTCACGAGTAATTTATAGAATAAAGAACAAAGAACAAGTGGTACTAAACAGCTGGATAGGGGTTCAGTTTGTTAAAATGTTACTTAAAAATTGCTCCTTCATTCCCCTTGCCGAAGCCATGACCTAGATGTTTTTAGATTTCTCCAATGTTTTTCTTAATAGATTATGTTGGAATATCTTTGGAGTTTGCAGCTTATAAGAATGAAACAAATTTACGGACAATGCTGAAGTCTGTATTAGATCCGATATCGTACTTTTTATTTGTGCCACTATTGCAGCCTATGAGAGACTTAACATAAGTCGCAGAAAGGGAACATTATCAATCACCACACGCACCCAACACCATACTACGATTAGTGCAGCCATGTATTCAGAAGGTTTAATTCACGTTGTCTAGTACAGTACGCGAAACGTTTCGTGATACTCCGGATCTCTAGTGCTGGATCGGTAGACCTCGGTTATCTTCGAGATTCGTACTGGCAACCTCTGACACACACACACACACACAAAAAATGAAACCATTATGCATCGTCGTGAGTCATCTGGCGGTATACTTGCAACACTTTATAAATTTTGTTGTTATTTACCCAGCAAAGTCAAAATATAGGTTAAGCTTGAACATGAGTGAGAAAAATCAAGGTACATCACAGGAACAACCTACAACTCCTACACGAAAACGACGGTTTATAAAATTCATACCGTTCGATGTTACTATCGATTCAATTCAGATTTCATTTCCATTCATTGACAGTATTACCGGAACCAGGGAAGTTCCCTCCTTACTCCTCAACCCCGTAAAACGAAGTATCACTAAAAGTTTTGCGAACTGTACTTGACTCCTAACGTAAATGTTCCGGGTTGTGGTGACACAGACATCAGTGGCGAAGTTCCTTTAATCTGTATTACGAGATTGTCATACATCAAATTTGAGAAAAGAGTAGAATTGAAAATTAGGTCCTGTTTCTTGATTAGTGAGCGTAGTGGCCTTCAGTTTAGAGTAACTCGAATTCGATTTCCAGCCGTGTTCTTTCTGAGTTTGTGCTTTCTTCTTAATGCTCATTTTTATTTACGTAAAACCCATCACAGTATCCAATACCATACAAACATTCAACAGTAAATACTTTGCGAGCATGGGGTTAACCACGTGTAATAACGACACCCCCAAACAATGGGGATGGACATGGGGAAGAACAGTGGGATATTTGTGCGGTGAGATATTTGTGAAGATTGGAAAGCTGTAAGGTTGTAATGTAACACACTGAATCTCACTCGTAGAGCAACTATGAGGTTTTTCAACACAATCAAATTATAGTAAATGACTTCATGGCCTTTCAGAAACAATCTTAGCATTTACCAGAAAACAATGATTCATTTCAAGGAGAACTGATGGTGGAGATTTAGTCCATGACACTTTTACGGTAGCCTATTCAATATGACAT
This sequence comes from Anabrus simplex, assembly GCF_040414725.1. Lineage (NCBI taxonomy): Eukaryota > Metazoa > Arthropoda > Insecta > Orthoptera > Tettigoniidae > Anabrus > Anabrus simplex. The sequence continues at coordinate 861,258,839 of NC_090265.1, read as the reverse complement.
TACTTTTATACCGAATGACCTAATATTCAATAAGAAATAAATTCGACATTTTATTTAAGCGGTCGGCCTGAGTGGCTCAGACGGTTGAGGCTCTGGCCTCCTGACCCCAATTTGGCAGGTTCGATCCTGGTTCAGTCCGGTGTATTTGAAGGTGCTGAAATACGTCTGCATCGTGTCGGTAGATTCAGTGGCAAGTAAAAAACTCCTGCGGGTCAACATTCCGGTACCTCGGTGATTCGAAAAACCGTAACAGTAGTTAGTGGGACGCAAAGGATAAAGCAAATCATATTATTATTATTATTATTATTATTATTATTATTATTATTATTATTATTATTGTATGTATGTTCAGTCCTCAGCCCTAAGGCTGGTTGGATCCTCAACAGCTCTGCCATCAGCTGTCATAGATGGCCTAGGCATCACTGAAGAAGCATACTAGGGAAATGAGGAGTGAGGTAGTTTCCCGTTGCTTTCCTCGCCGAGCCAGAAGTTGCTATTACATATCAGTCTGCCAAGCCCACTGAAATGCATGCACCAACCGACCCTATGAGCAACATTTTCACACGATTCATAGCAGGGACTGGCTGCGGAAGGAATGGCATTACTAGCATCACTCATACCTCAGTCACTTTCATATAGTCAAAGCCAAGGATAAGACAGAGACAGATCAATGAAACTAACAAAATTGCTCTAGCCTATACCAGAAGACGATACGGGTCGATACGGGTCAGTGTGGAACAATGAGTGCATAGGATGGCTAGACTCACAAAGAGAAGGTTATAGTAAAATGAGAAAAAAAACATCGAAGACTGTGTGTATATAACGAAAGACAAAATTTAGGAAATGTTATATCACAAATCCAGAGTGATACCAAACATAACAGATATCAGCCTGGCATAATTGTGCTGAAAAATTTTGGCAAGCATTCATCAAAATAAAACTAAGACAATTGAAACAGAATGACATCTCTCACATCGTGCTTTTCCCTCCTTTGTTAGCAACTTACACTACTGGTAAATCAAAATTGTGCTATGGCATAAACATTAGTGATTAAGAATTAACCTTGCCCTTATATATCAACTGAACAGCAGAACGTGAGCTTTACGTTCAACTGTGGCTGCATTTCCTCTTCTGTTATATTACAATTATTAAGTTCTTCACTTTATTAACACTAATAGTCACTTGAATGCCCTTCATTGTTTGATTTAAATACCTTAAAACCATGTATTTTATTATTCCATAGCCATCTTATGAAAATTATGTCAAATACGCTTAAATTACAGATATACGTAATTCAAAAATTACATAATTTGAAATTCCTAAATAAGCTTGCGTTAATTTACATGTACTGTCACCAAAGTATACCCTTCGAGAACTTCGCATACTAATTAAAAATATTCTGAATCTAAACTTCACAGTCATGATAAAGGTTGAAATATGGTTTGGTTATCGCTTGAACTCGAAAATACAAATTTGATCAACATATCCATTTGAATCCAAAATACTCATACAAAAAATAATCATCCCTGCCATCATGTAATGAAATGTTATGCTGGAATTGTGGCAATTTATTACAACGTGATTTCACTTAAGGAAAAAAGGATACTAAGGATTTAAAGAATCACATTAGACCTTCTGCCCCACCATGTGCTCATGGGGGTCTCCACGATTCGTACCTCATTGCTGTCCTTTTTGGAAGTCCTTTACGACATATATTACTCTTCAGCTTCCCTCCATGGCTTAAGCTTCCTTCCTGGGGTTGAAAAGGGTTGCTGGTTGGTTGGTCGTCATCGAACTCCTACACATGCCGAATCCAGGTAAAGAGGGATGTGGACGTAGTTGTGAATGCTGGATTTGTGACGTAATGTGCAGGTAAGTGTTCAAAATCCAAGTGCACAATTCGACGTGGTAGAAACTACTATCTCGAACAAAGTAAAGTTCATGAACACATGTTTAAATTTATCTGACTTCCCTACGACAACCTTCTCGAGGTTTCGAACAATCCCTGATGAACTCGTGCCACGATGAAATGAACTTACAGAATTGCACTCCACTTTCGAGAAACGATCACCTCGAACTTGTTCGATGTCTAACGCCATGAGTAACATAAGGTGATTGTAACTTTGTACTTTAACACAATATAACCCCTTCGTTGAAATAATTATGCGTATCTGCTCTTCACTTTTCATTATAAACTATTCACGTTTAAACACACCGAGTTCAACTTGATGAACCACATAAAAGAAAACGTAACCAGACGACATGTCAAGGATTGACGTGCCATGTCACACTTTGTAGGATGAATGCACATAAATGAAAATGTAACTTGACCATAATATGTCAAGGATTGACGCGCACATGTCAAAGTTCTTAAAACACAAGGAAATTGTTTTGTTAACAAAATCACTGGATATTTACACTAATTTTGTGTTACTTTTCCTTGTTTGGCAGTCCATTCCAAAGTAACTCGCATTAATGTTCCAAGGTGTCCCGTTCGAATGTGCGTGGACGTTTAGTGTCATTTAAGAATTTAACAAATGATTCGACACATTCTTTTATACGCTATAGCACTTTCATCTCGCATTAGTGTAGGTAAGTGTTCAAAATCCACGAGCCCAATTCGACGTTGTAGAAACTACTATCTCGAACAAAGTAAAGTCCAAACACATGTTTAAATTTATCTAACGTCATTACGACAACCTTCTCGAGGTTGCGAACAACTGACAACGTACAAACACCTCGCTGTTGTAAAGACGGTGTTCCGTAATGTAAAGAGAAGAAAGTCCTTCTCTGCGTCCGTTTTATTCCCTCCATCCTGTCCAAAGACGTAGTGCGGAAAGATGTATCACTTCCCAATATTACCATATGGTACAAAGAACATCATTAAGACGGCACACAGGCGCCCGGGAAACATCGGGATGAATTCATACATGTAACCGTTCCGGGTACAATATATATATATATATATATATATATATGAAATTCATGTATATATATTGAACCCATGACCTTTGTGTCATAAGGAGTCCTAAAGTCATTACATGAGGTCCCATATAAATTACAAGTCATGAGTTCTAGCTACATTATTTTCATCTCTGACCATAGACGGCACGTGGAGAAACAGGTGGTGGTTCTCATTCTCACGCTAAAGAAATTACGTCACCCGTACGTGTAGAAGGGGAAGAGATATTTCCGGACTATTTTTTCTAATATAAAGTACATTTTAAGCGGAGTTGGCGACGAAACTGCCGTAGTAAACGTCAGGAAATTGTCAGTGAAACAATGTGGTCATTAATGGTAAGATTTTAGACCACTAAATAGCTCCAGAAGGAAATTTGCCGAAAGACGCGTCTGTTCGTTCGAACTCTGTTACATCGACCAAATATAGCGCCTATCTTATGAGGTAATTTAACAATTTAGTTGGTTAAGAGAAATCCTTAAATGATTATCAACTACACCGTTACAAACTGAACAATTATGTGTTACGTCGTGATCTACCATCAGTACATTTTTATGGGGTAGAGAATGTGTCTGTAAAATTTTGGCGGTAAATGCAGACGGCATGAGAGTGTGAGTAAATGTTATAAAAGAACTATGCGCCATTTTGCAATCCAGAATTGTGGTCAGAGAATTTGAAGCGACCGCACGCTACTCAGAAGAAGAGTAAAAATCGGTTATATAGACTAAGTCCCCACAGGAGGGTAGTTTAGCCAAAGGTGGTTATATAATATCCTCTCCAAGGGGAGACGGATTATCAGTCAAGTTAACGGTATTCCAATGTGGAACCGTCATGTAAATTCATATCAAGGCAACAGACGGTTATTGTAATGCAAAAGTCCTGCAATTAAATTATTCCATACTTAGTTATTTAACTTTGTTTGCTTGTACGGATCGGTGTTTGACGATCGTGTTCGGTTCACGAAGAAGAGAACTTGTGAAGGGATTTTTATTATTTTATGTCATTATTTTCAGCTGAATGGTTAAAAAAGACAGAGAAGGGAAAATATGTTTTGTACAGCTACTATCTGTCGAGATGGCTAAACAAAGAATGAGAGAGTCTGGTGAGCCGGTAATGATGGGAGACGCCGTACGAATACAGGTATGTAAATTAACACATTTATAAAGTGCTTTTATTTATTTCATGATGTCACCAATTTGTCGTATGTGTATCTGTGACGCATTTTGGTCACTATTTGATTTTGTGAAAATATCAGAGGAATATTACAAAAGGTCATTTTTTTATGTTTCTTGGATAATCGGGAAAGTCGCGAAGCTAGCGAGTGGAGTGTTGTATAGTAGTAGATTTGATGGTTGAGAAACGAACATAATGTCTAAAGCAAAGTATTATTTCCGTACGTTTATTTTCTATATTTGGGGTTTGCCAAAGTTAAGACATTAATTTATCATAAAATTCTGTTCGGTGTAAAAATGGAATTCATGTAAGCGTAATCCGTGGTTATTGATTTAGAGCTGGCGCAGAAAGCACACCGTTGTGTTCGGCAACGTAAATTTTGTCAAGGGAAGTTACGAGGCGAGACCGATAACATTTGTTACAGGGTATTGCCATTCCAAAGTCTGTTGAAATCTGTGTAGAGTTGATGAGGGAAAATAACGGTACAAATGTAAGTCAAGTTGTGAGTTTCGATTTGGAAATATTATATCAGATATGTGGAGAGAGATAGTTAGTTGTCACAGAGTGTTTTATGTAACAGAATTGTGGGGCACCTAAGAGAGATATTCCAGATTACTGTTGTGTAGAGAATTTGGCATAGCGAGTGTTTCAAGTCTTGCGAAAATGGGAAGGAATGAAGAATTGTGGATCAGGTTGTAGAAATCCTGTAGTATTGATACCGGGATTTTCAGTACAGGAAACACGAGGAGTTATTTTATGTAATTTATTCAGATGGGAATTTGGTCAGTCCATGGTTAGGATTCCACGTGAAACCGTAGCACCATGATTGATAAGAATATCTGGATGACGTCTTAAATTAAATCTCTTCGCATAATCTATGTGGTTCAAGAATTATATATCATGTGAATTGCCAGCGTGGCGAGTTTATTTCATTTGATTCAAGTTAAGATATTAGGTGTGTTGGTTTAGAGATATCCGGCGAGAGATCGTGTCCGTTATTCAAACCAGCTGTTAGGTGGTCGAGCCAGCTCACTGCTAGAAAGAAACTAACTGTAACTGAGGTTTGTCATTTATAGTAAAATGTTTGGAATTAGAATTCATTATTTAGAAGAGACTCGTTTTAGTATAAACTTGAATTCATTTTTGAAGCGACGGAAATGAGACGATAGCAATTTTCAGGGAATTCCAAATTTGAGGATCGGTAGTGATTTTGTCTGATATTATTGAGGATTGTACGAAGTTTTATTTGATTGTCATGAAGCGATGTGACATGGATTGTTTATTTTGCGTTGTGTGTAAATTTATGCAGATGGTAGGATTAAATGTTAGAATTATCCAAGCTAGTTTATTTATAATTGTTAGTGTTACAAGGTAAGTTTTTTGAGTGATGTCATGAAATAAATAAATAGTACGGGTAATTATGACAATGTATCCTGTTTTCAGCGGCGATGAAGAAAAGTATGAGCATAAAACAATATTGTAATTAAATAATTAGGAACTTTAAAGAAACCATTCGTCCGGGTTAGATAAAATTTGTTGTTAATTAGGATTATGAGATTACTTATTTCATTATTTTTTTAACTTAGTGAAATCGTATTTTGAGAATTAGCTTAAAACCAAGTGTCTAGCTTGAAAATGTATTCTGGAAATCTTAGTTTTATTTGCTGGGAAATCTCAACTCATTAACCTAACGATTAAGAGGACATGTGTGATGGCAAGGGACTTTATTGCCACAAGTGTTGTGAACGTTTGTTGTTGGTGTTATCATTTTTGATTTTGATTTGTTGACCATCAGATGTGTTGGGGATTTTTGAATGTGGATACCTTGGTCGTCAACTACTGTAAATTAATTATGTTCAGCCTTCAGCTTAGAACTTTGGATGGTCATGGGATCATCAACCTTAGTGGTTAAAGCCACCTGCCATTATTACATCATATTTTTGCGGTCGTCATCCACAGTGAAATTAACGTAAATCACAAAGTTAGATGTCGGTCCATGACATAGTCGCAGCTCACATCGATCAATTAAGGGTCTATGCCGTACAAGCACTGTGTGACACATACCGTTTGGACTGCCTTAATTATACCAAGAGTCCAGAGCTCGTGCTACGGAGGCTGTATCATCACGAATCATTGTGATGGTGTCCGACTCGTTGGCTGAAAGGTCAGCGTACTGGCCTTCGGTTCAGAGGGCCCCAGGTACGATTCCCGGCCAGGTCAGGGATTTTAACCTTAATTGGTTAATTCCAATGGCACGGGGGCTGGGTGTATGTGTTGTCTTCATCATCATTTGATCCTCATCACGACGCGCAGGTCGCCTACTGGCGTCAAATAGAAAGACCTGTACCTGGCGAACCGAACCCGTCCTGGGATATCCCGGCACTAAAAGCCGTACGACATTTCATTTCATTATGATGGTACACGCATTCTCACGCGAAAGCTGATTTTAGGGATCTCCAGACTTTATTTCACTCAAATTAAGACAGTGGTTTCTAGTAAGGAAGGCAGTTGAGTTAAGGTCTCCAAAGCCAGTATCTCTCATCACCGTTGTTGTTGTGTTTTTAAATGGACAAGACTGAGTTCATTGTTTAGGGATGTTAATAATGTCACAAGTTTCCTCGGTCTCATCGTAAATAATGAATTACTTTTGACGCCTCTCATTTAGTAGATAGTTTAAATTACTGAAACCCCCCTCTTACTTAAGCAAGTGACGAAGAACCCGTAGACGACCCAAGAGAAAGACCTCATGCCGATTTTCTAATAGGTAAGAAAGGTAGGTATCCTACGAAGGACCTAAAAGGGTTCAATATATATGTATGGAGAGAGACGGATCCAGCAGTAACTGTGAGAAAGTTTAGGCTTATATTAATTTCAAGTAGAAAATAAAGTGTATTGCAATTTGCGTAATATTTTTGTTCCCATTTTTATCTTCACGTTCCCTCAAATATTAATTCATTTTTTACAAGGAATATAGCTGCGAGGAGACTCGAACGCACGTGTTCGAGTTTCGCAGACTAGTACGGTGTCCACTCAGCCACCACTCCTGTTGACTGTGGCGTAATTCTCCAAGTAGCCTACATATTTGTTGCTTTGGAAATGGGGATTCATCAATTTTTTGGAAATTGTTATGTTGCGGACCTGACATTTGTACGCCTTTTAGTGTTCCATCACCTCCACTTTGTTTGAAGCAGATCCTGCTTCATGACATCTTACCTAAATTTTTTCCAAAATGAAAGCGTATTTACCTATACAAGAGATACTGTTGAGTGTCCGCCCATAGGTACATTGAAGCTCGTTGAAATAGGTCGGATGTAGGGTCTGGCCTCTCCTTTTAAAATACATTGAAGGGGCAAATTAGGGAAGTGATGCTGTCTCCTGTTGGTCCTTCTGACTGAGCCAGAAGGTGCTGGTAAATATCAGTCTGAAATACGCACACCAAGTCCGCCTCTGTGATGTAGTGGTTAGTGTGATTAGCTTCCACCCCCGGAGGCCCGAGTTCGATTCCCGGCTCTGCCACGAAATTTGAAAGGTAGTACGAGGACTGGAAAGGAGTCCACACTGCCTCGGGAGGTCAACTGAGTAGAGGTGGGTTCGATTCCCACCTCAGCCAACCTGGAAGTGGTTTTCCACTTCTCCTCCAGGCAAGTGCCCGGATGGTACCTAACTTAAGGCCACGGCCGCTTCCTTCCCTCTTCCTTGTCTATACCTTCCATTCATCCCATCCCCCACCAAGGTCCATGTTCAGCATAGCAGATGAGGCCGCCTGGGCGAGGTACTGGTCATCCTCCCCAGTTGTATCCCCCGACCCAATGTCTCAAGCTCCAGAACACTGCCTTTGGGGCGGTAGAGGTGAGATCCCTTGCTGAGCCCGCGGGTAAAAGCCAACCCTGGAGGGTAAGCAGATTAAGAAAGAAGGAAAGAAAGAAAGAAATGCACACACCAACCGACCCCATGGGTGACAATTCGGTATCATTCATATCGGGACTGGCTGCATAAGGAAAGCTTTTAACGAATTTAGGCACTATAAGTCCAGTTTTCCATTTATGAATATTAAAATTCTTATAAAATCATAAAAAAAGAAATCGGTTGATAAGAAGACATTATAAACTTTTCTTTCCGGACAGCGTGTTGTCTTCTCGTAAGCCTTTGCAGATGATTAACCTCAATGTAATCAAAAAACGGGGTTAAAATCATATGTGAATTTCACTAATAGGAAAAGTCCTCTCAGTTTTTATTATTGTGTTGGTGGGGTGAAACTTCCTTATGGGGATAACTCTTACGTAGGTGTTAAAGTAAGGAAAGATCTTCTTTGGGGTAACCACATAAATGGGATTGTAAATAAAGTGTACAGATCTCTGCACATGGTTATGAGGCTACGAGTTTAGGGGTTGTAGTAACGATTTTTGTTTACACAGATAGGTCTTATGGCGACGATGGAACAGGGAAGGGCTAAGATTGCGAACGAAGTGGCCGCGGGCTTAATTACGGTAGAGCCTCAGCGTTTGCCTGGTGTAAAAATGGGAAACTACGGAAAACCATCTTCAGGGCTGCTGACAATGGGGTTCGAACCCACTATCTCCCGAATTTAAATTCGCAGCTGCGCGCCCCTAGCCGCATGGCTAACTTGCTCGGTGTAGTAAGGATGTAAAGGTGAGGGAATAGAAGTCTCTTGTAAGACCCCGACTAGAATATGGTTCCAGTGTTTGGGACCCTCACCGGGATTATTTAATTCGAGAACCGGAAAAAGTCTAATCGAAAGCAGCTCGAAATGTTCTGAGTGATTTCAGACAAAGTAGTAGCGTTACGACATCGTTGCAAAGTTTGGGCTGAGAAGACTTGGGAGAAAGGAAACAAGCTGCTCGGCTAAGTGGTATGTTCCGATCTGTCAGTGGGAAGATGGCGTAGAATGGCATTGGTGAACGAATAAGCCTGAGTGGTATTTTAAAAGCAGGGAAGATCACAATCTATATATATAAAATAAGAGTTTTGTCTGTACATTGCTCAGAATTTGAAAAGAATGGTATTTCTGTATCGCTCATGTCCACAGTAACAAGAAAATGCATTTTTTACTTTTCCGTAATTTCTGTCTGTCTGTCTGTCTGTCTGTCTGTATGCATGTATGTACACGCATCACGAGAAAACGGCTGAAGAGAATTTAATGAAAATCGGAATGTAAAGTCGGGTGATGAACCGCTACAATCTAGGCTATAATTTTAATCACGCTGAGTGAAATGGTAGTTTAGGGGAAGGCCTGAAATTTAATTCTGAAATATTTATGTTATTAGTGGCCGTGTCTTAATAAAAATTGCTAGACAAAGACGGAAAATAATTCGCTACAATATAAGCTATACACGCTGAGAAAAATGGTAGTTTAGGGGAAGGCCTAAAATTTAATTGTCAAATATTTACTTTATTAGTGGTCGTATCTTCACGAAAATTGGTATGCAAAGTCGGGGAATACAGTAGGTCGCTACAATCTAGGCTGTCAATAATGTTTTTCGCACTGAGTGAAATGGTAGTTTAGGGGAAGGCCTGAAATGTAATCTAGGCCTATATATAAAATAAGTGTTTTGCGTGTGCATTGCTCAGAATTTGAAATGAATGATATTTCTGTATCTGTCATGTCCACATTAATAAGGAAATGCATTTTTTACTCTTCCGTAATTTCTGTCTGTCTGTCTGTCTGTCTGTCTGTCTGTCTGTCTGTCTGTCTGTCTGTCTGTCTGTCTGTCTGTCTGTCTGTCTGTTTGTCTGCCTGTCTGTCTGTCTATATGTATGTATGTATGTATGTATGTATGTATGTATGTATGTATGTATGTATGTATGTATGTATGTATGTACACGCATCAATAGAAAACGGCCGAAGAGAATTTAATGAAAATCGGTATGTAATGTCGGGTGATGAACCACTGCAATCTAGGCTACAAATTATTTTATTCACGTTGAGTGAAATGTTAGTTTAGGGGAAGGTCTGAAATGTAATTCTCAAATAAGTTATTTATGTTATTAGTGGTCGTATCGATAAATACTACATAACTAACATAACTTTAGTTATGTCGTAAGTTAGTAGTAGTTATGTAAGAAGTTATTAAATTTCCGATCACTTATGTCTTATACATTGTTACCGTACCGCATATAATCAGAGATATTCATGAATTTGGATTTTTGTTACTAAGTCCATATCAGCGCCGAGTCACGAGAAAATGGGTAAACAGAATTTAGTGAAAATCGGTATGTAAAGTCTGAGAATAAGGAACTACTCTCTACGATATAAATAATTTTGTAGGACAGCCTAATATTAAAAATTAAATAATTGAAGTTCAACCAATTCAATACATAAAAGAAAGAAATGTAGTAATTACATTCTTATTTAAATGGGACCGGTTTCGACCCTAGTCCAGGTCATCGTCAGCCGTAAAAACAATTAGGCGAAATCACACAATGTTTATGAATATTGGAGAAATGGGTCAGTTTCACACTCTGTCAGGCACAAAGTCACAACACTATCAAATAATATATGAAGATTATAAATAAACTTGAAGTCGCAGACGAATAGATTTGTAGAAGCAAACCGCCAGTTCCCGGTGATCAGCGCGGCACATTCAAGGTCATGCGCTGCGGTCTCGAACGCCAAAGTAGAGTGGAGAATGTCTTGAAGGTCCAATATTTGTCTCGGTTGCGGGAAGTTAAGTACGTATATAAAAATATACGACGCAAATCAGTATAATTGAATGAGAACTTGTGCTCCTGCTAAGTTCTTGGAAAACAGTTGACTTGAAAAAACAATTGTAAAGAGAAAAAAATGTAGTAAAAAGCGCAATATCGGAAAACAAATGAAAACTTATATGCACAGTGCGCTATTTTTTAAATTGAAAAAATTATTAGGACATGATTGAAGTAGTCGAAGTTGGCGCAAGACAAGAGTTAAAATTTGAAAGAGGAGAACCGAAATGAAGGTCGATTGGTTTTTTTTATTTTTTTATTAGAGAAGGTAGAATAAATTAACAGAGGAAGAGTGATAGTGAAAAAAGAGAAAAAATAAAAGAGATTGAAGTTAGATGGTATTAAGGAAGGATAAAATAGGGAAAATGAAGGAGTGGTAGTTTAGGGTGGGTGAGGAGGGTGGGTTATTGGAGGTAGAAAATGTGGGTGGGAACTTTGTAAGGCATGGAAAATAGAATTGGGGTTTTGGAATTTGGAATTTTTGAGAAGAAGAATTAGGAAGTCAAAAAGGATATTGGGTTTTTCAGAAATGTCGTTTAAATTGAAATTAGGGTTGAAGTACTGGTCAAGGTGGATAAAGCAATTTTCAGTAATGTTTAAGAGGGGGCCTTTGTTAATGATTTTAAGTATATTCATGTCATTGTTAATACTGGTGAAACTATGCTTGGAGTCTTGTATGTGCTGTCCTATGGCAGAGAATCTGTTGTATTTAATGGCGTTGACATGTTCAGAGTACCTGATATTGAAGTTGCGGCCAGTTTGTCCGACGTAGGAGGAATTGCAGTTGTTGCATTTGAATCTGTATACACCAGATTTAGAAAAAGCATTAGACTTATTTAGAGATTTAGAGTTGTGTAAGATATCAAGATTTCTATTGTTAGTTCTAAAAGAAATTTTCATGTTATGTTTTTTTTAAAAATATTAGTTATTTTATAAGCATCCTGAGTGAAAGTGAAGGTGAAAAAAGCAGTTGGTTTTATTGTGTCTTTAGATAAAGTGGTTTTTGGACGGTGTTTGAATTTGTTGATGATGCGGTTTATGAAGGAGTTGTTAAAGCCATTGAATTTAGCGATGTTGCGGATGGTGTTTAATTCGTTATTTAAATCTTTTTTGGACATAGGGGTGTTGAAGGCACGAAAAATTAAGCATGAAAATTTCTTTTAGAACTAACAATAGAAATCTTGATATCTTACACAACTCTAAATCTCTAAATAAGTCTAATGCTTTTTCTAAATCTGGTGTATACAGATTCAAATGCAACAACTGCAATTCCTCCTACGTCGGACAAACTGGCCGCAACTTCAATATCAGGTACTCTGAACATGTCAACGCCATTAAATACAACAGATTCTCTGCCATAGGACAGCACATACAAGACTCCAAGCATAGTTTCACCAGTATTAACAATGACATGAATATACTTAAAATCATTAACAAAGGCCCCCTCTTAAACATTACTGAAAATTGCTTTATCCACCTTGACCAGTACTTCAACCCTAATTTCAATTTAAACGACATTTCTGAAAAACCCAATATCCTTTTTGACTTCCTAATTCTTCTTCTCAAAAATTCCAAATTCCAAAACCCCAATTCTATTTTCCATGCCTTACAAAGTTCCCACCCACATTTTCTACCTCCAATAACCCACCCTCCTCACCCACCCTAAACTACCACTCCTTCATTTTCCCTATTTTATCCTTCCTTAATACCATCTAACTTCAATCTCTTTTATTTTTTCTCTTTTTTCACTATCACTCTTCCTCTGTTAATTTATTCTACCTTCTCTAATAAAAAAATAAAAAAAACCAATCGACCTTCATTTCGGTTCTCCTCTTTCAAATTTTAACTCTTGTCTTGCGCCAACTTCGACTACTTCAATCATGTCCTAATAATTTTTTCAATTTAAAAAATAGCGCACTGTGCATATAAGTTTTCATTTGTTTTCCGATATTGCGCTTTTTACTACATTTTTTTCTCTTTACAATTGTTTTTTCAAGTCAACTGTTTTCCAAGAACTTAGCAGGAGCACAAGTTCTCATTCAATTATACTGATTTGCGTCGTATATTTTTATATACGTACTTAACTTCCCGCAACCGAGACAAATATTGGACCTTCAAGACATTCTCCACTCTACTTTGGCGTTCGAGACCGCAGCGCATGACCTTGAATGTGCCGCGCTGATCACCGGGAACTGGCGGTTTGCTTCTACAAATCTATTCGTCTGCGACTTCAAGTTTATTTATAATCTTCATATATTATTTGATAGTGTTGTGACTTTGTGCCTGACAGAGTGTGAAACTGACCCATTTCTCCAATATTCATAAACATTGTGTGATTTCGCCTAATTGTTTTTACGGCTGACGATGACCTGGACTAGGGTCGAAACCGGTCCCATTTAAATAAGAATGTAATTACTACATTTCTTTCTTTTATGTATTGAATTGGTTGAACTTCAATTATTTAATTTTTAATGTTAATAATTTCAATACGGAACAATGACATTTTTATCTTTAAATGGACAGCCTAATATCACAGAGTCGAAAGAAAACTAATGTGAAGGCCAGCAATATAGAAAGCTCATAAACTTTATCAACAATAACATTACATTGACCATTGTTTGTTGTGATATGCTTTTTGTCTTCTGTTTCCTCTCATCCCCGATAGATAGGATTACTGCAGCGTACCGAGGTTTTTTTAATTTGCTTGACGTCGCACCGACACAGGTAGGTCTTATGGCGACGATGGGATAGGAAATGAATAGTGGTGTGAAGGAAGCGGCCTTGGCTTTAAGGTACAGCCTGGTGTGACTGGTGTGAAAATGGGAAACCACGGAATACCATCTTCAGGGTTGCCGGCAGTGGGGCTCGATTCCACTATCTCCCGGATGCAAGCTCACAGCTGCGCGCCCCTAACCACACGGGCAACTCGCCTGTTCGTACCGACTGTAACAGCCTGCCTGTATATTGGCGGGAAGTAGCTGGGGAGTAAGATAACTTTCTTCTTTAGCATGCCATTCCTCTGGTTCATACATTTTCTGATATATCTGGTACGTAACACACTGGTTCATCATAGTATTCGAGCTATACAATCCCTACTCTGAGCCACTGATTGGAATGAGCAGTGTGCATATTTAATGGAATAATGGCAGAGGAGTGTTCACGGCAGTCTGCGACCTGGTTATTCCAGCTCTGGAACTTTGGACTCTTAGATCGGCACCGTAGTACTGTTCGTTGAAAGTGAGAAAGTGTGCGGTTTTTCATTTGATCGAGTATTTTATAACATTCCTTTCAATCGCTACATTCCTACTGACGTTTTTGTAATGACCTATGTTGAATTCAGTTAGGAAAACCACCAAGTCAGTCTTTTTGAGAATCCCGTAGCGAAGCACGGGTACATCAGCTAGTATGAAGATAAAATTGAAATTTAAGAGGACAAATTGGGCAAATATTCGTTTATAGGAGAGGGAGTTAGGGATTGGAATAACTTACCAAGGGAGATGTTGAATAAATTTCCAAATTATTTGCAATTAATTAAGAAAAGGCTTGGTGAATAATAGATGGAGAATCTGCCGCTTGGGAGACTACGTTAAATGCAGATCAGTGGTGACTGATTAATACAACAATTTCTGATCATGCTTACGACTGTATTTTCTTTTTTTCTTCGAACAAAAGCTGGAAGTTTTTTTTAATTCTAATCGAAGACAATTCTGTTGTATTATTGACTGCTGCTCTGTTATTTTCCAATGATGAGAGCCCTCTGGAAGTCCTCCGTCAACTTTTATTTCACGATATTTAGCAGTGACGAATAACGAACACTTCCCGAGAGCCTGATTTCCGATAGCAGCTATTGTTCCTGCTCTTTTCAAGAGAACAAATGAACGACGCGTTGTGAACAATCGCTCATTGGCAGAGAACAAAAATATCGAATACTTAATGGCGTAAAGAACGAAACAAAAGGTGGTAGTATGGAGGCGGAGAGAGAGGCGATGTATCTAAACTAAGTTCAATTTTGTTTAGCCCGCTGATGACTGATGGTCGACGGTAGAATGAGACATCTTAAGGTCTGATTATGAAACGTTAAAACAAATAAAGTCTATTTTTACACCAAGGATGTAACACCATGATTTCAGTGAACTATTGTGATTGTCATTGCTGTATTTTATGTACTGTACGTCTCAGTCCGGTTTAAATAGAGAGAGATGAAAATTATCCTAGGAGTCCCCTATACCAAAATGAAGGATTCCTTTTATCTGCTTCCAATGGGAATAGTTATATAAATATGTCCTGACTGACTGACTGACTGACTGACTCATCATTCATCATGACGTTGTTTCCTGTTGGTCCTTCTGACTGAGCCAGAAGGTGCTGGTAAATATCAGTCTGAAATGCGTACACCAGCCGACCCCTTGGGTGACAATTCCGTACTACAGGACAGAACGAAATTAAATTTTGGGGATACACTTATATTAGGGTGTAGGTTCTCACTAAGGGAGGATTTTTTAATATTCTGTCGCTAAGGGAGTGAAAAGGGGCGTAAATGTTTTAAACGAGCATATCTGTATCTCAAAAACTAAAAAACTAAAGATGCAGCAGACGTGAATATTTGGTATTTCGAATATGCTCTAAAGAGAATGAACACGTATTTTTTGTTATCGGAACATAGACTAAAGGGGGGATGGTGTAAATAAGCAAATAAGTAAAGGTGTTGAATTCTGTTTATGTGGGTACTTATATCTCAGGGTGTGAAGATGTTACAGACCTGAAAGTTGGTATTTTGAATCTCCTTTAGAAATACAGAAGCGTGTATTTATTGTTTTCGGTAAGTCCACTTAAGGGGGAGAGGGGTGGAAAGAAGTGAAGAAGAAGTTGAATTCTTTTTATGAGGACACTTATATCTCAAAACCTGAAGATGTTACAGATGTGAGAACTGGTTTTTTTATTTTCCTTTGAAAATAAAGAAACAAGTATTTTTGGAGGGATGAAAAACTGTAAAAGCGGGTGAATTTTTAAAATGTGTATTGGGATATCTACAGTATATGTCAAAAACATAACATGTTACAGACGTGACAATTGGTATTTGGATTCTCCTTTAAAAATAAAGAAAGGTGTATTTGTTTTGTTTTCGTGGAGGGGTTGAGGGAAGGACAGATAAAGGGGTTGAATTCTTTTAATGGGGATACTTATACCTCAAAAACTGAAGATGTTACAGACGTGGAAATAGGTATTTGGAATCTCTTTTAAAAATAAAGGAACATGTTTTTGTTCTTTGACTTGAGAGAAGATTGTTTCTCACATGTACAGTTCTATGTCGCATGGTCATCTTGGCTTCAAAAGCAATTCCACAAACGTGTTTTACAGAGAGTTTCTGGGATAAATGAGGGTACTTATATCTCAAGAACTAAAGAAGTTACAGATATGAAAATTGTTATTTGGAATCTCTTTTAAAAATTAAGAAGCATGTATCCTATGGTTTTGGAAAATTACTGGAGGGGATGAAAGAATTGAAAAATTAAATTGAATTATTTGTATGAGGATACTTATATCTAAAAAACTAAAGATGCAGCAGGCGTGAATATTTGGTATTTCTAATCTGCTCTAAAGATAAAGAACACGTATATTTTGTTATCGGAACATAGACTAAAGGGGGGAAAGTCCAAATAAGCAAATAAGTAAAGGTGTTGAATTCTGTTTATGAGGATACTTATTACTCAGGAAGTGAAGAAAATGAAACTACATTTCTCGGTGAGGTTTTATACTTCATTGATTTTCAGATAATGTCTATGTACAGTAGTGAGGAACGATTACTTTTAACAATTACGGAATTCACGCGAGCGAATCCGCGGGCAACTGCTAGTGCAATATATACAACTCGCTTTTGCTCGTTGGAATATTACTGTGGCGAAACTGTATGTCTTACCGTGAAACGGATTGCGTCACCATACGGCCCTTTTAGTGGCCTTCATGTTTGGTCCTATGATATTTTCTCGTATATTGGCGATTGGTAGCATAGATAGAGGTAAACGTTTCGATCTAGGGCAAAATTTATTTTGCCTACCTAATAGTCAGCTACAGTTTTGAAACTTGGGGGGCGTGTCGTGGATGAAACGATCTACATTTTGGTTCTTTGACGTATCTGCATCTTGTAGGCCTACACCTTAGATTGGTTTAGAAAGATTACGCTGAAATGTGAGTACAGTTTCCACATATTCCTTCCGTTTTTTCATATTTACACGGCAGGTAGAATCATGCAATTGGGCTTCTCTGTCTTCTATCTACATCTGTAGTCCCACCTTAGTCTTATGTCAGTGAGTCAGTCAGTCAGCCTTCTGGCTTTATATAATAGAGACTTTATTATATTATAGGAATTATATTTATAATAATTACCTGCAGAAAATGAAAGCTTTGGAACCTTCTTCAAGTAATGAAGGTACATTTCCAAGATAGTAAAAACAAAACAAATCGAATCTGCCCCTATGTGAAGGTTAGAAAACCGTAGGGTTTTAACGTAACACATTGCATCTGGCTCGTAGAACAGCTGAGAGTCTTTTCAATACAATAAAATAGAGGAAGTATCGCGTATGCGACGTTGAAATTCTAGTAATACTTGCTCGCCAGGTGTAGGTCTTTTGGTTTGACTCCCGTAGGCGACCTGCGCGTCGTGATGAGCATGAAATGATGATGAATTCAACACATACAGCCATTTCCCGTGACAGCGGAATTATCCAATGGTGGTTAAAATTCCTGACTCTGCCGGAAATCGAACCAGGGACCACTGTGACCAAAGGCCAGCACGCTAACCATTTAGCCATGGAGCCGGACACTGGTTCTATTATAACAAGTAAAACATTCAAGACAAAGTTTCAAGTTTACATCACACATTCCTTACTAGCCGCAAATGACTCAGTCAGACTCAAGGTAGGTATAAAGTCACCTGCCCTTTTCTCACCCTCCGGTGGTCTCAGTTGCTATGAAACTTCTCGCTAGCTCACTGTTGCTGTTAGTTTCTGTGAATTCCTTTCGTTTCCTTTCCACCTGTTATTGAATTTATTTTTTACGTTGTTTCTTTGTTTATTCTTTAAATCTGTTTACCCTCCAGGATTGGTTTTTTCCATTGGACTCAGCGAGGGATCCCACCTCTACCTCCACAATGGCGGTGTTCTGGAGCGTGACAATTTGGGTCGGGGATACAACTGGGGTGGAGGACCAGTACCTCGCCTAGACAGCCTCACTTGCTATACTGAACAGGGGATTTGTGGAGGGATGGGAAGATCGGGAGGGATATACAAGGAAGAGGGAGTGAAGTGACCGTGGCCTTAGGTACCATCC
The DNA here is from genome assembly GCF_040414725.1 of Anabrus simplex. Classification (NCBI taxonomy): domain Eukaryota; kingdom Metazoa; phylum Arthropoda; class Insecta; order Orthoptera; family Tettigoniidae; genus Anabrus; species Anabrus simplex. The sequence goes on along the minus strand of NC_090265.1, from coordinate 861,240,658 downwards.
TGGCATTTGCTTTGAGGAGAAGTGGAAAACCACGGAAAATCACTTCGACGTTTGCTAAGGTGGGAATAGAACTCCCCTCTACTCAGTTGTCCTCCTGAAGCTGAGTGGACCACGTTCCAGCTCTCATACCACTTTTCAAATTTTGTGGCAAAGCCGTAAATCGAACCCGTGCCTCCGGGGGTGGCATCTAATCACACTAACCTCTACACCACAGAGGCGGACTATATTGTTTCTTTTGAAGTGTAATTATGGGATGCAGCACTTCTGGAGACCTGTGGGGTCTGGCAGGAAAAGAAGACTCTCCGAGAATGACTCCGAGTAGTACTCGGCGGCTGACGCGAACAGAGTGCAGCTCGGAAATAGTAATTCATTTTTGTTTTTGTTTTTTTGTTTACCTTTGAGAACTTAATTTATTTAAAAACTAGAAGCAATTTTGCGTGTTCTGTATGTTTTTTTTTTGCTAGGGGCTTTACGTCGCACCGACACAGATTGGTCTTATGGCGACGATGGGATGGGAAAGGCCTAGGAGTTGGAAGGAAGCGGCCGTGGCCTTAATTAAGGTACAGCCCCAGCATTTGCCTGGTGTGAAAATGGGAAACCACGGAAAACCATCTTCAGGGCTGCCGATAGTGGGATTCGAACCTACTATCTCCCGGATGCAAGCTCACAGCCGCGCGCCTCTACGCGCACGACCAACTCGCCCGGTTGTTCTGTATGTAGCAATTTTTAGAAATGAGCGTCTTTTATATTATGAATGGTGTATTTGAAAATATGAAAACAATAAATATATTTAGTTTATCACAATTTTGATCGCCTGATACTTACCGGATAAGAAAGTAAATTAGCAATACTTATATGAGCATGTTAGATAAAGTTTTCTGTGTAATATGGTGTGCTGCATGTCTGACGTTTTTACTATCCAAGCGACCTTAAATTTGTTAAAATAAATGTGCAATGCATAAGTAAACGGCCTGACATTTGAGGAAAAACACTCGGTATTTCTAGTGTTAAGGGCCTTCGCCTTCCTAAACGACCAGATGGTTTGAAGATATTGGAGCACATGGCCAGTGTGAGGACATGCACAGCCGTAATGCTTGGCTCTCTTGACCGGGACTGCAGCCTCTTGCTTCAGAAGGCTGAATGTACCCGGTTCCAACTCACCGTCCACAATTGAAATCCTTGGACTGATCGGGAAATGAATGCCGGTCCTTCGGTAAAGAGGCAAGCATGCTACCCTTATACCACGGAATTTTCTCTCGAAAACGAAAACCAGCACAAAAATAATTCCTAACACTACAGCCCAGTTGGGTCGTGGCCTACAAACCGACCGCTGCTCCGCTCGAAGGTCTGCAGATTACATGGTTAGCGTGACGATTCCTCTTGGCCGTTATCCTTGGCTTTCTAGACCGAGGCCGCTATTTCACCGTCAGAGACCCTCTATTGTTCACATGTACACTGATCCAGGCTGTAAGTTCAGGTACAAATCCCTCACCTAGCCGAAATTGAACCGGAGCCTCTGGGTAATTGGCAGGCTTATTGCCCTTAAACAATGTTGCTGGTTTTTAAAAACACAACGTTAAAGTGATTATATTATAATAGCAGAGAAGAGAGAGGGAATTCTAGTACCAAATGACCTGACCATTCTGCGGTCATTGTCCCATTGGCAGGTTGAGTGAAGCTACGTATGTGCGATCTTTGTATTGCCAATATCCATTATTCAAAGCCATGATGGAGAAATATTAGTCTGGTGCAAAAGGACGGAAGCTAACGGTGGTAGGTAACTTGTGTTAATTAGGTAGCGTACACAGGTCAGTATTGTGGACTTCTGAATGGCCACCACATCCGGTCTGTTGGGAATCAAAGCCAACCGCAAGTCTAAGTCGGACAGAAGGGATAACGCCGTCTCTCTCTCACTCTCTCTCTTACAAGTCACGGGCATCGCTTTATCTCCTATATCCTACTACAGTAGGTACTTAAAAGAGCATATAGTGAAAAATAATACCCTGACAACAGAAGAAAGGAAAATACACCTACCGGTAAGTGTCGTAAAGAAAAAGTAGAAGACACAAATAAAATTACTGCAGATAGCTGCAATCACACATGGAGTTAATGAGCAAATAATATGTCCCCAGCCAATAATAATAATAATAATAATAATAATAATAATAATAATAATAATAATAATAATAATAATAATAATAATAATAATAATAATAATAATAATAATAATAAATCATCTTTGGCTTTGTTAATATATAAGATATGAGCGATGCTAATAACGCCATAGACAGCCAACCCCTATAATGAATCGTATAAAGGTCTCACTCATAGGGTCGTTTGGTGTTAGCGTATCAGTGGGCCTGGTAGACTGGTAGGCAGATTAATAGTCTGGATCAGTAAGGAAAGCAATGGAAAACTACGCCACTTCTATTTTTATCTAGTATACTTCTTCAGTGACGCCTAAATTGCCTATGGCAGCTGAGGGTGGAACTGTTGGGGATCCAGCCTTCGGCTGAGGTCTCGAAATAATAATAACAATAATAATATATAGTCAACCATCAGCCTAGCAATATAATTATCAACCTAATGTTGAATTAAAAGCACGATCAGACATTACAGAGAAAATCACATTGGTTATGAATCATCACGTACTCAGATACGCCAGCATCGTGTCGGTAGATTTATTGACAAATAAAAGGACTCTTTCTTTCTTTCTTTCTTTCTTTCTTTCTTTCATAATCTGTTTATCGTCCAGGGTTGGTTTTTCCCTCAGATACAGCAAGGGATTCCACCTCTACCCCCTCAAGGGCAGTGTTCTGGAGCGCGAGACATTGGGTCAGGGATATTACTGGGAAGACGGATCTGTACCTTTCCCAGGTGGCCTCATCTGGTATGCTGAACAGGGGCTTTGTGGTGGGATGGGAAGATTGGAAGGGATAGGGAAGGAAGAGGAATGGAAGCGGCCGTGGCCTTCAGTTAGGTACTATCCCGGCATTTGCCTGGAGGAGAAGTGAGATCCACCGAAAACCACTTAACATTTTTTTTTTCCAACTTGCTTAGGTCGCACCGACACAGGTAGGTGTTATGGCGGCAATGGGACAGAAATGGGTTAGGAGTGGAAAGGAAGTGACGGTCGCCTTAATTAAGGCACCACCCCAGCATTTTTGGTGTGAAAATGGAAAAACATGGAAAACGATCCTCAGGGCTGCCGAGAGTGAGGCTCGAACCCGCTATCTCCCGAATGCAAGCTCATAGCTACGTGACCCAAACCGCATAGCCACTTGCTCGGTATATGACATTTAAAATGACTAGAAAAAATATTAGTGGTGTGTAATATTGAATACTACTACTACTTCTACTATTCCTCTTAATCGAATATGTTAACTCAATTTGTTGTGGTACGGCCAATTTTGGCAGCTAGTTCTATACTCCGGAGACAAGTGGGTTCGAATCCCCCTTTGGCTATCTTCGAAATCACTTCCCACGGCTTCCCATATCAACGGCACACAAATTCTGGCCGTTTCCTTCCCATTCCTAGTCCGTACAACCCACAGAGAACACCCGCATTCAGCGGTACGTGTAGGCTATCTCACCCTCAAGGGCATTACGAGAAAAGCAACTACAGAAGTGGCGAGCCGAACATGTCCTCGAACACTCCCGGCACTAAAAGCCATACGGTAAAATATAAACTGTTTCTCACTTGTTTTCCTTTGCCGTTATTCTAACATAGGAAAATAATTTTTCATCATATATTCACGTTTTAGCCACAGTCGTAGAATTTTTTCCCGAAGATCTGTTCTGTAACACGCCAGTAAGTCTACGGATACTGGTCTCCAAAAATTATAAAAACTTGAATACCATCCGACTGCGATAGGAATCTATGGGCATAACCTTTGGTGGTACTATTTGAGGGTCCAGTCAGTCTGTGGAGCTGGTGACTTAAGAGAACCGACTTGTTCAGAAACCGCTCCGTATTTGTCATCGTTAACTTCTGTGAATTTCCTCTTCTGAGGAGTGCTCGCTAGATTGAATAAAGAGAGGAATCATTTCTGTAAAAAACTGTTCAGATTATTAGAAGCCCACGAACCACGTTTTTAGTATGATGCAAGGTAACTACAGAAATCGTTAGAGTTGAACTGTTAATTAATGTTTTATGGGCAAGGAACTGGTATAATGCTATGGGGAATGTTACTGTAGCTTAGTTCCCTCTGTAGGCAACTCTGCGTACATGGCTGCGCAACGTACTGCCTATCCTGAAGGGTTACAGGCTAGTAAAACTGAGTACGTTATCAAAACCGGGATGTTGACTCTCTAGTCAGTGCCCTCTGCTAGACCAGATTTTTCTTTTATTTATTCCATATCTTGACCAACAGTTAGTTTGCTATCCACCCCCGTGCTAACCACACCCAATGATGCTTAAAATCAAAGATTGCATGTGGTCCAGTGCTTCAACGTTGTTGCTACATTGGGATTAATGATGTATGGACACGGAATTGGTATCATGCTATGAAGAATATAAGCTTCGATAAAAGTTATTTACATTTGTGCTCGCTAATTAATATTTATAAATGCATTCGTTCCAAATAATAATAATAATAATAATAATAATAATAATAATAATAATAATAATAATAATAATAATAATAATAATAATATCTGGTTTTTAGCCTATTGGAATGTTTTATTTTTTGTGCTTTTTTGTTGTAGATATGTTGAGTGACGTTATCACTTCTGAAGACGTAGAGGACCGGGCGAGTTGGCCGTGCGGTACGACGTAAAGCCAAAAGCAAAAAGAGAAAAGACATAGAGGGAAATAGAAAGCAATCCACACAACCTTCACCGGAGTTCTTTTAACATCTTTTGTGACCGGAAACTCCATTAGAAAGAATATTCTTCTCTGCTACACTAAGAAATTGTCCAAAATCTCATGTTTTCAGCCAGCTGGTTTTTCCGTTTCCAGATTTCAACGGAGAATAAGAAAACCTACAACCTGTTTTCCAGTCTTTGACCGGGTCAGGGATGGAATGAATGAAGCAGATATAGGCTATTAGTACGATGGGGTCGCCACTCCCAAAGTGATTTATTAATGACTAATAGATGCTATGAAATGAGAATGGAGAGTGTTGCTGGAATGAAAGATGACAGGGAAAACCGGAGTACCCGGAGAAAAACCTGTCCCGCCTCCGCTTTGTCCAGCACAAATCTCACATTGAACGACCGGGATTTGAACCACGGTATCCAGCGGTGACAGGCCGACGCGCTGCCGTCTGAGCCACGGAGGCTTCAACGGAGAATACTCAATCGTTTAAGGACTGAACAAGGTAGATATGGTGATAAATTCATCAAACTGGAATGACGGACCTCACCGAACGGTTACAGACAATTCATCATATTGCCTTTGAGTGCCCACTTCGATCTTTCGAAGTCGCTTTGGCAGATCTTCATCTCGCATCCCAGTGGATTTCTTTTCTGGATTTGGATCTGTGGGTAATATTGCGATCTTGTGACCTCCCTGTATCTTTCCTCCGTTACGTACGTAACTTCTACACATTTATATCATAATAAGTTATATAATGTTTTATATATATATATATATATATGTGTGTGTGTGTGTGTGTATAAATTTTACATCGTTATGCCCGAGTAAGGAGCGTGGTTGAACTCAGTTAGCTGATGTTTAAAATTCCCGACCATGCCGGAAATCAAACCCGGGACCCCTGTGACCAAAGGCCAGCACGCTAACCATTTAGCAATGGAGCCGCACTAGTTATCATTTTCTAAGTCTAACCAAGTTCCTGCTTGCGTTCTTCTGTCCAGATGTTATCAGTTCTGGTGTTTGTTTTTGTCAGAAAATTGGTAATTATTGAATGGTGTTCGGAATTTACATCTATCCCGTATAATTTCCTTGATGGTGTTGATTGCTTTCAGGTCTGTTTCAGTTTCACTAAGCCAGTTGTTCTTGGTTCTTAATTAAAGGGCAAGGTTGACAATTCTTTTAGTCATTCTATCCTCGCTCGTTCTGAGAATTTGCCCAAAGAATTTCAGTCGCCTTTCTTTGAAGGTGTGTGAGGTTTTTTCGGTATGAGAAAAATTTCCTGGAATTTCCTTTTCATCCAGATTCCATCTCAAAAAACTGGGACGAACATTTTCCGTAGAATATTCCTTTCTTACGTTTGTATATCTTTTCTGATATGCCATCAGTGTTTAAGGTTTCCGATGCATATAATGCTTCGGATTTGATTACTGTTTAGCTTTCTTAGATATTACTTCTTTGTTATATGAATTACAGATAATCGGTAATTCGGTACGCTTTTTGTAATTTAAAGATTCTCTCTTTATTGGCCTCACGATTTAATGCAGAGGGTTGAATAACTTTTCCTACTTATTTCAACTTGCTTACATGAGAAATTTTGCCGAATTTAGTTATTAAATGAAAAAAAAATGAAATGGCATATGGATTTTAGTGCCGGGAGTGTCCGAAGACATGTTTGGCTAGCCAGTTGCAGGTCTTTTTATTTGATGCTCGTTGGCGACCTGCGCGTCGTAATGAGGATGAAATAATAATAATAATAATAATAATAATAATAATAATAATAATAATAATCGTATGGCCTCAGCTACCGTTTGCAGGCATTTCGATTTGACGCCATCTGGCTGTCTGCTCGTCAATTTCGACGTTCCGGTTTACTCTGTCTGCCATCTAGCGGACCTAGAGTAAACCGGATCTCTCTTGGGCGTCTATGGCTGAGATTTAATTAATTTTGTCGGGTAAATACCAAATGTATCGCCAGAGTTCTTTTACATGCCGACATCGTACGACATGGAGTGTCGAATGGACTTTTTTCCGCTGTTCAAAAATCCGACTACCTCTGCCGGATTTGAACCCGCTATCTTGGGATCCGGAGGCCGACACTCTACCACGGATCCACAGAGGCAGCTGAAATAATGATAAGGACGACACATACAACCAGCCCTCAAGCCAGCGAAATTAACCAATGATGGTTAAAATTCCCAACCATGCCGGATATCGAACCTGGGTCCTCCGTGACCAAAGGCCAGCACGCTAACCATTTAGCCATGGAGCCGGACAAGTTATCAAATGTTGTCCATCTAAATATCGTCGGACTCCTTTCATGTACCGAGTTTTCTCGTACGAGATTTGATGTCCTGTTTTGATGGAAATTCCATGGATCTTTTCACCTGAATGAATTGTTTCTTGCCTATTATTGGAAAGAACTGCCGAGTCATCTGCAAAGACCAGACACTTCATTTGAAATGTATCTTTGAGTAGTCTATCAAGGGTCACTCTTTTAATTTCCTTGTCCCAGGTTTTGATTATCTTTTTCAAGTACAAGATCGAATAAAGGAGGGGATAGTCTATCTCCTTGTCGGACCTTTGTGTTAACTGTAAAAGGCTCGGATATTTCACATAGGAATTTAACTTTCGAAGTGATGTCGATTATTATTATTATTTCAGAAAAAATGGTTTCAATTCTAAAAGTCAGTATCTGCAGAGCATCTTGGTGAGCAGTATTCGCGTAGGGATCTAAAGGCTCTTAATGAGCTATATGAAGCACAGGGTAAAAGTTTTAATATTAAATCTACTTTTATAGCCTGACGAAATCCAGACACATTATGAGCATTTTCCGCCGTAAATATTTCAGAAGTTTGTTCCTCAACGACTCTAATCAAGGACTCAATATTATTGGTGAATTAAGAAACGGCACAACACCGTGTGCGAGATACCGTACTGGCAATACTCTCCACCGTAAGATGAAGAGGTGCATTATTTGGCCGACAATGGAAGTAACAGACAAATAGATATTATTGCCATCAGTCGTAGAAATTGGAGAAATCATTGACTCAACAGTTTTATCTGAGATGACAAGCACTCAAACAGGACATATTGACAAAGAGAAGATGATTTATTTACCAACTATACCATAAATTTCAGATATTTCAAATCAGATCTAGTTTTCTTCTCCAGGGACAATTGCGAATGTATTTGTAAACTGAAGAATACGCTATAATTTAGAAAAAAATGTACGGGGGCTGTTTCGAAGCCACGGCCACAGTAATTCAGTCGTAGTGGGTATACATGACGTGGGAGTAAGAAATACGTGAATGCGCTGAGTTTAGGTTTAGAGTATTTTGTTTTCACTGACGCTTCTCTTGTGAATGTTGTGAAATCACTGTGTTTCCAATCTTCATTGATTTTATGACATCGTCTTGAGTGTTATGGGTCATACAACTATTTACGTCTTGGTTGCGGCTCGCGATGTTCCAACACCTCGGCTTTCTTATGTTGTCTATAGGCTCTCGTACACTCAGCCTCGGAAATTTTCAGCTTGTTGTTTTAATTTTGACTCGTTGTTTCTTACTGTGGTAGGCATGAACCTTTTTCTTTAATTACGACACTGACAAGGAGACCCTTCCAACTGTAAGTCTCCGATCTCATTGAAATTTGGTACAACTACTTCAGTTAATTAATGGCGTGTGGCCTCTGGAGAGGCCTGGTGTAGGTTTTTAGATTTGACGCTCGTAGGCGACCTGCGCGTCGTGATGAGGATGAAATGATGAAGATGGCACATTCACCCAGCCACCGTGCCAGGGGAATTAACCAATTATGGTTAAAATTTCCGACCTTGTCGGGAATCGAACCGGGGACTCCTGTGAATAAAGGCCAACACGCTAAACATTTAGCGATGGAGCCGGACAACTACTACATTAGGAATTATTTATTCAGCTATATCAAAATGTGATACCCAGTCGTATATTTAGCTCCTGTTTTGGGGTATCAAAGTTTGCTCATTTAAGCACCGCATAAGTAGAAGTGAGCGGTGGGAAGCAGGCAGAAGTCGGGAAGTCATTAGTGTGGGAGAAAGAGTTACAGTGTGACACATGAACTGGCCGGCCGCCCCGCCTCTACCTGCTTCCCGCCACTCACTCCTGTATGTGCGATGCTTAAATGAGCAAAATTTGTCACTCCAAAACGGGTAATAAATATATGACTGGGCATCTGATTTTCATATGGATGAATAGAGCATTCCTACTGAAGTCATTGTACCAAATCTTAATCAGATCAGAGATTTACAGTTGGAGGGGATTCCTTGTGAGACAATTCAAAAAATATTTGCTTTCTCAAATATTTCACAATATTTGATACAGAAAATCAAGCTTTTTCTCAAATATTACAAGAGATGTAGGCAGATCTCGAATGTCACATAGCGATACAGGCTGTGAAATCTCGGTTCTGACTTAGACAAATTTTACCGTACCTGCTGAGCTCCGATTTGACCGCAAAATGAAGAATGATTATGAAAAAGCATTTGATAGAGTAAAACACAATGCGCTCATCAGAATACTCCAACAAACTGGAATTGACAGTAAAGATATAAGAATAATCGAAAACCTCTACTGTAATCAAAAAGCTGTGGTGAAGATTGGTGGTGATACATCAGACCATATGGAAATTAGGCGAGGGGTTCGACAAGGCTGTGTTTTGTCCCTGTTATTATTCAACATTTACTCGGGAACTATATTTAAGGCAGTAACAGATACAGAAGTGAGAATCAAGAGTTAAATCTATTCTGAAACTGACCGGGCGAGTTGGCCGTGCGCGTACAGGCGTGCGGCTGTGAGCTTGCATCCGGGAGATAGTAGGTTCGAATCCCGCTATCGGCAGCCCTGAAAATGGTTTTCCGTGGTTTCCCATTTTCACACCAGGCAAATGCTGGGGCTGTACCATAATTAAGGCCACGGCCGCTTCCTTCCAACTCCTAGGCCTTTCCTATCCCATCGTCGCCATAAGGCCTATCTGTGTCGGTGCGACGTAAAGCCCCTAGCAAAAAAAATCTGAAACTGAAAGGTCAACAAGTCCAAGTTGAGAAATTTAAATACCTTGGATGTTGGATATCAGATTTAAACCCAGATCTGGAAATTAAGACCCGTATAGAAATTGTAAGATCAGCATTAAAGAAAATGATGGCTTGACTGTGTGATGACGCCTTAAACTTTAAACTGAGACAGCGCATGGTTAAATGTTATGTTTGATTAATTTTGCTTTTAGGAGTTAAAGCTTGGACCGTAAAACCTACCACCATAAAAAATGCTGGGAGCTCTAGAAGTGTGGTTTAATAGACGAATGTTGTCTCCTGCATAGAGCACGTCTCTAAGGAAGAAATATTACAGAGATCAAACTCTAAAAGGGAACTACTGATCAACATCAAATGCAGGAAAATTGCGTACTTGGGGCATACGTTACGTGGTGAAAGATATGCAGTAATACACCTCACTTTAAAGGGCAAAATCGAAGGACAGCGGAGAGTAGGAAGAAAAAGAACGCCATGTCTCAAGAACGTTCAAGACTTGACTGGAATACGAACCGTGTTACTGAAGATCGAAGAACACTCTCCATACTGATCGCCAACGTCCCGGAGACTGGGCAAGGCATATAGAAGAGGAGACCTTCCTCATTTCACCTAAGTTATTATATTTTTTGCTAGTTCTGAAATTATTGAAGGAAGTCTGTTGTTAATAATTTTGAAGACACAGAGATTTTTCCTAGGAACCCAATATTAGAAAGAACCAATTTATCGTGGTTGCGCCTGCAAACACCATTATGTGAAGTATTTTACCTCAGAACTTTGGCCGGTAAAGTTCTATCATCTAAGGTTCCGTACTGTGCTCATATTGTCAAGAAATTCTCTTTATTCATAATATAATGTATTTCTCCAATAATATTATCACATAGCTGGATTCGCAGGCGCAATTAAGATATGTATTGTTAGTAAAATAGTGTCCAAAATACTACCGTGACCACAGTTTTAAAATATTCTCTACCCATTCTCAAAAAAATCATTTTTATGGATTGCATGGCAGTCGTTAATAACTTCTGCATTAGTACTAGTACTAACTCTTGCTCCTATGACAACAGGGTTGCCATATCGAAGGGCTCTGCTCAACACTATCACGAGAATGCGGCAGCACATAAATTTGTGAAATTAATTATTTATGTTCAAGACAAAAATGGAAGAAACTAAGTTACAAATTATTTTTATGAATTAAATGGTACGGGCGTTTACATGGCTATTTTTAGTTTGTACAGAAACAGAGGTAAACTAAGGCACATAAACAACCTCAGCATTGAAGTGTAAGGCAAACTGGGGGAGAAAACAGTCAAATACATTTTATGGGCTTGAGGGGCGAGGGATGCATTTAATTGCATTTAATACATTTTACAGGCAATAAAGACTAGAAAAGCGACGCAACAAATAAATACTGGAGACGACTGTACAAAAGATCACAGTATTAATGTTAAAGAAATAAATCGCACACGTAGGCTTATCACGTAACTCACTCAACACAAGACAATTAGGCACTAATTTAAAGCCTAGAAACACACTCGCAACAAATGAATACTGTAGATGACGTACTTACAGAAGTGAGCTGCCGGCGCTACACAGAGTGATGAACTGCCCGATACTTGCACCAGAGCAACACAGAAGAAGGAAAATGAAGGAAGGCAACAAAGTGATGGCTGCTCCCACCATTGTGCTTCCTCCCTACAAATGTATTTGTGAAAAAGAAAATGTCATGTAGTTACTTTAATAGCTCGGAGGCAAAAATGCCTCATCCATTTTATCTGTCTTTCATAGTACATTAAAAAGAACAGTATAATATCCCTCAATCACGTGGAAACATGGGTGTATCAGAGGGGCTGTGTTCGCTCCTTGTAGGTCTCTAAGAGCAGTACTGTTTGCTTAACGTGGAATGAACTATAGTATATTACTGTTAAAAAATCTAGTTATTCTTTAACAAAGCAAATTTTTGTTACTGTAGATAAATTAAAAAAAGGACATACGTAAATATGTCTCCGCTACACGAAAAGGTATTAATATCATGTATATGTTGTTGGGCTTAGAAGAACGAGAGAGCGAGTTGTAATTATGAGCTTACGTTCTTGTAACAACGTAGGCCTATAGATGACGCCACGGACCTAGTATAACAGATGACGTACACTGGTTGCCATGGTTACAATGGTGTCGGGAAATTGATGACTGAGTTTCGGATGTTAAGGTATTTCATCATCGAGGCCATTTTATCCAAAATCTGAGAAATTATGGTGAATGATGGGACCCTGACCCCATTTAAAGCCATCTTATGTTGCAGATTTCGTCCATTTTATTGCTTAGTTCATAATTTGCTCATTTTGGTGATATAAGGTCATATTTGGTTATATGTTGAGCATTTCTTTAAATTGAGGCGTCCTTTTCTTACAAGGTACATTATTATTTGAGTCGATCTTCAAACAAAGGATTTCAAAATACTGTAATAGATATATTTTTCTTTCTTTTTCCGAAACAGACAGGTGGCAGGTTTAGAAGACATGATTCTGAGAAAGAGGTGCTGTACAAACGTACGCCAACAGATACGAAAAAGGCATGCTAATACTTCATTTTTGTTATTTTTTAGGAAAGAGAATGAAAACTGTGACTCAGGGCTATGATACTGAATGAATTTATAAAGTGTTATTGTACTTACTGTAGCTCTGTCAGTTTAATATCAGTAATACTCTATAACTTGCCATCTATCCCTAAAATGCTTAAGTCATATTCTACCTTTTCTTAAGGTAATATTTAGCTAATTTTAGTGCATATTTCCTTGCATATTTTGTACTCCTTTAGGTCATAAACTTCCGAACCCAATTTATGACACTATTTCCAGGTAGTGCCCCTGTATAAAACAGATATCCATGTTAATAAAATAATTTTCTTCCTGGTTTATTGGAGATACAATGGCTGTAAATTTCCTTCTGAGGTTTCATAGCGTAAGGAACATCCATATAACACGATCACTCTAGTAGCCGATGAGGGAACGCTAGTGCCTTCAGTACGCATCACTTTGTCATAATTTGTCCGCTCATGTTGAAGAATGTCAGTGAATGTCTTTGTGCCGAGGAACAACATTGCCTTGTGTGTTATCTGCGCACGGAGGCTGTGGGCAAAGAAAGAACGTGATAAAGAGACACAAAGACACTTCCCGCGCATACAACCGGCCCATTGATATAGGAACACGTGGGAATTGTGATCTTCGGGAGTTCCCTCATACCACCCCTACTTGTTTTGGGACTCCTATTTCCTTCACACAGACTACGAATATACATTTTTGAAATACCCTGTAAACTACATGTTTGTATTTGGATTGAGTTTCTTTTTTATTTAGAGATCGCGTAAATAAATGAGTCAGTTATTTGAGAAAGCGCACATGTCCACTACTACTAGTTTTGAAAAAGTGGAAAAAACTGCCTACAATTTCTAATGTTTGGAATTTGTGTCTGTTTTTAAAATCAAATATATTATAAGATATTTTGTAATAATTCTGATCATTTTTGAAAAATAGAGGGTGATAATGGGACTGAAAGTTACTGGACATGTGTGATTTCTCAAGTAAATAAATCTTGATAGCAAACAAAATGAGGCTATTTAATGTTTACCAACATTTATGCACACTACACATCACACGTTAACTATGTAATTAAGTTTCATCTTTAAATTTCCCTTCATACAACAACTTTAAAGTCAAAATTCGGAACATTTTCCAACATTGTCCATCTTAACAATATCACTTATTTACAGTTACTCATGGACATATTCCCTGTTAACAATAACACCAAGAGAATGTCTTGTCATGCCTGTTACTTAAGTTGCTCTGATATATCCTGCCTATTAACAATAGGCCAGGAGAAAATTTTCAAAGTCCCAGTAAAACTCTTATAAGCATTTTTTTTGAAAGCTGCTATACGTCTCACCAACACAAATAGGTCTTATGGTGACGATAGGGTGGGATAGGGCTAGAGTGGGAAGGAAGCGGCCGTGGTTTTAATTAATTTGCCGCGTGTGAAAATGGAAAACCACGGAAAAACATCTTCAGAGCTGCCGACAGTGCGGTTCGAACCAACTATCTTCCTTATAATTTGGCGGACATGTATCCTTTCTCTCTGAAAGATGGAAATACATATTGTTAAGCTAATATCGTGTATCACAGAGGGATAAGAAGCGTGGGGTTTGAATGGCTGCACAAGGAATTAACTAGAGCAGAAATTAATACAACAAATTTTGAAATTTTATTTCTTTCCTTTTCTTGTCTCTTTAAAATAGATGGATAAAGAATCTGAAAGAATAACAAGCCAATAGAACAGATTATTACAGCTCGTCAACTCTAACAATATAGGGCACTTAGAAGTCCGGACATTGGGTACAAAACCAGTAATAATTAGCAGGCAGTTACATAGAAAAGAGCCTTATTGCTCTTGACCGACACATAATTTGCAAGAGCACGATTTACTCCGATTATGTACACTACATGGGAGTCCGTGCTCCAAAAATACCGTAGTCCAGCCTCGCTGAGGCATCAGTTTCTTATGGCACACTCACGTTCAACCTATCGGTTGTCCTCACATTAAAATATTAATACACCGGTGCCCGATGTAGGCTTATCTATTGCTCAACAGTTAAAGGGTTCACTATTCCGAAGGGAAGTAACACCAGTAAAAGCTTACACACAGAACTAAATGTACAGGGGCATAATAGAACATACTAAGTGGCCTTAGTATAAAAAAGAAAAGGTTGCACATGACCGGCCATAAAAAAAGGCTAGGGGGTGAAACTATTTCCCTCCTTATGGAAACAGTTAAAACTCTATGTGGGCTTATGGGCCGAAGATACTGAGGCTAATCCTATACTACACCGGGGTGACTAAATGAGTAACATTAATGCTAAATAAATTTTCTGAAATTTAGAAGTTTGAAAACTTTAGTCACCCTATGCCAAGTTGAATGAGAACTGACAGAGGGTAATCGCTCGTACATATTTCCCAGTAGGGAATAGAACAGAGTCCTCAGACGTGTTGAAAATTCTACATTTAAACCACCAAATGTAGAACATTACATTAAATTATATGGGTGAAACCTTCTCCTCTCACTATCCGCAGGAGCTATCACATATCTATGAAAATTCTGCCAATAACCTTGAGTCGCTGGGCCTTCCTCACGCAGGCCGCGCCCCTGCCTCCCTTAGGACACGCCGCGCTTAAATTACTGGAGCAATACAGACAATACGGTCGTAAAGCGTTCTGCTTTTATAGTACTTTGAGGGGATGCTAACAGAAGACTTTACTGGCAGGATGTATTCCTATACACACCCTCGGTTTTAATTGGCTAAAGAAGATATATACAAAATTCTGATAGGTTGATTACAATCGAGGAGGAACCAGTTGAAGTGTTGACAACTTCGGTACATTAAGGAAAACAATCCTAAGCACCAGGTCAAGAAACATTGAAACTCAATATTTCTTCATGAAATAATTAGAATTTATCCCGCTAGGGAGAACAATTACACGTATAGTAGAGACATCTAACAGTTGAAGACCAAAGTATCTTGTAGTACACCAGTTCAAGTTTGTTGACACAGATTGCCTTATATAAGGCGCGCAGTTTAACTGGCCGGGGAAGATGTACTCTCGGTACACATATAATTTTTAACATATCGTCGCTGCCAAGACAAAACTTCCTATGTGAAACATTTTAGCTTAGAACTTTGGCCGGTAAGGTTCTGTCATCTAAGCTGCATTATTGTGTGAATATTGTCAAGGCATTCTCGCTCTTCATAATGTATGTGCTGCGGGTCAGTATATCTCCTAAAATATTATCACATAGGAGGTTTTTGTCCCGGCAACGACGATGTATGCATTTAACCTGTTTTGTCCGAAAATAGACATGTTTGGTTTATCAAATAACCGAGCCGGGTTGAGTGTCTAAGACGGTTGGCACGCTGCCCTTCTGAACCCAACTTGGCAGGTTGGATCCTGGCTCAGTCCGGTGGTATTTGCAGGTGCTCAACTACGTCAGCCTCGTGTCGATACATTTACTGGCACGTAAGAGAACTCCTGCGGGATTAAATTCCGGCACCTCGGCGTCTCCGAAAGGTGTAAAAGTAGTCAATGGGACGTAAAGCCAATAACATTAATTAATTTTTCAAATTGCCGGTGTAATGCTATACTGAACTAAGAATCAAACTGTTAGTTGCAAGAAACGCAAAGTTAAAATTTAGTCATGGAAATTTTGTTGAAAAAAAACATGAAATGAACCTGGATGTATCCAGCGACCCCAAACATTACTGGGATAAACTGAAGAAAAGTTAGTATTGTTCTCAACACCAACGCAAGAATCAACAGGCTCTACACTAAGAATGACCTCCTTGTTTATTCATACAGGTGTTAGAAATTACTTCTATGTAAAAGAAAATATGGGTGGAGGCATGGGAGGGACTGTCCTTCTGGGTTTTCGTGACAATGCAAGTCTGACGTTAGGTGAATAGAAGACATGTTAGATAGTCAATACAGTGCAATTAATAAAAGAAGGAAAATAATTAACTGATTTGATTTTTACGGCTTCACTGTTATCAACTAACTTGTCCGGCTGGTTGCCTAGCGAAACCGATGGCTAATTAATTATGTAGCCCGAGCACATACGAACTGTAGCACTCCAGTCATTCCGTACCTGTTGGTGCGTGCGAATATATTACTTGTACGATTCCGTGCGATTATAATTTGTGAAGTTGAAGTCCGATAAGGGTTATGATTGCACTCCTATTCAGATCTCTCTTTCCATTAATACCAATTACGGTAATGATTCGAGACAGGTTTTTCTTCGGGTACTCCGGTTTTCCCTGTCATATTTCATTCCAGCGACACTCTCTAGCAGGGCCTCTCAGGGTGCATGCAAGGGTGCATTGCGCGGTGCAAGGTGTATAAGACGACTTCGCTAGGTTGACCAGAGTGCAGACCCTCCACTCCTCGAGATTGAGCAATAGCTCTGTCTCCCTCTTTTCCTACGCCTGTTTCTCTCGCTCCGCCTGTTTCCCCCTTCCTCTCTCGCTCTGCAGCGCTCCGTCATCCGAGGCGAGTTGAGCCGAGCTTAGCCGAGCTTAGAGGAATCACCTCTAGATGAAACCCTGGTCCGAACCGAGCCGAGTCGAACCGATGCACGATGCAGAGAACTCCAGCGCCTCGCTTTGCATGCGTGAGATTTTGGACGTTTGAGTGGCCCTGCTCTGCAGTATCATTTCATTTCATCTGTCAGTCATTAATCATTGTCTCAGAGGAGTGCGACAGGCTTCGGCAGCCGGCACAATTCCTATACTCGCCGCTAGATGAGGGATTCATTCATTCAATTTCTGACCAGGTCGATTGACTGGAAACAGGCTGTGGATTTTCATTTTCACTGTAATGTTTCGAAATGTTTGGTAATTTTTGAAATATCGTACACCATATAACTTCTACCCTAATTAAGTCCATTGCAATGGCACCTTTATGTTGAGCATACGATTCTTTATTCAATGGTACACAAATCGATAGATGAACTTACATACAGAATTCGGTATGAAGCAAAGCAGCGAATGTCACAGTTTGGACCCCCTTATAACTTCGTCCCTAATTTTTGCTGGGTAACTGTTGGGGTACCATCTCGGACTCCGACAGAGCGAGAGAGAGAGAGAGAGAGAGAGAGAGAGAGAGAGAGAGAGAGAGAGAATGAGAGAGAGAGAGAGAGATTTCTAACAATACCTAACATGAGAGTTCTGAATTTATATATAGATGTTCAAATCGCTGATGAAATATTTTCCGAATATGTGCGCATGATTTCGTTACAATAACGTTCGAACGATGTACTGTAAGTAACCTGATTTGATAGACGTTGTTACGACAAAAGTAAGAAGTCATTGATGAGTAATATTTAATTGACTAAGAAGATATGTGCACTAGGTCAAAAAATAAATAAACTTGTTCCCTCTTCCTGAGGCGGTGCAGCTCTTTTCAGGCACACCCTCAATGGAGGTGAGTTACACGTACCATTTTAACCTCGCAACAGCTCTCCTGTAATTTTTAAACTTCTGGAAGTATCGGGAATCGAAATCGGGCCTCCGAGGATGGTAGCTAATAGTGTTAACTATTACATAATGTAGCTACACTTGGTTGATAATGGTTTGCTGATATATCAGCGACTTGCTTCTTTAGTTCATTATAGCTGAATCTGTTTTGTGATAGGCCTACAAGCTTTTTGTAAGATATGATAGAACCTCATCATGATATTGTGCAATTCCGTCTTCTATTAAACTGGATTTAGGATATCAGCACGTATTTGTGTGTGTAAGCCATCTGAAGAGACTCAAACACAATTAATACACTCAGGTACCTTTCTAAGCGAATATGTTATTCTCAACATCGGGGACGAGATTAACTCAGTGGCTTAGCTGCTGATTTCCCACCTGGAAGGCTGAAGTCGAATCTCGGTTGATTCTGGGTTGAGATTTTCATCCCCAAACCACGTGGTGTCAGGAAAGGTATCCGACCTTAAACCCTCGGCCAAAACTATAAAATGACCGAGCTCAATAGCTGCAGTCGCTTAAGTGCGGCCAGTATTCAGTATTCGGGAGATAGTGAGTTCGAACCCCACTGTCGGCAGCCCTGAAGAGGGTTTTCCGTGGTTTCCCTTTTTCACACCAAGAAAATGCTGGGTCTGTACCTTAATTAAGGCCACGGACGCTTCCTTCCACTCCTAGCCCTTTCCTGTCCCATCGTCGCTATAAAACCTACCTGTGTCGGTGCGACGTAAAGCAACTTGCAAAAGAAAAAAAAACATGAAATGAACCTGGATGTCTCCAGCGACCCCAAACATTACTGGGATAAACTGAAGAAAAGTTAGTATTGTTCTCAACATCAACGCAAGAATCAACAGGCTCTACACTATGAATGACTTCCCTGTTTATTCACGCAACGACAGATTCTCGTAAAATTCATAATGAAATGGAGGAGAATCTGTACTAAATATAGGAAGTGGATATCAGATACTTATCTGTCTTTGAAGATGACAAATTTAACAGGCCGCTATCAAAACAGAGTTTTTTGTTAGTATGAATTAATTAAAGCCAGCCCCGTGGTGTAGGGGTAGCGTGCCTGCCTCTCACCCGGAGGCCCCGGGTTCGATTCCCGGCCAGGTCAGGGATTTTTACCTGGACCTGAGGGCTGGTTCGAGGTCCACTCAGCCTACGTGATTAGAATTGAGGAGCTATCTGACGGTGAGATAGCGGCCCCGGTCTCGAAAGCCAAGAATAACGGCCGAGAGAATTCGTCGTGCTGACCACACGACACCTCACAATCTGCAGGCCTTCGGGCTGAGCAGCGGTCGCTTGGTAGGCCAAGGTCCTTCAAGGGCTGTAGTGCCATGGGGTTTGGTTTGGTTTTGTTTATGAATTAACTAATCGGGAGGTTGTGGGTTAAGATCCCACTGGTGTCTGCTTGGCCATCTTCAATGTGGACCTGAAGCGAATATAAATCAATAACATTTCAAAAATACTAGCAATATTCAGAAAAATAACTTCTACTTTCGTGTACACTCAACCGCACAGAAATTTTCCGGCAAAGAAATATTTAATTTTATACGTTCTCGAAATGCGAGGATGTTCGTAAACTGTGGATAGCACTAGGCAACATGATTTTGCAGTAAAAGAGAAAATATGTTTTAAATGAAAATCGATGCTCCGAGTCCGAAAACACGAGACATTCAGGTTGGTGCTTGAAGGAATTAAATATCAAAAGCAGGAGTGGCATATTTGCGGCGATTTGAAGGTCATTGGATTTTTTTCTGGGACAACAATAAAGGCTACACAAAATGTTCCTGCTTCCTATGCGAATGGGATAGCAGGGTGCTGAATAAGCATTGGGATACTGTGCATTGGCCTGAAAAGTCGCCCCGGATACCACTGAATCTTAAACTACACAGTGACGATTAAGGTCTCAAAAATTCAATGAGTATTTACAATCTACCTTTAACTCTCCCACACCTATCGCAGAACTACCAGAGGCTAATAGTGTTTGCAGTGGCTCACTCTCACAAATATTAACGACCCCTAATGAATTTCAAAATATTCTCAATAGTCTTTCAACAAACCGGTCCACCGGGCCCAATGATATTAGCCCTATATTCCTCAAAAATACTTCTGCATTTCTATGTGCACCGTTATCTACAACTTTAAACCTGTGTATGGCTTCTGTTACGCTCCCCGATAGTTGGAAACAAGCTGATATCACAGCTATTTTCAAATCTGGCAACAAACATGATATTTCATCATACCGCCCAATATCTGTCGTCCCAATACTATCTTCTGTCCTTGAAAACATAATCCACCGCCGAATCCTCTTTTACCTATATTGATCTGGCCAAAGCATTCGACTCAGTGAATCACGCAATTCTTCTCCATAAGCTCGCTACCAGATTTAATATCCATGGCCCTGTCTTCTCATTGATAACAAGTTTGTTCTCCGGCAGAAAACAAACGACTGGTACTCCCTGAATCTGCCTCATCATGGTATCGGTGTTATCAGGTGTATCTCAGGGCAGTATTCTGGGATCCCTACTGTTTGTTCTCTATATCGATGACATAATTCTCTGCACCGAAAATAGTCTGTGTTGCCTCCTCTTGTACGCTGACGACCTGAAAATCTTAAGGGAAGTGTCTACGCCTGATGATTGTGATGAATTACAGACTATTCTCAATTCGTGTGATGACTGGTTTAAGAAATGGAATCTTTCTCCCAATGTTAAGAAGTGCAAAACAATCTCCTTTTCATTGCTAAAGCAAGGAATGAATACTGCCTATACTATCCAGGGAAATACAATGCAATCGGCTTCTCAGGTAACAGACCTAGGTGTTATAATAGACTGTGAACTAACATTCTCTGCTTATATTCAGTCAATAAAATCTCGTGCTATGCGTACCCTAGGCACTCTTTACAGGTTCACTGAAATTAATGATATTAACGCCTTAAAATTTTACTTTGTCTCGTATGTTCTCCTCATTATTGACTTTTGCTCCCCTATTTGGTCCTCATCTACTATCATAAACATATCTCAACTAAGTAGTATTTTTAAATTGTTCACTTTCATTTTTAAGACTCGCAATCCTATTTTTAAGAACGAAACTATATCTGACATTTTGAACTATCTGAGTATACTTGACGTGAGAAGCCGTTTACAGTTCTCCGATCTATGTTACCTTCGTAAATTAATCAATGGCTACACCGAATGTAAGTAATACTCTTCCTGCGAACCTCCCTATACACGTTCCTCCATGCCAAACATGCAACCGGCACACTCATCATGTGTCCCGCCCGCGTCTAACCTTACAACCACGCTCTCCCTACCCTAGGTAACTCACTACCCGATATCGACATATTCACACCTTTCGCATCCTTCAAACAAAATTAAAAGATTCCTTTGAAGTCCTCTCCAGGTTTCCATTTTCTTCCGTCCATCAAACCCTTGACCTTTCTTCTTCCTAATTCTGTAATAGACACTTGCTAGTTATCGTTGCCATTGTTGTAACATTGTTGTTGTTAATAATTGTTAATTTATTGTTGATACTTAATATTGTTGTTTATACCGATTGTTATCTACTATACTTATTTAAACTTACTATTATTATTAGTGTAAAATGGCCCCCCATAGGCTGTATCTAATAAATAAATAAGCAAATAAATAAATAAATAAATAAATAAATAAATAAATAAATAAATAAATAAATAAATAAATAAAACAAACTTAAACCAGGATCTAAAAACGTCTTGAATGTAAACCTTGTTGACCGTCAAAAAAGTGTATTTCCATCCTTGCACATCAGATTGGGAATGATGAAACAATACCTATGTTGAGGCATTAGATAAAAATAGCCCATGCTCCAAATATTTATGCACGTAATTTTCCACATTATCAAATGCAAAAATCAAAGAAGTATTTGATCGACCACATATTCGTAAACTGGTGATGGACAACAATTTCACAGAAACTATGACCAAAATTGAGGAAGATGCATGGAACGCATCCAGAGTAGTAGTGATAAAATTCCTCTGCAACATCAAAGAACCACTATAGAAATAAATCATAAGAAACGTGTTGGATAATTAACCAACTCGATTGTAATATGAGCCTAAAGCTTCATTTCTTAGCGTCACATCTGGACTACTTCCCTCCAAATTTAGGAGCCGTAAGTGAAGAGCAAGGTGAAAGGTTCCACCAGGACCTCAAAGATGCAGATCGACGCTATCAGGGATGCTGGGATGTAAATATGATGGCCGATTACTGCTGGTCGATTGCACGTGACGACCCTTCCAGACAGCACCCACAAAATTCAAAACCAGGCAAATTCTACGGGAAACGGAAAAATATGACCGAGTAAATGTGAGTAAGCATTCATTTTATTTATGATTTACTGTGATTGCTAACTTGTTTAGTTTGAATATTTTAGCTCTCTACTCTGTATGAGTAATTCAAACAGTACCAAGTATACAAAATTTTACGTAACCACAAAATAACATTTTGTACAATTTCCTTTTAAGTATACATGATATGACAAAATAAAATTCATATTTGAATTCAGCGATACGAAATTATTAAAGGCCACATAGTTTAGTTTGTACCGCAAAGAAGAAAGCTATCTTTTGCTGCCTAGTGTAGCCGGTAGCCGAAGAGATGGTACTTGTTATCCTATCACCTGCACAATATGTATATTTAGTGAATTGGTGTATTTATTTTTACACATTTATTTGCACATTTATTTCAACTGAATAATTGATCACTATTTGTCACCAAATCTAACGCCAACGTTTTGTATAAAAATCTTGTTTACTTTGCTCATTAAATAGGACTTTTTCCTGCATTGATAATAGGACTCTCACTGCTTATTGTTCATTGAGGGAATTCATCGAGCTGTAGACCGATCACAATATTGGGAGAAAAAATGACGGATATCCGGCCAAGCCCTTGCATCTGCCTGCTGAAAAGGAGAAGACAAGCAAGGCCCTATGTGTGAAGTATTTACAGTTTCATGTGAATGGCTCGCTTGTTCACACAAAGGAAAGACCCAGCCCCCTGCTATTGGATTGTCTAGCAGCCCGCATTATCTCCCGCCTTGCAACAAAGAGCTCCACCGTACAATACACTGTCACTCATAATTTACGTATGGGTTTGATAAGTAACAACAAGGGGCTTTGTAAGACGTTATGTGACAGCTAATAGGTAAGATACAAAAGTACGTTGAAAGATAAACAAACTGCTATGATACAAACTGAAGCTACACATCTGATGCTGGATAACAATACCTACCAATACGACCTTGTGTAACGTTCACTGCCCTTGTTATGTGCAGGGTATACATTGATGCTGATTATCATTGTGATAGTAGTTTGTAGTTCTCTATTCAACTCTTTGTGTGCACTCTTCATACTTATAGCTGGTGCTATTCACATACGAATATACTGACTGAAAAATAAAAATCGATAGTCTGTTTCCAGTCATTCGACGGGGTCAAGAATGGAATGAATGAAACCCCCATCTGACAGCGAAGACAGGAATTGTTCCTGCTGCCGAAGCCTGTCACACTCCTCTGGGGAAATAATTAATAACTGATAGATGATCTAAAAAATGTTTTAGGTCGCACCGACACAGATAGGTCTTATGGCGACGACGGGATAGGAAAAACCTAGGAGTGGAAGGAAGCGGTCACAGCGTTATTTAAGGTACAACCCCAGCATTTGCCTGGTGTGAAAACGGGAAACCACAGAAATCTATCTTCAGGGCTGCCGACAGTGAGGTTTGAACCCACTAACTCCCGGATTCAATCCCACAGCCACGCGTCCCTAACCGCACGGCCAACTCGCCAATGAAATCAAATGATATTGGAGTGTGTTGCTGGAAGGAAAGGTGACAGGGAAAACCGGAGTACCAGGAGAGAAACCTGTCGCACCTCCGCTTTGTCCAGCACAAATCTTACATGGAATGTCTAGTATTTGAACCACGGAACCCAGTGGTGAGAGGCCGGTGCACTGACGCCTAAGCCACGGAGGCTCTTACATTGACTCTGATAAGACGATTCTTTTTCTTTGCTGATATTTGATATTAGCGATTGGGAATCTATTACGATATATTTAGAGAAGTCTGGTGACCTCTTTTTGTGTGAAATCTATATTATTTGGATTTTCGTTTTGTTTCCTCCTGCTATTGCCAGTCTGGTGGAGCCCTTGTAAAGCAAACCCTCCGACGAGGGTGGGAGTCTTATGTCATGTATGGGAACCTACATGGTATTTTTTGCTAGTTGCTTTACGTCCCACCGTCACAGATAGGTCTTATGGCGACGATGGGACAGGGGATGGTTAGGAATGGGAAGGAAGCGACCGTGGCCTTAATTAAGGTACAGCCCCAGCATTTTCCTGGTGTGAAAATGGGAAACCACGGAAAACCATTTTCAGGGCTGCCGACAGTGGGGTTCGAACCTACTATCTCCCGAATACTGGATACTGGCCGCACTTTAGCGACTGCAGCTATCGAGCTCGGTCTACATGGTATTGGGGTGGAAGATAGCGTTGTGTGTGATGTTGAGAACATTATAAAGTCACAGTCCCCGAGCCAGGGAAATTAAATAATTAAGGTTGAAATGTCCGACTTGGCCAGAAATGAATACGGGGCCTTCTGAACCGAAGGCGCCTATGCCGACCATTCATGTAGGGTGATGGTGGTTGTAATACTACTACTACTACTACTACTACTACTACTACTAATAATAATAATAATAATAATACCAATGGCGTGTGGCTTCCGAAGAGACCTGCTGCAGATCATTCGAGTTGACGCCGTATGAGTGTCCTGTGCATATGTGAGGATGAGGCCTTGCCTATGATGTATTCTAATACTGACGACAACACACACACCCAGTCATCGAGCCATTGGAACTAATCAATGGAGGTTAAAATCCCCGATTTAGTCAGTAATTGAACCCGGGAACCAGTAGGCCAAAGACTAGCACGCTAACCATTCAGCCATGGAGCCGGACAAAACTCGTGACCTCATCCCGAGGTGGCGCAGCTCTTTACTCGTACACCCCAATGGTGGTGAGCTGCATGTACCATTTCAACCACATACCAGTCTTCCTGCCAATCCTAAGTCTCTGGAGTACCGAAAATCGAACCCGGGCATCCAAGGACGGCAGCTAGCAACACTAACCGTTACGCTACGGAGCCAGACGGTGGTGGTGGTGATTATTGTTTAAAGATGAAGTAATTCAGCCAAATAACCGGATTATTATTGGAATTATTTTGATTCAGGATAGGAGCATAATGACTTACAATGAGGTCCTACCTCAGCATTTGTCTGGACTCTAGCTAGAGTGAATGTGGGAAACTTTGGGGAATAACCCCATGGCACTACATCCCTGAAGGGCCTTGGCCTACCATGCGACCGCTGCTCAGCCCGAAGGCCTGCAGATTACGAGGTGCCGTATGGTCAGCGCTACGAATCCTCTCGGCCGTTATTCTTGGCTTTCTAGACCGGGGCCGCTATCTCACCGTCAGATAGCTCCTCAGTTCTAATCACGTAGGCACTTTGGGGAATAAAACAACAATAATATTGTATTTTTCCTGGAGGTTTAATATTGCACTAACTTCTTCCTGGCATTTTCTCGATATATTGGGAACGGCACTTCGTGTAGATTCGACCCAGTTTTACTTCCGAATGCCCGTCCTGGTGCCAACTCTATTGCAGGGTTGCATTCATTATTGTTCTTGTTTTTTTTCGACCCCGACGGTATTAGTTGGTAGTGTGTTGTGTGCGTGTAAATGGACATAAACGCCCACTTCCCGAAGATTTAGGAATCCTATCCAGAGCTCTTTGACCCGAAAGCCACTATGCTGATCATTCAGCCAAGGAGGTGGACTTATTTATTATTATTACTATTATATTATTATTATTAGGCCTATTATTTTTTTACAATTTGTTTTGCGCCTCACCGACACAGATATATCTTATGGCTACGATGGGATAGGAAAGGCCTGGGAGTGGGAAGGAAGGGGCCGTGGCTTTAATTAAGTACAGCTTCAGCATTTGCCTGGTGTGAAAATGGGGAACGACGGAAAACCGTTTTCAGGGCTGCCGACAGTAAGGCTCAAACCCACTATCTCCCGGGTTCAAGCCCACGGCTTAGCGCCCCTAACCGCACGACTTATTTATTTGGCTTCTTTCAAGTGGTGAAGTTACGGCGCCTGGTCCTCTCTTACACTTAACCACAACATTGCACTAACACATATAGAATTTCAGCGACGGAGGGATGGGATAGGGTTAGGGCTGGGAAGGTAGCAGCCGTCGTAATTAAGTTCCACCGGGTGAATTGTATACAGGGTACAGCTCGAGTAGCTATAGGCCTAATCCTGCATTCAGGAGGTGATAGGTTCGAACCCTACCGTATGTAACCTTGAAGATCATTTTCCCTGGTTTCTCATTTTCATATCCAGCAAATGCCAGGGTTCAATCTCTAAATTTTGAGTTATCTGACTTTCTAATATGATTTCAGTGTATTCCAATATGGTAATCTTATTGAATTATGACACACTTCGTTGGTATTAATTTCAATATGTGCTTCCTGAATATACAGCAGGACAAAACTTGTCACCTTATCGAGTTCCAGATAAGTGTGCTTTAATAGTCATGGCATAGTAGACATTGCTTGACGGGCTTCGTAATTGACTGATGGGAAGTTGATCCAAGACAAAGAAGACATGGACACACATTATAATCTATCAGTGTCTTGGATTTAATTCCAATAAATAAACGATTTGACGTACCTTAAGGTCACGCTTGTCATTCTGAAAAGTCGCAATGAAGCATTTCTGAATCCATTTTCTCTTTATTTGAGGAAACCAAGTTTGAAATTTTGTCCCATATATTTCCTACACTCTTTACAACAATAATGGAGTAGCCTATACTTTTTCTCTTCAATCACGCCAACTTTCTCTGCAGTGGGAAGTACCTTCTTCATCAATCTTCTGAGCCAAGACTGGTGTATGAAATTCATTACAACGTCCGTGAATAGAAATGTCTTATACGTGATTAGCAGTGGCGACTCATGATTTCTGGTTTAGGGGATGTAACCGAAAAAATTGCAACATCTACGCAAACAGACCATCATTCCAAACACATTTTTCAAGAGAAAACAACAAACAAGGCCAACAGCAAAGTTTATTCATGATATCACATCCACTAATCCAATGGTCAGTTTCATAAATATTTCTGTTGGAATGACGAACACACAAATTACGACTTAAGTTGTGTAGTTATATATTAGGAGTTGGACGCGGTTGTACTTCATTTATAATTCTGCTTTTCTTCGTTAAAGAAAGTTTACTAAATGGTTCTCTTAATAATCGTCCAGTTACATAAGGGTTAGAATTCAATTCGGATTCCGCGGTACAAACACATGACCCTGGCGCTCATTACATCCATGCCTACTGAACTACTCTCTGATCGGTGTGATGTGATTTCAAAATCGCATCATTCCCGCATTTTCTTTGTTTGATATTTACACTACAAGCGCACGAAACTGAATCATTTATATTACAACATACATTTGTCATGGATCATCATTTATAGCACGAGGAAAGAACCACTCACAAGCAAGAACTTCAGTATTTCACGAAATAGCAAATAAATCCCGGCCACACGCGATAACTTACAGTACAGGGTTCCACCTCGCACCGCCCTCTTGACGTATGTGGCTGTTCGTTCCGCATTCCAACCCCACGAAAGAGATCAACAAACAACAAGGGTCCAGTGTTGGTGGTGCCATCTCTGGAGTAGTTTGGCAATTAGTAGCAGTCACTAGTCGGCGACACTCGTTTCATCCATCTCTAACTATCGATAACTGTGCGTTTGAATTTTATATAAATAACTTCCATTAAAATATGAAAAATTAATATTTATTTTTCGTTGTAAATACAAGGGCTGTAACACATCAATTGCATGTATGGGAAATTCGCCACTGCTTATTAGCATTATTTTATGTCTTCATATTGGTACATTCTTGACTAACATCACTCTTGGGGTAACCCTAGTATGGGGTTTACGTTTGTCTCATAATACGGAAACCCTCTTTTGGTGTGACCACGTCTGACCAGAGCGCCACAGAACAAATACTGACAACAATACAGCAACATATGACTGTCCGCACACTGAAGGTCTTTGATTGCATCTGTCTAAGCCTCCTATCCCGTCCCGCCACGAGGTAACGCTGTTATTTGCAGGCCATTCCTGCTCGCTATCTGAACACACTCACTGCTCTTGCGAAGGAAGTTTCATCACAGTGAGGTCACATTATGGCGGGAAATATACAGACAGCTGCGATAAAGACAGAGAAGGAAATATGAGTTTTCTTGGCCGCAGGAAATGCGGTGATGTGTATCGTGAAATATTCTCGCATATTGAACGGGCCCTGGCCGCCGGAAAGCGAACCGCTCAGTGTTTATGGCGACGGAGACGTTATTTACGTCTTGGTCACGCCTTCAACAAGAGGGGAAGAATACACTCTTACACAAGTAAATGATAGAAAGGTTCGCCTTTCCGCCTCTCTTACATCAAGTCGCTCTGCTTCCATAGTCGCAGACTTGTATATGAGCTACAAAATTTCATGCAAGCGAAAGCAAACATATTTTCCTAGACCTACGTCTAATGTACAGTAATTCAATGATGTGAGCACTGCTGAATGAATTTGAGAATGATAATCATGGGATGGGGGAGGGGGGAGTTATAGGGACAGGATTTTTATATAATATCAAAGTGGGAAATTCGTACATAAAAATATAGTAAATGTCAGTGAAATATGCAATTAAATATATAATATTCATAAAATATGTAATAGTATTACTCCACTAAATTTACAAAAATTTCGTATATTCCTTTTATTACAATATGGTTATGATATGAAATATTAACACTGTTTTAATTACCTCCATATGTTATGACAAAGTTCATCGTTGTTGCTTTAGATAATTTATGTAGTGTACGGTTTCAAATTTTGACAATTAAAGGCATAATCAAAATATTTGAAATATTTAAAAAATCCCGGAGTATATTACAGAACGTATTTTTGTAGGTAATTTCCTTTGCCCTCCTGCCCTGAAAATGAAACAAATAAATGTTACTGTAAAGTTATTATAGAATGTGTCTTTCAACTCCTATTAACACAAATAGTACGGTATCATTTTTATCGTGATGCGCATTTTGTGTCACCAAGTACTTCTTCACTTTTCTATTGTGATATTTTGGCGCTGATCCGATAAAATTCGCTGGTAGGCTGAGAAGAGCCGTTCAAAATCGCAGGAAGTGCATATTTTTAAAGATAAAACTAGCTCCATGAAATATCTTCCGGGGGCCCTTCTTGTTCGCCACTATGATCTTGCAAACAGACAAAAGACTTGAATAACCTGGATTTCATTTCAAGACTGCATGGAGTTTGTGAGAAACTCTGACCAATGAAAGGCACCTGCATGGAGTTTGTGAGAAGCTCTGACCAATAAAATGCACCTGCATGGAGTTTGTGAGAAACTCTGACCAGTGAAAGGCACCTACATGGAGTTTGTGAGAATGACCAATGAAAGGCACCTGCATGGAGTTTGTGAGAAACTCTGACCAATGAAAGGCACCTGCATGGAGTTTGTGAGAAACACTGACCAATGAAAGGCACCTGCATGGAGTTTGTGAGAAACTCTTACCAATGAAAGGCATCTGCATGGAGTTTGTGAGAAACTCTGACCAAGGAAAGGCACCTACATGGAGTTTGTGAGAAACTCTGACCAATGAAAGGCACCTGCATGGAGTTTGTGAGAAACTCTGACCAATGAAAGGCACCTGCATGGAGTTTGTGAGAAACTCTGACCAATGAAAGGCACCTGCATGGAGTTTGTGAGAAACTTTGACCAATGAAAGGCACCTGCATGGAATTTGTGAGAAACTCTGACCAATGAAAAGCACCTGCATGGAGTTTGTGAGAAACTCTGACCAATGAAAGGCACCTGCATGGAGTTTGTGAGAAACTCTGACCAATGAAAGGCACCTGCATGGAGTTTGTGAGAAACTCTGACCAATGCAAGGCACCTGCATGGAGTTTGTGAGAAACTCTGACCAATGAAAGGCACCTACATGGAGTTTGTGAGAAACTCTGACCAATGAAAGGCACCTGCATGGAGTTTGTGAGATACTCTGACTAATGAAAGGCACCTACATGGAGTTTGTGAGATACTCTGACTAATGAAAGGCACCTACATGGAGTTTGTGAGAAACTTTGACCAATGAAAGGCACCTACATGGAGTTTGTGAGATACTCTGACTAATGAAAGGCACCTAGCCATCCCAGATTCTGAGAAACAATTAGTGCTGTTGTACGCAGTTGAGGCACTTGGACCTACTACACTTAACAGGCAAAGGGCTAGAAATCCCAATTTTAAAGGAATTTTAAAGCCAACTTCACGAATTGAAATATGTTCTGTATGAGATGAAATTCGCCAGTTATTTTACTACAGCTTGAAAATTAAACAAGCTGACACAATTTCCATTTCTTTTTGCAATAATGACCGAGTTATGTAGAGCAAGGTTACATTCTTCACATTATATGTCAAAATATGTAATATTACTAATAATATTTCAAAACATGTTAAATAAAACACAGGTATAACCATATCAGAACCACAATTCGCCGACATTTTCAGTTGTCT
The DNA here is from genome assembly GCF_040414725.1 of Anabrus simplex. Classification (NCBI taxonomy): domain Eukaryota; kingdom Metazoa; phylum Arthropoda; class Insecta; order Orthoptera; family Tettigoniidae; genus Anabrus; species Anabrus simplex. Next base: position 861,210,016 of record NC_090265.1, on the reverse strand, counting down.
ACAAGTAAAGGAGTGGAATATATAATGAAGTAAGAATCATGGGCCCTAGTTTTAACTTAATTTCCATACAAAGAGAAATGTTTTCTTCGCATTTTAATACGCTAGTTGAAAATATTGGAAACTATATATTTTAACTTGATTCATATGTACAACTTCTGCTCTTAATATTTAAGGTGAGAAACAAAATTACAGCATTGTGAGACCATTGGTATCGTGATCATAGTCACATGACTTCCCATTTTGCGTGGAATCCGAAATAGATCGGAACTACTTCTCATTTCAAAACTCTCATATGCAGAGATCGGGATTCAGCCCGCAGCCGCTTTGGAAAGAAACCAGTGAAAATTTCACTCGGATAATACATTACTCCGCTCACTTTTAACCATTTAGCAATACTATTTTCACCATCGAAGTTGTATTTTAGACCTTGTGAATTCTGCTGCTCATATGGATATTATCATTTGTGAATATTAACAATACCAGTTACATACATACACACAGGTAGAGACAGGCGGAAAGAAATGGACCACATGGCGTCTACGGTCCTCTTCTTTTCTTCTTCTTCTTTTTCTTCTTATTCCTTTTCCAGGTCTTTTCTCAATTACGCTGGTACGCCACTTTGTAATTTAGTCCAGTTTAACAGTCTAACGCCAATTTTCATTGGAGGGATGTATTCACTGTGGTGGTTTGTAGTGCGATGTGTATTAAAATGAACACCAACACTCAGCCCTCGAGCTAGAGGAATTAACTATACGCAGTTAAATTCCTCGACTCATCTGGGGATCGAACCCGGGAACCTACCCATTCAGCATTTCTTCAGCTTATCGCGCATATTTCTGGGGTTAATGGAGCCACCCATTCTCATTTTGGTTTCTGAGGAGGGAGTGGGGGGGGTAGGGCTTAAGTTCAAATGCTTTTCCTGACATCACGTGATTTTAGAAGTTGAAAATATCAACCCTGGATGAACGGAATTCGAACCTCAGACTCCTGGATAGGACGTCACCAGCTAAGCCACTGAGCTAATCACGCTCCCCACTTCTCCTCCGCCATCATCCTGAGGTCTTTTATTTTCTTTCTTTCTTTCTTTCTTTCTTAATCCATTTACCGTCCAGGGTTGGTTTTTCCCTCGGATCTAGCGAGGGATCCCATCTCTACCACTTCAAGGACAGTGGCTTGGACCGTGAGACTTTCGGTAGGGAGTATACAACTGGTAAGGAGGACCAGTTCCTCGCCCAGGAGACCTCACCTGCCGTGCTGAACAGGGGCTTTGTGGGAGGATGGGAAGACCGGAAGGGATAGACAAACAAGAAGGAAGGAAGCGGTTGTGGCTTTAAGTTAGGTACCATCCCGGCATTTACCTGGACGAGAAGTGGGAAACCACAGAAAACTGACTTCGAGGATGGCTAAGGTGGGACCTCATTCCAGCTCTCGCACCACTTTTCAGATTTAGTGGCAGAGCCGGAAATTGAACTAGGCCCTTCGGGGGTGGCAGCTGATCACACTAACTGAGGTTTTTATAAGACTTGAAAAATAAGTTTCTGGACGAAAATAATGTCATTTTTAGAAAGTGCAGACAAAACGTAAATATTGTTTGTGGAGATATTATAGGGAATAAAGGCTTCTAGTATATTTTCGAAGTCAAACACGGTTTCCTAACACGATGTATTGTACCGGTAAAAGAGCCCGACTCTCAGATTATATTTTAAAGTAAGTAAGAATATAGTTCTCAGGGCTAAAACTGGGTGACTAGTAGCTAGGGCTCGGTACAGGAGGTAGGGTCCTATCTACAAGAAAACTTTGACTCTGACTGAACATGAGTTTATTCATATAAGACATGAAATTGCACATCACCTCCAGGTAGATATAAGCTGTCTTCCACATAGTCCTATAATATGGCTCGGATTCTCCAGTTCACCAAGCCGGGCAGGTTGGATCACGCTCCAGAAGATTCCAGGGACTCCGTACAGAAGCGGCTGGACTGTCTGGTTTGGTAGAAGGTAGAGATGCCTCGAACTTTCGAGGCCCAGGTTGAACCCCGATGATCCTGGGGATGTTGCAGATAATCATTTGCTACCTCAGTCCAATGTGACTAAGAGGGTTGATGTCTCCAAGGTCACTCGCAGTACTGATAAATCTGAGATCATAAAAACCTTGGGTGATTAACCTATTAGTGAAGTCACTGGTTATTATTCGTCAAGACTTTCAAAATTTAACCCTCGTAAAATGATATGTCTCTGTATACGAGGATTATGAATACTTTCAAAGTTCACCACTAGCAAAGTCTTCGTCTCTGAATAAATACTGGCAAAAAAAAAAAAAACACAAGTCCCTTCTCATGAAACTATGATTAAATTTAAAGTTCATCACTGGCGAAGGTACAAGTCTTTGAATGAACACGGACGAGAAACATAAGTCCACCCACATGAAAATCTGAATAGATTTAGAGTTCATCACTGGTGAAATTTATAAAGTTTTGAATCAACACTGGCGAATGTACAAGTCTTTGAGTGAACATGTACGAAAAACACAAGTCCATCCCCATGAATAAATTTACAGTCTATCATTGGCGAAATTTATAAGTCTTTGAATAAACACAGGTGAAATCCTAAATTTATGTTTTAAAGACGTTGAATGAAGTTAGAGTTCATCACCGGCAAAGTTTATAAGTCTTTGATCCAGTACCAGCAAAATCACAAATTTATGCTTACGGGAACTTAAAGCACATTCAGAGATCATCACTAGCGAAGTTTATAAATCACTGTTTATTAGAGGAATGAGTCTCTTAACACTCGCAAATATTGCAGGTTCAATTTATGAAGAATTCATTCATTAACACACGTAAATAATACAAGTCCAATTATAAATTTAGCACACGTAAATAATACAAGTCCATTTCATGAATAATTGGAAAAATTCCAATCTCGAACACCCGTAAATATTGTAAGTTCAATTATGAGGACTTAGAAAATATTCTTTAACACTCGAAATATTGCAAGTCCACTTGAGAATACTTGGAAGAATTCGTTCTCCCACACTCGAAGAAAATACAAGTTCACTTTATGAATACTTAGAAAATTACAGAGTTCCTCGTCGGGACTATCACTACACGACCATAGTAGCAGCGAGAGTGTCCACGCTGACTACTCAGCTGAAACTGAGTGAACAGGCTACAGTGAGCCCTCCTTTTATTCGATCCGGGGCGTCTACGTCACAATACGGCTGGACTGAATATCTCCTAAATCCCTCGATGGATTTACTTGAAACTCGAGCATTGCGACGTTCAGGTGATCCCAAATAAGATGACATATCGCTCAAGCCGCGAGCATAATTATTACGGGAGTTACAAAATTTTCCCCGTCGAACAATCTGGAAGATGTGACGTGGAATCTAGAATATACGAGTCCAGGCTGGGAACACGTGGTGTGACGGGCGGGCGGTCTAGATAGCCCCTGTGGCTACGTCACAGCTCACAGCTGTCCTTCACTCGCTTGCTTGCCCCGCTGACGGTAAACAAACCAGGCGTGCTCAGAACATTACGCGTGATAATTAAATGTCATTTATACTCAAAAAATACTCATGTACAGGTCGTAACCGGTACGGTATTCCATATTCACAAATTTACTTCTTCTTAGAAGGTAGGGAAATCTGATTACCTACTAATAAAATATTGCTAGTGTGTAAAGTTTTAAAACAAACAAACAAATATTCAGAAATATATGGAGGAAGTGAAGAGCCTCCGTGGCTCAGGCGGCAGTGTGCCGGCCTCTTACCGCTGGGTTCCATGGTTCAAATCCTGATCACTCCATGTGATATTTGTGCTGGACAATACGGAAGCGAGACAGATTTTTCTTCGGGTACTCCGATTTTCCCTGTCATCTTTAATTCCAGCAACACTCTCCAGTATAATTTCACTTCATCTGTCAGTCATTAATCATTGCCCCAGAGGAGTGCGACATGCTTCGGCAGCCGGCACAATTCCTATCCTCGCCGCTAGATGGGGGATTTTTCACTCCATTCCTGACGCGGTCAGATGACTGGAAACATACTGATGTTTTTCAGTTTTTGTGGAGAACGTGAAAGGACTTCTTTGGCCTTAGAAGTATGTATTTCTTACAGCCGAACAGGAAAGAATAGTTTTAATACAACGCATTTAAATTAAAGCTGAACTCAGGGGTCATTAAAACATGGTCTTTGTTTATTTTTCTTTGTGACTGCATAGGTAAACGAGTTAGTTAAGGTTAACTATCGAGTGGAGCTATTATCTCCTAATTCCCGCATGTTTTAGTTGACAGTAGGTGGGATCAGGGTTATGCTGCAGTTAGATAGAACTAAATCCCCCTCATATTGATTTTTCCAATTAACTCAAATCGCTTTTGTCTCGTTTAACCCTAGCACATTGTTCGGTGGTGACTAGAATGGAACAATTGTCCATGCCTGTCACACGCTGTACCTGCCAACCTGGAACCTGGAACTCGCTATCCAGTATTGATGTGATGATCCCCCTTTAAACCCTGGAAGAACACCCAATTAAACCTCATGCCGTCTGTTAGGAAGTGATAGGCTGGTGAAGCCGTCGTCTTGAACACACGAGTCTAAGAAAAAATAGGTTGGAAATTAGATGATGGCGTGATGATGTACATAAAGGAAAATCTAGGCGAAGACTAATTTATACATTACAACAAATAAATTTACTATCGCAAAATACTCAGGCCTGTGTTTTGTTTTTGTTTGGGCCATAAGTCCATAGAATGGTTCGATGTAGCCCTCCATGCCACCCTATCCTATGGTAATATTTTCGTTTCTACATAACTGCAGTACTTAATAATACATCTACTCTAATATATTTGTCACCTTCATGCCTTGGTCTTACCATAGTGTTTTCACTAAAACATCTCCCTGAAAAACTATCTGAACAACTCCTGGGCGTCTCAAGATGTGTCCTGACAATTAACTTCTGGTCAAATTCCGCCAAATCATTCTCCTCTCGTCAACCGATACAGAATCTCTTCATTCGTGAACCATCTCACCTTCAGCATTATTCTGTAAGACCACATGTTGAACGTTTCTCTTCTCCCTCCTTCTGCAATAGTTATAGTTCATGTTTCACTTCCATACAATGCCGCGCTGCACACAAAATTCTTGAACATCTTTCTAATCTATGCATTTCTGTGTTTGATTTGACCAATTTCTAGACTTATGAATAGCCTTCCTTGCCTGTGTTAGACTACATTTTATGTTGCTCGGTCTTCTGCTAGTTTCTCCAAATACATTTTTGTGTACTGAGATAAAATAACAATATAATCAGCAAATCACAGAGATGTGCTTTCCTCCCTTTGCACCTCGATTCACTGTCTAAATTCCTCTTTGATTTCCTTTACCGGTTGTTCTGTATAAGGTAAGAATTGAAAAGGAGCTGGGACACTGAATCCTTGTCTTACTTCTTTCTGTATAGCTCCTCCCTTTTCATAGCTCTCAGTTCTTATAACTGCAGACTGATTTTTATATAGGTTGTAGATAACCCTTATTTCTCGGTATGGTGGTCAGGGAAGTGGTATTTTTTACTGAGGCCTCTGTAGCACAGAATAAAGTACTATCAGTATTTAGTGGTGGTTAAAATGAAGCAAGCAAGCTTTTTGAAGTTTCACGTGACTGTTGATATCGTTAGCATTTACACCAGACCTACACTTTTACGTAGAATCTTAACCACATGGACGTGAATGTCATTAGTCAGGATTTGAACCGCGGCCGCTTGGTGAGAAGATAGTGCCGATACCTCTCGGCTATCATGTCGTTCTGGTTATAATTCTGTAAGTCTTCAACCCGAAGGCTGGTTGTATCCTAACTAGCTCGATCTAAAATGTTTACTTAACTGGAATCATACGTGTGTGAATTGTGACTAGGCTGCGAAACTTCCCGTCACCATCCCATATCCTTCCGCGGTTTTACTGAATCTGTAGTTATATACAAGTAAAACAAAAACGTAGTAGCGTATCCCGGTGGTGTAAGGACAATTATGTACTCTAACGAACATCGATTTTGGACATCAAATTGTAAGGTTATATTTTGTGTTTCCAGTAATTTTGATTCTTTTATAGATTCCGTGTTCTTTAAAAAAGACTGACATAGTAGAGGAATGGTTATGAAACTTTTTTTTAAATATTGAAGAAAACAGGGACGCTCACTTTTCAAGAGCTTCATTTTGTATTTTTGTATAATACTTTGTATTTTTGTACTTTCTTCTGGGTTTGTAATGTATTATTTTAAGTTTTGCTACGGCACAGTTCAGAACATATTTTGAGGGATTGAAACTCAATAAACAAAAAATTAAAAAAAGCATTGTTTCATTTTACAGCAAAATTCCAGGGTCTGGTAGACACCATGATGCCAGTCACGTTGCAAAAATATATCATACGAGTTGAGGGTTAGCAAAAGTTATAGAAAATGTTATTTCAAATCTTTCATATCTGATTCATTACATATTTACCTTACTCATGAATGTAGATTTCCATGCAAAGTCCATCACCATCATGCAAACATCTGGCTGTTCTTAATAATGACGCGTGGTTCGTCTCTTCTGCTGCCAGTTATCTCTGATAGATGATGCTGAGATAGTACAAACACTAAACCGTCAATGACAGGTAAAATAACTAGTTAGTTATTAGCTAATTCTACTAATAGTAATCAGACGATCTGGTTTTACTCAGAATTCTCATTGGGTATTCATGGAATTATGGAATTATAATTTTACACCATTATACAAAAAATTATGAAATATTTCAAATCAATTGTGTCTATGTGGTTTCTTTTGTGCTGGGTATGCCTCGTCGCGTTTAAGCATGTCTCAGGACCTCAAGTAGGTGTACACGGTACTCAACTACCGCACAATGATCGATAATCTTGTGTTCAAAGACCTTCATTGCCAGATTTGTGCTTTTGTTGCATTTCTGTTGCTTTTGCATAGCTGACTGCATGTTTTATATACCCTTCGAAATGTAAAATGTACAGTAAACCAGAATATGAAAATCATTTTTGAGCACTGTATTATTTCGTTTGTTTCTCTTTAGGCAACGAATTTAAAACGATCTCTACATATTATAAAATAATGTCCGCGGAATGTGACCGTCTGTGTATGTGTATCTAGAAAATCACCAAACGTATTTTGATGAGAGTTTTACCGTTGTATAGAACATTTATCTGGTAAGGTTTAAGTGTATTAAACATTAATCTATGACGAAAGGTAGCCTCCGGTGGCAATTTTAATGAAGGAAGTTAAAAAAATACATTTCTTTACAATTTTGCTTTAAGCCCTACGTCGCACCGACGATGTTAAAGGACAGGGCTTAGAATGGGAAGGAAGCGACCGTAGCTTTATTTATGGTACATCCCCAGCATTTGCCTAGTGTGAAAATGAGAAACCACGAAAAACCATCTTCAGGGCTGCCGACAATGGGGTTCAAACCCACTATCTTCTGAATTCAAGCTCACAGCTACGTGACCCTAACCACACGGCCACCAACTCGCTCGCTCGGACACCCGAACGTGTTCTTGGCTTACGTTGTCTAAATCGTCAACTATAGATCGCCGGATATATGTGGATAATTTTTTGAACATAAAAATATCAATCTTAAAATTAGAATCCATACTTTGAGATGAATCACGTAATCCTTATCAAAACAATGGTATATTTAAATTAATCATCCTGTTGGGATACCATACCCTTTATAGTATTCCATATAATTTATAAGGCTGCTTCAGGAGTTCTTGTCATTTTAGTGAAAGCGCAGGAGAACGGATCCAATGTCGCATGGGGAGAAAACAGCGAGCTAACAGACAGACGGCTGGAAGGGCCGCACTGAGCTACGTGCATACACCAGGACGAAAAAACTAAAGTCGTCTATAAGGAAACATTATAAGGTCTTTTAATATAAATTCAAAATTGCTTCTGTATGACCGGCCAAGAGAATTGGCTACGTGGTTCGGGAGATAGTAGGGTCGAACCCCTATTGTCAGCAGTCCTTAGGATGGTTTTCCGTAGTTTCCCATTTTTATAACAGGTATACCTTAATGAAGGCCACGGTCGCTTCCGACTTAGTTCTAGCCATATCCTGTCCCATCGTCCTGTAAGACCTGTCTGTGTCGATGTGACGTAAAACCAATTGAGAAGAAAAAAGAGCTGCCGTGCACAAGCGGAGAGTGTCACTGGTTATATACAGAGTGTTTGGGAGATAAGGACGTTAATTGGCAGGGCCCTGAATACATATGATTTCAAAATATAGTCCTATTTCAAAAATGAGAAACATGGTTGAAATTTTGATGTTTGTAGCTCAGGTAGTGATTAATGGTGAACGACTTAGGGCTTTGCTTGCATATATTACAATATTTTGCAATGTGAAAACATTCACTTCTTGTACGTAGAATGTTTTCATTTAACGCATGCATAATACCTGAAGCTGCAGTGCAATGATGTACTTAGAACTGTTTTATACACATTACGCACGCATACGTCCTAAAGCCGCAGTGAAGTGATGTGTACATCTGCAGTGCAGTGATGTGCATAGAATTGTTACTTACATTACGCATGCAGAATAATGTCTTGAAGCCGCATTGATATGATGTTTACACCTGCAGTGTAGTGATGTACTTAGAATGGCTTCTTACATACTGAGAATGCTTATTGCCTAGACGGTTGGCAAAAGCGGAGTGGCAAATTAAGTTACTACCTACCTCACAAACATCGAACTCTACTTCTTGTACGTAGAACGTTCTCACATAACGTACACATGCATACTACCTGATGCTGCAATTCAGTGATGTACTTAGAACCGTTTCTTGCACATATTTCTTGCATACCTCCTGAAGCCGCAATTATGTGGTGCGTTCAACTGCAGTGCAGTGATATGCTTAGAATTGCTTCGTACACATTACGCACGCATACTGTCTGAGGCATGATACGGCGTGTGGTACAAGCGGAGAGAGAAATGAAGTTACCACCTATCTCACAAAATTGCACTCTACTTCTTGTACATACTACTACAGTGAATACGTTCGTGGACTGGCACCTATGGTATAGGCAACACGGCGTACACTCATGTACTACCGTCAAAGAGGTCGTGGACTGACGTCTACAGTGTAGGCAATACAGTGCACACCTTTGTACTACAGTTAACAGTTCAAGGATTACATCAGTTGTCCGCAGAGAGCTGAGTGAGTTAGACGTCAGTGTTGTTTACATCAAGCAAGAACACAGCAGTGAACAGTGAACACTTACCACCGGGTCCTGCTAATGTTCTCTGTGATATTAGTGTTCTGATTTAGTTATGTGTTAAGTTTAAAAGTAACCATGCACATCATTCGGAAAAACACATTGAAATGCAGTTTCCAGCGAAGTTATACAAGACCAACAGCAGCGGAAATACACACATGGGTTTCTGAAATACTACAAGTAAACATCGACCAGTTAGCAGCTCTCCAACTGGATGTCTCGGATAATGCAGTATTATCAAGGTAATTTCATCAACCATTATGGAGAGAATATTACATAAATTTGAAACAGCCTGCACACTCAAACTTCTTAGTGAGGAGACATTACCAGTAATTATTGAAGTAGCTGGAATTGAGGTAACTAGATTTCGTCTGTTTAATATTCCTCCCAAATCACCCTATGAAAAAATCAGATATTATTTCACGAAATACGGTCAAGTTAAGGATATTTATGATGAACTGTGGTCTTAGTTCTACCGTCTACCAGTTCTTAATGGTATTCGACAAATACTTAGAGTTAACAGCGCTGTTAATGTGTCGACAGATGAAATCCACACGCTCACCTCACCAGAGCCCTCTCAAGCCCCGTACCACAACAAACTACAGACCAACACATGGAAGTTACAGAGCATCCAGATACACAAATGAAAGCAGATCATTCCACAATACAAGAAGATCCTTCGAATATTGAAAATACTGCCCAGTTAAGTAAAGAGCACGTCACACACAAGAAAATTAAATTGGCGGGGGAAGTTAACACCCTCACGGTCGATACACGAGCTGATCTATCGGAAGATTCCGATAGTTCTATAACAACCAAAACTCGCAAATACCAATCGCCACAAGTTAGCCATAAAGACCCGCGGTTGTATAAGGGAAACACGCCTTCAGCGAATCGAAATAAATCTAGTTCCACCAAAAGCCATATGAACTAGGATAACCAAGGATAGCAGCGTAAAAAGAGGATCGGTACTTGAAAAATTGGATACAGTTAATAGTTGCCAATATAATTATAATTTCATTTCAAGTCTCACTATGTTTTGAATCTGCCATTTGTTCACGCTTTTCAGCTTCCTGGCCCTTGTGTTTAAGCACCAGAACACCACCACGACTGACCTTTTTATCTTGGCGATACTCATGTACAGAGCATATGTCACAGATGATTTTGCGTACTTTTGCTACGGCAAACATTAATGGCATTTTGAGCGTAACGAAGTGGTCACTTATTAAGAACTATCTTAGAGACAATGACATTGATATTTTATTTCTACAAGAAGTGTGTACCTACAATTTAGATATGTTAAGCCCATACGAATACTGTGTTAATTTAGGAGAGGATACCCGAGGAACAGCTATTGTATATGGACCTGGTGTCGAAATTCGTGACTTTGTTGCACATCTAAACGGTAGAGTGCTCTCCGCTCGCTATGAAAATTCTATACGCATTAATATATACAGTCCATCAGGAGCGCAAAACAGACTAGAACGGGAAAAGTTTTTCTAGAGGACCCCATGATTCATCTCACACGGGGAACGAATATTATACTTGCAGGTGATTTCAGCTGCGTCCTCCACCCAAAGGATCAAACCGGACCCAACATTAACAACTCGGTAGTATTCTCTGAACTAGTCCAGCAGCTCCTTTTAAGAGATGCTTGGGAAATGAAACACGAGAATTACGTTCAATTCACACTTTTCCGCCACAATTCAGCATCCAGACTTGACAGAGTTTACCTGTCTTACTCAATGTTCACAATTACACACAGAATATCCGTCATCCCAGTCCCTTTCTCTGACCATCATGCAGTGCTCTTCCTTTTTGCTAGTTGCTTTACGTCGCACCGACACAGATAGGTTTTATGGCGACGATGGGAAGGAGAAGGCCTAGGAATGGGAAGAAAGCGGCCGTGGCCTTAATAAAGGTACAGCCCCAGCATTTGCCTGGTGTGAAAATGGGAAACCACGGAAAACCATCTTCAGGGCTGCCGACAGTGGGGTTCGAACCCGCTATCTCCCGGATGCGAGCTCACAGCTGCGCGTTCCTAACCGCACGGCCTTTTCGCCCGATCAGTACTCTTTTAATTACGTGTTGGCACGCATGTCTCAGTGATACGAAGGGGATATTGGAAGTTGAACAATAAACTTCTAAAGACTCCAGATGATACAGAAGAATTTTACACGACGTGGGAACGAATAGTCGACAGGAAACGGGATTATTCCTCACAACTCCTCTGATGGATTCATGCGGCTAAACCTGGCATACCTTGTTTCTTCCTAAATTTGTCATTTCATAAAGTTCTGGTACGAAAACACACTCGGCAGTTCTTCGAACAAGCCTTACATGACTACAGTCATGCACAACAGCATGGATATGACGTACAGCATAAATCAACAGAAATTAAGCGTATACTCTGCCAGATGAAAGAACAAGATATACAGAGTGTATAGGCACGCACACGTATTCCTTCCTTAGAAGAAGACGAAACATCGTCGTTGTACCACATTGCCAAAGAGAAGGGTAGAAGTAGGAAAAAAATCATCTCAAAACTACAAACCACCGGGGGTTTCATTACAGGAATTGACAATATTATTCAAGTGGCAACCGATCATCTTGAACTTGCTTTTGCTCTGGACTCGACCCAACAAATAACATAAGCCCATACCCTTTTACAATCTATCCAGAAACAACTTTCTATAGATGAAATCCAGTGACTAGAGAGTGACATACAACAAGAAGGACTGTTACAAGCTATCAACGACGCATGTTGTAGGAAGTCACCCGGCTCTGATGGTCTTTCTTACGAATTTTACAAATTTTATTGACAATACATAAAGATCGATTTACCGTTACTTTTACAAGAAATATTCACAAGTAAAGAACAGATGAACAATTTCGCTGAAGGAATAATGGTGTTAGCACTTAAAATGAAGTCACCCAAAACCTTGTCGGATTACCGTCCACTAACTCTAATTAATAAACATTACAAGTTGTTTACAAGAATTCTTGCCAGACGCTTACGACTCACCTTACCTAATATCTTAAGTTCCGAGCAGCATAATGTGTTGAATAACTCCAGTATCATACATGGCCTCTCATATCTACGTAACATTGTGCTGCACGTGTCATCTCAAACCAAAAGATCTGCTGCACTCGTCAGCATAGACTTTCAACAAGACTTCGACGGCTTTAAACATCTTTATCTATGGTCTGTTCTAAGAAGATTTGCTTTCCCAATCAGGATAATCACAACACTACGGAACTTATACAGCAGTGCAACATCCAGACTATAAATTAATGGCTTCCTCTCCAAAACAGTCCACATTCACAAATCGATTAGACAAGATTGTCCACTCTTCACAGTTCCCCCTTCGCCATCAGTGTGGAACCATTCATTAGACAAATAACATTGAAGATTACAGAAATACAACTAGGTTCAACGTCCTTACAAGCGCACATCTATGCGGACGACATCAACATTTTCGAAACACAGGCCACGTAGCTACGAGACTTAAGACTGGTCGTAGACGACTATCAACGTCATTCTGGAGAAAAACTAATCCACACAAATCTCTAATATTACCATTTGGGCCCTGTCCTTCACAAGATCAATGGATTTCCTCTGTTGAAACACATAAAATCCTTGGAATAACATATTCTGTGAATTTGACTCGATTGATCACAACAGGAGAAATTTGCTCAATGCATTTCGCTCTGTCCTATTTGCTCAATACCTTAGAAACCTCAATATATGTCAAAAGGTCTGTGCAGTTAACACATTTGCACTCTGTAAACTGTAGTACGTAGCGCAGGTTTTACCTCCACCATCCATAATAGTTAAGAAAATCGATCTTGCTATATATGGTACTGCCTATGGAGAAGACAACAGTATAAAATCACCAGAATTTTACCACAGCATTAAATGTGGAGGGTTAGGTCTAGTTTCTGTAGAAGCTAAATGCACTACACTCGTCACGCGAAATATTACTAATTGTGAGCGCAGACCAGATGGTGATTATGCTAAAGTGGTTCTGAATAATATTATCCGAAGTGTGGCCTTTCCCACTTCCCATCGTAATTTGCCACTGCATTTCAAACGAGTTATGAGCTTTATAGATAACCTTCCACGGACTTTAATAGATCAAATTTCAGTTATAACAACAAAACTCATATATACCCATATAATGAACCGGAATAGTAAACCACCTACAATACAGGCAAAGTAACCCTCGCGACAATGAAAACTTATATGGAATAATATTGCTAATAAATGAATTTCTCTTAAGTGCAAAGCAACCCTATATCTAACAATAAATGAAAGTATACCAACAAAGGATAAGTTATTCCGACATGGATGGTCTGACTCCAATATATGTGAACATTGTCAAGAAAGAGATACCTTAATACATAGTGTTAAGTCTTGTGTAAGTGCGGATATGTGGGCGTGGTCGTTCGCAAAAATATGCAAGATACTTAAAATGACTCAAAATCCCATGTTATAATATCTAATCATCAACATAGAATATGCATTCATCCCGACCACGGTCAACAACGCAGTTCTCTGGCTAACTGCAGCAACCATTCACTTCATTAAGGAACACCGACGGAAACGAAGACAGTTGTACTTAAGAACATTTCAGCAATACATACGGATAGAAAGATGGAAATATAAGTGTAATAAGATGTAATCTGGGTTTGGTTCATTCTTACACCAGTTTAAATTCATGGCGTAACAATGTTTGAAGATTGTAATTAATATATCAGTATAAGGTGCTAATATGACACGGACTGCTTAATGAACTGACAATATAAAAAATAATGTTTAAATGTGATCCGTTCTTGTCATATTTTTGTTATCATAAGGAACCAGGACGATGAACTTTAGACAATGTATCTCATCAGTATTTTTGTATACATTATACATGTTTTATTGTAAAAGGTTAATTTGGTAATAAACAAGTGAAATGAAACAACATCAACCTACACTGCATGAGGTACATTCTCACACTATTGACCGGGCAAATGAGGAGCGATATCTTCAGAACTGGAGTGAAAAAAATCATAGTCCTTCGACCTGCCTTTCTGCGACCTCTTTCCGTCGTGCTGATACAGACGATTTTGTATTCATAATCTCAAGCGATTTGCTAGCGAACTTGCGTAATTTTGGAAAAAACTTGAAATTTGTCTGTTGCTCAAATTACGTCATTCTCCAATTCCGCCGTTCACATTCAAATACGCTTCACAACAGAGACCATTGTTTTGCTTACACTGTAAGCACGCAAGTGCCTCTTGCTGCGAGTAGCGAAGAACTGTCACGGCAACATCCTGTTGTCCAAACTCTCGGCTGCAGTGCACCACAGCGACATTAGACGGTCAGTTTATGAACTCAATGACTCTACAATATAGAAAGTTTTCATACAACTTAAGCATGAATACTACCTGAAGCTGCAGAGCAGTGACGTACTTCTGTACCTTACGTAAGGTTATTCGTACCTATCTACCAAACGTCCTATATAAACCAAAAGCAAAGGCCATCAGTACCCCTGAAGGAATGGAATAACTTCCGTTATTTGTAACCCCAACAGTAAGTGGGACAGATGGGTTGATACTACGGCCGAATGCGTCTGTCTACAATGATTAACCCGGTACTCATTAAGATATGCGACTCTCGGGGGTATATTCCCTTTAGAAGTCAAGTCTGTCGCGCTGAGTGGCTCAAGCAGTAAAGTGTCTGCCTTCTGAGACCAAGCTGGCGGATTCGATCCTGGCTCAGCCCCATGATATTTGAAGGTGTTCAGGTACGCCAGCCTCATGTCGGTAGATTTGCCTGCACGTAAAAGAACTCCCGCAGGACAAAATGCCGGCTCCTCAGCGTCTCTGAAGACCAAATGTGCAGTAAGTAGTATGTATTGGTCAAGTTTCTTTTCTATATATCTTCGATTTCCTGAGACGGAATTGAACCCACGTTCTTCCAGGTCAACCAAGTTTGTCTCTACCACCGCGGCTAGCCAAGAACTCAATATGAGCTTTTATAGCTATTTGGATTTTCTGTATTTGAACAAACTGAAGTACTTCCCCAAATATTTTCAAAAAAGGGCATTACTAAAGTAATATTAATATATTTTGCTAGAAAGCTACTGGTCAAATTACAAATATCTCTACACTTTATAAACAGAAACTCGCCCTGTATATGTACTGATGTGATCAATGGTTTCTGATATCGTCAGGTTGCCAAAATTTGAAAGTTGAACAGAAACAAGTAAATACAATTTCTGAGATATTTCATTGACTGAAGTGGGAGTGATTAGTATTATAATAGCTGTGTAAAATTTCCAAGGTTTAAACAAGTGGGGTCCATCATAAATATGTTTACAAAACCGAGCTCGACAGCTGCAGTCGCTTAAGTGCGGCCGGTATCCAGTATTCGGGAGATAGTGAGTTCGAACCCCACTGTCGGCAGTCTTGAAGATGGTTCCCCATTGTTTCCCATTTTTGTACCATACAAATGATCGGGCTGTACCTTAATTAAAGCCACGGCTGCTTCCTTCCCACTCCTAGCCCTTTCCTGTCGCATGGTCGCCATAATACCTATCTGTGACGGTGCGACGTAAAGCAACTTAATAAAAATGTGTTGACAGGTCCCGGTATATATGTTTTTATTTATAACTAGCAAATGTTCCCGTGCTTCGCTACGGTATTCTTCATTGTAATCGAATATCGAAGTAAATACTGTATCTGCAGAAAGTAAGATTGTTTAAAAATTGCATGTCTCTTAGCGTTATCCGAGAAAAAGCATGGGGAGGTCACCATACGTTGTTTCCAATGTAGAGTGTTTGTCACGGATTTGTGATGATAACGGCAGGCTTACTTGCCTGCTGCCATTCACAATCGAGTTGGTAAGTTTACATTATAATTGCAGGCCTACTGCGCGGTCACAATCGGTTTGGAGAGTTTTCGTTAAAATGGCAGGCCCTTTTCCTACTTCCAGACAGATTACAGTTGAGGGATTTTATTATAATGGCAGGCAACTTCCCTACTACCAGTCGATATTGAGTTGTGCAGTTATCATTATAATGACAGGCCCCTTTCCCTATGCCAGCCAGCTTACTGCCAGTCACACCAAGTTGATGAGTTTCCATCAAACGAGCAGGCCAGTATGCCTAATGCCAGTCACATTTTAGATGGGTACATTTGTTTATAATGGCGGGCACCCTTGCCCACTGCCAAATACAATCGGGTGGGGGAGTTTTAAACAAAACTGCATGCTCCCTTGCCTTCTGCAAGTCAAATCGGGAAGTGAATTATTCATTACTATGGTAGGCCTCCCTTACTAATGCCAGTTACACAGGAGTTGGAGAAGGACCCCTTTCTTACGGCCAGTCAAAGTCGGTGTGGGGAGTACTGATTACAATAGCAGACACACCCTTTCTCGATCGCTGCAAATCGGCATCAGTAAATATACACTGACTGACAGAGCAAATGCAACACCAAGAAGGAGTGGTTCGAAAGGGATGAAAGTTGGGGGAAAAAACAGAAACGGCACGGACGAATAATTGATGTTTATTTCAAACCGATATGCAGGTTACACAATGCGCACGGCATCGACTCAGTAGGATGTAGGACCACCGCGAGCGGCGATGCACGCAGAAACACGTCGAGGTACAGAGTCAATAAGAGTGCGGATGGTGTCCTGAGGGATGGTTCTCCATTCTCTGTCAACCATTTGCCACAGTTGGTCGTCCGTACGAGGCTGGGGCAGAGTTTGCAAACGGCGTCCAATGAGATCCCACACGTGTTCGATTGGTGAGAGATCCGGAGAGTACGCTGGCCACGGAAGCATCTGTACACCTCGTAGAGCCTGTTGGGAGATGCGAGCAGTGTGTGGGCGGGCATTATCCTGCTGAAACAGAGCATTGGGCAGCCCCTGAAGGTACGGGAGTGCCACCGGCCGCAGCACATGCTGCACGTAGCGGTGGGCATTTAACGTGCCTTGAATACGCACTAGAGGTGACGTGGAATCATACGCAATAGCGCCCCAAACCATGATGCCGCGTTGTCTAGCGGTAGGGCGCTCCACAGTTACTGCCGGATTTGACCTTTCTCCACGCCGACGCCACACTCGTCTGCGGTGACTATCACTGACAGAACAGAAGCGTGACTCATCGGAGAACACGACGTTCCGCCATTCCCTCATCCAAGTCGCTCTAGCCCGGCACCATGCCAGGCGTGCACGTCTATGCTGTGGAGTCAATGGTAGTCTTCTGAGCGGACGCCGGGAGTGCAGGCCTCCTTCAACCAATCGACGAGAAATTGTTCTGGTCGATATTGGAACAGCCAGGGTGTCTTGCACATGCTGAAGAATGGCGGTTGACGTGGCGTGCGGGGCTGCCACCGCTTGGCGGCGGATGCGCCGATCCTCGCGTGCTGACGTCACTCGGGCTGCGCCTGGACCCCTCGCACGTGCCACATGTCCCTGCGCCAACCATCTTCGCCACAGGCGCTGCACCGTGGACACATCCCTATGGGTATCGGCTGCGATTTGACGAAGCGACCAACCTGCCCTTCTCAGCCCGATCACCATACCCCTCGTAAAGTCGTCTGTCTGCTGGAAATGCCTCCGTTGACGGCGGCCTGGCATTCTTAGCTATACACGTGTCCTGTGGCACACGACAACACGTTCTACAATGACTGTCGGCTGAGAAATCACGGTACGAAGTGGGCCATTCGCCAACGCCGTGTCCCATTTATCGTTCGCTACGTGCGCAGCACAGCGGCGCATTTCACATCATGAGCATACCTCAGTGACGTCAGTCTACCCTGCAATTGGCATAAAGTTCTGACCACTCCTTCTTGGTGTTGCATTTGCTCTGTCAGTCAGTGTATATAGATAGACATACGAAAGTGTATGCATGTTTACAATATTGCAGACCTTCATTTACAGATTAACTGCTGCTAAACGATACGTCATATCGCCAAAGGATTGTACCATAAGACGCAAGATTTAGCGGCCTAAATGGCTGGTCCTATGGTATCTCATCCATTCATGGGTCAGATGGAGTTAGAAACGTTGAATAGAGTAAAATGTTTGTAAGATTATCTTACATTTCATTACTTTTCGTGTAATTATGTGACAGGTACATACATAGCATTTGGCTCACATATGGCTACTGGGTGGACCAATCTTCGTGTAGAGTTTGATGATTGTATCTTTCCTATAAGTGATTGAAAGTATGATTTATGCATGTTAAAGGTCCAAATTTACTAAACATCGAGAAATAGACAAAAATCAAACGTAAAATGGATACAGATGCGACAAAAAGTCATAAGACCAAGGTTGTAGATCACTCCAAATTGAACGGAGATTGTGCCTTCCCTTATGTGATAGGACTTCCCGAAGATCTGCACCATCATTAAAATTGCCTCCATATTTCGATATTCTTCGGGGATAAAGAGTGAAAATTTAAAGATCTTTGTGAAGTTTTTCGACCGTTACAGGCTAAAACGTATAATTTTGCGAAATTTCAATTTTCTTGTTCGTCTGGCAGATTGTGCCGCAATCTGGATTTTGGGCGAGGAGGGTAAAAATAAAATTTTTCAGGAAACTAACCCAAAAATATGCAGATTTTCATTATTAACGGAAATGTAGCCAAAATAGTCAATGTACAGACACACTCTAGAATTGCAGACCTTTACTTCGAGAGTTACTGCATTGAAACTGTACGACATATCTACAAATGGACTTCACCATCAAACGCCTCGTTCAGTGTTCTACATGGATGGTCCCATGACATCTTCTCGTATCTCCTATATTTATGGTTTGATTGAGTTAGAATCATTGAATGGGGTGAAATTTTGTAATTTTCACATACTATTTTATATTTTTGATACTCATGTGACAGCTAGAATCATAATATTTATCTATCGCATGGCCACTGGTCATGTCAATGTGCGTGCAGAATGCCATGATTCTATCTTTCCTATAAGTGCGCCAAATGATAACTTATACATGTAAAAGTACAAAATTAACTTGAAATCGTGATTTACAGCTCTATTCAACGTATAAGGGATAGAAATACGACAAAAAGTTATAGGACAAAAGTTGTAGATCTCTCCGAAATTAAACGCGGTTGTGCTTTTTGATTTGTGATGTGACTTACCGATTAGCCACCAATTATCCCGGAACGAAGGTCTGCACCGTCGTTAAATTTGCATCCATATTTCGATATTTTCCGGGGCCAAAAGTTATACATTTGCATAGCGTAGAATATTTCCTCGAAGAAAAGAGTGTCCAGCTTTCGGGATTAGCCCTCGCATACATACGGAGTAATTAAGGAAGAAAATAATACAGTTAAGAAAGCTGTCATTAATAGAGAATGGATTATAACTGAGGATAGCCGGATGACGACAAATATGTAAATACTAAGTGTATGTATTGAAAAAACAAATGCCCCTCATTAAATTATGCTAGTGTGAGTTATGGATATAAGAAACCGGTAACAGAGCAGAAATTTAGGCGCAGGGATTCTTAGGTAAACAGATAAGAAGATGACTAATGGTATTATTACTTAAGCTATTCGAGGACGGTTATAACCTCCAACGATATTCCGCCAATATCCCGCAGAATGGTCGATTGACGCCTCTCTTGCCTTCTACCCAAGGAACAACCACGAATTTAAAGGCATGGTGAGGAAAATGGCAATAAGTTACTTCCCTGCTGGCATGCAGTCAGAGGCGTTGCCATGGTAACCTATAGGTTCGTTGTCGGTCTGTCGGTCACTCAATGCAGAGCATGATACCCGCAGAAAATAGTAAATTCTCCGTCATTTGAAGAGTAAGGTAAATTATGAAAATAACGAAAGTTGTTTATAATGAATATGCGTATCACATACGGTCCACGAAGTTTACAGGAAATCAATAGTATAAGAGATAATGGAGGAAAACCGTTCTGGTTTTCCTATAAACCACCCATCTATTCAAAGATTTTAATAAGTTATGCATATCGAAACCTTTCTCGGGATGAGTATAATCTAAATATGAAGTTTGGTTGAGATCTATCCAGCCGTTTCGCCGTGATGGTGGAACAAACAGACAAACAGATAAACAGACAGACAAACTGACAGACACGAAAAATAATAACCACCGATTCGGTCTTGAGTTGACCTAAAACGGATAAATATCTGAAAAATTGGCCAAACAAACGAAATTACAGACAGCGGACCCCCTACAACTTTATTTATATAGATTTATTAGTCAACTCAAACTCATCTCAAAGTTTTATAATAATAATAATAATAATAATAATAATAATAATAATAATAATAATAATAATAATAATAATAATAACCATGTTGTTAAATTTACGCACCATTAAATACTTTTACTATTTTCGGAGACTCCGAGATGCTAATTTTGTCGCGCAGGATCTATGGTATATTTTAGCACCTTCAAATACCACCAAACTGGCCATGAAACGAACCCACCAACTGGCTCCATTATAAATAACCCAGCCTGGCCTTTCAGTGTTAAACGGAAATGCTGGGTACTGCTTATGGTGACTGATAACTTCCATGTCATGAAGTTGATATTTGTTTATAGTCATTAAGATAGTGGACTAGCCGTCAAGTGTCACTGTGGTGCGCTATAGCGAAGAGTTTGCATCACATGATGTTGCTGTGACAGTTCTTAAAACCCATTAATGGTGTGTTGTTTTACGACCACTTCTTATTTAAAATGGAAGGCATACAGGACCAACATTATGTGAAGTTTCAATCTTGTAGATCGAATCGTTTCAGAGATATTATTATTTTATAATCAGGTCACAAACCCCGGTCAACACCCCTTAGAGACATATTGTATCAAGACCACTTCTTAATTAAAATATAAGATATATATATATAGGAGCAACAATCATGTGCAATTTCAATCTCGTATGTCAATCGGTTTCAGAGAAATAAATTTGTCATCGGATATTACTCCCCAGTCAACGCCCTTTGGGGTGAATTGTTTGAAGAACACTTATTATTTAAAATCTAAGACATTGAGGAGTAATCATCATGCGAAAATTCAACTTTGTATGCCAAGCAATTTCAGAGGAATGGGCTTCACACTCACCCCCTGTCAAAACCTCTTAGGGGTGAATTGTTTCAACACCACTTTTTTATTTTAAATCTATTATTTAGGAGTAACCATCATGTGGAATTTCAACTTCGTAAATCAAACAGTTTCAGAGAGATGAATATTCTTTTCAGCCCTTAAAATCCCGGTCAAAAATCCTTAGGAGTGTATTATTTTATGACCACTTGTTATTTGAAATCTAAGACATGTAAGACAACCATCATGTAAAATTTCAACCTCGTATGTCAAACGGTTTGAATATTGATGTCATCAGATAACCACCTCCAGTCAAACCCCCTTAGGTTTGAATTGTTCTGTGTTTATTTATTTTTAAAGGAGATTTAGAACATCAATTTTCACGTCTCTAACATCTTCAGTTTTTGAGATATAAGTATCCTCATGAAAATAATTCAACTCCATTTTCACTTCATTTCACCCACCCCCAGTCAAAACCTCTTAGGGGTGAATTATTTTAACACCACTTTTTTATTTTAAATCTATTACATTTAGGAGCAACCATCATGGGACACATTTTTTCGGTAAATGGATGAAATTGTCGAAATTTGAATTCTGGCATAAATAAATTATATTAATCTTCCTCTACATAACGAAAGTGGTTTTGTGCCACTGTGACTATTTTTGACATTGTTACGGCCGTTTCTAAATGGCTCTGCACGGTCATTTAATTATCTACCACGCCTCCTTTCCTCTGTTTGCTCGGCTATCCGTGCTCCTTCTGTTACAATTAATTCCCTCTTTACGCAGCACTGCGACGACACTGTTTTTGAATATTGCATTATATACTGCCATCTGTTGGCTATGTAATGAACTACTTGAACCTACTATTTAGTCAACTACGAAGGAACTGCACTTTGTGGAATGGGAGCTGGAAGTTTGAATGAAGCAACTATTGTGAAGCTCTCAAATTATTATAGGAAGGCAATATGTGCAAATATTCCCTTCGTAGATAATATTAAATCTGCAATATCAGCGACACTATACCATTACTCCTCCACAGATGAAGATCCTAAGTACAAGAAATGACCCCAAGGACCTAAATCATGGTGCTTCTACAACAAGAATGCGATCATTAGACAGAAACGGCGCATTAAACTGAGAGAAATCGCGACGCATCTGAACATGCCGTATGGCAGTGTGTTTGCCATTGTTCACGAGGACCTTGGATATTGTAAGCTGTGTCAAAGATGGGTCCCACGTCTTCTCACCGATGAACACAAGGGACAACGTTTCCTATCCTCCCTGGCATTTTTCCAACGCTATGCCGAAGACGGCAAGGGGTTTTTGCAGCGAATCGTCACAGGCGACGAAACGTGGGTCCACCACATCACCCCCGAAAAGAAGCGAACATCAATGGAATGTGTGCACCCTTCATCACCACAACGAAAGAAGGCCAAGGTTCAACCTTCAGCCGATAAGGTTATGGCGACAGTGTTCTTTGACATGGAGGGTTTGCTGCACTTGGAATTCATGCCGAAAGGAACGACGATCAACGCGGCGTCGTATTGTCAAACGTTGCACCGGTTGCGTAAAGCGATTAAAGAGAAGCACCGGGGGAAATTAAGCGCCGGTGTGATTTTGTTGCACGATAACGCAACACCTCACAAGGCCCGCCAAACGAGAGAACTGCTGCAGCGTTTCAAGTGAGAGGTCTGGTAACATCCACCCTACAGTCCCGACCTAGCGCCATATGACTTTCATCTGTTCGGTAAGCTCAAAACGGAGCTCGGTGGTCGACGTTTCCAGACCGATGAGGAGGTGAAGCCCGCTGTCTCCGAGTGGTTGCAGAAAATTTCTATACATCCGGCATCGACAAGTTGCTTGTGCGTTCGCAGAAATGTTTGGGAGTCTCTTGGAAACTATGTGGAAAAGTGACATTACAGTGTATGTCGTTATAGTCGTGTTGCTGTTCTATAGGTGGTGTACTAAATGGCCATAACTGGGATGTGCAACTTATTTTCTGATCTGCCCTCATTCATCACATTAACACGTAATTTCAAATACACGGCAGATGCCACCCACCCTTGTCGTCCTTCTTCCTCACAAGGGTTACACCAGACTGTCAATGGACACGACATTGAAAATATGTTCTGTCAGTTCCTATACTCAGCACAGTCGTTTGTAATCTTAGTATGAGGCTAAGTGAAGTGTGAGTGTCTTTCCATTCAGTAGCTACTCCTCATGAAAGGAAATACAGTATGTAAAGTGGTAGGAAACAACGTGAACTGGGTATAGAAGTTTGGTCATACTCATAAATAATTTGAAAAAACATGATATCTCGCGTCGGTGTCATTTTATCACCTGCTGAAGTTAGCGAATCAGATCGCTTCGTGAGCAAATTCAAATGGGCTTTACTAGGCGATTTTGCTGAATCTGTACGTGGCTTGAGAGCACCAATCGAAGACAAAAACCTTCGCCATGGGGGGGATTTGAACACGGACCTCCCAGTCTACACGACTGCGCCTTAGCCAGTACGCTACGGTGACACCAGCTGGAATCCACTGTGTGTTAGTGTTTGATGCTCATTTCTCGGCATGACTCTCAAGCCCGACCAAGCCACGTGCAGATTTAGCAACATAGCCGCGCAAAGCCCATTTGAATTCGCCCGCGAAGCGATCTGATTGACTAACTTCAGCGGCTGATAAAATGACAACAGTGCCGAGATATCGAATTACATTTTTCAGATTATTTATCAGGATGAGCAACCTTCTAACGCTCATGTACCCGGTTCACGTTGTTTCTGGTCACTCTGTATAGTTCAGTAGCCATGAACAGTTTCTCTAGTAGCTGTGGTATTACGTAAAATCCTGCCGTTAACGCACGCTGTTCTTAGAATACACATTCGTCGGGAGAGTTCCGACATACAAGATGCAGGATGACCTAAAAACCGTTAACATTTGACGAGACAATACTTCACGGAATACCGGATGTAGAGAGCTAATAATTGACACATATGATTGGCATGACATAGTGTTTTATTGACACCAAACTAAAGTACACTCAAGGCGCATCTGACGCCCTCTCTTACGACAACTCCTTTTATACCGTACACGGGACTCAAGCGGCATCACTGACGTGTTACTGTCCAACGCCATCTGTTGGCCTGTCTGTGCACTCGTTGTTGGTGCCAATAATACCTCTCGTGTCATGTCAAGGATGTGTGGCCATTTGTACCTGACGTGTTGTTGTTGAGCGCTTTCTGTTAGTCATTTTGTGTATTTTATTTTGGTGTCAATAAAACCGCATGCCATTTCAATCATGTGTGTCAATTATTATCTCTCTATATCTCCAATATTTCGTGAAATATTGCCTCGTAAAATGTTAACGGAATTTTGGGCCAGCCTGTATGAGCGCGGGGGTTAAGAATGTATCTGAAGACCGCATGTTATTCAAACTCTCATCCTAAATTAGATTTTCAGATAATATTTATCACATCACATTCTGGTACATGATTTAACTTATGTGTCCACCCGTTCTCCACGTTAACTAGTTTACTCCTTCACATACCTGTTCATGACATCACATTTATTTATGGCATCACATACAACTTACAACGTATAGAAATAAGACTCTTGTGCATCAGATGGCCTGCAGTTATTGAAGTTTCACGTGGTCAGAGTTGCGGCGTCCGTAACTGTATTGTTTGCTTTTATTTGTTTCTCATATCCGACAGCACTTCAATTGATTTCATCAGGATAAATGAACTCTACTATAGCCTTCCGCTCAGGAGTAATATCCTTGGAGGGGCCGGGGTTTCGAACCCACGGCCACCAGGTAAGAGCGAGGCGTGGTACACTTATATTATGGTGTTGTGAAGAACGAGCATAGGGGAGAGAAAAAGAACAGGAGAAGGATTTACAATACAATAAACATTTAAAATTCACAACAGATATATTTACAAAATATTTACAAAAATCAAAAATACAATTTTGAAAACAGAAATATACAAGTTATATCAGTAACACAGATCTAGGATAAAGTGGAACAGAACAATAATTAACATGGCGTCAATAATGGACTGTCCGAATCTCAACCACCGACCTTCAGCAATACAAATTATCTACCTTGTATTGTACCCTACAGGGCTGTTGTTTTACATTCGTTTCTTTTCCCATAAGTAGACGTTCGAACCACCTTGGATCGCTGATGATGGAGGAGAGTCTAAACTATTCTTCCACGTCATCGGGATGTTCCCATTTTATTTGCCTTGAAATTGCCGCTATTGTTCAAAATCGTATGACCTCTGATATCTAGACTCACCTGTAGTAACTTTAGGGCAGTATGACTGGTTTTGCACAAAGTTTTGATGTTACTGTAGTAATATCAATATTGTTAATTAGATAAATAATAATAATAATAATAATAATAATAATAATAATAATAATAATAATAATAATAATAATAATAATAATAATAATAATAATAATAATGATAACCTCACCCCGCGAGTGGTTGCATGGTTTGGGTCTTGTAGCTGTCAGCTTGCATTCGGGAGATAGTGGGTTCGAATTCCGCTATCGGCAGCCCTGAATGTGGTTTTCGTGGTTTCCCATTTTACTATTTTCGCACAAGACAAATGCTGAAACTATACCTTAATCAAGGCCACGGTAACTTCCTCCCCCTCGTACCCCTTTCCTATCCCATCGTCGCCATAAAATTTATCTGTGTCGGTGCGTCGCAAAGCGAATAATAAATCTATAATAATAATAATAATAATAATAATAATAATAATAATAATAATAATAATAATAATAATAATAACAATAATAATAATAATAATAATGGACCCAAGATTCAAGATGGTATCTGGGTGCGTGAAAGCTCAGAACTCTATTCTATGACTGAGCGATTCTCTTTATTTGCACGGAAGAGGCGTATGATAGTTTAAGGACACACAGCACGAATGGACGACTCTCGACAGACCAAAAATATCTTTTTCATCATTAACGGGACCCGGCAAACCAAATTACGCTGGTTGATAGACACTCAAAGCGACCTTGCAGAAATGAACATTGACCCACTGACAACTACGCGGACCACATTAACACAGAAAATCAATTCACATAAGTTCACTTCCAAGAACCCAACAGCCAGGATCTTGAAACTCAAAAATGTGTGGACACAAGCGAGAAGACAAGCCTGTAGTGAAAGAATGAGGAACTTTTGGGAAGATAAAAAGAACAAGAAGACCAGTGCTAAATAATGGGTTTGCGTGCTCCTTAGAGGCCAAAACGCATTATACAACAACAACAATAATAATAATAATAATAATAATAATAATAATAATAATAATAATAATCGTATGGCCTCAGCTACCGTGTGCAGACATTTCGATTTGACGCCATCTGGCTGTCTGCTCGTCAATTTCGACGTTCCGTTTTACTCTAGGTCCGCTAGATGGCAGACAGAGTAAACCGGATCTCTCTTGGGCATCTATGGCTGAGATTTAATTAATTTTGTCGGGTAAATACCAAATGTATCACCAGAGATCTTTTACATGCCGACATCGTACGACATGGAGTGTCGAATGGACTTTTTTCCGCCCTTCAAAAATCCGACTACCTCTGCCGGGTTTGAACCCGCTATCTTGGGATTCGGAGGCCGACACTCTACCACGGATCCACCTCCTTCCGCCTCTTTAACGTAGTGCCCTTAAGAGACGTTTGAATGTGTACATTTGATACGAAGGGGATTGTTTAACCTGTCACGGTGTTTGAACCCACAAACACTAGTGCGGAGATTTGGAACGTGTACACTGCTCAGCCGGTTAAGTACCTCAACTACTCCTTATGAACAGATATCCAGAAGGGTAGAAGGAGGTTTGGACAGGTTATCATTTTTTAGTACTTCAGAACAATACTTCTGAACTCAGATGTTTGATCAGAAGTGAACCACCGTGTGTAGAAAACAAATCAGGTGTACGATCACCTTAGAAAGGGAGAGAGAGATCAAGAAAACTGTCTTAAATCAACAGAATTATATGGCACTGAGAGTTTAATCCGACGAGGAACTGTATGAGGAACATCGCCATACGAAATAACTTCCAATAGGAATCAAAAGTATTGAGGAGTGATGAGAAAAGTACCTATGCTTTGTTGGTATCAACACATATGAAGGATGGAAGGTGAAAAAAAACCGAGGCTACCGAAATGAAGATATGACCGGAAGGAAGACGAAGAAGTGAACACTGAAGGCTGCAGTTGAAGGGATATGCAGGAAGGACGGCGGCTGGACGTGGAAAAACTCTGCCAGGGATGCGACGGTTAGCTTCTTACATGAAAATGTACACAAGGAGGCTGAAGGACTCCGACGCCAAACAAAATAAGGAGTTTCGGGAAAGAAGAACAATAAAAATAGAAAAACTTGTCAAGTATTCCGTATTTTTGACTTGAGAACGTCCTTTAATTTGGCCTGGTGTTAGGAGTTTAGGCTAGGAAAGTTGGCTTATGAACGGTGATGGTGGTGGTGATTATTGTTTTAACAGGGAGTACAACTGAGCAACCATCCTCTTATTGGCTTAGCAAAATTCGGTGGGAATTTGAAAATGCGAATGTATTTCGTTCGTTTAATTATGAACGCTTGGGGGATATCCCCATTACGCGACTAGATGTACCAAGTGGAAGAGATGTCACATACAGTACGGGAAAGCGGCGGGATCAGGTAGTTGGAGTTCTTTTTTTTTTTTTTTTTTTTTTGCTAGTTGCTTTACGTCGCACCGACATGACAACGATGGGATAGGAAAGGCCTAGGAGTTGGAAAGAAGTGGCCGTGGCCGTGGCCTTAATTAAGGTACAGCCCCAGCATTTCCCTGGTGTAAAAATGGAAAACCATGGAAAATCATCTTCAGGGCTGCCGACAGTGGGATTCGGACCCACTATCTCCCGGATGCAAGCTCACAGCCGCGTGCCCCTAACCGCACGGCCAACTCACCCGGTAGGAGTACAATTTCAGATGCACAGTGAACTTTGAGAGGCGCTGTGGTAATAAGTGTTGTCCGATTTAGGTGCAGTAAACGGCATTCGTTTCCCAAATAAACCTGTTTCCTCGAACGGATAGTAGTATGTAATCAGAAGTTTCGATGTGGGTGTGTGTTAAGAAATTTTAGCGGAAGATTAAAATAACATCACTAGATGATTCACCCAAGTCGAAATTGAGGACCGATAGAGCAGATCAAGAAACCTAGTCCTCTATGTCCTCTATGAGTGAGCTTGATGTATCAGGAAGTGTAGGAAAAGCCAGAAAACCGAATGCGTCGAGATCGTTCAGCTGTGTACGGACACTGCTGGCCCTTCTACAGCTCGCATGTCCAATGACGTTATCAACAGAGAAGTTGTCGCGGATAATCCAAGAAAGGTGGGGAGGATGGTTGCCCACTTGTACTTCTTATTAAATCAAAAATCACCACCGCCCCCACCACAGTATGAAAGGTGCCACTCACCAATGCTAATAGGCAAAGGAAGTATAGAGAACCTCAGATAGCGGCGTGCAAATAAGATTACATGACTGCTGTTTAATTTGCAGTTAGTTTGCAAAATGTATCTTTAATTGACGTAAACTTTGTCTTAAACACAAATAACCATGTAGTAACCGTGTATTTGGTGAAGCCAGAGGATGTTTGACGTTATCGCGCCAAGTAGCCTGTATTCGTGTCAACGACACCGTCTATAATTCTTTTTCTTCGCTATTCAAAATGGAACTAAATGTGAAGAACATCATCCATTTGAGCGCGCAGCCACGTCAGGATATAGCAGAAGAAGAAGAGCACGTAAAAAGTTAATTGGATTCACTAATACAAACCTTTGAGGGGATATGGTAAAACTAACTGTTAATGAAATCCCTAATAATAATAATAAAATAATAATAATTTTTATACAATAGGCTTTACGTCTCACCGATACAGATATGTCATGACGATGGAATAGGAAAGGGATCGGATTTGGAAGGAAACGGCCGTAGTCATAATTAAGGTACAGCCCCAGCCAGCATTTGGCTGGTGTGAAAATGGGAAACCACGGAAAACCATCTTTAGGGATGACAACAGTGGTGTTCGAACCCGCTATCTCCTGAATCCAAACTCACAGCTGCGCGCTCCCAACCGCATGACCAGCTCTCTCCGCCATAATAATAATAATAATAATAATAATAATAATAATAATAATAATAATAATAATAATAATAATAATAATAATGGCTTTTACGTCCTACTGACTATTTTTGACGGTTTTCGGAGACGCCAAGGTGCCGGAATTTTACTCCGCAGAAGTTTTTTTACGTGGCATTTAATTTATCGACAGAAGGCTGTCGTATTTGAGTACGTTCAAATACCGCGGGACTGAGTTAGGATCGAACCTGCTAAGATAGGGTCAAAAAGCGACCGCCTCAACCGTCTGAGCTACTCAGCCCGGCGAAATCCCTGTCCTCAGATTCAACACGTGGTGAAATTCTGCTTCTCATGACGTTTACCAAAATATGATGTAATCGATAAAAATGCAACTGGTAATGAGACTGCAAAGAGAACCCGAGCCCGGTCTGTAACCGCGACTGCTATCGCGAGTGGTTTGTAAACGGGCAATGACATCACTGAATAGTTGTGTACAGGAGGAAATGAATGAGGGGAGTTACAGAGGGGACGGGGTGAAGTGAAGGATCTTGTTACCACGAGATTAGACCGCTGATGTGAGGATAGCCAAGATTTATACTTGTATCAGGGGCATACGTTATTATCAATAACGACATTGGTATACTTTGCTAAAAGATCTTGTCTATCAGGAAGAGCAGTTTCTCCATTTTAAATACACTAGTTCATGCTCTGCACATTGCTAGCAATTTCGTGAACAAATTTTGTTATAATAATATTAATAATAATAATAACAATAATAATATTTTTCTGGCTAATAGGCTACTAGCCTCGTACAACTCTTGAACGGCAGACCATCAGATGAGGGAGAAGCGTTGATGTGTATTGTATGTGAAAGACTTCTCATATTCCATGCTTATTTGATATATTATACCGTATTTTTATAACCTTTTCAGCAGTGATAGTAAGTTTTGTTTTGAGAAATGAAGTACACTTTGTTCTAATTGCAACCCTCTATTTGGGGAAGTTATAAGATAATACTCCGTAGTCGTACTCTGCCGAGGTGGTTGAGGCTCGAATTCCGGTGGATTCTTGGGAGGAATTTTCAACTGTAATTTCATATTGTATTAAACTGCCGACCAAAAGTTAAACAATTAGCCAAGGTGGCTCAAACGAACATAGGAATTGCTGCGATAAGCTGAAGAAAGTGTTATAAAAATATATTATCACTCTGGTAGAAGTATTCAGTGTTTTTCCAGTATGATTTTAATGTAACTTTTACTACAGGCACAATGGCGATATACACTATCCAAGCATTGCACCTTGCATGTTATTTTGAGATTCAGACATGTTAATTGCACACTCCCACAATAAAAGGATTCGAATGAAATTCAAAATTGGAAAACGTAACAACAAATCAAGAACGTGACGAAAATTCAACACTTCTTTTATGTTCAATATCTCCGATCAACAATAATATACACTAGTCAAAATGACAAACCCACACTCTCTTAGGAAAGTTAGTTTGACATTTTCTCTCTTGCACAACACTCGAATTTGATTCAACGATTTCATTCACTGATTTGAGTTTTACATTTACATATCTTTGGCACAAATGTATATTTACGTTTGTATAAAATTTTAATTTATCAATCATGTTATCTTATGTTCAACTTAAATGTTGTACCAAAAATAAGAAAATGGAAATACTTTTAACTTCATATTAGACAATTGGATGTTCATCGCTATTAGACTTTTCACACTTCTGGAGAAGAAAATGAACTGATTGATGTGTGCACGTCATTCATAGTGCAGATACCAACAGCAATCATTCATATGAAGCTTTTTCTTTCATTTTCAGAGCGGGGATAGTGCGACCATAAGTCCTGTGTTTATTTTCCAGCACTATTGGATGGACTTGGTTTGCTTTAACGTGTGTGAACGGAATTATCTGGTTAAGTATTCCAACCATTCAGATTTCTATCACAGTTCAGACTGTCTAGGAAGTTAGTAGAGATTCAACTGGTAGCTACTATAACCATTAATTGATAAAATTTAATTTAATAACGATAATCGTAATAATAATAATAATAATAATATCGTAGGGTTGAGAATGAGTTCTTTGTGATGATGTTTTATGACACAATGATGATAGTATTTTTGTTAATTTGAAAAAATGGTCTCAATTACATAAAAATACTTAATTTGTGGATATTATGTCGCGTAATATTAATAATCTTCTGACGCGTTTCGATCCTGCGACCAGGATCGTCTTCAGAGCAATAACAAATAATGTACTGGCAACTGTGGATTGGTTTATGCTGGCCAAACATGTAGGAAGGTAGCGACAGTGATTAAAGAACATCGCAGGCACTTATGTCTTTGTCAGCCAGAGAAGCCTGCTGTGGAAGAACATGCCATACATAATGTCCATCAAATCATTTTTGATGCAAATTCTGTAATTTATAAAGAGAAATATTTTATAGCTAGAATCATTAGTGAGGCAATAGAAATGCCTAAACATTCGAATAGTTTTAACAAAGGTGACGGCTATATACTGAGTAGATCGTGGCTACCCTCCATAGTTAACTCGTCAGCATCTTTCTCTATCTTGAGTCTGGGTACAATGGAGTGACAGTTGCCAATACATTATTTGTTATTGCTCTGAAGACGATCCTGATCGCAGGATCGAGACGCGTCAGCAGATTATTAACCTGTCGTGACCTAATGTCCCCAAAATTACTATCATGTCATCTAGTGGTCGTGAAATTCTACATATTATGTGAAGTCAGTTAATTATCACGTATGTAATAGCATGTTTTATATGATCGCCTGATGCTTTCTAGAGCAACTAATGAAGAAACGAGATTTACAATGTATCTAATCCTCTTCACTCTTGACAATAAGTGAATGAAATAATATTCAGACTAAACCTGTACAATAATATGATTGAAAAGTTTATTTTATATGTACATTAAGTTTTATCCGACAGAATGAACGTCATCCGTGTTATCCGAACTCTCGGATAATCTGGGATCAAACTGTGTGCAGGCCTTACATGATCTTGGGACACACTGTTCACGAGGTAACACGACCTGCTGTTGATGCAGAGTAATCTAAGAGCGATGAACATTTCGAGAAATAAGAGTAAATACACTTAAGAATATTTACATATTTACAGAATATACCTTATGCATATATGAGATTCATAACTGCGATATTATTATTCTGTTGAGCTCTTGTTTAGTTCTTGAATGAGGTCGTCAGCACTCCGTTTTATAACAACACTAATCTTCTATCACACTATCTGAAAGGATAGATTCAACAATATGCAGGGAGGTAGTCTATTATGAGATTCTTGTCATTCAGTTTCTTAATGAGTTGAGGGTGATATGTTGTAAGTAATACTAAACATAATATTATTTTGTCATTAATGCTTTCACGGCCCGTACTTAAAGACATGATACAGTATAGGCTTTTGACGTGTCAAGAAAATAAGGTGAAATTCTTAACGTTTCGCAGGGAGCTGTGCTCTGCGTCCTCAGAAGAAATCTCGACTGTCCACGAGAAAGGCTTCTTAAACAATTACACTTTAAATTTATGTCATGTGTTATGCAAACACGTTATGTGAACCGCTTAGACTGATTGTGATGGTTCGGTCAGCTTCCGCTTCGAACGCTAGCGTTGCCATGTCCTAGGGGCCATCTGGTGGCGAATGAACGAACTATTTTCCACTTCTATTATAACGTTCCAAATTTAAAGTGTCATTGTTTAAGAAGCCTCTCTCGTGGACAGTCGAGATTTCTTCTGAGGACGCAGAGCACAGTTCCCTGCGAAACGTTAAGAATTCCACCTTATTTTCTTGACACGGCATAAGCCCAAAAGCCTATACATTATCATATCTTTATAATATTATTTCTTTGTAAATTAACACGAATATAGTTGTGTTCAGATACTAGTTTAATCTCATATCAGAGAGTCGGAAGTTGATATATTTCTCCATGCTGAATACCACAGTCTTAAGATTACTCTTTAGTAGTTTATATCTTCTCTTGTCTTGCTTCGCGACATTTTTGTTGAAGAATGAGAACAATAAGCGTACTATATGCTTCCATCGTTAAATATTGTAAGGTAGTGTCTGTTTGAATGTTGAAATCGATCTCAAAAGACCCATGAATCGTGAGAGGATAATTAAGGAACACTTCAACCCAGCTCAAATAAGTTGAGGAATGGTACATGGATGTTTACTACTTTCTTATACACAGATTCACATATACGATATAGGATTCAAACGTTCGGGGACTTGGCGTATAGTTCCTTACCGTGAATATTAAAAAAAATACCCAGCTTTAAAAGCATATTACCAATAAATATTGTAAGTACACTGTAACTGAGGCCCGTAATAAGTTCTTTTCCGTGTGAAGCGTAAATGAGTAGTAGTTATTTGTACATCAAGGCATCAAAGAACAGATTTATCCATGACGAAGGAATGTTGAGTCCTCAATAAAATGGAATGTCTTAATAAGAACGCATATTTCACCTTTAAAAGTGAATTGAGAATGATGAATCCCGTAATAAAAAGAAAGAAACCTCCAATATGAATTCACTCGAATATTCTTGATCTCACTTCCGTAGAGACACTGTATTATGCCGTCAGTATCGTGAGAGTTTCTGAACATGATTTTCTCAAACTCTGACAAAGTGTAATATTTGTACACTAACTTGAGTAATCCATATTTATATATACCGGTAATAATCAAGTTTTCCAGCCTGTCTGTATTAATACAGGATTAATAAAATATCTGAACATTTAATTAATAACAAAATGCCATGTTTCTTTCCTGAAAAAGCATCATTTATATCAAAACATGTTTATTATTCATATATATTTAATTATTGTCTTCCTTGTGTAAATGTTATTGATCAAACATATGTGATTATTATAAACGAATGCAAACTAATTTATGTTTTAAAAAAATATTCCATTGCCCTCATGAACGCAGAAATATTTTTGAACGTGTGCTATTTCCTCCCTTCCCCCGTCTATTGTACGAGCTCTCCTCTCATTGTTAAGTCTGGACTGTGTCACGTGATCCTTTTATTCGACGGTAACTTTTCGGATAACACACACCGGGCAAGTCATCGGATTTTGGTGGAATCAATCAATCAATCAATCAATCAATCAATCAATCAATCAATCAATCAATCAATCAATCAATCAATCAATCAATCAATCAATCAATCAATCAAGTGATTCATCTTTACTCTGCTATTAAGCATAGAATATGCAGTGGATATCGTCACATAAGTTACATGTTGTATACAGATAAATATATTGTCGTCACCGAGCTCGATAGCTGCAGTCGCTTAAGTGCGGCCCGTATCCAGTATTCTGGAGATAGTGGGTTCGGGTCCCACTGACGGCAGCCCTGAAGATGGTTTTCCGTGGTTTCGCATTTTCACACCATGCAAATCCTGGGGCTGTACCTTAATTATGACCACCGCCACTTCCTTCTCACTCGTTGTCCTTTCCTGTCCCACCGTCGCCATAAGATCTGTCTGTATCGGTGCGACGTAAAACAAATTGTAATAAATATATCGTAGCTGCATCGGCAAAACCTCGTATCACACAACGCTGTTCCTATCCATTACTCTCCTTGAGATTGGTCACGCCTCCCAGACACATATGGATACGCAGTCCATCAAAACAATTTCCGTTGTCTCCATTTTCCTATGCTGACGGGTAAACGAAAATGAACCTCACATGCATTATACACTAGGAGTGCATAGACACGTCATGCAAACATACCTTCCTACGGTACGGTACAGTAAGGTTCATTTTACTTTACACATGGACATATTATTATTGCAGTCATCATCATTATAAAATGATCAAATATCATATCATGAACAATTATTATCGTATTTATTATTATTATTATTATTATTATTATTATTATTATTATTATTATTATTATTATTTTCCAGGTAATTTGTAGTATTTTATTAATCTTACGTTAGTTATGACAGACTAGTAAAATTAAAGGTTATATGTTAACTAAGTCTAAACTTAAAATAAAATGTCTCCCACCTGAACAGAATTTTAAAATCCATGTTTTTCTTTACTTCGTAGCAAAAATACGAATAACCATAACCTAATATGTCGCTCTTCACTGGTGTTAATATTCTGATAATGGAGGGTATTTCAGGCACCGTTAGTAGGCTACGCGCTCATGGTTTGCAAGATACAGAGAGCCCTCGAACCTTTGAATCCTATTACTTACAAGATTATATACGTTTTTATCTATAGGATGAAATGTTATTCAGCCTGTTTCACAATAGCTTTCCTTTCAATAGTGTGAGTTCAACGTCAAGACGTATTACAGTAATCCAAAATATATGCATGCGTTTCTTATTCAATTAAGTGCCCTTGTGTTAGTGTCAGAGGTAAGTAGTAATACACTGCTGATGGTCAATGTTTTCTGAATACATACCCATATATTGACTTTGTATTGTCTTTGTTCTTTCTTTTACATTTAATTAAAACCCGTATTTGTAAACTTAATATATTTCATCGTTAAACTCACAATATTGTTTATAAATGTCAAGGCTTGCAAGATGCCTTCTTATGGTGCAATGGTTTTCTTTTCGTAATAAGCCAATAAGTTGGTATTTTACATTGCTATTTTATGTACTGTATATTTTGATCAACTGTAATGAAAGGATTTTTCAGTTACTAATGTAACACAGTTATATCTGCCTCAGAGCCTTTTCTTCATTCTTCTACCTCAATGATGGCTGAACAGCCTCTAAAACAGCCATAGGGACGCGGTTTGTCTAGAGTAGACAGTTAAGCTTACAGTGTTAGCAAGTGCAGTGCAAAGCTTAATTTAACATTATTTTTATTTTCATTTAGGAAATATTTCCTCACGATTAAATGATTGATGTTAATTTAAACTTATCACTGAGGTGCTTGTGGCTTTGAGGGTATTGCTGGACATATTTTAGACACTGTATCTCGTTATATTACTGACAAATGTAGAATTTGTATTGAGTATTTGCAAACCCAGTCATGTAAAGGTTATCATTCATTGATAGTCGATGTTAAAGCTTCATTTGGGGAGTATTATGTTTATACTTGATAATTAGACTCCGGGTTTTTAGGCAATAATAGGTTAGAATGCGCCGGACGCGTGGTGTAGGGGTAGCGTGCCTGCCCTTTATCCGGAGGTCCCGGGTTCGGTTCCCGGCCAGGTCAGGGATTTTTACCTGGATCTGAGGGCTGGCTCGAGGTCTACTCAGCCTATCTGACTGAGAGATAGCGGCCCTGTTCTAGAAAGCCAAGAATAACGGCCAAGATGATTCGTCGTGCTGACCACACGACACCTCGTAATCCACAAGCCTTTGGGATGTACCGCGGTCGCTTGATAGGCCAAGGCCCTTCAGGGCTGTAGTGCCATGCGAAGGTGGTTAAAGTTCAGAATGCAAACTAATCTGGTTATTAGGAAGTGTCGTCTAGCCCGTTCTTTCATTAGGTAGCAAGAGTAACATATTCTAGGGATTCTGATGGGCCGTACCCCTAAAGTTTATGCAATACTTATAACATAGCTGTTGTGTAGGGTAGACTATACTTGTTACCCGCTTCAATAAGTTTGCATTCTATCCTTCTTATTTATCTGTTTACCCTCCAGGGTCGGTTTTACCCTCGGGCTCAGCGAAGGATCCCACCTCTACCGCCTCAAAGGCAGTATCCTGGAGCTTCAGACTCTTGGTCGGTGGATACAACTGGGGAGGATGGCCAGTACCTCGCCCAGGCGGCCTCACCTGCAATGCCGAACAGGGGCCTTGAGGGGTGATTGGAAGATTGGAAGGGATAGATAAGGAAGAGGGAAGGAAGCGGCCGTGGCCTGGAGTTAGGTACCATCCCGGCATTTGCCTGGAGAAGAAGTGGGGAAACCACGGAAAACCACTTCCAGGATGGCTCAGGTGGGAATCGAACCCATATCTACTCAGTTGACCTCCCGAGGCTGAGTGTATCCCGTTCCAGCCCTCGTACCCCTTTTCAAATTTCGTGGTAGAGCCGGGAATCAAACCCGGGCCTCCGGGGGTGGCAGCTAATCACACTAACCACTACACCACACAGGTGGACGCATTCTAACCTACTGGCTAAAAATTCGGTCTATTGATAATACCTGGACCGAAGGATAGACAAAATTTACTAGTTATATTAGAAACTTTTCATAGCATCCTAGAATCGCGAACAATATTTTATGAAGTGTTGCTATGAAATGTGTGGATTTTTATGAAATAAGAAAGACATTTTATATTTTTTCCAAAACTACTAGCTTTCATGTGTCAGATTTTGGGCTATCGTGATAACGTTTTTTAGTCTAACATCCATCTACCGGAAGCGAAGAACTGTTTTACCCCCGTTTATAAAGGAAATTGGACGAAATATGTCCCAAGTTAACGATATTGAATTTCACCCTCAGTTTGTATGTTACGTAGCAACACATTCCCTATTGGTTACTGCTATGGTTGGAAGCTGGTCGTTCCTCCAACTCCTCGCAAGGGGACGCTCTAGACGCCGTCGCCGACGCGGTGGAGGTGGCTGATGTGGAGGCAGCGAGATCTCCCCACCAATAATCCCCGGCGGTAACGAGACCCAGGTTCCCCCTCGCCGAGTCGGGGAGAACCGGGAGCGGTCTTCAAATAACATGCTGCGGCGAATAGTGATCCTCTGGCTTGACCAGCAGGTAGGCGACAGGTCGCTTGATGCCACTGTCGGAGACGGGGCTGGCTGGTGCCGGCACTTGGCTTGGCGTCGACGTGGGCGTTGGCGTTGGTCCACAGCCGCACGGTACCATGCAAGGGCCACTGCTCGGCCAAGACGCCGCCGCCGCTGCAGCTGCTGCGTGGGAGTAGAGCGAACTGCCGTAGAGGAATGCGAGGTCCGCTGGTGTGGGCCCCTTCGTGGACGAGGACGCTACGTCTTTGGCTGCATGATGCAGTGGGTAGAGCGGATACGGGAACGGAGGGAAGATAGAACGAGGAAACTTGAGATCGGTGTCTCCCAGAAGGTGTGGCGGGGGCGGTGGGGGCCCAGGTGGTGGTAGGAGACTGCGATGTAGACTGTGGAGTGGCTCCATGCCGGATCCCAACAGTGGTGACAGAGAGAAGCCAAACTTTGGCTCCTTTTTTATCAGCGGTTTGGGTTTTCTGCGAGGTCGGTACTTGTAATCGGGGTGCTCCTTCATGTGCAGCGCTCTGCAATATAAAAATATTCTGTTATTAGCTTTCTATTCAGTTGCTCCATATTAACAGTTTTTATAAACATTAAAAGTTTGAAACCATAATGACACATTTTATAAATTATGACCATAAATACCAGATATAAAGCACATTTTTCTCTCGCGTACCGTATGCGTTAATTTACCAAGGATTGGTGGGGATGATTATTGTTTTAAGAGGAAATACAACTGGGCAAACCTCCTCTACTAACACTAATCAGATATAAAAAATTGAAGGGATCCGACACTTCGAAAAATGAAGGTATCGGCCAAGGAAAGACAAAGGCCACAAAGGGTGTGAAAATGAAAGAATCCCTAACTCTCGAATGCTCTAATAGCGTCGGGGTCGTAAAAGAATAAGAGTTTACCAAGGAAGGTCGAATAGGATAGATGAAAGTGAGGAGCCTGGCACACGTCAGTGGAAGCAATATCAGGACACTCTTAAGGGCCGCGTGTTCGCCTGCCCACGCTCCCAAGTTGAGAGCCTACGGAGCCCCTTTTTGTCCTCTCTTCCGATAGGCAGGGACTAGCATGGGTGTGGGTAGAATTTCTCTAAGACAGAACAAGTAGGCTCTGCCGGTTCAGTGCACAAGTAATAAGATACTGTATCACCGTACCAAGTAATTCTAACGGACAGCTCTCAAAAGTAATTTTGGTATTTGTTTTTTCTCCTCTGTAGAAGGTCGTCGTTCAATATTGCAAAACCATCCCTAAAAAGGTAATGAAGACCCTTGGAGGAGTTGAAAGTTATATTCTACTGTCCGTAACCTCGGCACTATGTGGGATGGAGAGGGTTTCTCCTTGCAAAGACACCTTTAACTCCTGGAATTAAGCTAGTGTAGGCTGAATGAACCACAGGGCCACCTGAACCCCCAGATTGGATATTTATTTATTTATCGATCTATTTATTTATTATTTACTTATTTACACATTGGGGAAGTTAGGGTTCTTAGTCTTTCCTTACACTTAATCACATACAGTTTTTAGACTTTTACAGCATAAATAAATATCAT
Source organism: Anabrus simplex (assembly GCF_040414725.1). Taxonomy (NCBI): domain Eukaryota; kingdom Metazoa; phylum Arthropoda; class Insecta; order Orthoptera; family Tettigoniidae; genus Anabrus; species Anabrus simplex. The sequence continues at coordinate 861,170,245 of NC_090265.1, read as the reverse complement.
AGTAATATATTACATATTATGAGATAAGACGAGTAAGTCAGATAAGGAGTGACAATAATACAATAAATTAAGATTACTATTGATGAAAAATCATGCGATAAATAGAGAGTGGACAATAACAGAAATAAATCAAATTAATATCTAAAGAATATATCTACTAACCAGCTTAAAGTAAAACTTATTCTAGTTTGAGGCAAAAATAAATGAACTGAATATTATTATGTGACAATCTAAGTTCACTAAAAGCCAAAAGCTAAAAGCCCAAGATTATGAAAACTAATACATAGCTTTTGGTTTCATGCATTCGTCATTCACTTTTACATTCATTCGAGTCAACTGCATGCTCTGTGGAGTAATTTAAGGTAGGCTGTTCTAAACGTCCTAGACCAGCAAGACTTTGTAATATCTACCCTGATCTTATTCCTTAAACTCGAAGCAGTGACCAGAATGAATAGCTGTAGGAATTTGTTCGATGCGGTACTATTTCAAGTAGTGATTCGTAACGAATATCAATTTCGTGCAATGAAGAAAGAAGCCTAAAATTGGACGATGGATAGGTGGGGCTATTCATAGGACATGTGCATTAGTATGTTCTGAAGAAATGATTAGCATTTGAAATATGTCGGCCGTCAGGTTCAAGTTCCACATCGATATCTCGGCGCACCACCACCGACTGGAAAAATGTGCCTACGGCTCTCGTTGTCACTATAAACCGAAAGTAATGGATCAATGTGATTTGATCAGACGTGCAGGATGCCTCTCAGACGTATGCGAGAACCGTACCGTCAAATGAGTGAGTTTCAAAGAGGGTGAATTATTGGCATGAGAGAACGTAATGCATGCATCCGAGAAATTGCTGCTCGTGTGGGACGAAGTGTGTCGGCAGTGCAACGGGTGTGTACAGAATGATTCACAGAAGGCCGTAGAACACGGCGAGATGGGTCTGGTCGCACCACCCAGACCACCTCCCGAGAAGATCAACACCTCATCCGAATGGTACTGCGGGACAGATCTGCGTCCTCCTCGGCTCTGCCGCAAGAGTGGAACAGTGTAACACATCACACACTAATCAGGAGTGACAGTCCGTCGCCGTTTATTACGGTCTGGGTTACCGGCGCGTCGTCCACTTCTTCGCCTACTCTTGACTAATATGCATAAACATGCTGCACTGCAATGGTGTATGGAACGACGTCGCCAGGGACAGGAATGACAGCAGATGGTGTTTCGGACGAATCCATGTTCTGTTTATTTGAAAATGATGGCCAAATTTTGGCTTGTTACAGACAGGGTGAGGAGGGGCATCACGTTGACTGCATTCGCAGAAGATATACAGCACCATCTCAAGGCCTTATGGTGTGAGGTGCTATTGGGTGCAAACAAAAATCACAGCTGGTGCTTGTCCAGGCCACTGTGACCAGTTTGACCTACGTGAATGACATCCTGCGACCCGTAGCCATACCCTTTCTGCACATGACCCCAGACGCCACATTTCAGCAGGAAAATGCGTGACCGCATGTTGCTGCACGAAGACGTGCCTTCTTGTTGTCATAGAATGTCAGACTGTTGCCCTGGCCCGCCCGATCACCGGACTTGTCGCCAATCGAAAATATGTGGGATATGGTGAAACGACGGCTGCAGCGCTGTGACCCAATGCCAACCACCAAGATTAACTGTGGAACCAGGCGAATGCAGCATGGATGGTTATAGCCCAGGACGCCATTCGCGCCTTATACTTGTCGATGCCATCACGCATGGAACAAGTTACCAGTGCCCATGGAGGACCCAGTGTCTACTAGGCAACAGGACTTATATTGAATCTAGGTGACTGAAATGCTAATCGTTTCTGCAGAAAATAATGAACATGTCTTGTGAATATGCACTTTCTATCTCTAGTCTTTCAAGGTGTTCTTTTCTTTTATGAGCCTGAGTGTAGAAAGCAAGTGATATACGAGAGTCATTTGATGGGTTTTACTACGATCGCTTAAAAATAAACATCCCAACGTTTTGTAATATGATATTTCGTTTCTTAAAACAAGTTTCAACATCCTAACGTCTTTCCGAGTAAACCCAGCATATCTTTGCCGCTTCGGCTAAGGAATATTGACGGCAGTCAACAATGACTTGTTGTCTAAATTGGTCATGTTATACTGTTTATTAGAAGGAATGGTACCGAGCTCGATAGCTGCAGTCACTTAAGTGCGCCCAGTATCCAGTAATCGGGAGATAGTGGGTTCGAGCACCACTGTCGGCAGCCATGAAGATGGTTTTCCGTGGTTTCCCATTTTCACACCAGGCAAATGCCGGGGCTGTACCTTAATTAAGGCCACGGCCACTTCCTTACACTTCCTAGACCTTTCCTATCCCATCGTCGCCATAAGACATATCTGTGTCGGTGCGACGTAAAGCAAATAGAAAAAAAAAAGAAGGAATGGAATGGAATCCTCCCTCCGTAACTCACAAAGATTTTTGGCGAAGTGCGTGATATATATTAGTGTAACATTGACCAAGGTTGACGTTTCAGCTATAAACAGTGTTTATTGTACTAAGTTTACCTGATTGTAGCACTAATTATAAATATTTATGATTACTTATATTGTGAGCATGTGTACGCCAGTAAACGCAGCGAATGAGGAACATTTGTACAGTTAGGAGTTGTGCAACTCGAATCTTCCGTCTTCTCTAGAAAAAATTGTCAACGGCATTCAATACATCACATTCGACTGGAAACGTACGTTTCTTGAAGGCGTTCTTAACCATGTTATTGAATATTGGAACGCCGAACTAATCATGGATAGCTGCTTGAAAGTTGATGATAGAATTACTGATTTGAGGGAGGGGGGATATTAATATTGCAGAACAAAATTCACCACTGAAAGCGTTTTGCGATTTTTCTTTTAATTGACCAAAAACAGTATACAGGGTGACCCAAAAGTCCGTCAGTATTTGACGAGGCAATATTGAAGGTAGAGAGGTAATAATTTACACAACATTAGCATGGGAAGGGGTTTTATTGACACCAAAATAAAGTACACAAAATGACCAACAGATGCCGCTGGACAGCAAGACGTCAGGTACAAATGGTCACACCTGTTTGACATGACATAGGTTTTTTTTTACACCAACAACGAGTGCACAAACAGGCCAACAGATGACGCTTGACAGCAATACGTCAGTGATGCCGCTTGAGACCCGTGCATGCTATATGTAAAAGAAGCTGTCGTGAGAGAGGGCGCCAGATGCGCCTGCAATCGCGGCATGTCATGCTTGGATTCCCCAATCCTCCGAACTCAATCCGTGTGATTTGGCGTGGTTTGGTTGTGGGGTTACCCGAAGTCGCAAAGCTACCGCGATCATCCGAACTCATTAAGGATGCCAAAAGACAACATCCGATGGCAATTTCTCACCATACCACAACATTGTCTCTCGGCTACAGGCACTGTCGATGAATGACGGCCGACACGTGGAGCATGTGTAATAAAGAATTTCGTCTTAGCTAAACCTTGATTGTTATGCTAATTATTGCTTGTGTATCGTATGAAGCGCCATCTGTTGGTCATTTAGTGTATTTTACTGTGATATCAATAAAACCCCATGTCATGCCAATCATGTGTCTCCAATAATCCGTGAAGTATTGCCTCATCAAATGTTAAACAACTATTGGGTCATCCTGTACATCTAAGGAATGAGCACCAGGTGGAATGATTGCTATATCCGTGTGTATGTTCGAAATAGCAAACAGACCATACTGATGGATGACAACCAGTGTTGGAATTTCTGTGTAAATACATGTTTGTTTTCACATTAGTTACAGTTAATTTGCTCATTATCCACTGTACAGTTATTTAGGGACTTCAATGAGATCTTCCTAACGATATCTGTTTGTTGATCATAAGCTTTTAAATTTTCTTCACATATTTCTGTGTGCTGTGTTAAATCTTTATTCATTTAAGGGTTATTTCCTACGTCTCTATCGATGTAGAGCTCTGTTGTTGTTGTGTACTTGTCTGGTTATCTGGCATATTTATTAGGTGCGGCTGTTGTGATTATGATGTTGCCTCTGGCTGTTGTTACTCAGCAGAGCTTATTGAGTCAGCAGTGTCTTGGAGTTGTTTCTCTGTCTCTCGCAACTAAAGTTTGTCAGCATCATGTAACACAGGAAGGTCTTTCAGCGTCAGGTCTTGATCTAATGACGATGAAATCTGGTTTTGTGTTGATATTAGCTGATTTGGGTATAGAAATCTACGCTACGTAGGTAGTTTACCTTCGAACAAGGTTGCTCAAGTTGGTGTGTCACGTTTCGCTGGCGTCTGAACTAGCTATTTACGCTTCGGACAACTGGTTCCAAAAATGTCCTATTCCATTGCAAAATGAACATGTTTTAGGCTGATTATCATAGCTATTTTTGTTTTGTTAACAATTGGCTTTACGTCGCACCGACACAGATAATTCTTAAGGCAAGAAAGGAATAGGAGTGGGTAGGAAGCGACCGTGGCCTTAATCAAGGTACATTTGCCTAGTATGAAAATGGGAAACCACGGAAAACCATATTCAGGGCTGCCGACAGTGGCGTTTGAACCTACTTATCTCCCGAATACTGGATACAGGCCGCACTTAAGCGACTGCAGCTATCGAGCTCGGTCACAGCTAATTAACGTCTTATAAACACCAATATCTAAATAGGAGAGGATATGTTTCTTCAACATCATTTCGACTGCCCTCTCCCCCATTAATCACTTTGTACTTAAAATTAGCACTCAAAGTTTTATCAGCAAACACCGATGATACTGCTCCATATCTGTTGAAAATTTCTCGTACTAAACTAGTTCCAAGTTCAGAGAGTCTAATGCAGTCTTACTACGATAACCACTGCTGTGAAGAAAACCTTGCTAACCTGAAAGTTTGGTAGTACTTTGTACAACGGTTTTTGATTCTTCACTTTAATGTGTTTACCTTATCACTTCGAAGTCGCTTTCGTCAAGTTTTAGAGTATCACAGATTCAGACATAAACCTCATATGGGACTGTTCTGGGAGTGTCGTGGTCAGTGAAGTTAATCACTATCACGTTTTTCTTTTCAGAGATCGTTTTAAATTATCCTAAATATCTATTACTAGTGAAAATGTGAACTATATATATATATTAGTCACTCAACACTGGTTATCACTGGCTAAATACGGTCGCGCAATAATCAACTCCTCTGACTTCATCACCAACGACCCTTCTAGCACCGTGGCTAGAGCATAGTTGTTTCGTTCACAGAGCAGTTTATACCACAGCTCGCCGCACTTTCTGTAAACAAGATCGTCTTATTCACCGCGGACACACTCCTGGATGATTTTGTTGTTGTTGTTGTTGTTGCAGCAGCAGCAGCAGCAGCAAGTTTTCATTCCCCACCCTTAAGGGGTGGGACGGGCCATCTAGAGGGTGTCGCTCTCTCCCTGGCCAGGGCCTGGATGGCCCGTGATTCACACGTGGTGGACTTGAGACTAACTGACACGCACTGGTTCCACTCTTTACATAGGCCGGCGGAAGATTCTCACTCTTTTCACTTCCAGATCATTTAATACAATGTAATAGGATTTTTGGATATTCCGTCGCTAAGGGGATGAAAAGGGGATGAATTTTAAAAATGAGTGTGTATATATCTCGAAAACTGAACAGTTTAAAGACATGAATATAGGTATTTTGAATCTACTTTAAAAATAAAGAAACACGTATGTTTTTGTTTTTTGGAAAATTTACTTACGGGATGGTGAAGATTAGTGACAAAGGGGGTGAATTCTTAAAATGAGTATATCTCAAAAACGTAACATGTTACAGAAGTGAAAATTGACATTTGGAATCTCATGTAAAAGTAAAGGAACACGCATAATTTGTTTTCTGAAAATCCAGTTAAGGGGAAGTGTTGAAGGGGATAAACTTTTAAAATGAGCATGTATACAGTATATATAAAAACTCATCAAGTCACAGACGTGAAAACTGGTATTTTTAATGTTAAAAAATAAAAGTAAAACGTATTTGTTTGTTTTCGGAAAAAAGCACGTAAGTGCGGGGAGGAGGTGTAATGGGGACTGAAAAAGGGGTTGAATTATTTTTTATGTGGATACTTATATCTCAAAAACTGAAGATGTTACGGACATGAAAATTGGTATTTGGAATCTCTTTTAAAAATAAAGAAACACATATTTTTTCCTTTTGGAAAATCTACCTAAAGGGCGGTGAACAGGAGTGACAAATGGGTTCAATTTGTAAAATGAGAATATCTCGAAAACTTAACATGTTACAAACGTGAAAATTTTAAAATGAGCATACATACAGTATATATCAAAGACTTAACACGTTACGGACGTGAATATTGGCATTTTTAATCTATTTTAAAAATAAAAGTAACACGTATTTGTTTGTTTTCGCAAAAAGACACTTCAGGAATGAAAAAGGGGTTGAATTCTTTTTATATGGATACTTATATCTCAAAAACTGAAGATGTTACAGACATGAAAATTGGTATTTGGAATCTCCTTTAAAAGTGAACACGTATTTTTTGTTTTCGGAAAATTCACTTAAGGGGGTCGGGTGGGTGAAGAATAGTGAACTTAGGTGAATTACTTTTAGGGGGATATTTATACATCAAATACTGAAGATGTTACAGACGTGAACATTGGTATTTGGAATATCCTTTAAAAATAAGGAAACACGTATTTTTTTGTTTTTGGAAAATCCTCTTAAGGGGGTGAAGAAAGGTGAGAAGTGTTGAATACCTTTTTGAGGATACTTATATCCCAAAAACTGAGGATGTTTCAGTCATGAAAAGTTTTACTTGGAATCTCGTTTAAAATGAGGAACACGTATTGTTTCTTATTTTTGGAAAACCTACTTAAGGGGGGGGGGGCGTTGAACAGGATTGACAAAGGAGGTGAATGTTTAAAATGGGTATATCTCAAAAACGTAACAAATTACAGACGTGAAAATTGGTATTTTAAAGCTCTTTTAAATATACATAACGCATACTTTTCTTTTCGGAAAATAACTTTTTGGTGGGGGGGGGGGCAAAATGGAATGTAAGAGGGGTTGTGTTATTTTTATTAAGATACTTTTATATCCAAATCTGAATATATTACAGGCCTGAAAATTGGTATTTGGAATCTCCTTTAAAAATAAAGGAACACATATTTTTTTGTTTTCGTAAAATCCACTTACAGGTGTAAAAAGGACTGAAAAGCGGTTGAATTTTTTTAATGAGGATACTTATATCTCAAAACCTGAAGATGTTACAGACATGAAAATATGTGTTTGGAATCTTCTTTAAAAATAAAGAAACACGCATTCTTTTGTTTTCGGAAAATCCAATGAAGGGTGGGTAAATGATTTGAAAAATTATTTTAAGTTTCTGTATGAGGGCACTTGTATAAAAAAACGAAGGATGTTACAGACGTGGAAATTTGTATTTGGAGTCTCCTTTAAAAATCAATTTAAGTGAGGTGTAAAAGGGAGTTGAATTCTTTTCATGAGGATACAAATAAGTTGACTTAAAACAATACACCCCTAAAGGGTTTTGACTGGGGGATGAGGAATGATGACAAAAATATATGTTTATAAGGAACCGTTTGAGTTATGAAGTTAGAATGTCAAATGATATACTAGGTGTTAAATGACAGAAGGTTTGAAACAAATTTAGCCCCTTAGAGGGTAAAATTGGAGGTTAAGATCCGAAAACATATCTATTAATTCCTTCTTCCGAAACGGTTTAACGTACGAAGACAAAGTTCCAAATAACAGTACATAATTTAAATCCTAGGTGTGAAATAGGAAATACTTTTTAACGTTCCACCCCTAAAGTGTGAAATGAGTTAGCTCCGTAAACTAAATTATTCATCGCTCCAAAGCCGTTTGGCGTACAAAGTTGTAATTTTACGAGAAGGGTCTTCTTTAATGTCCTAGGTGTAAAATACCGAAACCGCTTCAGGCAAGAACATAACATTTTTTTACAAAGGGTCATCTTCTCTATCCTCGATGTTAATAAATATATCAAAACTTTCACCCCTTAAAAAAGTATTCATTTCTCCATTACTGTTCGACGTACAAAATCAAAATTTCACAGGTTGGTTGCTTTTACGTCCTAGATGTAAAATCAGTTATGGTTTAAAACATTAAAATTCTTCCATACGTGGTTCAAGTGTGTGGTAGATTATAAAATAAATAATTATTCCTCCCAAACCTTTTGACGTACGAATTGAGGACGTATTTTATAGGCTCAGCTGACAGTGGACTCTCCATAATGTAAAACTTTGAACAGTAACTTTCATATTAAAGCCGTAGCGAAGCACAGGTGTCTTGCTAGTTATTAATATTACTCACTTCTTCCCCCATACTTATCACCAGTTACTACCGAGCGAGTTGGCAGTGCAGTTAGAGTCGCGCGGCTGTGAGCTTGCATTTAGGAGATACTGGGTTCGAACCCCACTGTTGGCAGAACAGAAAATGGTTTTCCGTGGTTTTCCATTCTCACACCAGGTAAATGCTGGGGCTGTACCTTAATTATGTCCATTGTCACCTCATTTCCACACCTAGCTCTTTCCTACCCTATCGTCGCCGTAAAACCTGTCTGTGTCGGTGCGACGTAAAGCAAATATTAAGAAAGAAAAAGTAAACAAAACAATAAAGTCTAATACTGTACACATAGGAGTATAGATTCAATTTCCTGTCAGACAGGTTTCACAAACAGTAAGTGCATGAGACGGTTGACTTCGATGTCCCAAACCGCTTTCATGGGATAGACCTAACAATTTTTAAAAATCTGCTTTACATCACACCGACACAGATAGGTTTTATGGCAACGATGGTATAGGAAAGGGCTTGCAGTGGAGAAGAAGCGACCGTGGCCTTAATTAAGGCACAGCCGCAGCATTTCTCTGGTGTGCAAATGAGAAACCGAGGAAAAGCGTATTCAGGGCTGCCGACAATGGGGTTCGAACCCACTATCTCCCGAATGCAAGCTGATAGCGAAATGACTCAGACCGAACAGCCACTTGGTCGCAAACAACGTGCATATGAGCGTTGGTCATACTGTTAAGTAATTTGAAAAAAAGTCGTCGATGTCATGCGCTGTTGTCATTTTATTAGCTGCTGAAGTTAGCCAATTAGGGGGTGTTGCTAAATCTGCACGTGGCTTCGTCGGGCTTGAGAGCCAGAACAAGAGATGAGCATCACACACTAACACACCGTGAGTTTCAGCCAATGCCACCGCAGCGTGCTTGCTGTGGGCCGAGCCTATTGGCAGGGGGGTCCTTGTTGACATCCCTCCCCTGGAGAAGTTTATTTCTTCTATTGTCTCTCTCGAGCCGGTCAGTAAGCAACGTGCAGGCTTAGCAACAGTGCCTCGCAAAGCCTATCTGAAATTACCTACGAAGCGATCTGATTGGCTAACTTCAGCTTCAAACTCCATTGTTGGCAGCCTTGAAGATAGTTATCCATGCTTTTTCATCTTTTTCCCAATTATTTAACCAGTATTACCGACTCTCTAACGCTCATGTATCCGTTTCATGCTGTTTCCGACCACCCTGCATATCCTCACAGTATGAACAGATAGAAATAATTTTAAGAGATAATTGTTGCCATGGTAAAGCACTAATTTCAAGAGATCATTGTTAGCGTGGTCATTTTATTCTAAGACAGACCTTTCGAAGGGTGTGTATAGGAAACTGCGTGTTTTTCGCAGTAGAGGATAGCGTTGTGTGTGTGTGGTATGAGCTGCAGGTATGTTAGAGCAGCATAGCAGAAATACTCAATCCTACATTCAAGGAAATTAAACGTTCGACCCCACCGCAAACTGAACACAGGTCTCCGAGGACTGAAAGGCTAGACGCAGTCCACTCAGTCATGGAACTGGACAGAAGATAGAGATGATAATAGCGATGTGTTATATCGTAAATGGCAGCAAAATAACAACCAATCAGTCAATAAATTGGCCTACTATCCTGTACGATGAAACGGCAATTGGTTTTGGCGGAGAGAGCTGGAAACAATGCAGTGTACAGTAAATTATACGGGGGAGTCAGTGATGAAGAGCTGCTAGATCTTTCAACAAAATCACGATGGCTTTAAATCTTTCAGCATCTTTTGTTTATGATCTGAGGGAGAAAATATTTGATATTGTGACTCCACTTCTAATACAATGAAGATACGCATGCTTTAACTTAGATCAATTAAAATATATATCCCTATATCGAGCACTAAAATATTTTATGACATGGCGATGTTATGATGATTGATAGGAACTTGCTCACCAAGGCTTTGTACTAATTAACAATCTGTTGGGGAGTTTTATTATTATTATTTTGTCGCGTTTTCCTTTCTGAAATCAGCAGCGTTCACGGGTTTTCGCTGTTAGACAATGACAAAACGAAATCTATAGAGGAGACAGAGCCTGCTGTTATATAGAATCAGCTAACAAAACACAGTCGCCGCGCGCGGTGGCGTGAAGCAAAATATCCCTGGCTCCCTTCCACTGGAACAAAAGACTCGCGCCTCCCGGAGTCACAATGAGAGTAAACGAATACAATCGCTTGCATCCCTGTTCCGGTAATAGACACCCCCCTCTACTCTTCACTTCCCTCCCACACAACCCTTATGCTTTTTTATATATATAAACGCAACCTTGATACAAATCTACTAGATGGAAACATGAATTGAAATTAAGCTTTACATGCACTCATACTCACACAGGCTTAGGAAAACGATGAATATATTCTGTTGCCTGCAAATTTTATTCACAAGGGTTCTTCTGTATCTCATGTCCACCGCAATACCGAACACGTCTTCAACACAATACAGGCGCTGATTCTATTGTGCTGTTAGTTAATCTTATCTCGCCGCATTCAAACTGAGGTGAGGGCGCTGTGATGTGTCTGGACTTTTTAATAATTCCACATTTCCTGAGAATGAAATGCGATACAGATTGGAGCTTAGATAAGTATACATTTCTATATTGCATTTGGACCCAATATGCATCAGTGCGTTGAATATTAAGTTATTCGTTGGACTGTGTGCCGTGTGTTCGTTGAGTTGGGAGCTGTGGGCTTCAATGTAAGTGTTAGGCAATTTGAAGATTGATATGGCAGATAATGTGAAAATAACAGTACCCCTCAAATTTTTACAAAAGTAAGCTTATGATATATCTATTTCCTCACCCCACTGAGAGGCAGAGCGAGAGAGAAAACAGAAAGCCCCAATAATTCTTGATCAACTGGACCGAGAAGAGAATTAGACGTGACAAAATCTTCTCCATTGTCATCATAGCCGGTAATCTCAAATACTTCACCATCAATCATTTACCTTTGAACTTCTGAGAGTTTTAGTAGGAAAAGTTATGCTGTGATAGAATATTAAAAAATATAATATTTTCACTGGCATGGACTTGAAGCAAATGACAGACACAAAACAAACACGGCTGGAAAGTGAATTCTATATTGTTTCTTTATCGTGACGTATTCTACCAGTCCTAACCCAAGTTTGGTGCAGTGAGCCTATGAGTTCAATAGTCATGTTGTTATTCATGAGAAATTAGGAAAGTCAATTGCTATATTACTGTATATGAGGCCTCCCGGACATCGTACCAGTTGGTCGAATGGGGAATTAAACTGATGAATTTTTACATAGTTGATATGATTTTCTTTCTTCATTTTTTTTTTACAATTTCCTGTACGTCCCTCCGACACAGATAGGACTTATGGCGACGATGTGAGTGGAAAGTAAGTGACCGTGGCCTTAATTAAGATACACCCCCAGCATACTTGGTGTGAAAGTGGGAAACCACGGAATACCATCTTCAGGGCTGCCGACCGTGGAGTTCGAACCCACTATCTCTCGAATGCAAGCTGACAGTTACGTGCTGCAAACTACACACCAACTTGTTCGGTGTGAAAAATGTAACTGGTACTGCATTTAATAGGAATTTCAAGGACTTGGACTTCACTTTAAAATTTCCTTCTTATGAGTTTTTAGTAGATTTCGCATTGAAACATGAAAGTGGCTGTTATAAAAAATGTTATCTTCCACTCCCCGAAGAGTGTTCTTGTCCAGTACGCAGATGGCTTTTGCCTTCTTGGGACTGCTAAGATGGTGGCTTTTAAGCTTGTTATTCACTGGACTATGTATCGCGTTAATTGGAAGTATTATTACTATAGGTAATTCGTTTGAGAATTTTTGGTTTATAGCTGTATTACGGCCATAAAGAGCACGCAGTTTGTATTCATGTCTTAATTATTAATGAAAAATGTAAATTTTGTTTGAGAATTTGAAAATCGTTATCTAATTGGTCAATGTTAACAAGTTGACATCGAAAAGCAGAGATTTTTATCAATCGTATGAAAATACTTCCTAATACGATTTTTGAAACAAGACAACAGTATTTTTACAACTTGCAACTTAAATACTTTAGAAAGAACTAACAAATTACATGAAATAATATAACATTGTTGCGTTTCGAGTTTGTGCTTATAATTGGTTGGTTCTAAAGGCCTAGAAATAACTCCTTCAAATGTACACCTTGTAGTCTTACGTGAATAAATAAATCATTTCCTATTACGGGAAATTTGAATACGAATAATTCATTTTTAAAAAAATATCTGAATCCCAAGGGTTGAAATTACGATTCGTCTGTCGAGACGTAGAGTTAAATACATTTCCATTTGGCCCATTTTATTTGAAAGGAGAATTTAGTGCCAAATCCTATAACGAGATAGACATTGGTTTCTAAACAGCAATTCAGCAGAGATTTGGTATCTTAGTTATCCATATACTTCTATAATTTATCTAAATAAACCATCGAGGTAAAGTTTAACGATATTGGTCTTCACCTCACCTCTTTTTTTAACCATTCTTCCGATGGTGTCTGTTTTCCAGCCATTTCCTATTTTATTAGCCCTACTTGTATCCTTGCAGTAGCAACCGTGATTTATCTCCCTCCGTGGCTCATACATCCCATTAAGGGCTTCGGGATGTCAAAAATATTGCAAGCTCAGCCAGTTGTTGTTGTTTGAGTCATTATTCTATAGACTGGTTTAATACAGCTCTACATGTCACCCTATACTGTACTAACATTTTCATTTCTACGTAACTACTCCATGCTACATCTGCTCTAATATGCTTGTCATATTCATACCCTGGTCTATCCTTAGCGTTCTTACCACCTACACTTCCCTCAAAAATCACCTGAACATCATTCTATCCCTTATTATCGTCCAATTTAGTCAAATTGATCTCCTCTCACGTGTTTGATTCAGTATCGCTTCATTCGTGACTCGATCTACCCATCTCACCTTCAGCATTATTCTAAAACACAACATTTCAAAAGCTTCTATTCTCTTTCTTTCTGAGCTAGTTATCGTCCATGTTTCACTTCCACACACTGCCACGCTCCAGACGGGAGTCTTCAGAAACAATCTTTCTAATTCCTATATCAATTTTCGAAGTCAACAGATTTCTTTCCTAAAAAAAAAAAAAAGGCGTTCCCCTTGCTTTTGCTAGTATGCATTTTATATCCTCCTTACTTCTACCATCGCACCGACTAGATAGGTCTTATGGCGACGATGGGACAGGAAAGGCCTAGGAGTGGGAAGGAAGCAGCCGGGGCCTTAATTAGGGTACAGCCCCAGCATTTGTGGGAAGAATTAGATTGCGAAATGAAGTCTTAAAAGAAGTAAATGAATATTTTTACTTGGATAGTAAAATAACTAACGATGGCAGAATAAAGTGGACATAAAATGCATAGAATGTCTCGCACAAGAAAAGAAATCTGTTAACTTTGAACATTAAAAAAGGAATTAGAAAGTTGTTTTTGAAGACTTTCATTTGGAGCGTGGCATTGTATGGAAGTGAAACGTGGACGATAAGTAGCTCAGAAAGAAAGGAAGGAAGGAAGGAAGGAAGGAAGGAAGGAAGGAAGAAAGGAAGAAAGAAAGAAAGAAAGAAAGAAAGAAAGAAAGAAAGAAAGAAAGAAAGAAAGAAAGAGAATATAAGCTTTTGAAATGTGGTGTTACGGAAAAATGCTGAAGGTGAGATGGGTAGATCGAATCATGGTGTAGGTGGTAAGAACGCCAATGCTAGACCAAGATATGAATATGACAAGCAGATCAGAGTGGATGTATGATGTATTACTTATGTAGAAATGAAAAGATCAGCACAGGGTATGGTGGCATGGAGGCTGCATCAAACAAGTGTATGGACTGATTACTAAAAAAAAACCACATCAACATACGGTTCTCCATCATATTTTGTCGGAATATAAATCTTACATTCTCAGTTATTTGGAGTTAGCTGTACATTTGGATCAAAGCCATGTTTTAAGGCCGAAATCCTTTCGTTACGCTAACTCTTCATGCGGATATGTATGCAATTTTCTGTGGCGGGTTGCAGTGAGACTTGTTGCAGAAGAGGAGAAGGTGTATTAAGATAAACTCAAACATCCAATCCAGATCCAGGGTGAATGCGGTTAAAATTCCTCGCCTGGTCTGGAATCGAAACTAGGACTCCTTGAATCGAATGCTACTACTCTGAACATTCCATCACCACAGACAAATTAAAAATTTTAACTGATACGGCCACCGAACAAGAGGGCATTGATTAAGAATAAGAAACTATTTCTAAGTTTTTCAAATCATTTTAAAACCTCTTTTTGAACTTAAACGCTATGTAACGCTATGTTTGCCCACATCACCTCCGATATGAAGTTGTAAGACCATTTTCTACAGTGGTCACGTAATTAAGATATGTGTTTTCTTTCTTAGTTACTTCTTTATTATTTGTTTTATATTTTTATGTAACTTAAAACACTGTATACTATCCATAGACAAAATAAATATAATGGTATGAAATATTTTACCCTGCAATTGAAACGAAAAGCTAAAAATAATTTTAGTGACTTGGTTGTGTTACGCTTAAGGGGTCCGACTCCTTGGCTGAATGGTTCGTGTTGAGGCCTTATGTTCAGACGGTCCCGGTTTCGATTACCGGCCGGGTAGAGAATTTTAATCGCATCTTATAAATTTTTCTAGCACGGTGACTGGGTGTTTGTGTATGTACCAGCACTTTCCCCTTCATACTCAAAACATTACACTATCAGCCATCACAGAAACACACAATAGTGATTACATCCCTCCATATAGGCTTGGCATCAGGAAGGGTCGTAAAACAGGGCTAAATCCACATGTGCGACACAGCTCCCACCCGCAACCCCACAGGTGTGGGAAAAGCGGTAGAAGAAGAAGAAGAAGAAGAAGAAGAAGAAGAAGAAGAAGAAGAAGTTACACTTAAGAACCCCCTTATATATCTAAGTTATATTTTCAAAGTAGTACTAAAAATGTCTACGACGCCTTAAAATGAGCCAATAGCCTTTTAAATAAAACTGTTATTGGTAAATTGTTACGTAAGGGATTCTTAAATGGATTTTGTTCCTGAATCAACAACGTTCGCCGTGACGTACTTTGGCTATGAATCACTTCATACAGTTACGAGAAGCGGGTAGCGTCCACTGTACAGTAGGAGAACCTGACTAAGCGCGACATCTGCAGGTAGGAAATAATTCAAATATGACCAGGAACGATTTATTGCCAACTTTCTTCTGTTATATTTCAATATTCAAGGAACTCTGAAACTAAATCAGTTCATATTTCTTGAGTTCTTTTCTCTATTTTAAACCAATATCAAATAGCCTAAATATTTTGGTCAAATGTGAATCTAGAGCAATACATGTGAAATGCTCGATCAAATAAAAAACGGCATGTCCTTGTAATAGTACTTAAACTATATGAGATGGTATCTAGTGAATTGGCTGTTATTTTTGATAGATAGTTCGCTCTTTCATTCCTCCAAAGTTCCGTGTGTCCTTTGACCCAATGGAAAGTTATTGAAGTTATCTTAATTAATGAAAGGTTTTGTTAATGATTACAACAGCAAGCGAATACGTTGTGCTTCAGTCTGCGATAGCAAATAAGGTTACTTGGGAGTCTACATGGATAGGGTTGTCCCAAATCTTGTCTATGACCGTGGAAAGTGCGTATATTTCAGCTTGATAGACGGTTTATTCCGTGTGCAGTCTTCGAGCGTTTTTCAACTACCTCGTTTTTTCCTGCCCCAACATGATTATCCGTTTTGGAGCTGTCCGTATATATAATTACATCTGCTTTTCCTAATGTGTCCATGCTGTAGAGATAAATGTGATCGTATTCCGGGTTAATTCTTGTTGTATCGTCGCCATAAGACCTATCTGTGTCGGTGCGACGTAAAGCCCCTAGCAAAAAAATCTTGTTGTTTAAATGTTAAGTTCTGTTTCTTTAGCTAATGGGATGACTGCGTTGGTGGGGAATTAATGCCATCGTGAAGAAGAATGGTTTAGTCAATAGGCTTTCCTTTAGCAGCTAATATTGTCCGACTCGTTGGCTGAATGGTCAGCGTACTGGCATTCGGTTCAGAGGGTCCCGGGTTCGATTCCCGGCCGGGTCGGGGATTTTAACCTTCGTTGGTTAATTCGAATGGCTCGGGGGCTAGGTGTTTGTGCTGTCCCCAACATCCCTGCAACTCACACACCACACATAACACTATCCTCCACCACAATAACACGCAGTTACCTACACATGGCAGATGCCGCCCACCCTCATCGGAGGGTCTGCCTTACAAGGGCTGCACTCGGTTAGAAATAGCCTCACGAAATTTATTAGCAGCTAATATTGTGTTCGTGGTCTAGGCGATGTGTAGCGCGTTCAACGATGTAAAAAACATTGTTCTTCTTAGAGCTCGAATGGTAATGTGTTGAGATAATATTTTGTCAAATTTATTCACCTATTTGAATGT
This sequence comes from Anabrus simplex, assembly GCF_040414725.1. NCBI lineage: Eukaryota > Metazoa > Arthropoda > Insecta > Orthoptera > Tettigoniidae > Anabrus > Anabrus simplex. The sequence goes on along the minus strand of NC_090265.1, from coordinate 861,153,401 downwards.
CGGCTGGCTGATTTTTCACAGGCCCATAATTGTGTCTATTATTCCCAGCGTATTAAACATAGGGATAGCATGTGTAGCGAGCCTGACTCTTATCCCAAAGCCCCCTAGTTCGATTCCTGGCCTGTTCAGGGATTGTTCACGTGTGGTTCGACGTCCACTCAGCCTACGTGAGAACAATCGGGGACTGCGAGATAGCGACCCCGGTCTAGAAAGCCAGGGATAAGGGCCGAGAGAATGGATCACCTTTTAGTCTGCAAGACTTCAGGATGAGCAGCGGTCGCTTGGTGGGCCAAGGCCCATCAGGGCTTGAGATATAGGGACAATCTAAGAGAATGAGCTCCAAGACAATGAGTTATCCAGAACTAGGATAGAAATCGAATCGAATTGATTAATAAAGCAGGACAATGGATAACTTAGAGTAATTCGTTGTAAGTTTAGTCATTCTATAACTGACACCATTATGTAGAGTTCTAGTGTGGAGTTATCGTCGAGAATGTCTACCATACAAGGTATTCTTAATTATGAATTAATTTATGTACAATGCGCTAACGAAAATTTAAATGTAATTGTTTATTAGCATCATCGCAGAAATGTAAGTTACTTATTCCAGCTAAATGGCGTGTTTTTGTAAACCTCCTTCTGTCGAGTAATTCATTCGTTGCAGGTGTTGCGCGGCTTCTGCTGTGCACACTGTGTCGGCAGCCAGCAAGCGTATCACTAAAGGGTTTCAGGAGGCTTTGTTTCCAAACACAGGCCGCATTTTCTGTCCTCACCTTTGCCTGCCACACAGAGATAGCTCCACAGTCGGTGCACAATGGACGCTCTATTTGGCAGCATTCACGGCGTCGTGGCGCCATTCAGCGCTATTCACTCGCCGGAGAAAAGGCGCTTGTCGGCCCCGTGAATACCCAACGAGGCCCCCCCATCCCCTAGCACCTGTTAGGGGGAATATATACCTGTCGTGTCGTGTCGACTGTTCTGCTTGCTAGGCTTCAGGTCTCAACTTGAACTGTATTTAGACAGCCGAAGATTTCTTGGGATATTGTGTTTTCCCCATGGGCTATCACCAATTAAACACAAATTTAAAAAAGGCCAATAGTTTAGGAAGATATGTATGTGCAATATTATTTACTGTGATTTCTCTTCTGAAATTTGGAGGAAATATTTTAGGGAAACTTTATAGATACTGATTCATAGCATTCATTTCTATAAAAGATTTTACAAGAAGAAGCATACCTTAATAATAACTTACAGCACATATTTGAGTAATTAACTTTTATGTCTTTTAGCGCAAAATTTTCCAATCTAAACTTTCACATTAGCTTATAGCAACTCCAAACCTCCTTCCTTAATAACATGAAATACCGAGTCAATCACCATCACTTTGGACTTCTTTTGGAATTCTTGTCCTCTACAACCGTGTCCATTAATATTCTCAGTAACCCACCTTCTTCCATTAAAATAACATGACTCTACCATCGAAGCCGATTCATAAACATAGCTTTGCCCAATGCACATGACATTTTACATTTTCATAGCCGGTACACGTTTCTCAGACACAATTAAACCTATAGATATAATGTTTGTTGTGGGTAGGCTATCGACAAGGTTCATATTTATATGGGAGTGCAATCATACTTTGGAAGTTATTAAGTCTGATCAAATATTGAATGTCCGCCTCTGTTGTGTATGAGTTAGTGTGATTAGCTGCCGCCCCGGAGGCGCGGGTTCGATTCCCAGCTCTGCCACGAAATTTTAAATGTGGTACGAGGGCTGTAACGGGATCCTCTCACCTCGGGAGGTCAACTGAGTAGAGGAGGGTTCCATTCCCACCTCGGCCATCCTTGAAGTGGTTTTCCATGGTTTTCCACTTCTCCTCCAGGCAAATGCCGGGATGGTACTTCAAGTTAAGGCCACGGATCTTTCCTTCCGTCTTCCTTGTCTATCTCTTCCTATTTCCCCCCCCCCCACCACAAGGCCCCTGCTGAGCATAGCATGTGAGGCCACCTGAGCGAGGTGGAGGTATTGGTCCTCCTTCACAGTTGTATCACCATATGACCAAATGTCTCACGCTCCAGGACACGGCCCTAGAGGCGATATATGTGGGAGCCCTTGAGGAGTCCGAGGAAAAAAGCCAACCCTGGACGGTAAACGGACTGAGAAAGAAGGAAAAGACAAGACTAATTACGATGAGCATACAAAAACGTACGCTCAATACGCTCATTATTATAATTATTGTGAGTGATTATACGTATTAAGTTGTAAACCACAGCGTCTTAATGTTATTAATTATACATCCAAATAATTAACATACATCTTCTCCCTTGTAGACTGCTTCAGGTCAAATGCTTATCGAAAATGAGGCTAATGTTTATTACATTTACTTTTATCGCTATTCACTAAAGTTAAAATATTTAAATTAATATTTTAAATAGGTCGATGACCTAGATATATGGCCTCGTAAAATAATAATAATAATAATAATAATAATAATAATAATAATAATAATAATAATAATAATAATGAAAAAGCGCATTGCTTTTAGTCCCGGGAGTGTCCGAGGACATGTTCGGCTCGCCAGGTACAGGTATTTTTATTCAATGTGCATGGGCGACCTGCCCGTCGTGATGAGAATGAAATGATGATGAAGACGACACAAACACCCAGCTCCCATGCCAACGGAATTAACCAAGGATGGTTAAATTTTCCTACCATGATGGGAGTCGAACCCGAGACCCCTGTGACCAAAGGCCAGCATGCTAACAATTTAGCCATGGAGCCGCAAATAGTAATAATAATATTTTAAATGATTAATATGCATTATATTGTCACGTGTGACCACGTACTGTTCATGGGATGCAGATCAAGAAATCCTGGAAAGATGTGATTTTATCTGTACAGTTTTTGGACGATTTGACTACGTGTGTTGTAATCTTATTTTCTGTATTTCAGCTAGCTAAAAAACTTTCGTACAATACTCTCAGCAGTTGGCCCCTTTTATTACTGCAGTTAAGAATCAGAGGCTATCATATACCTGCATTTGTCTGCCAGGAATTCGAGTTGCCAGGGAATTCCTAACAAGACGGCTCGCAACCCCTTCCCCGCACGCCTCCTTATCGTACCAGGCAAATACAAAGAGGTGCGACTTTGAATACCGCTATAGGTAAGCTTCGAGGAAGAGTAGAAATAAAATATTTCACTTCATAATCAGGAGCAAGTTCTAGTAATGGCAAGTTCCGGTAGTGACAATTTACCGTACACAGTGTCAGTTGTTCAGAATATGTTTTCTTACAAAATAGAACTTAAATTAAAAGTTGTGAAATTCGCAAACATTCATGATACTAGGACAGAAGAAAGGCAATATCTACTTGTGATTTGTAACAGTGACATTACTGCACTACCTAGCGGTAATTTGTGTTTGTATACAAATTAAATTATTTCTGTAAAATTTTGTTTGGAAGTACAGTGAAATTATATTTTTCCACCAATTTTCATCAAAATATCAGGGTAAGTCTTATGGTCTAAAAAAATAAGGCATATTATATGCCGGACTTATTATACTAATAAACAAACAAACAAACAAACAAACAATGATGAACATATTTCACAGTTGAATATAATATGTTGACTATGTAACTTATAAAATTAAATTTCACTTTAATTTAAAAGTCATTGATGAGCTAGTGGAATAGTGACTTACATAATAAGATTCTATGTATATCATTAGGCCATCTGCGTAACCATATTGAAACACCATATCCCGCGAGATCCAGGAAGTTAAAGCAACACGGTCACCAATTTGACTGGTAACCCACGCGCTTTTAGTTACAGGAAAGACGGAAACGAACCAGCTATCCTACCACAAGTAAACTCAACTTCAGGATACCTGATCTGTGGCCTCTGGCTCAGCTGGGGGCAATGACTAGGTTGCTGCTTGAATTGGATGCGTTATTAGGGAAATATAGAACAGTGTACAGTTATTTACAATTTTTAAAATTTAGAAATATTGGCTGGATGAAATGATTTTCCGGTTTTTAGATGTTGTGAAGTAATTCTATCAATTGGTCAGCTTAAGTCCAATGAATCAATTTTATGAACTCCTCTGTGTAGATAACGTGGAGAAGGTAACTGTTCTTAAAATATATTTCAACTTTCTCAGTTTTTAACTTGAAATACTATGGAAAGGATCATACCAGAGATATATCAGATTATACCTGAAAATAAAACATTTACTAATTACCAGAATATACCTGAAAAATAAAAACATTTAATTAATACCAGAATATACCTGAAAAATAAAAACATTTAATTAATACCAGAATATACCTGAAAAATAAAAACATTTAATTAATACCAGAATATACCTGAAAAATAAAAACATTTAATTAATACCAGAATATACTTGAAAAATAAAAACATTTAATTAATACCAGAATATACCTGAAAAATAAAAACATTTAATTAATACCAGAATATACTTGAAAAATAAAAACATTTAATTAATACCAGAATATACCTGAAAAATAAGAACATTAAATTAATACCAGAATATACCTGAAAAATAAAAACATTTAATTAATACCAGAATATACCTGAAAAATAAAAACATTTAATTAATACCAGAATATACTTGAAAAATAAAAACATTTAATTAATACCAGAATATACCTGAAAAATAAAAACATTTAATTAATACCAGAATATACCTGAAAAATAAAAACATTTAATTAATACCAGAATATACTTGAAAAATAAAAACATTTAATTAATACCAGAATATACCTGAAAAATAAAAACATTTAATTAATACCAGAATATACCTGAAAAATAAAAACATTTAATTAATACCAGAATATACCTGAAAAATAAAAACATTTAATTAATACCAGAATATACCAGAAAAATAAAAACATTTAATTAATACCAGAATATACCTGAAAAATAAAAACATTTAATTAATACCAGAATATACCTGAAAAATAAAACATTTAATTAATACCAGAATATACCTGAAAAATAAAAACATTTAATTAATACCAGAATATACCTGAAAAATAAAAACATTCAATTAATACCAGAATATACTTGAAAAATAAAACATAGAATATCGTACAAACAAATCCGCAGAAGAACTTGCGTGACCGACGTGGTCTAGCGCATTGCCACACTCAAGTAGGGCATGTTGCGAGACAGGATGGACCAAGAGGGAGACCCCAAGTAGGCAGGGCTACTGACATTAGAAAGATGGAAGGCGGGGAATGGCTGGCTCCAAATAGCAACAGATCGAGCTACAGGGCGGAAACTGGAAGAGACCTACATTCATAAGTGAATAACAACAGGAAGAAGGAGGATTGGCCTAGGAGCGTGAAATGTTAAGAGTGCCAGAAATTTAGAATTTTCAGTTCTACCACTGATAATTTTGTAGAGAAGTCATGGCATCATTCTTCCTGAATTTCTACACTCTACTACTCTAGTTCAATTCTTTCTTGCTGGAAAACCGAGCTCGATAGCTGCAGTCGCTTAAGTGCGGCCAGTATCCAGTAATCGGGAGACAGTGGGTTCGAGCCCCACTGTCGGCAGCCTTGAATATGGTTTTCCGTGGTTTCCATTTTCAGACCAGGCAAATGCCGGGGCTGTACCTTAATTAAGGCAACGGCCGCTTCCTTCCAATTCCTAGGCCTTTCCTTTCCCATCGTCGCCGTAAGACATATCTGTGTCGGTGCGACGTAAAGCAAATAGCTAGCTCTTGCTGGAAAACCGCGGAACTCGTGGATTCTGAGACGCTATGCTAGGGGTTCCTTGAAATTGTATTGAAATGTTAAGAACAGTCGTGAAACATTATCGTTGTCTTTTTGTAGTGAACGCTGAACAGTAACTTCGCTACCATCTATCGATAAAAAGAAAACAGATTCCAGCAATCTCGCGGACAGATTTAAACGCGTTACTCCAATTCTCCACATATTGTTTATGTGAACAAGCTTTTACATGCTTGACGAACATTAAAACGTCGAATAAAAACTTCGTGTTTGCTTATTAAAGTTACGGCCAAGAATGAAATTATTGTGATCTAAGAGACAAGCTCAGTGTCAACAAAATTATGCATATGAAGAACTGGTAGCCTGGTAGCCTCATTAAGTGAGAGCGAATTAAAAAATATATCCTGTGTTCAACCCGTTAGTCCAGCAGTCTATCCTGACACGGAGTCTGAGATGAGGTGAGATGAAATTATAGGGCATGTTTTAGCAGCCGGATGCCCTTCCTGATACTAACCCCAGTTGATGAAGTGATGAAGATAAAATGAATTATGCTGATGAAACTGGGTAAGGAGGTGGAATGCATCGGTTGTGACCTGTGAATAGGAACTGCCCTGCATTTGCCTGGAAGGGAAAATTGGAAACCATAGAAGACCATTCTCAGGAACGCCAACAGTTGGGTTCGAACCCACTCGTCTTCCGAATACAGAGCTTGGTTCCATAGCCTTATTATTAATACAAATCTCTTTATTTGACGCGTTTCCGTAATAATGTAAAAGTACAGTATTATCAAGTCGTATTATATTGTAGGCTACAGTCGCGTCCTCGTATTCCTCGAGGTTGTCAGCTCTTTTTAGGAATAGTCTACCCCAAAAGATGCAAACTGTGTGTACAAATTTAGTTACATACTAGCCATTCTGTCATTCTTAAAACTCTGGCAGTACTGGGAATCGAACCTGGATCTCCGAGAGTGGTAGCTAATAGAACTAACTGTTAAGCTAAGAGGTTACTGTAAAATGAAAGTAAACCACTTTCTGTGAAGATAAATAAACACTGTTATGAAATTGTATTGAAAATACAAGATTTTCAATTTGTCTTACCTACAGTAGGTTGTTCTAGATTAAAATGTGTAAATTACAAGGCAGATAGAGGCTCACAAAAGTTTCGTTAAATATTTCTAAGGTTCCTTCAAACAAAAGAGTCTGTGAAAACTGCCCTAGATTCTTCATTAAACATTTTAAAATATTACTTGTTTGTTTGTTTGTTTGTTTAAGTACAAGCATTTTTCTTTTACGTTTCGATGTAGTTAACAAATATCCTTTAAATGTTACAATCTGTCGAAACTAAAGCAAGACTAACAAGTACTAGAAAATAACGGGAAAAGAAAACATTTGATTAAGGACAGAATTTATTTACTAACATAAAAATGAAAATGAAACACTCAGTTAATATCAGATTCTGCTGTTAATTAAACGTTTACTTTTCAGGTATATTCTGGTATTAATTAAATGTTTTTATTTTTCAGGTATATTCTGGTAATTAGTAAATGTTTTATTTTCAGGTATAATCTGGTATTAATAAAACGTTTTATTTTCAGGTATATTCTGGTATTAATTAAATGCTACGTTTTTCAGGTTTATTCTGGTGTCAGTTAAACGTTTTATTTTCAAGTATATACTGGTATTCATTAAATTTTAATTTTCAGGTACTTTTTAGCTTTTTTAAACATCTTGTCGTAGTTTTGACATGCTAGAAAAAAAGGTTATACCTTTTAAAGTGGACACAACAGTCATTAGAAGCACGCACACAATAAAGTGTATGGAGTTTATGATCGCGATGGGACCACATTAGCAGCCTGTGGCTGGAGAGAGGTTACGTTTCTGGTTCAATTAGCACGTGGTGGTTAGGTCGCTCTTGTTCTGCGCTCTCCAATTATGTTATGGAGATAAAATGATTCCTATTTATTTTTTTGTTCTGTGTGTGGTTGTATAATAACTATACAACATAATATGGTGAATGATGGCCCCGCACAAGCAAGATAATACAGTAATTGTATAAAACACAGTAGCCCTCATTTGTTAATTCTCTAGCGGCAAGAGCAGATAACAATTCCATAAGCTGGTGCAGAGGATTAACGCAGCCAGCCAGATTTAAACGTCCATGCTAATTGGATATGCATAGCGTTCTACTCTTTCTTTGTCGCGAGTTTGTAGGCTATCTCCGAGCATTCATTCAGGATTACCAACCCTGCCTGCCTCTGCTCCCTTGCGCCCCTCCCCCCTAATATCTCCACTCCACTTCAGACTCTAAACACACGGCACGACTCCTTCTTTTTTTATTTTTCTATTATTATTATTTAATAACACTTATGTGGGAACAATTCTCTCGGCTATTGTTGTATCAAACGTGTGCACACTTAAATAACTCACACACAATGCACGACTCGTCACGCATGGCTAAATCTAGAATAAAGAGTTCATTTCTATTAACAGAGTCAATTGACTTAACTCCACATTATGTTTCCCCGCCCCATAGAGAAGAGTACTTTTGTAGCAACCCCCTGTTTACCGAGTGCACTCCATTCAAGCGGGAGGTACTCCATATGTGTGCCGTCAATGAATTGAAAGTAGACTGCATTTTTATCAAAGACAAGAGAATCACACCGGAAACCTAAATTGCAATTTATTTTCTGGAGTAATTTTTAAGAAAAATCTGTACAGTTGAAGTTTTAGGTGACTATTACAGTCATGTGGTAACGGAAGGTGAAGGTCGTATGGCTTTTAGTGCCGGGTATCCCAGGACGGGTTCGGCTCGCCAGGTGCAGGTCTTTCTATTTGACTCCCGTAGGCGACCTGCGCGTCGTGATGAGGATGAAATGGTGATGAAGACAACGCATAAACTCATCCCCCGTGCCATTGGAATTAACCAATTAAGGTTAAAATCCCCGACCCGGCCGGGTATCGAACCCGGGACTCTGTGAGCCGAAGGACAGTACGCTGATCATTTAGCCAACGAGTGGTGATCATGATCCACAGGTTTTATAAATCCGAAGCACAGGGATATGATTATTCATTTCAAATATCCCACGTTTACTGGCTGGGATTCGAACCGCGGGTGCGTTAGTGCGAAGCCAGTGGCAACGCCATTCGGCTCTCATGCTTCTATATTTTTAAGAGACAGGTAAACTACAGCAATTCTTCGATTGAAGGTATCACATTATCACTTGCTAAACATAGTACATTCAACCTACTGTAAATATCCAGTAATTCGACGTTCCGTAGTTCGACACGTCCAGTAATCGGATATCTTTAACTCCATGACGATATTGCGCTTGATGTTATAGAGTTCGGCAATTCTGATAATTTTGGTTTCAATAATTTGACATCGTCTCCCCCCCCCCGTCACGGGATATTTCGCCTGTTTCCCTTCCGGCTCTTTGAAATGTTGACCTACAGTACATTCAGTACCGAGCTCGATAGCTGCAGTCGTTTAAGTGCGGCCAGCATCCAGTATTCGGGAGACAGTAGGTTCGAACCCCACTGTCGGCAGCCCTGAAAATGGTTTTCCATGGTTTCCCATTTTCACACCAGGCAAATGCTGGGGCTGTACCTTAATTAAGGCCACGGCCGCTCCCTTCCCACTCCTAGGCCTTTCCCGTCCCATCGTCGCCATAAGAACTATCGGTGTCGGTGCGACGTAAAGCAACTAGCAAAAAAAAAAAAAAAAAAAAAAAAAAGTACATCAATCATTACATCATCTAAAAGTGTGCGGGCTTCATGTCACCAACAAGAACATCTCTCATCCGAACTTGAAGTATGTGGTATTCTTTGTAGAATCTTGGAATAATAGGATTGATCAAATCGCCGAGAAATAAATAATACGCGATATGATTCGTGTAGCTGTACACTGTTGTTTGGGAGATGGTGGGTTCTAACCCCACAGTTGGCAGTCCTAACGATGTTTTGCCGTTGTGTTCTATCTCTACAGCAGGCAAATATTGAGGAGGTACCGTACCCCAATGAATGTTTTATACAATTTTACAAGTTCGCACCGACACAGACCTATGTCTTATGGCAACGATGGGATAGGAAAGGGCTGAAAGTGGGAAGAAAATGGCCGTGGCTTATTAAGGTTCAGCCCCAGCATTTGCCTGGTGTAAAATAAATAAAGAAATAAAAAATTGACGGTAGGCTGTCACTATTGTAATTGCCGCAGGGTTTTGTAGACTTATTAGAAATATTCCATTATTGAATGTGATATTCTGTACAACTAACCACGATGTATCCACAACGATAACTAACCTCCAACTATGCGCACGAGTCAACACAGCGGCATCTTGTAACAGAGTATGCCTTTGACGTCAAATATTTAGTACAAATTTTGCCTTACTTTGAAGTGCTATTTCATGAAAACCATGTTCCAGATTTTCAATTGTTTTTTTGTAACAGGTAGCTCCCTCTTTTATCTGTCAACTGAGACATTAAACATAATCGTAAGTTACATGCTCTCGGTGAAATGAAATGTGAAAATGAAATGTCGTATGGCTTTTAGTGCCGGGATATCCCAGGACGGGTTCGGCTTGCCAGGTGCAGGTCTTTCTATTTGACTCCCGTAGGCGACCTGTGCGTCGTGATGAGGATGAAATGATGATGAAGACAACACATACACCCAGCCCCCGTGCCATTGGAATTAACCAATTAAGGTTAAAATCCCCGACCCGGCCGAGAATCGAACCCGGGACCCTCTGTACCGAAGGCCAGTACGCTGTGATATATTCCTTATATTGAAACACTAAAAGCGTCTTAAAATTTTTCTTTTCATGTACATGTTGCCGCCTCTGTGGTGTAGTGGTTAGTGTGATTAGCTGCCACCCCCGGAGGTCCGGGTTCGATTCCCGGCTCTGCCACGAAATTTGAAAAGTGGTACGAGGGCTGGAACGGGGTCCACTCAGCCTCGGGAGGTCAACTGAGTAGAGGTGGGTTCGATTCCCACCTCAGCCATCCTCGAAGTGGTTTTCCGTGGTTTCCCACTTCACCTCCAGGCGAATGCCGGGATGGTACCTAACTTAAGGCTACGGCCGCTTCCTTCCCTCATCCTTGCCTATCCCTTCCAATCTTCTCATCCCCCTACAAGGCCCCTGTTCACCATAGCAGGTGAGGCCGCCTGGGCGAGGTACTGGTCATACTCCCCAGTTGTGTCCCCCGACCGAGAGTCTGAAGCTCCAGGACACTGCCCTTGGGGCGGTAGAGGTGGGATCCCTCGCTGAGTCCGAGGGAAAAGCCGAACCTGGAGGGTAAACAGATGATGATGATGATGTACATGTTGCCGAGGAACGCAAATCTACTTTAAAAATTGAAACCACGGAAAAATATCTTCAGGGATGCCGACAGTGGGGTTCGAACCCATTGCCTTTCGAAAGTAACCTGATAGTTACGTGATCCGAACCGCATAGCCACTTGTTCGGCACTTCTCAATTAAGGTCTTGGCTGCTCCCTCCCAGTCATAGTTCTATCCGTAAAACAGAGTCAAGTCCACCTGCAAGTGCAAAATTGCATTCGTGATCTCACTAGCGTTTGGGAACAACTGAAGAAGGAGAAGAAGAAGAAGACGAAGATAAAAGTAACCCTTACGTTCTCTTCTGTAGAATGCTTGTCTTCAAAAGTATGTGTGTTACATGCGCACGAGTATATTATTAATCACACAGTTCAATATTTTAACCCAAGTTTCGCCAAAAACCTCAAGCGGAAGTTCCCGTACTTTACTTGTCAGCGAATCTGTAAAATTATGTGTGAAGTTGTCTACCAACATCAAACTGTGTGTTGTGAAGTGTCATGTCTATACGAATATGAGCCAAATCACCCATTCTGGAGCAGTGAATACATGTTGCCCTTAAGAGCGGTTGTATCAAACGAAATGAAAGCCATTGACTCGCTCAAGATAGAGAGTCGAGTTAATGGTATCGATAAAGAGGAGATTTACACCGCCTAGTAGGGCAGGTGATGTAGCACATAATCACCTCGTAACAGCGCTGATGTACGACACTAACAGCCCGCCTGGCCATCTACCGTGCTGCAGATAAGAAGTCGCCTGCGCCCTAACAACAACAAACTGCACACTCAGAAAGAGAATGGCAATGGTTCATATCTGATGGATGGCCTCACTGCATTTATATCTAAGGAGATTCATGAATTAGCTCATGGAGATCACTGAGCAATTCTCAAAAGCCAATAATTTTCTTCTACTAATATATATATATTGGTTAAAATTGGTTAAAATTGATTGGTTAAGTTCCTCGTTTCCTTATACCACAGTTATCATTGGAGTCATAAGCTGAATAGTTTCTCTAATCTATATATATACCGGGTGGTACAGCTGCCCCTATTCACGCAGTTTTATGCAACCCACAGATTATAGTCGAACCTATAAATATTGACCTTGACTATTCACTACAATGTCTGCTCTTACAACGCTTTCCATAATTCGTTTATTCGTGTCAAGAAAATCAGCATTAATGATAAAATACCGATTGGTGGTAAAGAATCGTGAAAATTATGTGTCGCAGAAGCGTCCTGTACAGAGAATATTATTGGTGAATGACTAGAAGTAGCAGCAACACAACAGCGCTAAACAGCAACCCGTGATAGCCGAGCTTGCTAAAAGTTAGAGGAGAGTACCGGTGTTCGTTAGCAGGCGGTTCGAGTACTGTGTGCGACGAATATTTTTATTGCGTTGTTGATGTTCGTGAGAGTCGTGTTGTTGACGACAAATCTAAATCATGATCAGTTCTCATATTGCAGGTACTCAGCTATGTTTGTTTTTTAAGGAGCTCTTAAAAGAGCTATTTGCAATAAAGTGAGATTGTACCGACAGCGGTGCGATGGGCTTATGCATGGCCATTCGATTAATGAAGCAAATGTTCAAAATGACCACCGAGTGGAGTAAGGTCAGGTGATCTAGCCGGCCATGTGACCGGACACCCTCGTCCAATCCATCGTCCAGGATATGTCCTATGCAAGTGGTTCCGTACTGCCAACGACCAGTGTGGGGGAGCTCCATCCTGCTGGAACCACATCCGTAACCGTGTCATAAGGGGCACATCCTCCAATAAGAGTGGGAGGTACTCACGAAGAAACTCTAGATAGCGTCGTCCCGTGAGGTTTCCTTCGAAGAAATATGGTCCAATTATCTTGTCACCTAGTATCCCGCACCACACGTTGACGCCCCATTGTACCTGAAATCGAGCTCCCCTGATCCAGTGAGGATTTTCAACGCTCCAGTAATGGAAGTTGTGACGATTAACAGTTCCGTTGTTGTGAAATCTGGATTCATCACTAAAGAGAATGTCCATTAAGAAATTCGCATCAGCTTCAACTCTTTGTAATATCCATTGCGAAAATTCTATCCTTTTGGAAAGTCATCTCCGTGAAGTTCCTGGTGCAGCTGTTGATGGAAAGGGTGGAATTTATGGCGGTGCAATATTCGCAGTACAGATACATGACTGATGTTAGTTCATTTCCTATGGCCCGTGAGCTTGTGTGCGGGTTGTATGCAATTGCATTTTGAACAGCTTCGTCGTTATTTCCAGACGTCACTGGAGCATCCCGAAGGGGGGGGGGGGTAATGTATGAAATGACCCCGTTGCACGCAACCGTCTTTCAACACGTCGAAATGTATCTGCAGTTGGCAGCCTTCGTCCAGGAAATCGTTCTTGATACAAGCGTCTGACTTCCCGTGCATTTTGCCTTGCTTCTCCATAAAGTAGTACCATATTCACATAATCATCCCGTGAATACATAATGTTTGCTTTCGTGCTAACCGTACAGTACGTGCTCACACGTTGCTGCTAGGATTACGATATGCTGTTTCATGTGCCCTACGTATGAAGTGTAGACCGCTGTTAGTTGGTCTTTGAGTCGAACGTGCGCAGTTGCTTGGGTGAATGGGTGGGTCAGAATGTTGACAACACGTGCACTGCGCTTCATTCGCTGTAGTCGTATGCCATATGGAAGTCGCATGTTATTACTCCTTTCGTATGTATGCTTTCTTTGTAAAGGTGGCAAATTAATTTTGAGACTTAAGAACGTTAAATATTTATTACGAATGGCCTTACAAGTATAATATAAAAATTAAATTGAAAAGCTCGTAACTAGATTCGAATTTTAAGTGCCTGCTAACATATCGTATGCTCGCTGCGATTGGTGCCATGTAACCACTGCAGGCGACAAAGAATTGGTCTCGTAGCTCTGTACTAATGGAATTACCTAGGCTATCGCTTCGATACTGATCGTTGATGTTAAAAGTTCTGAACTCGAATGTGCAAACACCACAGTGAACTAAAGAATCGCGTCTCTCTTACGCCCAGATAGTTGCAACCATTTTCTACGCGTTACTTGGTTGAATGAGTCCAGCGTTATGTTTCAGGTGGTATTCACAATCGGTGCGTATGTGGCGATATTTATGACACCTGTTTATTATAACTTCCGTAGAAGAATATCGGAGACTTCAGAAAGGTCTTCGTAAACGATGCCTAGGCGAATACGAAATGACATTAAAAAATGCATGACTGAAGAATGGTTGGAACCATTCCTGCTTGAAGTAACCTATAGAGGTACGTCTTCCATACGTAATTTCGCGCAGGTATTTGCAACGTACAAGCGCTATCCTTGTAACTCTGTATTCACGAGGAGAGCGGAAGTTCCCGCTTCGACAAGTTACTGATGAGTTACAGCCTTATGGTCCCGTTTTATGCCTTTTTTGATCGCTCTAACGGTAGTAATTACATGGCGTAAGCTATCACATCTGCTGTACAGCATTTGCGTGCCACAGATTATAAACTACAGTGCAAAACACGTTTCTATCAATTTCGATGTGATGAGACTGTACAAAATGGTGGTGCATTGACATGTCTGTAATTGGTCTTAGCCTATCACGTTTTCTATGATACCACGACCGCCCTTTCTATCAAAAGAAAATGGCCTCTTGGACCAATCAGGTGCGCAATTCTCTACCGACAGCTATAGGCGTGTTTATGATTTGTACAGTATAGTAACATTTCGTAAAAATGAGTAGAGTATTGGACACCGCTCTACATAAAATGGTACAGTGTTTTTGAGATGGACCTCACTTACTGCCTCTTGTACCATTTTTCCATTGTGCGGAGAAGTCTACATCGGGTTAACTGCACATAACATTGCTGCAAGGTGTTGCGCAAGATGGGACTAAGAGGCATTTACGTCCTAGCTGGTTGCATATATTCGAGAAAAAATAGGGGTAGCTGTACCACCCGGTATATATATATATATAATAACATGTCCTGACTGACTGACTGACTGACTGACTCATCACGGCCGAGCTAAAACTACTCATTTTCACACCAGGCAAATGCTGGGGCTGTACCTTAATTAAGGCCACGGCCGCTTCCTTCCCACTCCTAGCCCTATCCTCTCCCATCGTCGCCATAAGACCTGTCTGAGTCGGTGCGACGTAAAGCAACTAGCTAGTTCTAGCTAGCTAAAACTACTGGACATAAGGAAATGAAATTTTAGGGATATGTTTACACTACAGTGTAGGTGCTCGCTAAGGAAGGAGATTCATGGGTATTCTTGGATATTTCGTCCCTAAGGGGGTGAAAGTGGGTGGTGAATAGTTTAAATGTGTATATAACTCGAAAACTTAACAGTTTACACATATAAAATTTGGTATTTCGAAAATCCATTAAAAATAAAGAAATACGTATTTTTTTGTATTCGGAAAAAATCCTTATGGGGATGAAAAAGAGATTGAATACCTTTTACGAGACACTTATACCTCAAAAACTGAAGATGCTACAGACATGAAAATTGGTATTTGGAATCTACTTTTAAAAAAACACATTTTTTTTTTTTGTATTTGGAAAATCTACTTAATGGAGATTGAACACGTGTGACAAATGTGGGCGAATTTTAAAATTGAGAATATCTACAGTATACGTATCACAAAAAAACGTAACATATTACGGACGTGAAAACTGGTATATGGAATCTCCTGTAAAAGTAAAGAAAAACGGATAATTTGTTTTCGGAAAATCCACTGAAGGGGAAGTGAACGTGGGGTGAATTTTTAAAATGAGCATATCTACAGTATATCTCAAAAACTTAACATGTTACAGACGTGAAAATTGGTATTTATAATCTCTTTTAAAAAACGAAACACATATTTTTCTGTGTTCGTAAAACACTTAAATGGAGAACTGCAGAAGGGATAAAGTATTCTTATTACGATACTGATACCTCAAAAACTGAAGATATTATAGGCGTGAAAATTAGTATTTGGAATCTCCTTTAAAAATACTGGAACACGATTTTTTTTCGGAAAATCCAATTATGGTAGGTTGTAGAAATGACCGAAGAAGGGGTTGAATTCTCTTCATAAGGCTACTTATATCTCAAAAACTGAAGACGTTACAGTAGTGAAAACTGGTATTTGGAAGCTCCTTTATAAATAAAGAAACGTCGGTCTGAGTGGCTCAGACGGTTAAGGCGCTGGCCTTCTAACGCCAACATGGCAGGTTCGATCCTGGCTCAGTCCGGTGGTATTTGAAGGTGCTCAAATACGACAGCCTCGTGTCGGTAGATTTACTGGCACGTTAAAGAACTCCTGCGGGACTAAATTCCGGCACCTCGTCGTCTCCGAAGACCGTAAAAGTAGTTAGTGGGACGTAAAGCAAATAACATTATTATTATTATTATTATTATTATTATTATTATTATTATTATTATTATTAAATAAAGAAACGCGTATTTTTTGTTTTCGGAAAATCCACTTAAGGGGGAGGGTGAAAGGAAGTGGAAAATATTGAATTAGTTTTATGAGGGTTTTACAGACGTGCAAATTGGTAATGGAATCTCCTTTTAAAATAAAGAAACACGTACCATATATTTTTGTTTCCAAAAGATACACTTAATAAGTCGGGGGAGGGGGAGTGAAAAAGGAGGAGAATTATTTTATGGGGATACTTATATCTCAAGAAATGATGTTATAGATGTGATAACTGGTCTTTATAATCTATTTTAAAAATAAACACGTACATTTTGTTTTCGGAAAAACCATTTAAGGGGTGAAATTAATTGAAAAAGATGGATTTTTTTTAAATGCGGACACTCATATCTCAATAACTGAAGATGTTACACACGTGAAAATTGGTATTTGGAATCTCCTTCAATTAAAGGAACGCGTATTTTTTTCTTCGTTTACGGAAAATCCACTTTAAAAGGGGGTGGACAGAACTGAAAAAGGGGTTGAAATCTTTTTATAGGGGCATTTATATATCAAAATCGGATATTACAGACATGATAATTGGTATTTAAAGCTCTCTTTTTCTCGACTTGTGAGTGGGCTGTTTCTCATATGGACTCTTCCATGTCGCATGATCCGAAGATAGCCCTAAAAGGCAACACCAGAAACGTGGTTTACAAAGAGGTACTGGGGTAAATGAAACCCAATTTCTTTGTGAATTTTTATACCCTAGGAATTTTCATAAACTATCTTAGTGGAGTAGCGAGGAACGATTACTTAAACTTCATATTTCGTTTTATATCTCGGTTTAGGTATTCAAAATTCTAAAGTAGGTTCAGTTCAATTGTTGTTAGTTTGTTTCTTACATATCGGGCAAACGGCCGATTATTATTTGTTGAAAATTAATTAGTATTCACTGATTTATTTAGCACTAGCAAATATACCCGTGCTTCGCTACGGTATTCTACATTGTATACGGATTTCTCCGTAAATTACTGTAAATGCAGTGAATAAGACTATATTAAATTGCACCTACAAACGGACTTCACCATCATACGACTCGTTCAGTGTTCTACATGGCTGGTCCTGTGACATTTTCCCGTATCTCCTATATTTATGGGTTAGATTCAGTTATTCATAGAATGGGGTGAAATTTGGTACAGTTTTCACATACTACTTTATTTTTTTTGATACTCATGTGACCCTGTAATCATAAAATTTTGCGAACATATGGCCACTGATCATGTCAATGTGGCTGCCCAATGTCATGATTGCATCTTTCCTATAAGAGTGCCAAACAATAACATAATACACGTGTAAAAAGTACATTAAATTGAACTCAAGAAATCCAGTACTATTTAACGAATAAGGGATAGAGATACGAGAAAATGTCATAGGCCCAAAGTTGTAGATCTCTCCAAATTGAAACGTGTTCTTTCGTGATACGACTTACGGCTTAGCCACCAATTATTCCGAAAGGAAGGTCTGCACCGTCGTTAAAATTGCATCCATATTTCGATATTTTCCGGGGCCAAAAGTTATACATTTGCATGGCCTGGAAGATGTATTTCCTCCAAGAAAAGTTTGTCCAGGTTTCGGGATTAGCACTCGCATACATACGGAGTAATTAAGAAAGTAATACAGTTGAGAAAGTTGAAATTAACAGAAAATAGGATTATAACTGAGGACAGCGGGATGAGTACAAATATGTAAATTCTAAGTGAATGTATTGGAAAATCAAATGCCCCTCAATAAATTATGCTGGTGTGAGTTATGGATATAAGAAAGCGGTAACAGAGGAGAAATTTAGGCGCAGAGATTCTTAGGTAAACAGATAAGAAGATGAGTAATGGTGTTATTACTTGAGCTATTCGAGGGCGGTTATAACCTCCAACGGTATTCCGCTAATATCCCGCAGAATGGCCGATTGACGCCTCTCTTGCCTTCTACCCAGGGACAACCACGAATTTAAAGGTATGATGAGGAAAATGGCAATACGTTACTTCCCTGCTGGCAAGCAGTCAGAGACGTTGCCATGGTAAACTGTAGGTTCGTTGTCGGTCTGTCGGTCACTCAATGCAGAGCATGATACCCGCAGAAAATAGTAAATGTCTCCGTCGTTTGAAGAGTAAGGTAAATTATGAACATAGCGAAAGTTGTTTATAATGAAGATGCTTTTCACATACGGTCCACAGAGTTTACAGAAAATCAATAGTATAAGAGAAAATGGAGGAAAACCGTTCTAGTTTTCCTATGAACCCCCCGTATATTCAAAGATTTAATATGATAAGCATATAGAAACCTTCCCCGGGATAGGTATAATCTAAATATGAAGTTTGGTTGAGATCTATCCAGCCGTTTTGCCATGATGGTGGAACAAACAGACACGAAAAATAAAAACCACCGAATCGGTCTTGAGTTGACCTAAAACGGATAAATATCTGAAAAATTGGCAAAACAAACGAAATTACGGACAGCGGACTCCCTACAACTTTATTTATATAGATAATATGATGATTGGAGTGGATATACGTGATATGATATCTATCTATACATATGTACAAGTGCACTGATTTCAGGTTTGCAATACAACAGCATTATAGTTCCAAATATTGTTGTGTGTTTGTAGGCCATAGGCGGCTGTAGCCATTAATAATAATAATAATAATAATAATATAATTGAAGGCAAATTTTTACTTGAACTCCCGTCTATTATTTCAAGTTTACAGT
Organism: Anabrus simplex; assembly: GCF_040414725.1. Lineage (NCBI taxonomy): Eukaryota > Metazoa > Arthropoda > Insecta > Orthoptera > Tettigoniidae > Anabrus > Anabrus simplex. Next base: position 861,134,145 of record NC_090265.1, on the reverse strand, counting down.
ACTTGCAATACGTATGATGTTTCATTTATAATACCATTCAGTACTGAAGAGTATGCAATAACTAGCAGAATAGAAACTTCAACTCTGCCATTTAAATAGAGAAAAAAAATTGCGCCCTTCACTGAGAACTCGAGATGGGGTATTCCGACATTAATTAGATGTTTATCAGTCGCGGTCTCTGGAATATAATGGAACTGAAATGTAAACCGTGGAGTTTTTTATCATACAGGATGAGATCGGTATTAATTTGCTGACAAAGCAAGTTGAGAAAATTTGTTAAAACAAAATATATCGATATCCAGTATGAAGTCTGGCTGCATTGCTAACTGGGTAGCATTCTGGCCTTTGGCCTCATGTATCCTTGGTTCGATTTCTGGCCGGAATGGTTTTTAATGTTGAAAACGTTTCTTAACAGACAAAGTAGGAGAACCCATACTACGAAAAACGAAAAATGAAGCAATAAAGGGCCCGAAAAGTTTTCAAATCATGAGTCTTGTATAGCTCTATCAAACCAAAAAAAATCGAAAATCACCTCCGGCCTAAAAGCAGTTCCGGAACAATCGCTTCCTTCTTTACTCGTTTCGCTTTCATTAAAATTCTAGCCAAATTAACTTACATAATTATTTCTGTAATGTGTTCCTTGGTTCAATATCCTCAGGAAATTTTTGATTTTTTTGAAAAATGTCCACACCGAATGTAGTTATAAGGGCTTAAGTGAAACTCTGCATTGAGTCACATTGGTGCTCGTAGGTAGAAAAAGACAAACTGCTAATCTATTGGACCGGATAACGATAATTAAAAAAAGGATTGTAATGTATAGGAATAAATAAAGAATATATTGTCAAACTTTATATTTTATTTAGCGCCTTTTTAAAAAAATGCTATTTGTTCGGGGCGTCGACCTACAAAGATCTTTTTTCCCTACTTGCACCATATGTTATGAACCTGCGTGTATTTAGTGTTGAATGTGGGGAAAGGAACGTTAAGGACGTTACAAACATCCAGTACCCAGGCCAGGGATATTAATCATTTACAATTAAAAACCCCTGACTGAGCTGGAAATGGAACCCGGGGCCGCCGGGTGACAGGCGGATGCGTTGCCCCCTACACCGTGGGGCCGGACTTATTTAGGGCCTACCTACAATTCGCAGCTCATAACCCTAGAATGTTTTCGACATTGAGTTGCGTTCCTGAAGGGCTACAACTGTGGAATTCTTTAAGTTACTACTTTAACGTCGCACTAACGCATCGAAGATTTGCGGTAACGGAAGGATGGAAAAGGTAGTAGTGGTGATTATTGTTTTAAGAGGAAGTAGAACTTGGCAAACATCCTCTATTAACACTATTCATGTGGAAAATAGGAAGGGGCCCAGCACTTTGCAAAATGAAGATATTGGCCAAAGAAAGAAAAGGGCCACAAAGAGCGTGAAAATGAAACACTTCCTAGGCCTCGACACGTAATACCGTCGGGGTCGGAAAAGACCAAGTGTTGACCAGGGGAAGTCGGATAGGATAGATGGAAATGAGGGGCCTGACACAAGTGAAGTGGAGGCAATATTAGGACTCAGCTAAGGACCCCGTAGTCGCCAACCCACGCTCCCGAAATAAAAGCCCCAGGGCCCTTACGACAGGCAGGGCATACCGGGGGTGTTATTCTACCGCTTAAATGCGAGTAACCCGAGTCATTAGATTTACTGTCATATTTTTTTCTAGTTGTTTAACACATCAAAAAGGATATTATTGGGAAGGTAACGGCCGTGCCGTTAATTAAGGCAGGTGCATTTGTCTGGTGTGAAAATGGGAAAATACGGAAAACCATTTTCAGGGATGCCGACCGTGGAATTCGAATCCACTATCTTCCGAATGCAAGATCATTGTTGCGCGACCCTAACCGCATGCTAACTCGCTCGGTGTACTAAAACAGTACAACAAGAGCGCCATAATGAATCTGGAGAGAGTCTGGAGCTGGAATTATGTCTAATTCGACCATTTAGTGAATAACGAAATGAGCCTCCGTAACTCAGGCGGCAACGCGCCGACCTCTCACCGCAGGGTTCCGTGGTTCAAATCCCGGTCACTCTATGTGAGATTTGTTCCGGACAGAGGCGAGATAGGATTTTCTTCGGGTACTACATTTTTCCCTGTCATCTTTAATTCCAGCAACACTCTCCACTATCATTTCATTTCATCTGTCAGTCAGGAGAAGTGCGACAGGCTTCGGCAGCCGGCACAATTCCTATCCTCGGGACTAGATGAGGGCCTCAAACCATTCCATTCCTAACCCGGTCGAATGACTGACAACAGGTTGTAGATTTTCATTAAATAACTAAAAAATTATATACGACTGTATAAATATAGAGCTAATCAAATACGTAGGTATTAATAACTCATAGGCCTACAGAGAACAAAATATTCAGCACTGTTTTACTGTTTAATTTGTTTATTTACATCCTTTGGGCTAAATATGTAGGCTGTCGGTTTCATCGGAATAACATAGTTTAAATTTACCACTGAAGTCAACTGAAGCATGATACTGTAGCCATAAAGATGCTTCTGATGAAGGTAGCTGCAATAATGCGAAAGTGATAATACTGCGGTGATTGACAGCTGTTGATTGATTGAATGTCCTGCTTTACTTGTACCAAATGTATTACTGGAGCCATAAATGGTTAGCATGCTGGCGTTTGGTGTAAGGGGTTCCGGGTTCGATTCCCAGCCGGCTCGGGGATTTTAACCTTCATTCGTTAATTCCAATGGTTCGGATGTGTGCCGTTTTAGCATTAGAATGCGTGTGAGGCTGGTCCACCATTCTCATAGACAAGCAGGTCGCCTATACGGCGTCAACTCGAAACTCCTGCACCAGTCGTCTTCGGAGACCACACGCTATTATTATTATTATTATTATTATTATTATTATTATTATTGTCTGCCTGTGTGGTGTAGTGGTTAGTGGTGATTAGCTGCCATCCCCCAAAGGTTCGGGTTGATTCCCGGCTCTGCCACGAAATTTGAAAAGTGGTACGAGGGCTGGAACGGGGTCCACTCAGCCTCGGGAGGTCAACTGAGTAGAGGTGGGTTCGATTCCCACCTCAGCCATCCTGGAGGTGGTTTCTCGTGGTTTCCCACTTCTCCTCCAGGAAAATGTCGGGATGGTACCTAACTTAAGGCCACGGCCGCTTCCTTCCCTCCTCCTTGCCTATCCCTTCAAATCTTCCCATCCCCCACCAAGGCCCCTGGTCAGCATAGCAGGTGAGGCCACCTGGGCGAAGTACTGGTCATACCCCCAATTGTATCCCCGACCCAATGTCTCACGCTCCAAGACACTGCCCTTGAGGCGGTAGAGGTGGGATCCCTCGCTGCGTCCGAGGGAAAAACCAACCCTGGAGAGTAAACAGATTAAGTAAGTAAGTAAGTAAGTAAGTAAGTAAGTAAGTAAGTAAGTAAGTAAGTAAGTAAGTAAGTAAGTAAGTATTATTATTATTATTATTATTATTATTATTATTATTATTATTATTATTATTATTATTGGAGCCATAGCTAAATAGTTTCTCTAATATATTTATAAAATTATAATTTTGTCCATGTACTTCAATTTTTTTTGCTTCATCCCTCGATTTGTATCGCGGTCTAGGTATTCTAAAGTAGGTTGAGTTCAATTATGATTTGTTTGTTTCTTACGACATCTCCGGAAAACAGCCGATAATTATTTCTTGAAACTCAGTATTTATTTATATGTATATTTATTTATTTACTTTCTTATTTCTTAATCTGTTTACTCTCCAGGGTTGGTCTTTTGCCTTGGAATCAACGAGGCATCCCACCTGTACCACCCAAGGGCAGTGTCCTGGAGCGTGAGACCTTGGGTCGGGGATACAAAAGGAAAGGAGGACCAGTACCTCGCCCAGGTGACCTCACCTGCTATGCTGAACAGGGGTCTTGTGGGGGATGGGAAGATTGGAAGGGATAGGCAAGGAAGAGGGAAGGAAGCGGCCGTGGCCTTAAAAGATTTTCATTGTATAAATAATAGGCCTATATCATTGTATTTATAAATACTTAAAACTCAATAAACTTCCCCAACATCTTCAGTGTTGTGCTCTATATAAACAATACATTATAATTGTATAAATAATATATCATTGTATTTATAAATATTTAATAGTCAATAAACTTCCCCAATATCTTCATCTCCCTCTCCCCGCCCCCGGCTTTTCAATGTCCTCCACTAACTCTTAAGTAGATAGAATCCAGAAGTGCGTATGTTTGGGTTCTTAACAATATGGTGAAGGAGTTCCATTGTTCTTTCAATGTGTTACAGGTGCTGAAGAAGCCAGAAATTAGGTTATGTTCGGTGCATCATGATGGTTGCCTGGATTATAATCTTCTTCTTGTTGATAATGTGATATCGAGGTGAAATGGTAAGCTAGGATTCTTCTCAATTCTTCTCCAGCAATTCTTTAGCAATCCGACATTCTTCGTATTTTAAGTTCTGGGATATTTGTGTTGTGCACTTGCCTATGTGTTATTTAATTAGTATCTAGTGGATATAGCAATACTAAGGGACCCAAAACAGGAAAATAAAATGTATCTGTTAAAATTAGTAGCATCGAAACAGTACACATAATCGAAGTTAGAAAATACATGTCTCATACACATGTCGTTTCGGTAGTGTTTTAACGTCGCGCTGACCACACCGAAGGTTTTGGGCGACGTAAGGGTGGGAAATGGCTAGGAGTTTGAAGGTATTGGCCGTGGCTTCAACATTTGCATGGTGTGAAAATGGGAAACCACGGAAAACCATCTTCATGGCTGCTGACGGTGGGATGCGAACCCACCATCTTCCGAATGCAAGCTCACATCTACGCGACCATAACAGCACGGCCAACTCACTCAGTTCATACAATTTTTTCACACGAACTATGATAAGGGATATAGGCCAATTAATTGAGATGTTTATAGCTAATTTGAACTGCATCAATGACGAACATCGCTGATATAGAAATAGCGTTCATTCGTCATGACGAGATATCTGGCTATGGTTGTGGTTGTTATTGTAATTGTGCAATACCAAATGGTCATCAACCCCTGTTGATAATGTTACTATCGAAAGGAGGAAAAAGTGAAGGATCGATCAGTTGAAGAATGAGGGAGAAAGGAATCATGGAGTCTGGGTAAGGGATAAGTGACTTCCTGAGTCTCGGATGCCCTAATATCGCCGAGCCGGAAGAAAACTAAATGAGGTGGTCTACAATGCGCCAAGACCTTTGAATCTGTGGTCAATAACAACGTTACACTGGCTGTTGTTAGTTGAGGTTGCAATTGCACAGAACCAGTGGCGATTGGCGCATAAGGTCAGAGGGTCACGCACCCTCCTAATATACATTAATATTTTAATTTGTACTTCTCAATACATTATACAGAGGATGATATAGGTTTTAACTTCATAAGGAAGGTGGCTGGCTATTATTTCTAAACTGCAAAATCTGACTTCAGGATAGAGCGCAATATCGTATAGATCAGCTCCCGGTTACAACCCCTTTGTGACCGTAGAGCAGGCCTTTGCAGTACATGGTCTCCAAACGTTGCCGCTAGCTATGTTTCTTGGGGAAGAGGCCTGCTGTAATGAGAGAGCCTCGGTCACAAGCAAACAGTGACCGAGAACGGTAGCAGGTAGTTGTATGAAGAAAGAAAAAAAAAGCTACACAGTTCACTGACTTGTATTTCCGAATGTGCTATTGTTGAAAATAATACTGCACCATACCAATGACTACTGTGGAAAGAGAAATCTGTTTTTCTATATCAGATACAATAAAGATATGCCTGAGAAGTACGATGACAACAGAGAGATAAAATACGCTGGCTATGATTGAGAGATTTGCTACAGCTTGGGAAAGAAGGGTCGATCTGACATAATAATTTTCAATAATAATCTAAACCTAAGTGGGGTTTGGCTCATTGTTTTTTGTTGTTTATACTTTCATGTGTAAATATGTCTGAGTATCGTAGACTTATATTATTCATGTCCGTATTTATCTATAACGAGACCCTCCTATACGAAACTTGACGAGCCGCCCTGCACAGAACCTAACACGTCAACAAGGGAAACAACAGCTAGTATATAGAGTGGTCAACTAACATTTTAAAATTCATGAAGATACGTAGCCCACCTGACATTGCTTATTATTAAGGTCAGTGTTGCTCTGCTTACTACCTACAAGCAATGGTAAGTCCAAGGAGAAGAAAAGAAACTGAGGTTATGTTCAAATGTTCGAACTTAAAAATAGTGTGAAATAGCCAGAAAATGTAACGTTTATTCGCAAAATGTTGGAAGAATTAAAAGGAAGCTGGTCTTAGGTGAATCAGTTACACCAACAAATCGACAGAACTGTATGGGACTGAGAAAGAACACGGTAAGGCAGGAATGAATGCTACTCAGCCCGGCTATTCAAAGTTCTCTGAATATTATCAAATATCTGACATAACTGATGAAAATTATACCGCTAGTGAAAATTTCAATACTGGTATTGACCATTATGAAGCAAAGGGATCGAGCAAGTGGCTATATGTTTTAAGTATATAGCAAAGCAAAGCAAAGCAAAGTCATCTCCATTCAGGCCATGAAGGCCCTGGGAGTAGTGGAAGGTAAAGGCTTCCACTATTCATAACCTCGGCACTTGATGGGGTGGAGTGGTTAGCGCCACGCCCGGCCGCCTTTGCCCCCAGGAATTAACCCGGTACTCATGAGTGAACCTCAGGGCCATATGCACCTCCGGAAGTGGAAATCTCATTTCTTAAATTTTACGACTTCCTGACGGGGATTCGAACCCACGTCCTTCCGAGAGAACCGAGTGCGCCTTTACCGCCTCGGCAAGGCAGCCCCTTTTAATTATATAGATGATGATGATGATGATAATAATAATATTAATAACAACAACGACAATAATAATTGTACCGGTTGGTACACCTCTACGCCGCACATTTGAATTTTCCGCCTTAAAATACCTCCCTACTGGAGAAACCCGGAACTTTAACAACTGAAGTAACTCTACTGTTTATCAGAAGATGTCATTGTGTGTCTTTGATTTGCTTTTGTTTTTCATTGATCAAGAAGTGTGGACATTCTCTAATAGAGGTCTCTACAAAAAAAAAAAAACTATGATTATGCACTCTAGTGTGAAGGAATGAACTTTCTTGAAGAAATTTTGTATTCATAAGTTTTGTCTTTACTAAATTTTGTTCTGTCATTTGTGGGTTGGCAATATTAATCCTTTCTTTCCGCCTGTTTTGAATGTAGCCAATCAGGAATTTCTGTAATTAATTTCCCACCAATACGGTGTTTCTTCATCGCCTTGTGTGTAAAATTTTTTGCTGTCAACCAATAAAAATTGAGTGGGTGTGTCTACTCATTCCTGAAAGGTCTCGAATTTTCCACGAGGGTATAAAAACTGCTGATTTTCTTGTCTCCGCGCCACTCTCATAATATCTTTCTCAGTGTGTGAATATATAGCAGGGGGCGGGAAGCGCCTCGTTCTTCAGGCAGCAGTTCTTCAACAAGGTAATGGCCTTTTAATATCTGTATTTCTTGCTAGCTCAGCAGTTTAACTCTCGGGGAAGGTTCGAAACCTTTAATATGTAACTCATCTCTGTAAAATGTAAATCCCTTTTCACTCTATGTAAAAACTACAATTTCTTGAACTGTAATTCGGGGATAGAGAGTGCTTTACCCTCTCGAGCTCCCCTTCACTTTGAAATTGAGGTGACTACGTTTTCATAACCGTTTCTACGCTTCCTTAATGTGTTAAAGTTTCCTCATACAAGTCACCTCCCTAGCTTGGGATTAGCCCCTGTGTTATCGGCCTAGCGCCACATAGGTTTTAAGAAGCTTTAGTGTAGGAGTGCAAGTACTCGCCTCCATTCATCTTTGTGTTTGGGCCATTTAATTAAATTTGCTATTCAGGCCTCGTAGGTTGGGTACTAGATACCCCTGTGTCTTCATAATTGTGCCTTGAGAGGCAGTTTAGAGGAACGTTTGTTGTTGCCTTTAACAGGCGTGAGAAATTGAGAGCAGGTTAGCTCTTTCTGATGTGATAGATGTGCCTCTAGGAGGCCCAATATGTGTCTTTGGAGCTAACGCTCCCGGTAATGAAGGGGTTTTCTGCCCTTTTGGTAATTTGTGGTTGTGAGCTGAGAGCTCAGACTTTGGGGCTCGTAGCCCAGAATTTGTAAAGTTGCATTGTACCTGATTGTTCTTTGTTATTTCACCTAGTGAGAATTGTTAGCCGTTGTTATCTGTTGAAAATATAACCTTTATTTAAATTTTAAATTCATCTTTAAGACTTGTAGTTAGACCCATTCCAGCCCGCACCTTCTTTCACCTCTGCCTTCCGCGGATAACTCCGTAACAACAACAACAACAATAATAATAATAATAATAATAATAATAATAATAATAATAATAATCTCAGATTTTGGATCATGTAGCGCTGTTCGCTTGCACTCGGAAGATGGTGGATTCGAACCCTTACTGTCGGAAGCCCTGGAAATGGTTTTGCATGGTTTCCCATTTAAACACTAGAGAAATGCAGGGGCTGTATTTTAATTATGGTCACGGTCGCTTCCTCCTCAGCCATACCTCTGTCAAACACATCGTCACTACAAGGCCTGTCTGAGTCGGTGTGACGTAAAAACAATAGAAAAATATCGTGAGCATTAACATTTCCGACATCATTCAATACGACTCAATACAGTCGCTTGCCGCCCAGTTCAGGTTTTATTTGCAGTTATCCAAGAAAGTTAAGATTGCTTTGACATTCTCCTGCGGTACAGGTCTTGCAACTGCAAGATTGTATTTTCAGAATGATGAGTTTGAACGCTACATTTCCATACAAATGCCGGGGGATGAACCTTCTATTTCTAAAACTCTGTTCACACTCGTCAGCTTTTCGCCCTGTTGATCAAAATAATTTCAGTTTCCACTAATAAACCACCAGGTGACATGGAAATAACTTTTATTGTACAATAACTGACAAGTTTACGCAACCAAAACAATATTGTACATAGGGATTTGGTAGAATCCCAAGATGTCCTTGTAGAACGAACATGTGATTCTTTGTTTAATAGCATGTTCAATTAACAAGGGGCAGTCAAATGAAAACCGAACAACCGCCATAACACACATTCCGCGCGAAATGTGGCAACACTGTTGTAACGTATCGATACTGCCACCGCTTTGGTAGTAGAAGTGCATAGTGACAACTCACAGGTGCACGCAGTTGTTGTTGTTGTTGTTGTTGTTGCTGGGTTATGTCTTTGTTGGTGAGCGGACTGGTCTAGTGTGTTCGTCCAGCTGTAGAAATAGAAACAAGCAAAGAAGTGTTCTTCGTTTTTTGATGGGTGAAGCTGCCGGAGTACGCGAAACTCATCGTCGTATGTCTACTGTGTATGGCGAACACTGCATGTCCATGACGAGTGAGCACGAGTGGCTTAGGTGATTCCGAGCAGGGCGCACATCCCTGCGAGACGATGCACACTCAGGACAGGCACATCGAACTATTACTTCTGCTGTGCTAGGGGGGAATGATTACCTTATTCGGTAAAACCGACGAATGATGGAGGGAGAAAGACATTCGTGGACGTCGGTCTCATTCGGACGAAGAAGTGCAAGAGTGGGTGCGGTTGTGGATCTGTCAGCGACCTACCTCTTTCTACAAAACTGGAATTGATCGTCTCGTCTCCCAGTGGGATAAATGTATTAACGCCTTTGGTAATTACTGGGTCTTGGAAGTTGAGGAAAAATCCTTTTTTTTTCTCTCTCGAGTATCTGAAGACGAGGCCCAACATAATATTTGTTCATTCAAGGTCACCGGGCGAGATGGCCGTGCGGTTAGAGGCGCGCGGCTGTGAGATTGCATCCGGGAGATAGTGGGTTAGAATCTCACTGTCAGCAGCCCTGAAGATGGTTTTGCGTTGTTTCCCATTTTCACACCAGGCAAATGCTGGGGCTGTCCTTCCAAGTCCTAGGCCTTTCCTATCCCATCGTCGCCGTAAGACCTATATGTGTTTGTGCGACGTAAAGCCATTAGCAAAAAAGGGAAAGAAGCATTATGGGTCATTGTTTTATTTGTCCTTTTTTTGCCTTTTTCATTGTATTTTGCTTTATAGGTCCTTTTTAGTCTTTCTTAGATCTTAACGGCCTTTTTTTTTTTCAACTTCACCTTCGACTTCATTTGTACTACCCATTCTCAATTCGAATCATCATTTGTTCATCCATCTTGTCTGTAGTAGGGGAGAAAATGAAATGAAAATTAAACTAATGCTTGAAAAAACAGGGGATATCATATTATGTGCAAAATAAGTGAAATAATGAAAGGAGAAAAGTATGATTCGAGTGTTTCTCAAGAGGAAGATCTCACTTGCTTGAAGTATGGAGAGAAGTTTTTCGGTGTTTTGCAACGTGCTGTGTGAAAACCGACGATGCCTTACACGCAAGAATCTGGAGATGACTATTGTGGTACAGGATACTGCGAAGCCCAAAATCCGAATTTCAATTTCTGTAACCCTAGTGTGCTTAAGCGAAGTATGATTGCAGTCATGCTAATTTCTCTTTATTTCTCCAGGATTCCAGTGCGGGGTCGCTGAATTCATTCTAGGTGGAAAAAGTTATTTCATTCTAAATTCCGCAAGTACATTTTTAACAAAGACGAAATTCGTTTTTTAACAATTATGTTAATGAAATGGCATATTGCTTTTAGTGCCGGGAGTGTCCGAGGACAAGTTCGGCTCGCCAGGTGCAGGTCTTTTGATTCGACTCCCGTAGGCGACCTGCGCGTCGTGATGAGGGTGAAATGATGATGAACACCCAGTCCCCCTGCCAGCGAAATTAATCAATGAGGGTTAAAATTCCCGATCCTGCCGGGAATCGAACCCGGGACCCGTGTGACCAAAGGCCAGTACGCTAACCGTTTAGCCATGGAGCCGGACATGTTAATCTAAAAATATATAATGTCTGAAAGAAGTAGTATTTCACTCATATAATTTTGCACTGTAGTAGGCCTATGTTTCATATCACCAGAATTTTGCATTTTAAAGTATTATTTCCTTCATTAAATATGTAGATAAAACTAAAATTATGAATGAATTTGGGCCGCATTTTCACGCTCTTTTTCCCCAGTTTTAGGTTCTTTCTTTTGGATATTTTAGGTCTTTTTTCAGGCAATTTACAGGTCTTCAACTTCCGAGCCCAGTTATGCTAAAACACACAATTTTACAGTTGTAGTATCAATTGACGTCACGTCGCACCGACACTGATAGGTCTTATGGCGACAATGGGATAGGAAAGGGATAGGAGTGGGAACGAAGCAATCGCGACCTTAATTAAGGTACTTTCGAATAAAACCATTTCATGGTCAAGTTTTAGCGGGTACTCGGTGTTCATTTGACTGCCCCTTATATATTATGTGTTATAATTAGAATTTTTGACACACTGGAAATATTTAAACTTGTAGACCATATTAAATAAAATAACAGATCTGAAATTTTTTATTTATCAGTTTTCTCCCCCTGTAGCGCAACGTTTGTTCCAGTTTCTCCGATAGGGCTAGTCAAGTGCTTGGGCCCCCACCACCCGTCTAATTAGAAAGCAGTCTGCCAGACCCCGCGCTCCCTGACAATAATTGTCTATTCACATCACAAATTCATTCTTCTTCATTGTGCACGCACTTGAAGGCACCCAGCTGCATCAAATGTTTACAATTGAGATACTTTCAGAAAGTATTGATAAAAAAATGTATAATAATACCCAGTCCATGGCAGCAGCACAATGGCGTATTCAGGTTTTATCAAAAGGTACAGCGCAATACAGTGAAAAGTATTATAGTGTATTTATCGCTCGTTGAGAGGGGAGGGATCATCAGCTTATTAACAAAGGTGAAATAGGGTGATGGTAACAGTGATTACTTCGCAGGTAGCAGCGATGTGCTGGAAAATGTTCAGTAATCAAGGATTCAGCGAGTCATGCTAATACACAATTTTACAATTGCAATTGACGATACGCCGCACCGACACAGATAGGTCTTATCACGACGATGGGATAGGAAAGAACAAGGAGTGGAAAGGAATCTGCCGTGGCCTTACTAAGGAATATACGGAAATCCATCTTCAAGGCTGCCGACAGTGGGGTTCGATCCCACTATCTCGCGAATGCAAACTAATAGCTGATAGGGACCGCCGCTCAGTTGGAAGACCTGCAGTGACGTGTAGTCAGCGCCGACGAATCCTCTCGGCCGGGGTCACTATCTCACCGTCAATAGCTCCTCAGTTGTCACGTAGGGAGAGTGGACCTCGGAACAGATTTATATATAATTCCTGACCTGCCCGTAAATTGAACCTGGGGCCTCTGGGTAAGAGGTAGTCTCCCTAACCCTTGACCGTGGAACACGTCAGTGGCCACACAAAATCCAATATTTAATAATACGTAAGACATAAATAGAAAACTTGTAACACAATTCTCAGTCCACATTGCAAAATTGTAAGAGGGATTCCTTCCTCTTATACTTGGAAATTGCGATGCAGACTGCGAAAGTCGAATGGAGTAGCCAGGATCTTTGTGTCTGAAGGACACCGACATCTGGATGAGCTGCAGTGTAGGTATTTACTAACTGAATGGAGGGTTTCCTGATAGGTGAGTAATCAAACAAGGGTTTCCCTCCTGCCCTGTTCTCACACATCCGGTACGGATACAATCTTATCTCTTGAATTTAACGTTTGCTTGGTTTGAAAACTCGCTGATAAATAGGCCGCCCCATTCTAGGGACAATGCTATCATCTTCTAATCCCAAGATGTTTATTTCCTAGAACTTGCATAGTATATGCGTAAGTTCCCACCATTATTAATTTTGTTCCAATTTTCCTCACAGAAAAGACAAGACACATTTCTATAAGTATGAATGGAAAGTAAAAAGATGATAACGACAAAATGATTCAGATTTCTTTGCTAGTGCCTTTACGTCGCACCGACACAGATAGGTCTTATAGCGACGATGGGATAGGCCTAGGAGTTGCAAGGTGGCGGCCGTAGCCTTAAGTTACAGTCCCAGCATTTGTCCGGTGTGAAAATGAGAAACCACGGAAAAACATCTTCAGGGCTGCCGACAGTGGGATTTGAACCCACTGTGTCCCGGATGCAAGCTCACAGCCGCGATCCCCTAACCGCACGGCCAACTCGCCCGGTGATTCGATTTCATCACAGGATGAAATGTAACCTCGACCTTTCTATAAATAATGATCATATTCTTCATTTCTTTCTTTCTTAACCAGTTTACCGTCCAGGGTTGGCTTTCCCCTCGGGCTTAGCGTTGGATCCCATCTCAAGGTCGGTGCCCTGAAGCATGAGACTTTAGGTATGGGGATACAACTGTACAACTGGGGAGGAGAACCAGTACCTCACACAGGCGCCCTCATCTGCTATGCTGATCGACCTCCTCACCCCCTCTACAAGTTTTACCTCCCCGAGGTTGAGTGGACCCCGTTCCAACCCTCGTACTACTTTTCAAATTTCGTGGCAGAGCCAATCGAACCCGCGCCTCCGGAGGTGGCAGCTAATCACCAGGGCCCGGATTTTGATAACCTACAATGTCTAAAGAATGACCTAAAATGAATGCAAATATCTCATAAGTTGACACGAAAACTTAAAAATATGACCTAAAATTTGAATGAAACTGATTTCATCACACAAAAAAATGCCAACAGACTACATCATTGTATGTTGAAATGATTTTAACAGGTACCTAATATAATATAATTATTATCTGACAAATACGAATTATTTGCACTCAAGTACTGGTTAATTTTTCATTCTTCTCTGATATTCCTTGTTCTGTCGTCATAGCATTGGGATACATAGTTCTTTCTCAGAGTATATCTTTCTCTTTTCTTCAAGGAAAATAACACTTCATGGTATGTGGAACTTTAAGGCTGCAACATCTGAATAACGAAAAAGAGAGAATTTCTCCGTAGGGTACTCGAATGCTTTATCGGATTAGAGGTAATAAGAAAAATGTGCACTTAAAATACATGACAAGGTATAGGTCATTCCATGTTCAGAAAAAAGTATTGCTCTTTTGACAACAGGGTTGTACTGCAATAACAGTAAGGAAAGCAATGGCAAACTACCTCACTCCTCATCTTGCCTAGCACGCCTCACTTCGACGCCACCATCGGTTGTTGCGGTTTCCCTGTGACCACATAACCACATAATCCGCTAGTCAAGAAGGAAGTGGATAGACGGTTGGAAGAATGGAGAGAAGTACTTGAAAGTAGGAATGATGATAAGCAGAACCAATACAGAGCTCACTGTTGCGTCGCCGAAAACCTTCGATGTCTTAGTGGAACGTTAAACCACTAGCAAAGAAATAAAAAAATATTAGAGGAAACAGAGGATTAAGTTGTAAGTTTATGAATAATGCGCAATGCTCATGATATCTTTGGGAAGACCGAAACAGTCAGCTGTTCCGAAACATTAAGAGCTTGAGGTGGAGTGTTTCGGTACACTGCGCCGGCACACGATACACGGAACTGTAACTGCGCGAAAGAAATAACTTCGTGAGCAACGTGACACGCTCCGCATCAGCGGGAAAGTGCTGTGTGTAGTTAGGGCCAGCGTAAAGCTGAACGGAACTTGAAGGAACAGTCGGAACACTGAACTTCGCGCCGAATAATCCCGTTTAAAGGCTACTGTTAGGTTAAGATTTTGCTGCCAATTATCACGGTTACAGCGACAGTACAGGCGTTTAATAATAACTATTCCTATTAAAATGTGCCTTGTATTGTGAGTAATTAGGGCCAGGATAAAACTTCACGACACGTGAAAAAGCAGTCGGAACTCTGAAATACATACCCAGAAAATCATGTTTAAATGTTGATTTTAGGGTAAGAATGTTTTCATTCATTCTGAAATACACCTCTCACAATTACATCGACAGTGTTTGCAAATATCACAAATAGAACTCCAGTGCGTCATTCTGCAAAGTTTGCCGTCTTTTGTACGATATACAGTATGTTACTATAATAGGCTTCCATGAGTGCATTCTTACAGAACAGTTGAAAACTAAACAGAAGACATTAGGTGGTTCGCATGTATCAAAGACCAGTAGCTGATGCAACGGTACTCACAGAAGAAAGAGGATCAGACAGATCACACCCACTCAAGCACGTGGCGGCACACAGTCAACTAGTAGGCGAAGGCCGAATGGGGGTGCAGAGTGGCGCTTCTGGCGGGACAGCGAGTCACTGTCTTGGTCTCGCTTGAGAATGATTCGCAACAACTGACACTCAGTATTCCGGAACAACAGAACATAACTGTGGAACGTCACAGTGTGCGGAACCAGGGACATAGTGCCCAACCGTAGATAGCTACAGGGTAAATCCCATAACAGTCGCCGTCCCTCCTGCATGCCAGGAGTCGGTAAAGGAGAGCACGGTCGCCGTCACATCGTCCCCGCAGAAAATCTATCAACTTCGATTAAAAGAGATTAGAAAAACAACATTAAGTGTTGTAAATACTCTCCCTCAGCCTGCAAACAAGCGTTTTGATGCGAGATGATATTTCGGTTCACTCTCTGCAATTCAATAGAAGCTGCCTGGCCGAGTTCGGTTCGCCCGGAAGGACGTGGGTTCGAATCCACGTCAGGAAGTCGTAAAATTTAAGAAACGAGATTTCCACTTCCGGAGGTGCATATGGCCCTGAGGTTCACTCAGCCTTCACCAAAAATGAGTACCAGGTTAATTCCTGGGGGCAAAGGCGGCCGGGCGTAGATATAACCACTCTACCCCATCTCGTGCCGAGGTTAACAATGGTGGAAGCCATTACCTTCCACTCCTCCAAGGGCCTTCATGGCCTGTACAGAGGTGACTTTGCTTTGCTTTGCTCTGCAATTCAACCTCATAAATATTTAAAATTTCGGTGCTAATAGCATTTTTCAGATCTGTGGTGAGGGCGTTTCTTCCATATATCCTATCTTTCAAACTTCTTCAAATAGAAGTTAGAAGGCGTTAAATCGGGTGATTGAGCTGGTCATAAGGCTGCACTAATTATTATCTCCTCGAAAAGATTTCCAGACTTTGGTCACAACCAAAACGTTCCACGGATTCCACATGACAGTCTTGTCGTCACGAGAATACTATGTCAAAGCCGAATTTATGTCATTCGGGTATTATGTTATGCCGGCCCCGTGGCGTAGGGAAACGTGTCTGCCTCTTACCCGGAGGCCCGGGGTTCTATTCCCGGCCAGGTCAGGGATTTTTACCTGGATCTCAGAGCTGGTTCGAGGTCCACTCAGCCTACAAGATTAGAATTGAGGAGCTATCTGACGCTGAGATAGTGGTCCCGGTCTAGAAAGCCAAGAATAACGGCCGAGAGGATTCGTCGAGTTGACCACACGACACGTCGTAATCTTCAGACCTACGGGCCGAGCAGCAGTCGCTTGGTAGGCCAAGGCCCTTCAGGTCTGTAGTGCCATAAAGGAGGGTGTTATGTTATAGCGAAATGTATGTCATTCGGATACTGCGCCATGTACGGGGTGGTCGGAAATAACATGTACCGTTTATATGAGCGTTAGAGGGTTGGTCATACCGATAAATAGGGCCTACCTTGAGAAAATAATTTGATATCTCATGCCGTTGTTATTTTATCAGTTGATGAAGTTCGCCAATCAGGTCGCTCCGCGGGCGAATTGAAATAGGATTTGCAAGGTGGTGTTGCTAAATCTGCACGTCGCTTAATATCGGCTTTAGAGAATCCATCGAAGAAAAATAATTTCGCCAGGGGAGTGATACGAACACGGAAATGAAATGGCGTATGGCTTTTAGTGCCGGGAGTGTCCGAGGACATGTTCGGCTCGCCAGATGCAGGTCTTTTGAGTTGACACCCGTAGGTGACCTGCGCGTCGTGATGAGGATGAAATGATGATGCAGACAACACATACACCCAGCCCCCGTGCCAGCGAAATTAACCAATTAAGGTTAAAATTCCCGACCCTGCCGGGAATCGAACCCGGGACTCCTGTGACCAAAGGCCAGCACGCTAACCATTTTAGCCATGGAGCCGGACACGAACACGGACTTCCGAGCTGACAGGATCGCAACATAGCAAGTACCCTACGGTGACACTGGCTGATACCCACGGTTTGTTTGTGTTTGATGTTGATTTCCAGTTACAGCTTTCAGACCGGTCTAAGCCACTTGCACATTTAGCAACACCCCCTCACAAAACCCTTTTGAATTCACCCGCGAGGTGATATAATTGGCTAAGTTCAGCAGCTGATAAAGTGACAATGGCGCGAGATATCGAGGTATTTATCAGTATGACCAACCCTCTAACGTACATATACCCGGTTCACGTTGTTTCTGACCACCCTGTAGGCTATACTACTATTTTAAACTTTGGCATCCAGTCAACACAATGAACAAATGTAACGAAGTATTATAGTGTTCATCGATTTATTGTCAAATTAGGTCTATTAATAGTAAGCTTTGCGGATGAAACACTTCATCAGATAATGATCAGGTATAGATATTCCATTTAACCCTTTCAGACCGAGTACGCACAATTGTGCGGGTTCGTATTTTAGTTATCCCTGACCGTATTTGATGTTTTTTCGGCGCTACACCGGACTGCAGTGATTGTGCAGGACACGTGGCGTGTATTTCAATTGATTTTAGTATGCGCTTGACCGCCAGGGCGAAGGAAGAAGAGTTTAAAAAGCACAGTTGATAGGCGAGATGGCAGGAAGCAGTAGTGCCGAAAGTAAGTATTTATTTACTGCGTTTATATTAATCTAGAAGCTTTACTGAATACCGGAATATATTCAATGAAGTGTGTACATTGGTTAGTGAACGTAAATTTTGAAGCTACACCATCGTACGTGATACAACGAGGGTTTGAATTTTGATACGCACAATTGTGTGGGTCCTGTTTTTCGGATGTTAGTTTTTATTTTGTAAAATAAACTATTAATATGTGTATTGAGGAGCATTTTAGTCAGTTCTTGACGTACAAACAAAAATTCACACCTCCAGTTTTATTTCAGGTCTGAAAGGGCTATAGGAAAGGAAGACACAACTTGTCAAACTCTATTCAGAATGCAAGAGCAAAATTTTGGCCAATGGTTCCCAAATAACCTGTGATTTTGTTTTCATCTCTATATTCTTGGTATCTACGGGCAACGCGTTAAAGCTGCTTGTCAAGATCCAAGTACTTCTCTCTCTTTTTTCCGTAGGCGAATGGCCACTTTTTTTAATCTTACGATATTGCGACTTCCTTTTTTTCTGCAGACAGTCAAGCAGATGAAAAATGGATGGATGATTGTTCCCAGTGATTTTGTTTGTGCGACTATGCCACGCTTTGAAAGTGTTTGTTGTACGCGGCTAACTTAAGATAATCCTGTCATTTGTAATTCCAGGTTGCTGGAGGGAAAACTGGAGGTCTTCGGCCTCAATCATGTCGCCTTCACTTTCCGGTGATATAGTTAGTCTCCATATAATCACAGATTATCAGTAGTTCATCAATCTCTTCACTTAACAAGGTGTAGATGCACAAAGGGCAAGTCTAGTATCGAATGAAATTGTGCCCAGGGTTCAATGTTGTCTTCACCCATGTATTCAGCTGCCAAACCCTCCGCTTAAATCAGTCGCCACAGGCACTGGGTAAAGTGAAAGAAGCAACCAGCAATTAAAGAATTGGGGAAAGAGCTTCTCACCGCTGTCATCGCTATGGTTTCGTAGTCTATCGATATAAATTCCGATTTTAAGTCTCTGCTACATCGGTTTGAAACGTTATGCTGTAGTATACGGAAGAATTCATCGTACGTTCCTTTACGTGCTCCGTAGTGCAAAAACAATGGGGGTGTACCGTTCACCTACTTTACGATGTATACTGTGTAACTGCGTTGTTATTTTAGGGACAACCTTGAATGCGCCGTCGCATATCCAATACCTCTTCCTTTCCAGTATACGTAAGCTATTAACTAACTAACTAACTGACCCCACGGCACTACAACCATTGAATAGCCTTGGCCTACCAAGCGACCGCTGCTCAGCCCGAAGGCCTGCAGATTGCGAAGTGTCGTGTGGTCAGCACGACGAATACTCTCGGCCGTTATCCTTGACCTTTTAGACCGGGACGTAAGCTATTATCAGAGCAAAATACAATTTCTTTCATCGTTTGGCCGGCAGGTGCGCCCAGCTTATCTGCCTTCCGTTGACTCATCACTTCCCGTTACAGAGCGGAGTGACTGCACGGGAATGCCCGCACTTCGCAGTTCAGGCCCGTGCTTAGAAAGTGTATTAAGTGTTTCTCTGTTGCTCCAACTGTCCTCGAGTTGCGAAGTGTTACTTCGGGGTATAATTCTCACAATGCCTCCACATATGTACACGATAGGGGAAAGGGTATTCATTTACACTAATTATGCGAAAAGAGAGTCTTTCAGGGAAGTCGTTAGGAGATTAGTAACACATAAAAAGACCGCGTGGAAATCCTCACACGTTGGACGAACGGAAAGAACATATCCGGAGAGAAATAGATTCAATTACGGAGGACAAAACTATGCGTGTGAATCAGACTTTCCTAAGACGATGACAGAAATGTGTGGATTCATAAGGAGAACGTTTCCAACATCTTCTGCCATTAGGTACAAACTTATTTTCTCAATTCTTAATTAATAATTCTCTTAGTTTTAATAGCTATCTCAGTGAATGAAGTGTTGTCCTTGTTACCATACCGCTGAGCGGGGAGTGATGAGTCAACGGGAGGCAGATAAGCTGGGCGTGCCTGCCGGCCAACCGATGAGGGAATCTCACTGTATTATTATTCTTTTCGTAGTATCTAAGTAAAACAGTCATCGCTCCCAATCAATTGGTGCTCTGTTTTTAAGGTAAATTTTATATTTCTTCTTTTGTCCTAGGTTAGGAGGTAAGTTTTGTCTTCTAACAAGCCTGATAGCTCTTCAATGTTTCCAATCTTTGGTGCTTTGAGTTCATTTCGTTGGATGCAGTGGCAACAACAGCTTGAACAACCGGTGATGTTGGTTCTCCTGATATTGAAGCTGTACATTTTGTTTGCTCTTTTAGTTCTGCGGCTTTGCAGGAACTCCAGTCCGATACGTAACTGTGTTATGTTTGGGATAGCACATTTGATCCATTGTGATGTTGTAATCATTACAGTCAGAACATCTCCACCATTATTTGTTGTCCTGTGTAGCAGGTTGGTGTATGCGCTGTATATGAGTTCCTTAACCCCTTGGGAATGAGTTTCATTCCAGGAGACATAGTAATTTTGAGTGGTCAACCGAAAAAACAAGCATGCCATTACTACAGAAGCATACAAAAATGCAATTGTAACAATTGTGAATTATGACATTTTTGCAAACGTGACAAAATCCGCGTGATATTCTTGAAAGAAAGTGAAAAAAAGTACTTATGATATTATTGTTGTGGTAAAAGTTCGGGTAGCCCTTCATCCATTGATCAATGTTTTGGGTTTTTAAAATGAAAACGAACTTCCTTGTGGTTTGGGTTCCAGATGAATTTGAAGATCCCTTGGCTCTGATATCGAAATCTACAGTCGCGTAAAACTACAAACTTGTTAGTTTGCTTGCTTCCTTTTTTTGATATTTTTACTTAGTCGTCAGATAGTGTTTGAGTATTCCCATTCTGTCAAGTACTGATGGAGAATGGAACTGCAAACCAAAGGAACCTAGTTAAAGATATGGAAGGTGGCATAGGAGAGTAAATGTGCTGGTGGGAAACGATGTATCAGAGACAATGATGCTGATTTGGCGGTCAAATGAACCTATTTAGTTACTGATCTTCTATCAGGTGAAAATATTTCTGTTGGAGAAATACGAGGCGAGATATATACTAGTAACTTAGAAGTGAGGAGGAGATTCTCAATGTTCAATTATTTATAGTTGATAATGGGCAGTCATTTTTTTGCCTGCAGTACCTATGGTAATTGTTAGTTGTTCTTACCAGTGAAGGACTGACCAAAGAACAATAAATGTGTGTCTATAAAATACATTTTTACTCTATAAAGTATTTTCTGGAGTTATTAGAATATTGCTGCCTTGGTAATAAAAAATTAACGTTGTATTTTGTTGTGCATTAAAATGCTAGAGTTTGTTATTTCTAATATTTCGATCACCGAATTAAATACATTAAGGTATATGCTCCAGAAAACTTGAGTACTCTTCATGGAACTCCCCTTATATATTCCTTAAAGAGATCCCTGCATTTTCTGCTTTCTAGAAGTCCTCTTTATGATAGTGCCGAGTCATCTCCGTACAGACCGTTGAAGGCTCTTAGAGGGGTGGAAGGTAAACGCTTCTACTATCCGTAACCTCGGCGCTTGGTGGGGTGGAGTGGTTAGCTGTACGTCCGGCCGCTTTTACCCCCAATAATTAACCTGGTATTCATTTTTGATGTAGGCTGAGTGAACCTTAGTGGCACGTGCATATCCGGAAATGGAACTCTCGTTCCTTAAATTTGTCTGCTTCCTGATGGGGAATCAAACCCACGTCCTTTCGGTTGAACCGAGAACGCCTCTGTTTATATGACTTTTTATGACTTCAAGCATTATTTATCTATTACTCTCAGGTCCAGTTTGTTCAACGAATGTTAAGTATTAACACTGCTCTTAAGAAGATTTAACAAAATGGTCGTCCCATCAAGAATTGTTAACTCTAACAAATTGTAAATATTTGTGTTAAAATAACATTCCAGCAGCCCTGTGTTAAAGCTTTTAACAGCTGTTAAAATGATAGCTTGCAGAAGGCGTAAGTTAGAAGCTTTACTGCTGTTTGAAGAATATTTATAAACTGAAGCAGGTAAAGGACGACCCATATTAAGAAAAACGACTTTTTAGAGTTGCCAGAAGAATCTTTTCTTCACAGATATATAATTACCAAAGCCATAATTAACACGGTACTAGAAGAAATTGAAAATAGGTTAGAATTTCTAACAGATTGAAACTTCTCAGTCTCTTCAGTGCAGCGTTGCTTATAGATCTTAGATGTTATGCTTCAGACTCTTTTCATGTAATTGTAGGCTACTATGTTCATAAGTGCAAGAAAATAGTTTTTAGAATTCTGCAAAGAATTTCTGCTGCCATTGCAGAATTAACAAGGCATTGCATTATTTTCCCCGCAGTAGAGGAATACCCGAAAATCATTCAAGACAATCATATCAATTATCACATTTTCTCGGTGATGTAGGAACCTTAGATTGCACTCACACAAGAATATATTGAATGCTATCATATAACAGTCAGTTCTTTCATTTTTCAAGCACATTCGCATACCTTTAAAAATAAATTCATAACAACATTTGTCTCGCATGTTGCCTCTTACTTGACATGTTTACGTCTTAACCGTCTTTGCTAACCATAACCTATAATAATGTCAACCACGTGTGACAAACACTATTCCAACATACTGTTAGGAGCGCTTTATCTAAAGAAACAAAAGACGCTCGCTGCCAAACGCGTTCAGAAATCTCACAGAGACGTGTTAATTTGTCTTTAACAAGTGTTTCGTAGCAAATGTTGGAAACGTGTTCGTTAAACAGAGTACTTTTAACAGAAGTGTTAATTTAACAACAATTATTAGTTAACGTTTGTTAAGTAAAATTTAACACAGAGTTGAAGAAACCGGCCCTCATTGTTTTCTTGTGGATCAAATATCAGGTCTAAGGAAATGAGGATGCACTGATTAAAAATTTTCGGTGTAACAGTGTATCAGCTATAGAAAATAGTTTTGTTTAAAGTACTAAGCTTTAGTCATCTCGTATACGATATTAAAGCAGTACTTCCTTCCACTAATTGTCTTTTAACAATGTAGTGCTGGTTGCATCCCACAGTGTGCGCTGCTAGAGAGAGATGCAGGTGGTATAACTTCACTTCCCCTGACACCCTGGAGGGCAGCAAGTGGAAAGCTGTCTGCCACCCCTACAAGCGGCTTCCTAACGACGCTCATTTGTCATGTCACACGGCTACCCATCGCGTGGAGAGTTGAGCTCTCTCATCGGCTCACATTGTAACCTGTGTTATACCTTTCTGCTTCGACGGTATTTCGCAATATGATCGTGTCTCTTTACATTGCAATACGGTCGTATTATTTGTTAAGTATTATCATAAAATTAAATACACCCCCCCTCCATGGATCTGCTGACACTCGGTAAGAAATTTGAATGAAAAATCGCACCCTGTGTTTAGGATTTTAAGTTAACGTGACCTACAAGTGTTGTGGCATGCTCAAATGTCACCATAACTTACAGAGTCCAACAGTGAAAGTACGCATCAGCAGCAGGCTCAACCATCAGACAAAAAGCAAAGGGTGACCACATAACTATGCCCAAATGTAATAATAATAATAATAATAATAATAATAATAATAATAATAATAATAATAATAATAATAATAATTGTACCGGGAGGTACACCTCTAAGCCGCGCGTTCAAAATTAGCGCCTAAAAGAACTCCTCTTTTGGTGAAACTGTGAAACTTAAACTACACCAACTTAGAACTTTACTCAGAAGATGTCACCACTAAAATCTGATGTAATTTTGTTATTGTGAAGTTTCCTGAACTGTGTGAATTTCTACTTGTTTTGTTTGCCATTCATCAAGGTTTGGACATTCTGCCATAGATGACACTACCAAAAAACTATGATCATGCACCCTGGTGGGAGGTATAACAACTTATAATTCAAAGAAGTTTTGTATTCATAAGTTTTCTTTTACTGATCGATGTTCATTTATTTTTGGGTTGGCAATATTTCATTTTTATTTCTGCCAGTTTTGAATCTAGCCAATCCCTAATTTCTGTAATTAATTTTCTACCAATCACAGTCTTCTTTTCTGATTTTGAGTGTAACTTTTAAATTGACCAATAAACATGAGAGGGTGTGGCTAGTTTAATCTTGAATGGTCTAGAACTTTTCCCGAGGGTTTATAAACTGCGGATTTTCACGTTTCTTGGCAAATTGATCGTCATCATACTGAGTGTATGTGTCAAAGCAGGAGGCGGACGGCCTCTTTCATCAGGCAGCAGTACATCGACAAGGTAATGGCCACATCACATCTTTATTTCTTGCTAGCTCCGCAGTTTAACCCGAAGGAAAGTTCCGAAATCGTTAACCATGTAACCTTCTTTTCTAAAAATGTAACTTTCTGCCGGCTAATGTAATAACTTCATAAAATCTTTAACTGTAAATCGGGGATAGAGAGTGATGTACCCTCTCGAGCTCCCCTTCATCTTGGTTTGAGGTGACTACGTTTTGTAACTGGTTTTCTTCCTTTCCGTAATGTTTTAATTTATTCTTATACGAGTCACCTCCATAGTTTGGGAATAGCCCCTGTTTCATCGGCCTGGTGCCCTTTAGATTGTAAGTGTTTATATCTAGGAGTGCAAGTATACGCCTCCATTCATTTTGTGTTCGGGCCATTTATTTAACCGTTATTCCTTTTACATGAAGGCCCAGTAGATTGGGTATTAAATAACCCTGTATAATCATTTTCCTATTGTAAGTTGTGCCTTCAGAGGGCAGAATTTGTAAGTTGATATTGCCTTGAGTAGGCTTGGAAAACTGAGAGCCTGTTAGCTCTTTTTCAAAGTTTTTGTAAGATTAATGAGTGGCTCTTGAAGGTTAGATGTAATTTTGGGAGCAAATGCTCTTTGAATTAGGGGATTTCTGTCCTTGTACAATTTGTGCTCTTTTGTAAATTTGAGCTAGGAGCTCAGGAAAGGTAAAGTGAGGGCTTGAAGCCCACGATCTGTTTATACCACCAATCTTGTCTTTCCTAGACTTGTTTAATAATTGCTACTTGTACCTGTAAAATTGTTAAATTTTGTGTTTTGAAGATATAACATTCAGTTTACATTTTAAATATAATTCTTGACATTGTAGTTAGACCCATTCACCCCGGCACCTTCTTTCGCCTCTGCGTTCCACGGGAAACCCCGGATCAATAATAATAATAATAATAATAATAATAATAATAATAATAATAATAATAATAATAATAATAATAATAATAATAATAATTTCCTTCCAGATTCAATAAATACAGTCATAGGATAACAAGATAAAGGATAAAAGTAATTATGCATTGTGCCGTTTTAAAATATAATAATAATAATAATAATAATAATAATAATAATAATAATAATAATAATAATAATAATAATACCGGGCGGGTTGGCCGTGCGGTTAGGAGCGCGCGGCTGTGAGCTTGCATCCAGAGATAGTGGGTTCGAATCCCACTGTCGGCAGCTCTGAATATCGTTTTCCACGGTTTTCTATTTTCACACCAGGCTGTACCTTAATCAAGAACACGGCTGCTTCCTTTCCATTCCTAGCCCTTTCCTATCCCATCGTCGCTATAAGACCTATCTGTCTCCAATAACAATAATAGAGCATTTACTGAATTATCTTAAGATTTAAAGGTGCTGCTGTATAACATTGTGTGAGGTAAAGAGAACGGATGGTTACCGGATATAGGCGATGTCCGCAGTCCCCGCCAAATGACGTGCTCCTCACATTGTCAGAGCCCAGCCTTCAATCTCCCTGTCTAATGTACCGTGTCAGTCGATTGAACCTCCATTCCCCGGAGGTACGATACCTAATAGTTCTACAATAATGGGGGACCAACAGGCTCTAGTTTGATTTGATCCCCAAACAAGGTTTATAATGGCCATTGATATTTGACAAGGGCTGATGGCAATCACACTGCAGAATCAAAGTGAACCTTGCAAATATTTTAGTGCTGAAAAATGCGTGGTTATTGCGTAAAAACCCAAGAAATGTATTTAACAGTCACATATCAAACGAAGGGGTCAGTCATTGACCCTAGTGGCATTCATCATAATAGTAATAACCTCAAAATACTACACTGCAACACAGTAGTAAAACCGGAATGCCTAAACGCAAGTAAAACAAAAATCGTGTGGCTATTTCTAGCCGAGTGCAGCCCTTGTAAGGCAGAACCTCCGATGAGGGTGGGCGCCATCTGCCATGTGTGCGTGTTATTGTGGTGGAGGATAGTGTTATGTGTGTTGTGTGAGTTGCAGGGATGTTGGGGGCAGCACAAACACCCAGCCCCCGGGCCATTGGAATTAACCAATGAAGGTTAAGATCCCCGACCCGGCCGGGAATAGAACCCGGGACCCTCTGAACCAAAGGCCAGTACGCTGACCATTCAGCCAACGAGTCGGACCTAAACGGGAGTGAATGTCTAGTACTGAATTACGAGCTGAATAAATTACAAGTAATGGAAAGAAAAAATATACGGAAAATACTCGGTCCGGTAAGAATCACAGAAATCTAAAAATCAAGAAGTAAAGATGAAATATACCGGAACATAGAAAACATAACAGAGACAGTGCGCAAGCGGCGATTGATATTTTTTGGAAATGTATACAGAATGGATGACAACACGTTAACAAAACAGATCATCATATGTCTTTGGAACAAGAAGTCAACAACAACAACCTGGATTCATGAAGTTAAGGAAGATTTGGAAAAAAACAATGTAAGGGAAGAAGAAGCAACAGACGGAGATAGATTTTTAGAAAGACAGTGTTAAAAATGGAAGGATTCCAAGGTCGGGAGGGAAAGAAAACATGCTCAAAATTTTTCGAAGAGAGGAAAAGTAGGCATCGTGAACTCATGAAAGAATATTGGAGGAGGAAAAAGGAACAACAAACGACCAAGCATTGAAATTGTCTCGTGGTTCCTAGTAGACCATAACGGAGAAATAATAATAATAATAATAATAATAATAATAATAATAATAATAATAATAATAATAATAATAATAATAATTTTATTTGCTTAACGTACCACTAACTACTTTTACAGTTTTCGGAGATGTCGAGGTGCCGGAGTTTAGTCCTGCAGGATTTCTTTTACGTAAATCTACCGACACGAGACTGACGTATTTGAGCACCTTCAAATACCACCGGACTGAGCCAAGATCGAACCTGCCAAGTGCGGGTCAGAAGGCCAGTGCTTCAAACGGCTGAGCCAATCAGCCCCGCAGAGACATTTATTGGTCTTAACTCTAATACGAGTGGTTCATTTATTTTAAGCAATTGTGACACATGTCTCCGGCGGATATTCTGTGGGCTGAAGAACATGAGAGCTTCCGGTGACAGTTCTTTGCTGCGTTGTTGCTACTTTTGTACCGGAATGTTTAGCTGGGACAGACAGACAGTAAGTCGATAAATAGTGCTATATCTGTTTACATTGCATGTTCAAAACTGTATAGATGGCCGAGACTGACCGAGGAAGAAACTGACAAGAGAATCGAAAACTCGGACTTTGAATTTAGTTGCAATTTACGTGAAAGTGCGTCCAGTGAAACTGAAGATATTGTTCAAGACTGTTCTGGCTGACAGGTAACGGGTACTAGTGACTCTTACGAAACTGATGAAAGTATGGATGAATTTTAATATTGAAAACACTTCTTAGCAGACAAAGTAGGGGTCTCCACACTTCGAAAAATGTAAATTAAGCAATTTACTCAGTAGTGCCGAAAGTTGAAGGGGTAAAGGTTCTGGAAATGTTTCAAATTGCGAGCCTTGGATAGCTCTATAAAAATATAAAAACAAAATTCGAAAATCACATCCGGTCTAAATGAAGTTCCGGAAAAACATCCTACAATCGCTTCTTTCTTCACACGTTTTCTTTTTGATTTCGAATCCTAGCCAAATTAACTTGTTTATATACTTATTTCTGTAATGTGTTCCTTGGTTCAATATACTCAGGCGTTTTCTGATTTTTTTGAAAAATGTCGACACTGAATGTAGTTATAAAGGCTTAGTAAAACTCTGCATAGACTCACATTAGCGCTCGTAGTGGTGCTTAAGTGAAACATAGAATTGACTCACATTAACGCTCGTAGTGGTAGAGAAAGGCAAAATGCTAATCTAATCGACCGTATAACGATATTTAAGAAGAGAATTGTACATTTTAGCAATAAATAGATAATATAATCTCATACTTTATTATATACACGGAAGAAAATGGAAATTGCAACACCCAGAAAGAGTAGTGCTACACTATTGCAATTGAACATGCAGGACGAGTGTTCGGTTGTGCTTCGATGATTACACTTTCAGGTCCCCCTGACCACAAGTTTGGACAACAATCAATACAGGATGTGCCCACCACGAGCTGCAATACTTTGGTGAATTCATCGAGGCATGGAGTCAATAAGGCCCTGGATCGCTTCCTGAGGAATTGTGGCCCATGCTTGCTGCACTGCACGGGTCAGTTGTTCCAGAGTTGTGGGTGGCTGAGGAAGGTTGGCCAGTTGTCGACCCGTCATGTCCCACACATGCTCAATAGGACTGAGGTCCGGGTATCTGGCGGGCCATTCTAAGGTTGTGATGTCGTGGAGAGCTTCTCTGGAGATGCGTGCAGTGTGAATCCGGGCATTGTCCTGCTGAAACAACCCATTAGCAATGTTCGCCATCATAGGGACAACCACTGGATTGAGTACCCTATCAACGTACTGTCGAGCAGTCATAGTGCCCTCAACAAGCACTAATTGTGATTTCGCATTGAAGCCAATAGCTCCCCAGACCATAATGCTTGGTGTTGGCCCTGTGTGCCTCTCGACAATAAGATCTGGGCAGCCTCTCTCCCCGGTACGTCGGCGCACACGATTCCGATTACTGCGGGCAAGACAGAAGGGCGATTCGTCACTAAAGACGACCCTATGCCATTCGTCGACCCACGTCGATCTTTCTCGACACCAGGCCAGCCTTACACGTCGCTGTTGTTGGGTTAATGGAACACCTTCTGCAGGGACACGGGCTCGTAAGCCAGCTGCACGCAGGCGATTACCAACTGCTTGTTGTGTAATATGGGGTGCCACAGCTGCTCGAATTTGCGCTGCTATTGTATGGGGTTCCATCCGGGCCATTCGAATGATGCGGCGATCCTCTCTCACAGTCGTCTGTCGCGCTGGGCCTGTGCCAGGTCTACGAATGTGGGTACCTTCATTTGACCACTGCTGCCATACACGTTGTACCGTAGATGCCTGTCGGCCGACACGTGCAGCGACAGTCCTTAGCGATAATCCAGCCTCACATAGCCCAATTTTCCGAGCCCTCTCAAACGGCGACAGTTGTTGA
Source organism: Anabrus simplex (assembly GCF_040414725.1). Lineage (NCBI taxonomy): Eukaryota > Metazoa > Arthropoda > Insecta > Orthoptera > Tettigoniidae > Anabrus > Anabrus simplex. The sequence goes on along the minus strand of NC_090265.1, from coordinate 861,104,959 downwards.
TAGCGTGCTCTTCTCTGTCGTCGAGGCATGTTTGACGGGGAACACTTCACTGCACAGACTGCAAGTCAACTACGCTACACCAGAGTGCGTATACTGGAGTTGATTCCTCCGCAATCAATCACGTGGGGAGACCTGTAGCAACAATCCAATGGTTCTGAAACTTTGATCGTTTACATACGTACATGGCATCGTTTCACATCTTGAAAATCAACACAAACGACCAATGCCTTTATGGTGTTGCAATTTCCATTTTCTTAAGTGTATTATTTACCTAAAATTCGTAGCTCATATCCCTAAAATGTGTTCAACATTGAGTTGCTTGCCTGAAGGGCTAGAACTGTGGATTTTTATCATTCATTGACTCTCTCTTATTAGGATTCATATTTTTTGGATATCACTAAAGTTGTAGAGCATAAAAATCAGGTCGCTGGATGCAGAGTCGGTCTCGGCCACAAGTGGCCACGGCTGGTCCGTGCTCATAAACCTCTGCACTCCGAATGGTCAACCGAGCAGAGGAGGGGTGGCCACGGCTCTACCGTGGATCTACGCCTCTGCTTTCGGGAGACGGGACAGGGGTAGACCTCACGGCTGGCCCCAATCGTCGGGTGTTCTGAGAATGGTTTTCCATTCCCTGTACTAATGCGAATGCCGGGACATTTCCTAGTATAGGCCACGGCCGCCAAACCCGTGCATCTCCTTCGCCGTAACAAATCTCCCAGCCTGAGAGACGGCGTCACCGTCTAAGAGGCCCGCCTCCCCCTTCAGGGGAGGAGTGAAAACGTTTTCAGCAGTAGTAGTAGTATAAAAATCAACTTTTGCCCCTGTTGATAGTAAAAATAAATTACTTACACTGGTAGTCAACACGTAACACCGGAGCAAAATTTTAATAATATGTCTATGTTCCTGTTGAAGAATGCATTGAAAAACATTTTTTTCTTTTCACATCGCATGACATGAAAACCATCCATCCTAACTGAAAAATGAAATGTGCTGGATTTCCAGATCACGAATATTAAGAATATTAAGTAAATGTATAATTTGAACGGCTTAGAAAACGAAACTGGCTCTACATGGAAATCCTGGGGTCAGTAGCTGGCTCCCCAGTTGCAGCACTTAGCATTGGTAAGCGACTGTTAAGCTTCAGTATGGAAGAGTTGAATAAATACAAGATGGGGAGGAAACAAAACAAGTAATTTTACTGTATATTCCGTGATCATAGCAACATGTTCTCCATCTTTTTTGTGTAGATTTAGAACTATGGAGGGGTTGCGGGACTTTTGATTGAAAAAAAATTCCACTCCTTTGTTTTGAATTTGTACTGGGGCTGCCTTGATGAGAAACCATTGACAATGTAAATATAAATTCGTATCCTCCTTCCGGACACACACCCAATTACCCAAATTTCTGGCAGTATCGGGAATCGAAGCGGGATCTCCGAGAACAGTATTTAGTAACGATAACCGTTACGCTACGGAGGAGAGCGCTACTGACAATGCCACTGGGCTATCGAGCCCCTGATGACCAGAAAGTAATTGTAAGTTTACTTCACCGAGCAAGTGGCTATGCGGTTAGGGGTTACAACCAATGGACTACCCTTAGCCTAATGGAAGGTAAAGTTGACAGCACTGAGAAGTTGACAGAGGTGCAACCTTAAGTCTGCTCGCCTATAAACCTCATATTCTTTTCTATTGCAGACTGAACGTGAGCTTGCATTCGGGAGACAGTGGGTTCGAACCACATTGTTGGCAGCCCTGAAGATGGTTTTCCCATTTTACACCAGAGAAATGTTGGAGCTATACGTTAATTAAGGTCACGGCCACTTTCTTCCCATACCTTGCCCTTTCCTATCGTATCGTCGCTAAAAGACCTATGAGTGTCGGTGCGACGTAAAGCAAAATTTAAAAAATGTTTACTTCTTTTTATCAAGAAAGCTTACCAAGTGTCCAATAGAACTGTTTGTTCACACTATTTAAAATAAAAGAAAGCGCTTTGTGCTTCCTTCTTGGTATGTTTTCCAGGCCATGCCTAGTGTAATTAGTTGCCGTCGTCCGGGGCCCGGTTTTGATTCCCAGTACTGCCAGAGGAAGGCTAGCATATGGTTAAAATGCTACGTTCAGCTCACCTTCATTGGGGTGTGCCTAAGAAAAGCTGCACCATATCTGACAGAACACGTTGTCTGTATGGGAATCGAACTTCGAATCGCAGTGTTGTACACCTCCTTTAGTAGTCGAATAGTTTAATATACACAGCAATCATACTGGTATGTAACGTTCTTCGACGGTCCGGAGATCGCATTTCAGCGCTGATACTGACCTTGCTGGTTATTTGCAAGCAGCATTTTTCCTTCGACAATGGGTCGTGAATTAACTACCGGTTTAGAAATGTAAACTCGTTTCCTTTTACAAATTTACGAATTAATTCTGTAATCGGTTACCCCTAGTAAATATCTTGTTCTTCAGAGTAAGCACAGCAAAGTAAAATCTAACTATATCCTACCACACTGTGACAGCCAATGGACTACTCTTAGCCTAATGGAAGGTAAAGTTGACAGTACTGAAAAGCACTGAAAAGTTGACAGAGTTGCAACCTTAAGTCTGCTCGCCTATAAACCTCACATTCTTTTCTGTTGCAGACTGAACGAAAATCAGGATTGTCTCCAGAAGAGATAGTCACGAATTTTAAACTTCTCAACACCTTGAGGGGAATGAAACACCCGTTCTTCGGGTAGAGGCGAGCACGTTTTTCTCCATCGAATAAACGATAGAATGTTGATGGCAGTGCATTAACTCCTACCAAGGCTTCAAATGGAACTTGTAAGAGAAGAGAAGAGAAGAGAAGAGAAGAGAAGAGAAGAGAAGAGAAGAGAAGAGAAGAGAAGAGAAGAGAAGAGAAGAGAAGAGGAAAAAGAGAGAAGAGAAAAGAGATGTTTTCTTATTTGGTTTACGTCGCACCGACACAGATAAGGTCTTATGGCGACGATGGTATAGGAAAGACCTATGAGTGGGAAGGAAGCGGCCGTGGCCTTAATTAAGGTACAGCCCCAGCATTTGCCTGGTGTGAAAATGGGAAACCACGGAAAACCGTCATCAGGGCTGCCGACAGTGGGGTTTGAACCCACTATCTCCCAGGTGCAAGCTGACAGCTGCGCGACCCGTAACCGCACAGCCACTTGCTCGGTGAAGTAAACTTACGATTACTTTCTGGTCATCAGGGGCTCGATAGCCCAGTGGCATTGTCAGTAGCGTCTTCCTCCGTAGTGTAACGGTTAGCGTTATTAAATACCGTTCTCGGAGACCGATACTGCCAGAAATTTGGGTAATTGGGAGTCTGTTCGGAAGGAGTTCAAGCACCTATACTTACAGTATAATTTACCTATACAGTATTACCTTTGTCACGATTTTTCTTTAGCAACGTAGGCTCGAACACCAATCTTTCGATTTTTCTCTTTCAGGTTCGTCTTCTGGTCTTCTATTCTATGTCTTTTCTGTTGTATTTAAGTGAAAATTCTCTATGTCATTGTTTATACTATATAAATGGGCACTATATAAGCCTTTTAGGGTTTTAGTTGAATTAGGCTTGTACAGTTTATTTTACTTACAGTACATCTTGTCCTTTGCGATTATTTGTAGGCCTGTATTTCCTATTTTAGACTGAAAATGAAAAATGAAAATCCACAGCCTGTTTCAAGTCATTCGACCGGGTCAGGGATAGAATGAATGATGCCCCATCTTGCGGCGAGGATAGGAATTGTGTAGGCTGCCGAAGCCTGTCGCACTCATCTGGAGCAATGATTAATGACTGACAGATGAAATGAAATGATATTGGAGAGTGTCGCTGGAATGAAATATGACAGGAAAAACTGGAGGACCTGGAGAAAAACCTGTCCCGCCTCCGCTTTGTCCAGCGCAAATCTCACATGGAATGATCGGGATTTGAACCACGGATCCCAGCGGTGAGGGGTCGGCGCGCTGCCACCTGAGCCACGGAGGCTCCTATTTTAGATCAATTGTTGTAAATATTGTAATAAGAGATTTATTACTAATATTGGAAATTCGGCACTATGTTGTTTATGATTCTTAATGAATGAATTAAATAAAACTCCATTATCTAGGTATCTGTCCGGCTCCACAGCTAAATGGTTAGCGTGCTGGCCTTTGGTCACAGGGGTCCCGGGTTCAATTCCCGGCAGGTTCGGGAATTTTAACCATCATTGGTTAATTTCACTGGCACTGGGGCTGGGTGTATGTGTCGTCTTCATCGTCATTTCATCCTCATCATGACGCGCAGGTCACCTACGGGTGTCAAATCGAAAGACCTGCACTTGGCGAGCCGAACATGTCCTCGGACACTCCCGGCACTAAAAGCCATATGCCATTTCATTTCATCTAGGTATCTGATAACTGGATGGTCGTGGAACCTACTGCACGTCGGCCGATTAGCATCTGCTCAAGTTTAACTGCCAGCCGCGGGGACGGGAGGGTTTACTGAACTGCTAGTTCGTTCTGTAGATCAGTGGTGAGTATCGGCCGCCACATCGCAAGATCGTGTGTACGCGCCCGCAGAGGTTGTCGGAGTTTTGAAAGGCGGTCCAATCGACATTCCTTATCGAATGATGTGCCATGTAAAATATCTCTGGTAACACATTTGCTGTTTACCAAACAAAACGTATAAAAGTTCAACCACAGATCTCCAAGAAGAGATCCGGCTCACTCTGCCATCTGCTACAGTAAACCAGAACGTCGAAACTGACGCGCTGACAGCATAAATTGCGCCAAATGAAAATGCTTGTACATGCCATGCGATTATTAATTTTTTTATTTTATTGTTTCAAAGATCCCATGAGCTAATACTCGTATTAGGTCAGTACATTACAGAGCTGACGCAGTTACAATATTATTTATAATACACATTCGTAAGGGTGTATTCTGCCCGGAGGCAGGTCCGAACCTCCGTAGAGGTGTGCCTGAGCCGGAGTTTACGTGCGGTAGTGTGGCCAGTTCCTTCCCGCTCCCCCATTCCTTTACGCCCCCCCCCCCCCCCACCAACAACGAGTGTCAACCCATCCAAATCTTGACCACGCCCATTGTTGCTTAACTTCAGAGATCTCACGGGATTCGGTGTTTCAACACGGCTACGGCCGTTGGTATAATACACATAGCTGATTAAAATATAATAATTTAAATCTAAAATAATTGTTTTAAATGATACAATTGTTGTTTAAAAGTTAAAATAAACAGAATCATATAACTAGAAATGAAATCTAATAATAAGTTCATTTAAAGGGACTAAATCCAAGAATATTACATTTTGTCCATAAATGTTTCTTAATATTTCTTTTGAACTTATTGAGATTCAGACAAGCTTTCATTGAGTCTTGAATGGAATTAAATGCTATTATAGCCCTATACAATACACCATTAGTTCAATACTTCACTATATTCATTCTAGGGACATGCAAGTTTCCAGATTGCCGTGTTGCAAGATCATGAGTAGATGAATTACTGATGAATTTGATTATCATTGTTATTATTATTATACCTACATACGTACGTCATCATTATAGACCGTTATGCCTTTCAACGTTCAGTCTACGAGCCTCTGTGAATTTACTAAACGTCGCCACAATCCCTTATTTGCAACTAGTGCTGTGGCCTCATTTAGTTCTATACCTCTTATAATTAAATCGTTAGAAACTGAGTCTAACCATCGTCGTCTTGGTCTCCCTCTACTTCTCTTGCCGCCCATAATAGAGTCCATTATTCTCCTAGTAACCTATCCTCCTCCATTCGCCTCACATGATCCCACTACCGAAACCGGTTTATGCGTACAGCTTCATCCATCGAGTTCATTCCTAAGTTAGGCTTTATCTCCTCATTCCAAGTACCCTCCTGCAATTGTTTTCCACTTGTTTGTACCAGCAATCATTCTCGCTACTTTCACGTCTGTTACTTCTAACTTATGAATAAGATATCCTAAGTCAACCCAAATTTCGCTCCCGTAAAGCAAAGTTGGTCTGAAAACAGACCGATGAAAAGATAGTTTCGTCTGGGAGCTGACTTCCTTCTTACAGAATACTGCTGATCGCAACTGCGAGCTCACTGCATTACCTTTACTGCACCTTGATTCAGTCTCTCTTACTATTTTACCATCCTGGGAGAACACACATCCCAAATACTTGAAATTATCTAGGCTACCTGTTCCAGTTTTGTGTCTCCAATCTGACATTCAATTCTGTTGAATTTCTTGTCTATTGACATCAATTTGGTTTTCGAAAGGCTAATTATCATACCATACTCATTGCACCTATTTTAAAGTTCCAAGATATTAGACCGCAGGCTTTCGGCACAATCTGCCATTAAGACCAAGTCGTCAGCATTGGCCAGACTGCTTACTACATTTCCACCTAACTGAATCCCTCCCTGCCATTTTATACCTTTTAGCAGATGATCCATGTAAACTACGAACAGCAAAGGTGAAAGATTACAACCTTATCTAACCCCTCTAAGTACCCTGAACCAAGAACTCATTCTACCATCAATTCTCACTGCAGCCCATTTGTCAACATACATGCCTTTGATTGGTTTTAATAATCTACCCTTAATCCCACAATCCCCCAGTATAGTGAACACCTTTTCCCTCGGTACCCTGTCGTATGCCTTTTCTAGATCTACGAAACATAAACACAACTGCCTATTCCTCTCGTAGCATTTTTCAATTACCTGGCGCATACTGAAAATCTGATCCTGACAGCCTCTCTGTGGTCTGAAACCACACTGGTTTTCATCCAACTTCCTCTCAACAACTGATCGTACCCTCCCTTCCAAGATGCCAGCGAATATTTTGCCTGGTATACTAATCAATGTGATATCTCGATAGTTGTTGCAATCCTTCCTATTCCCTTGCTTATAGATAGGTGCAATTACTGCTTTTGTCCAATCTGAAGGTACCTTACCAACACTCCATGCTAATGTTACTACTCTATGAAGCCATTTTATCCCTGCCTTCCCACTATACTTCACTATTTCAGGCCGAATTTCATCTATTCCTGCTACTTTATGACAGTGGAAATTATTTACCATCCTTTACACTTTCTCGAGCGCAATTTCACCAACATCATTTTCTTCCTCCCCATGAGCTCGGTTGTTCGTGACACCACCATGAAGATATCCTTTTACGTTGAGAAGATTTGAAAAATATTCTTTCCACCCGTCCAGTGATTCCCTGGGATCTATTATTATTATTATTATTATTATTATTATTATTATTCTTTACTGAGCTGCTACGTTTGGTGGAGTTTCATGCAACTCACAAGCACCCTTATGGTTGAACCAGACTATTTTAATGGAAATGAGTGAATGATCAATTAATATTCCCTAAGTATAGTGGTAATAATAGGCTACATCTGTCGTAAAACTAAAGGTATTATTATAATTATATCTAGGTGACATATATAGAAAAATCTTACGTGCGCACTGCAGAAAAATAGCGACACTGTAGTTTTATTTTAAATTTATATAAAACATTTTATACTAAAAATTACATTTGATGAAGAGTGTAATTCTCTGTGACAGGTAGAGCGGCCACTAGATTGCATTTGTGTTGTTACCAGGTCTGGCAGGGTATATAACGAGCGTGAACAGGGTCAGATGTTGAGTGATCACTGTGAGCCGGGCTGAGTGGCTCAGACGGTTGAGGCGCTGGCCTTCTGTCCCCATCTTAGCAGGTTCGATCCTGGCTCAGTCCGGTGGTATTTGAAGGTGCTCAAATAGTCAGCCATGTCACGCATGTAAAAGAACTTCTTACCGGCTCCATGGCTAAATGGTTAGCGTGCTGGCCTTTGGTTCAAGTGACCGTGGGTTCGATTCCCGGCCGTGTCGGGAAATTTAACCTTAATTGGTCACTTCTACTGGCTTGGGGATTTGGTGTGTGTATCGTCCTTAAATAGAAAATAAAAATAAGAAAGTAATGAGAGAAATATGAAACGACATCTGTACCTTATTAAAAAATAAAAGTAGTAAAAATTAAAAAAAAAAAACTGCGAAGGACACGGAGATGCCGCGATCTCGTGTGAGACAGCGTTATCAGCACCTGAGAGAGTTTGAAAGGGGCCTCATTGTGGGTCTCCATTTGGCCGGCCGGACAAATAGTGCAGTATCCAGGTTTGTGGGATATCCGGATGTGACAGTGGCCCGTTATTGGACTGCATGGGAACGTGAGGGCAGGCATACTCGTTGTCAAGGTTTCGGTCGACCACGTCCGACCATCACAATGGAGGATCGCCGTATTGTGCACCAAGCATATCGTAACCTCTTCACATCTGCGGTTCTATATTACCCCGAATTACCATCATCTGCGAGTATGGCGGCGTTCATGGGAGAGGTCCCATTCTTCCAGTGTTTTCGAGAGGCACAATGGTGTTATTTGACATCATATTGTGAGGAGCCACCAGGTATGACTTCAGGTCAGGACTGGTGGTGATTGAGGGAACTGTGACGCACAATGGTACGTCACGGGCATCCAGCGTCCATATGTGTTTCCTCTCATGCGACAGTATCGTGATGGTATTTTTCAACAGGACATACACGTCCAAAGACGGTACGTGTCTCTATGAAAGGTCCACGTGACACCGAGGTACTCCTCTGGCCAGCAAGATCCCCAGATCTGTCCCCGATAAAACATGTGTGGGACCAATTCGGACGTCAACGCCATCCCACTGCCAGTATCCAGGCTATCAAGGACCAGTTACCAGCAGATGTGGGCCAGATTGCCTCAAGAGAGGATACAACAGCTTTATGATACCATTCGCAACCGAATCAGTGCATGCATCTAGGCCAGAGGGGGTGAAACGTCATACTGATAAGTGGGTTCGTACTGCCAAGTTCTTTGAAAATTTGATTCGATTTTGTAATCACTCAAATAACATCACAAACCCTCTCAACACGTTAAGTTTTAATTCGTTTCCTTCTCCCATTCTGGGTGCTTCAAATTTTTTGTCAGGCAGTGTAAAACGTTGTATAGACTACTAAAAATGGCATTTAGATAAGAGCATATTGTACAGTATTTTCACACTCAACAAAACTATTTTATTTACACATAGCCTACAGTAGGCTGCGTTATGAATATATAAAATGAAATGAAATGGCGTATGGCTTTTAGTGCCGGGAGTGTCCGAGGACATGTTCGGCTCGCCAGGTGCAGGTCTTTTGATTTGACACCCGTAGATATCCTGCACGTCGTGATGAGGATCAAATGATGATGAAGACGACACATAAACCCAGCCATACATACACCGAACCAAGGGGACGAGACTTTTCATTTCAAAATTCCTATTTGCAATGGCTGGCATTCGAAACACAACCGCTTTGCTGAGAAGCCATTGACAACGCCAGGCGGCTATTACGGCCTTTTCCAGCGATGTGTGTGTGTGTGTGTGTGTGTGTGTGTGTGTCTTATTTTAAAGGATTATGACCGTATTCGCTCTATTTATTGTTTCCTCGGTCTAAGTTACAGGTGAAGTAAAGTAGATTACCTGGGGACAGCAGTTCACAGGAGAGTGAAATTGTTTCACCCCGTCCCCTTAAATCGAGCCTATTTGAAATGGCCATGCCATCCATGTAAACGTCATGTCCCATACGTTCCTATTTATAACCTAACGCCTGTATTTCTAATGCATCTACGATCCATTTTTAGAAATAGTTATCTGTAGTTGGCACCCCCGACAACTTTACAAGATTGAAGATTAAACATTTGAAGATTTCGTTATAGCTCTATGAATTAATGTATTTCATTAGATAACTTCAGAGTCAAATCAAACAGAAAGTTAATAATAATAATAATAATAATAATAATAATAATAATAATAATAATAATAATAATAATAATAATAATAATAATAATAATAATAAGAAGAAGAAGAAGAAGAAGAAGAAGAAGACAATTTTCATTAAGTCGCACCGACACAGATAGGTCTTATGGCGACGACGGTACAGGAAAGGGTTAGTAGCGGGAAGGAAGTGATCATGCCCTTAACTAAGGTAGAGCCCCACCTTTTGCATGATATGAATATGGGAAACCACAGAAAACCATCTTCAGGGCTGGCAACAGTGGGGGTTCGAACCCTCTACTTCCCGAATGCAAGCTTACAGCCACGAGACTCAAACCACGCAGCCACTCGCTCGGTAATAATAATAATAATAATAATAATAATAATAATAATAATAATAATAATAATAATAATAATAATGGGCCTAATGTTTGTTTTACGTCCCGCTAACTACTTTTACGGTTTTCGGAGACACCGAGGTGCCGGAATTTTGTCCATCAGAAGTTCATTTTTACGTGCCGGTAAATCTACCGACTCGAGGCTGATGTATTTGAGCACCTTGTATTAGTCCTACTACCGGACTGAGCCGGGATCGAACCCGCCAATCTGAACTCAGAATATTGTTGCTCTACGTGCTCAGCCACTCATCTCAGCTTCAGAGGAAAACAGTTGGTAGTTACAGACATTATGTTGGTAATACTGATTTCCTTTATTTGTGTTCACCACGGTGCCTTGTTAGTGTTACAGGTAGGCTATGAAGTTTTTTTGAAACACTACTTTCACGAACATAATGTTTATGTCTGTAAATTATTGTATGTACGTATTCCACCGATAATCGAAACTTGTTGATGAAGAGGAGATAATGCTACTAACTATAGCCTACTAACGTGGTTGATTTGTTTTAGATAGTTTGATATACACCTATCACCAACTGAGACCTGATTCTGGTTTTGTTATGGTGACCATTCTGGGAGTGACAGTTTCCTCGGTGTCAGACAACTATTATACTCTACAGAATATACCATGAAATTTTTAAATGTTTTTGTCTCTGAAAAGTTATCAGAAGTGCAGAAGCTTTAAAGGACGGACAGGTGACGAACAGGGGACGAACGGCCATGCGTTTATACGATTAGGTACTGAGATTATTTAAGTAGTCTTAAAAGCCTGTCTGTTCTTTCTTTCTTTCTTTCTTTCTTTCTTTCTTTCTTTCTTTCGCTTTACTGCAAGGGCCAAAATTCCGGCATCTTGGGATCTCCAGAACCGTGAAAGTAGTTAGTGGGACTTAAAACCAATACCAGCAGTTAGTGGGACGATTATTATTTATTTATTTATTTATTTATTTATTTATTTATTTATTTATTTATTTATTTATTTATTTATTTATTTATTACTGAGTGACTTGACCTTACAGTGTACATTGCATAGCTCTTAAGCTTACATTCTGGAGATGGTGGGTTTAAATTCCACCGTAGGTAGCCCTGAAGTTGGCCATTTTCACCTTACGAAAGATTTTGGAGTAATGCCACAACTGAGTTAATGAGAAGCCTACCAAAGGAGATATTCTTTTCCCCCTCTCTCTTAGATGAGACAATCTGAAGACAATATTTTTTTATCCACCCGAAGAATTTTCGTACCAAGTAATTTCTAAGACGTAAATGATATAGCCGACTAAATTTAATTTCTCTTATACTTACGTCTCTTCGTGTTTCACACCATTATGGCAGAGGAAAATCCCAGCTTCCTTCCCTCATAACAAGAGGAGTCCAAATCGTGAAAGATTAATCATGAATTCATAAGTGACTCAAACGTATTCGACATGCTAGCACATGGTGGGAAAAATAAAAATTGGAGACATGTTTGGTTAGCTTATGAGTTTCAGAGAAAGCGATAGGTTATGCTTCGTGACAGCTAGCGAAATTGACACTCGCCTAGACTAAAGCATAATATTAATAGGCCTATATATTGGGTCTCCTTTAAGGGTCATAACACGTTAGGTAGAAAAGTACACGTGTTTAATAGAATTAAGAGAATTTAACAATTTAGGAAATAATAATAATAATAATAATAATAATAATAATAATAATAATAATAATAATAATAATAATAATAATAATAATAATCGAGTGATTTGGCCGTGTGTTTAGGGCCGCGCAGCTATGAGCTTGCATTCGGGCAATCGTGAGTTCGAATCCCACTGACAGCAGCTTTGAAGATGGTTTTCCGTGTTATCCCATTTTCACACCAGGCAAATGCTGGCTGGGTCTATAACCATAATTAAGGTCACGGCCTTTTCCTTCCTACTGCTAGCCCATTCCTACCCCATCGTCGCTATAAGACCTATCTGTATCGGTGCGACGTGGACTAAAGCAAATTGCAAAATAATAATAATAATAATAATAATAATAATAATAATAATAATAATAATAATAATAATAATAATAATAATAATAACCTGAAACGTCCTTCATATCAATTCAGATTGCGGCCTATTCGGCCTATTCACGGGAGAATATTTGCCCACCAAAGAATTTCAAAGATAATCTACTGCTGGAGTACAGTAAGTTAGATGTTTAGGAAAGAGATGTGCCAAGCCTTATTTATAACAGAATAACTTACACTCAGTAGGCCTGCTAATTATTTCTGGGAGTCTGAATTATTATCTGATAACTATTTTGAGGTTTATGAAGTGAATAGACTGAGGAATATTGAACGTAACTGAGGCCGAAGTTTCTAAAAAAAAGAAGAGGGAGAAGAAGAACAAAATGTTTACAATTTTATTTTACAAGTTATTTTACGTTGCACCGACGCAAATAGGTCTTATGGCGACGATAGGAAAAGGAAAGGGCTAGGACTGGGAAGGACGCGGTCATGACCTTAATAAGATGCCTGGTGTGAGAATGGGAAACCACGGAAATCCATCTTCAGGGCTGCCGACAACGGGGTTCGATCCAACTATCTCCCAAATGCTGGATACTGAAGAAGAACACGAGAGAAATGTTTGGTTAGCTTCTGGCTTTCAGAGAAAGCGAAATACTTCGTGACAGATAGCAAAATTGACACTCACCTATAACTTAGCGTAATAATAAATTAGGGCTACTTCATTCGCAGCATTTTCTGCTTCTACCTACCTTTGCAAAGCAGCCCTCTCTCAAATGAAAATAATTAGGTCGAAATTGGCTATAGTCTAGATCATGTTTGACCGATGAACATGTAGGCTAAGGTTCTGCTTTCATTTTTGTTTAACTAACTGCAAACCAGCGTTCTCTCAACATCAGAAGAAATACAATTCCAAGCTTTAATGTCAAAGTAAATTCTATATCTCTGCACAGATCTCTGCACATGGTTATGTGGGTACTTAACCAATCCAAAGAAAAGCAGCTCGATTTGTTCTGGGCTATTTCCGACAAAATACTAGCGTTACGAAAATGTTCCAAAGTTTGGGCTGGGAAGACTTGGGAGTAAGGAGACGAGCTGCTCGACTAAGTGGTAGGTTCCGAGCTGTCAGTGGAAAGCTGGCGTGGGATAACATTAGTAGACAAGAAAGATTGAGTGGTATTTTTAAGAGTAGAAGGATCACAGTATAACGATAAAGTTGGAATTTCAGAGTATAAATTGGGGCAAATAGGCCTACTCGTTAATAGGAAGAGGAGTTACGGATTGGAAAAATTTACCAAGCGAGATGTTCAATAAATTTCTCTGCAATTATTTGAAAGAGTAGGTAAAGAACAGATAGGGAATCTGTCACCTGGGCGACTGACTTAAATGCAGATCAGTGGTGACTGACTGATTGATAACTGAGTAGTATATTACAAGATGAAATACTCGCAACGGTAAATATATAAGAAGTAAGCATTTCTGCTTTTTAAAATTCGTTAATGACAAATAAATTATCTTAACTCCTTATTATAGACTACGCATGCGTACGTTCATAGCATAACATTGGCTTTCTTTTAAAACCTCGTACGTCACGATGCTCTTCCTACCCATTATATTCCTTAAGACTGGTCACGCCTCCCAGCCACATATTTCTACGCAGTCCATCAGAGTAATTTTTGTTGTGTTCATTTTCCTATGCCGTTATGCAAAGGAGAATGGAACTTCCCATACCGTAGTGTAGGATAGTTGTTTGCATGGCGAATTACGCACTCCTACAGTATAGGCTAATGTTTTTAAGGTTCATTTTTCTTTACACATTATCATAGGAAAATGAACGCAACGAAGATTATTCTGATGGACTAGACCCTACATATAAATATGTGGCTGGGAGGCGTGACCAATCTTAAGGCATGTAATGGTTAGGAAGAGCATTGTGACATATGAGGATTTAAAAGAAAGGCATCGATAAGTTATGCATGAGTATTTGGGATGAAATTATTACTACGGTATTACTGAACGAACTATGGTAAACCGGGAATGATTTTCACTGTATGTTACAGACCACACAATGAAGAGGTTTGTCCACTTTTATTTCAGCCTAATATAGACTATCCCTTCCTCAGACAATAACCTATCTCACTAAACAAGTCGACTGAAGACGGGTCTCTCAAATATTAAAGTGCTGGGAAAAAACAAGAGAGTAAAGAGGAGAATAAGAAGAAACCTGTGAGAGGGGAACTAAACATTTCCTTAAATTAATGATTTCGGCTGGTTTGATACGAGAAGAATCGGGCGAGATGTCCGTGCGGTTAGGGGCGTGCAGCTGTGAGCTTGCATCCGGGAGATAGTGGGTTCGAACCCCACTGTAACCTGTCCTGAAGATGGTTTTCAGTGGTTTCCCATTTCCACACCAGGCAAATGCTGGGGCTGTAGCTTAATTAAGGCCACGACCGCTTCCTTCCCACTCCTAGGCTTTTCCTATCCCATCGGCGACATACTGTAAGACCTATCGGTGCCGGTGCGACGTAAAGCCAATTGTTATGATACGAAAAGAATGGATAAGAAGTTGCTTTCTCTATATGAAATTATTTCATGTTTTAGCCGTGTATTCTGGCAAATATTTCACGTGGGGAGTGAGGAAATATTGAGTGGTTTGTTAAAGCGCTACGGCGAAATTAGGATTGTTTCACATCTACCGCTAATTTCAATTTTAATGGCTTTATTCCTAGCCATGAACTCAACCAATTAAAAATACACGCACAGAAATGTATACACCACAATAACCCATGTAATGGATGAATTTCTCATACAGCAATAAGTTACGTGAAACTAATAGCCACGAAGTCCTTGGTACCTAATATGAAAAGCCAACGAACTTCATTTTTAGAGAAAGACCATCTACGTAGCAGTCGTCAGTATTACACAGTAGTTTTCCAGCATCCAACTGCGGTTGACATAATCTATGTGAAATTAGGCCCTGAAAGCCTATTAAGGGTAGAGGAGACATTTGTTCTGGTGGGTCTGCACTGTGAGACCTTATTTGGCCAGCTGTCTCTGTAGCTTTCTAGTTCCGTCACTCCGTGACTTTCATAAAGCCATTAACTACAAACTACTGCTCCCTTCTGTTAATTAGACGTAGGGAGTTAAACCGCTGTATTCCTATACTGTACCGCACTACACTTCCCTGCTATAAGAAAAAGCACTCTACCACTTTGAAGAGGACTATTGCTTCTGGATGGGTCGTTGTGGACCGACTGAGGTCCTTCAAGACGGGTGTTGTCAATCACCCAAGCAGCACGGTAGGTCAGCAGTTCGCTTACTGAGCTCATGATAGTGGGATCAAATCCTTGCTCAGGCTATTGGCATTTAGAAATGCTCAAATAGGAATGATCAGTGCCAGTAGATGCCCCTACTGGCAAGTTTTTGAACCTGTTTCGAGTGCAAAATTCTGGATCTGAAGCGTCTGTTAGGATTGATTGTAGTTGAAGGATTACTAGCCACACAATATTAGATAAACTAAACGCTAACACATACCGCCCATTAATCCCATCTATAAGGACAATAAAGACACTCACCTGAGTCTTTTGGCTTCGTCAATGAACGGCCTCTTCTCCATTTCACTAAGCAGCTTCCACTCTGCACCCAGCCGCTTGGAGATCTCCGAGTTGTGCATCTTGGGGTTCTCTTGAGCCATCTTGCGACGTTGGCCACGTGACCAGACCATGAAGGCATTCATGGGCCGCTTGATGTGCTCCTGATGAAGGCCCTTGCTAGCGCTCATGGTGTCAAGCTATGTCTTCATGGCCACACGTCTTACCACCAACTGACTGCCCCAACACCTGCCAATGGCGCGCTGGCCCAAGCTCCGCCTACCACGACCAATCGATGTGCAGAGCGTGCCGCCATTGGCTGGTGGGTCATACCGCCATGGCAGAGGAGAGATCTAGCCGGAGGCAACAGGTGGCACAACACTTGCCCAGCTATGTGCCACAAGAAACAAACAATGAAACAATTCACTACGAATCCTCGCTTACCAAAATGAATGACAATGGTCTTGCTGCTAATAACTTAATAAATAGAGTACTCAATGTTATTCGTATTCATCCACGTCGTACGGACAAGTTCAAGGGTAGCCTACACGTGAAGTGCAAATTGTCAGATGTGACACATTGTTCTCAGAGCATCGCCTGAACGCGTCTTGCAAGTGTGTGTACAGTACGGTGCTTTCATTCATACCTTGATGTCATGATTTATAACGTCATTCTTCTTCTTCCTCCTACGATTATTATTATTATTATTATTGATTCCTTGTGCCCAACTGTGGAGCGCGTTCAAACTTATTTTGCACAATGTTTCTTCTTCTTCTCTTCCCAATATCTCTTCATTTTTTCACTGTGTTCCTTTCTGCGTGTTTCTGTCCAGCCTGTATTTTTTCTTGTTGGTTTCTCTACAAATTTATGTTTGTTTACTAAGCTTCTAAATTTCATTCTATCTTGAATGGTTTCGTCCTCAATACCCATTTCTTGTAGATCTTCATGAATTTCTGCTAACCAATTGTTGCGGATTTTCAGGGTTAGAGCTAGATTTAGAATTTTCTTTGTCAGCCTGTTGTTATCCATTCTGTGTAGGTGTCCGTAGAATTTTAGTCGTCTCGTTCTGATGGTATCTGATTTTTTCTGTGAACTGAAAAATTTCGTGTGGTTTCTTTTCCATCCACATTCCATTTTCGAACTTTGGTCCTAGGATTTTTCTGAGAATTTTCCTCTCTTGTTTCTCAATACTTTTCATTTGTGACCTGCCGCCAATGATCAGTGTTTCAGATGCATAAAGTGCCTCTGGTTTGATGACTGTATTGTAGTGTCGTAATTTTGCATTTTTTAAAATATAGGCCCTACATCTTTTGTTGTATCTGTTCCATGTGATTTTGTAAGCCCTTTGCAGTTTAGTAGTTCTTTCTTTGTTAGTTAGCTTCCTGATTCAACCCTGATGGCTGAATAATTTCACCTAGATACTTGAATTTGTCTACTTGGGAAATTTTTCCACATTTGGTGATTAATGGTTGATTGTCGAATCTTGATTTATTTCCTTCCATAAACTGTGTCTTTTCAAATGAAATTTGAAGTCCGGTTTTTTCGGCTATTTCATGCTATTATTACTAGACTATTATTATTATTATTATTATTATTATTATTATTATTATTATTATTATTATTATTATTATTATTATTATTCATTTCAATGAGCCAATTGTGGTAAGGTTCCCTAAATCGTACCGCTTAACACAATTAAATTTTTCATTGTTGTAAATTAAACTTTAACGCACGAAAGTTATTTTTTCAGGAAACTAGATATCGTTGGCATACCTAAGAAAACCTCGTATCTCAAAATGCTCTTCCTAGCCATTATTTCCCGTAAGTCTGGTCACGCCTCCTAGCCATTCGTCGCTTCACCGGTAAAAGGTTGTAATCCACAAAGCTCTTCCTATCGATTATTCTCCTTAAGACTGGTCACGCCTCCCAGCCACGTATGGATATGCAGCCCATCAGAACAATGTCCGTTGTAGATGAACTCAACAAAATTTGTTGTGATGGACTGCATAACCATATGTGGCTGGGAGGCGTGACCAGTCTTCAGGAGAATAATCGATAGGAAGAGCTTTGTGGATTACAACCTTTTACCGGTGAAGCGACGATTATGGAGCATCATCATACTTTCCTGAAATGGTAGGCGCATCTGCATCTGCATTCGGATATTGGTCGCTGGGTTCCCCGTCTTGCTCGTAGTGAAATGTTTGTCAATGGCTTAGGAATTGGTGAAATAGCTTCCATTGGAACTTGGGCCGTTGACATTGCCTTAGGTTCACGAAACGATGAGTTTTTAAGGCGTGCTTCAAAACCGTAAAAACACTTTTTCCCGGCCATTTCTGTATTTCGGTTATTCCGTTCGCCTGTTTGAAATGCTCACTTAATAAAATCAGTAATTGTGCGACCAAAAAAGGTGCTCCTCTAATTTAAAAATGTGATTAATGAGTTGTTCTTCAACTTCAGGAGGAAGGATAGTTGTATGACCTAATATTGTAACAGCTTCATTAGCTCTAACATTCTTGCCATCAAGTGTTTTCGGAGCTGGCTTTGGGATGTAATGTCGACCGCATACAGTAAATTCTATGTCCCCATTCCTGTAAGTTGCAAGGCTCATATCCATGTCAGTTTAGGGGCCGATGACCTAGCTGTTAGGCCCCTTTAAACAACAAACATCATCATCATCCACGTCAGGACAAACTCCATATTTCTGTTTTGCCATTGTGTATCATAGGCTACAACGAACACATATGTAGGCCTAATAGGAAAATCAGGAAAACAACATGTTGTTATTTATCTATATATATATAAAATAACTTGTCCTGACTGACTGACTGATTCATCATCGCCGAGCCAAAACTACTGGACGTAACGAAATGAAATTTTGGGGATATGTTCATATGAAGATGTAGGTGCTCGCTAAGAGAGGATTATTGGTTATTCCTTCGCTAAGGGGGTGAAAAGAGGGGTGAAATTTTAAAATGAGTGTGTCTATATCTCGAAAGTTTAAAAGTTTACAGATGTAAAAATTGGTATTTAGAATCTTCTTTAAAAATAAGGAAACACGTATTTTTTTGTTTTCAGATAATCCTAATAGGAGGGGTGAAAAGGGTTGAAAATGGGAAAAATGGGTTGAATGCCCTTAATCAGTATACCAGTACTTATATCTCAGAAACTAAAGATATTACAGACCTGAAAATTGGTACTTTTGATCTCTTTTAAAAATAAAGAAACACGTATTTTTTTGTTTTTGGATAATCCAATTAATGGGAGGGTGAAAAGGGGGTGAATTTTTAAAATGAGTGAATCTATATCTCCAAACTTTTAAAGTTTGAAGATGTAAAAATTGGTATTTAGAATCTTCATTAAACATAAAGAAACACGTATTTTTTTGTTTTCGGAAAATCGCAATAGGAGGGGTGAAAAGGGGTGAAAAAAGGTTGAATGCCTTTGATGAGGCTACATATATTTCAGAAACTGAAGATATTACAGACCTGAAAATTGGTGTTTGGGATCTCCTTTAAAAATAAAGAAACACGTATTTTTTGTTTTTGGAAAATCCAATTAATGGGGGGTGCAAAGGGGGTGATTTTTTAAAATGAGTGTATCTTTATCTCAAAACTGTTACAGTTTATAGATGTAAAAATTGGTATTTAGAATCTCCTTTAAAAATAAAGAAACACGTATTCTTTTGTTTTCGGAAAATCCCAATAGGAAGGGTGTAAAAGGGTGAATAATGGGTTGAATGCCTTTAATGAGGCTACTTATATTTCAGAACCTGAAGATATTACAGACCTGAAAATTGGTATTTGGGATCTACTTTAAATGTAAAGAAACACGTATTTTTTCGTTTTTGGAAAATCCAAATATTGAGGGGTGAAAAGGGGGGTGAATTTTTTAAAATGAATGTGTCTACATCTTAAAACTTTAAAATTTACAGATGTAAAAATTGGTAGTTAGAATCTCCTCTAAAAATAAAGGAACACGTATTTTTTTGTTTCCTGTAAATCCCAATAGGAGGGGTGTAAAAGGGTAAAAAATTGGTTGAATGCCTTTAATGAGGATACATATATCTCAGAAACGGAAGATATTACAGAACTGAAAATTTGTATATGGGATCTCCTTTAAAAATAAAGAAACACGTATTTTTTTAGTTTTTGGAAAATCTTATTAATGGCGGTTAAACAGAAGTGACAAATTGGGGTGAATTTTTTGAAAGATTATCTTGGAAACGTAAAGTGTTACAGACGTAAAAAGTGGGTGTTTGGAATCTCCTGCAAATGTAAAGAAACATAGGTGATTTGTTTTTGGAAACTCCACTTAAGGGGAACCCAAAAGGTGTGAAATTTTAAAATGAGAATTTTTACAGTAGGCCTATATCTAAAAAAAAAACTTAACATGTTACAGAAGTGAAAACTGGCATTTTTATCTCTATTAAACATAAAGAAACGTGTATTTTTAATTTTCGGAAATACCACTTGGGTGGATGGGGGGGGGGTGAAAGTGACTGAAAATGGTGTTGAATTCTTTTAATTAGGCTACTGATATCTTAAAAATGAAGATGTTACAGACGTGAAATTTGATATTTGCAATCTGCTTTAAAAATAAAGAAACACGTATTCTCGGAAAATCCAATGAAGCGGGGGGAGGGATGTGAAAGAATTGAAAAATTAATTGACTTTAATTGTATGAGAATATATACATCTAATAAAAACTAAAGTTGTTACAGACGTGAAAATTCGTATTTGGATCTCCTTTAAAAACAAAGAAAAACGCGTTTTGGGGGGGGGGGGGAATCTTGGGGGGCGGGAGTGTAAAGGAGTTGAATTCCTTTCATGAGGACACATAAATCTAAAAGTGAAGAAGTTAGAGCCGTGATAATTGGTATTTAGAAGATCCTCCACTATTAAAGAAACAAGTATTTTTTGCGGGAAGATTCACTTAGGGGGGGAGGGGGAGTAGTTTGAAATTAAGTGACAAAAGTAAATTATATTTATGGGGATACTTATATCTCAAAACTGAAGGTAATAGACGTGAACATTGGTGTTTGAAATCTTCTTTAAACATAAAAAACAAGCCTTCTTTTAATTTTTTTTTGGGCGGGGGGTGCCGGTAAATAAACTTAACGGCGGTGGGGTGTAGAAGGAGGTGAGACCAATTGATTTTACTGTTCTTAATGTACTTATAAGGATCCTCCGTTGCTCAGGCGGCAGCGCGCCGGCCTCTCACAGCTGGGTTCCGTGGTTCAAATCCCGGTCACTCCATGTGACATTCGTGCTGGACAAAACGGAGGCGGGACAGGTTTTTCTCCGGATACTCCGGTTTTCCCTGTCATCATTCATCCCAGCAACACATAATAGTAATAATAATAAGAAGAATAAGAATAAGAATATCATTAATAATAATAATAATAATAATAATAATAATAATAATAATAATAATAATAATGTTCCGGACCGTCGTCAAATATGCGGACCGCGCTGGAAACGGCTCCTGGACGGGTAATGACTAAGAATGCAGTCCGGCCGCGGGTTCAGTGCCGCCAAGGCACCCAATATGACACCACGCCGGATCTCCTGAAGGATTTTATCCAGATTAAAAATGATTATAGGAAAATACGGTATGGCAAAGATTTACGGACCCAACTGACCGGGAAGAATACCTGAGCCTAGCCTGGGAAGTACGAAATCGATTGCTGGAAAGGAAGATTGAAAAATGGGAGGAAACGTGCCGTAATCTAATAGAAAACGAGTCAGATCGGGAATTTTGGTGGATTCTCGCTGAAAACGTGTCAGATCGCGAATTTCGGCGGATTATATATCTAAAACAATAAGCATTCAATTATAAATTTCAGTATAATACCGTAGCGAAGCACGGGTACCTTGCTAGTTTACTTATATGTTAGCTAATGGCAAACCTGGAGCCTGACACAATGTGGGTCTATAAATCCACCACTACGATTTAGGACACCACGCGGTGGTACGATGTATGCAACAGCACCAGATGGACACATACATTAGAAACCTAACCTCTATTTAGTATTCCTCTAAGAATAAACTATTGAATACTTGCAGAATATGTCATTTTATAATATTAAACGCTTATGAGCGAGTAAAACTTCACTTTTGGCTTCGTATAGACTTACGAATAATGTTTAAAAACTACTTCCAGAGGTAGTAAACCAATAAAATTTCGATGAAGAAAATGGCGTATGGCTTTTAGTGCCGGGAGTGTCCAAGGACATGTTCGGCTCACCAGGTGCAGGTCTTTTGATTTGACTCCCGTAGGCGACCTACACGTCGTGATGAGGATGAAATTATGGTGAAGACGACACGTAGGCTATACCCAGTCCCCGTGCCAGCGAAATTAACCAATGATGGTTAAAATTCCCGATCCTGCCGGGAATCGAACCCGGGACCCCTGTGACCAAAGGCCAGCACGCTAACCATTTAGCCATGGAGTAGGACAAAACTTCCATAATAAGGCACTACGTGCGCCCACCACATTGTTGTTCTTCCGGAATGGCCCAAATATCAACTGGCTCACTTATTAGCCGCCAGAGCTCAATGCTATCCACACTTGGTGAAAATACAGTGGTGGTACGATTTAGGAGATGATGCGAAATAGGAAACCTTCCCCTACGGACTACGAATGTTTATCATAATGATTTGTCCATAATTATTTTATTCTTTGGCTTTGTTGTTGTGGTAACTTCTTCTGATCTTCCATCTCAGTCCTTTATAGAACTCGATTTATGGGTTTTCTTGTATCCAGTCATTTTCGTGAAATTTTTCCTGTAATAATAATAATAATAATAATAATAATAATAATAATAATAATTGTTACCGGGGTTTGGTGGTTCGCAGAGAGGTGAAAGAAGGTGCTGGGGTGAATGGGTCTATTTACAATATCAAAATTAATTTAAAACTTGAACTGGTTATATTTCTTCAAAACAACAAACTTAACAAATTTTCACTAGGTGACAATAACAATGATATCTCAGGTACAATGCCAAACAAGGGTGGTACACCCCAGAATGGGGAATTTAACAATTTTGGGCTTCAAGCCCTCAATTTACAATATCTGAGCAACGAGCTCAAGTTTACGAAATTTACAAATGAGGAATAATTTAGGCAAGGGCATAAATCCCCTAATTCAAGAGCACTTGCTCCCAAAATTACAATATCTAGCCTTCCAGAGGCACCGTTCACTATTACAAAACCTTGAAAAGAGCTCACATGCTCTCGATTTCTTACAGCCTACTCATGGCAACATCACATCACAATCTTACACACTCTGGCCTCATAAGGCACGAATAACAAATGGGCATAGTGTTACACAGAGGTATCTAGTACCCAACCTACTGAACCTTTGCGAAAAAAGAACAGGTTAAATAAATGGCCCGAACACAACCTCAATGGAGGCGTACACTGCGCTCCAAGATAATGAAATATTTAAAACCTACAGGGCTCTCGGCCGATGAAACTGGGGCTAATCCCAACCTACTGAGGTGGCTCGCATGGAAATAACTTTAATATATTACAGGAAAGAAAAGTTGCGAAATCGTAGTCACCTCAAACCAAGATGAAGGGGAGCTCGAGAGTGTAACGCACTCTCTATCCCCGATTTACAGTTAAAGACTTTATAAAATTTTACATGAAAAGGAAGAAGTTTTCATTAAAATGGTTACATAGTTAGAAATGCGGACCTTCCCCTTGGATAAGTATGCGGAAACAGCAAGAAAGATTGAATTTACGTGGCCATTACCTAGTAGATGTTCTGCCGGCCGAGGAAAGAGGTGCCCCGCCTCCTGCCTTAACACACACACTCAGAAAGACGACGATCAATAGGCAAGGAAACTCGAAAAGCCGCATCTTATATACCCTCAGGGAAGGTTCGGGAGGATTCTGGGCTAATGCGTACTCGCCCTCTCATTTTTATTGGTTGAAACTCAAAGTTACACTCAAAACCGAACAAGAAGCCTGTGAAATGCTGAAAATTAATTACAGAAAATGTTTATTGGCCAGATTCAAAACTGGCGGAATGAAGCAGAAGTGTTGCAAACCTAGAATTACATTAAAAAAGAAATGAAAGTTGAGAAAACTTATAAACACAAAATTTCTTTTAATAACACTTTCTTTACCTTGTACCAGAGTGCATGACTAGAGTTTTTGGTAGTGAAATCTGTGAAGAAACGTCCAAACTTCTTGATGTAAATGAACACACAGCAAATAAAACCAGTCAGTTTAGACAAGTTCGGAAAGACACAATTACTTAATATTTCAGTAGTGACATCTTCTGATTAAAGTCTCAACTTTATGTGGTAGCAATTTCACATTTTGATCGGTAGAGGAGTTCATTAAGGCGTTTATTTTGAATGTGCGGAGTTGAGGTGTAAGATACCTCCCGGTACAATAATAATAATGGCGTATGACCTCCAGAGAGTCCTCGTACAGGCCTTTTTAGTTGAAGACCATGGGTCAACTTCGCTTTTGTAAGGATGGGGTCCTAACTAGGATGAAAACTAATGTTATAGACTGATCAAATGCCCAGTCTCCGAAGTAGAGGAAATAACCGTTAGAGATTACAATTTCCGACTCAGCGGGATATCGAACACGGGACCGTTTGAGCCAAAGGACAACATGGTAGTCTAACTAGTTATCCACTTTCCAGTCATGTATTTGTGTTACAGGGATGTTGAAAGTTTCAAGTTCTGGTTTGACCTAACTTAGGCCTATTGGATTGAACCAAACCAATACTGTGTACTTTCATGAGTTGGCCCTGTGGATTGTGCAGGTTGTTCTTGATTTTCCATCCTTTCGTAATGTCCATAAAAACTGAGGCTCATTTTATACCGGTGTCCATTAAAGATTCTTGTTTACGGTACGCTTGTAGTTCCCCTCTGCGTCTGTGGTAGGCTATCCTTCTCCGCTTATAATCATTGGCCCTAGTAGACTTTCTCTTTCTCAGGAGGGTTTCTTTCCATGACCTCTAGTTTCTGTAACAGTTTAGCTTCATTGATGCTTAGAGTTCCTGCCACGTTAAGACATAGGGGGTTTATATAGGCCTACCATGAAAAATCCACAGCCTGTTCCCAGTCACTCGACCGGGTCAGGAATGGAATGCATGATGCCCTAACCTACCGGCGAGGATAGGAATTGCGCCGGCTGCTGAAGCCTATTGCACTCTCTGGGGCAATGATTAATGACTGACAGATGAAATAAAATTATATTGGAGAGTGTTGCTGGCATGAAAACAAATATGACAGGGAAAACCGAGGAATACCCGGAGAAAACCGCGTCCTGCCTCCGCTTTATCCAGCACAAATTTCACATGGAGTGACCGGGATATGATCCACAGAACCCAGCGGCGAGAGGCCAGCGCACTGCCGTCTGAGCCACAGAGGCTTCGGTTTATACACCATACTGTGGTATATTGTCTCTGTTTTTCATTGATTGATAGGCCTATGTTACCACCCGATATAGCCTTTGCCAGGATTCGATCCTGTGATCTCAGCAACGTAACGTAACAGTAATTGCGCTATGGTGATTAAAATAGACATTGGTTGGGTGGTTAAAAAGTAAGGTGTCAGCTACAAGTACAAGTGATACCACACAATTTTTTTTAGAAATGAAATGAAAAATATAGGCTATTAAATAAATCTATTATTGCAACTGTCTAAAATTCACTGCTGTTCCTTGCAATGATGTTAATTCTTAAGTCGGGTTGAGTGGCTCAGACGGTTGAGGCGCTGGCCTTCTGACCCCAACTTGGCAGGTTCAGTCTTGGCTCAGTCCGATGGTATTTGAAAGTAAGTTATGTCCGCTTCGTGTCGGTAGATTTACTGGCATGTAAAAAGGACTCCTGCAGGACTAAATTACGGCACCTTGGCGTATCCGAAAACCATACAAGTAGTTAGTGGGACGTAAAGCCAATAAAATTAGCCTATTATTAGTAATTCTGAATAGAATGAATTTCATTGACATGGTACGTCATTATCACAACATGTTACCGCACACAGTGGTGGGAGATACCGTGCATTATGGAGAATAGAGTTTAAAATTCAAACAGACGACGTTTACACCATTAGGCATAATGTTTCTTAAAAACACTTAGGACCTGATGCTATGATAATAAATTGAAATAACGTCGAACAAGGATTAATAAACAATAAGTAGCCTATTGCCCTATCGTACTGGGTCCACTGCTCTTGCGGGACTGGTTGACATGACAGTTGTCACAGTAATGAAAGGTAGGCCTAATTATTTATTATATTCATAGTGTCCGGTTCCGTCGCAAACGAGTTGGCTTTTTCTCCAAGGGGTCCCGGGTTCGATTCCGGCCAGGTCGGGGATTTTTATATTCATTTGTTATTTTACTTTCTCTGGCTCGGGGACTGAGTGCTTATGCCATCTTCACATTAGGGATGGGCGGAGTGACACTGCTGACTGTTTCGAATCATTGGATACGGCACAGCGAATTGCTTCGAAGGAGTGTGTTGACACACGACGCACTTTCGTCTCGGACTGCAAGAGAAACAGTGTTCCGTACACAATACTTTGACAATGTTTCTACCGGACAAGTTGGCCGTGTGATTAGGGACGCGCATCTGTGAGCTTGCACCCGGGAGATAGTGGGTTCCAATATCACCGTCGGCAGCCCTGAAAATGGTTTTCTGTGGTTTCCCATTTTCACACAGGCAAATGATGGGGCTGCACCTTAATTAAGGCAACGGCCGATTCCTTCCCATTCCTAACCCTTTCCTATCATATCGTCGCCATAAGACCTAGCCGATCTGTGTCGGAGCGACGTAAAGCCATTAGCAAAAAGCATCTGTTTTACAGTTAAAAGCATGCTAAAGCAGTAACTTATTTGAGTAATTATAAAATGAGTAATTAAGCGTAATAAGAGTCCAAGGTCGGAATAACATTTACAGTAAAAGACTTGAGCTAATATAGTTTTAAAAATATTCTTTATATTGAAGTTTAAAAACATAATTGACGAAACTTTTGCACCTGACAAATAGGAGCTCCTTCCAGTTAGAGTATGACCCTGCTTTGAGAATAATAATAATAATGTCCTTTTTCTGTTTAAAACAAAGACCTTACAATGCCGAGTAGACTACAGTGACTTGACTCGCGATTCGGAATATGAAGCGTCTGTTAACGAGTGTGACCTCATCTTCAGGGCAATGTCACGCGGAGTGTTCCTATTGAGGCGACAGGGTAAACAAAGCTCCGTCAGTGTTTCGAAGCATCGATGAAGCTGACATGTACGGAATGATTGTTGTTTCAGTTTACGCGACAAGGCACACGAAGCAATTTCTTCTTCTTCATCTGTTTACCCTCCAGGGTCGGTTTTCCCTCGGACTCAGCGAGGGACCCCACCTCAACCGCCTCAACGGCAGTGTCCGGGAGGTTCAGACTCTGGGTCGGGGATACAACTGGGGAGGGTGACCAGTATCTCGCCCAGGCGGCCTCACCTGCTATGCTAAACAGGGGCCTTGTGGGGGGGATGGGAAGTTTGGAAGGGATAGACAAGGAAGAGGGAAAGAAGCGACTGTGGCCTTAAGTTAGGTACCATCGCGGCATTTGTCTGGAGGAGAAGTGGGAAACCACGGAAAACCACTTCCAGTATGGCTGAGCAGGGAATCGAAACCCCCTCTACTCAGTTGACCTCCCGAGGCTGTTTGGACCCCGGTCTAGCCCTCTTAGGGTATAACACTTTTCAAATTTCGTGGCAGAGCGCGGAATCGAACCCAGGCCTCCGGGGTGGCAGCTAATCACACTAACCACTAACCACAAAGGCGGACCGAAGCAATTTCACTGCTTCGAAACAGTGAAGCGTTGTTGTGTCGAGACATCGAGACAGTTGATTGCGCCGACTCAGTCTTTCGAAGCAATAGACATAGACTGCTAGCCAACTCTACTTCACATTACATTTCATCCTAGGTAGGGTCTCATCTCCAAAGACCTTCAATAGGCTTCTCCGGAGGCTGCGCGTCATAGGCCCTGCTATTATTATTATTATTATTATTATTATTATTATTATTATTATTATTATTATTATTATTATTATTATTATTATTTGATTTACGCCACTTCTTTCTTTCCTTCCTTCTTAATCGGTTTACCCTCCAGGGTTGGTTTTTCCCTCGTATTCGGCGAGGGATCCCACCTCTGCCACCTCAAGAGCAGTGTCCTGGAGCATGAGACTTTGGGCCGGGGATACAACTGGGGAGGAGGACCAGTATCTCGCCCAGGCTGCCTCACGTGCTATGCTGAAAACGGGGGCCTTGTCGGGTAATGGGAAGTTCGGCAGGGATAGACAAAGAAGAGGAAAGGCATTTACCTGAAGAAATGGGAAACCACGGAAAACCACTTCGAGGATGGCTGAGGTGAGAATCGAACCCACCTCTACTGAGTTGACTTCCCGAGGCTGAGTAGACCCTGTTCCATACCTCGTACCACTTTTTAAATTTCGTGGCATAGCCGGGAATCGAACCCGGACTGCGGGGGTGGCAGCTAATCACCCTAATCACTACACCGCAGAGGTGATTTACGTCACATCGGCACAAATAGGGCTTATAGAGACGATGGGAAAGGAAAGAACTAGGAGTGGGAAGGAAACGACTGTGGCCTTAATTAAGGTACAGCCCAAGCATTTGCCTGGTGTGACAATGGAAAACCATTTGCAGGGTTGCCGATGTGGGATTGGAACCCACTATCTCCCGTATGCAAGCTGATAGCTACGTGACCCAAACAACGCGGCTACTTGCTTGGTATTATTATTATTATTATTATTATTATTATTATTATTATTATTATTATTATTATTATTACGCCTACTATTGTTAGAGGAAGAGTACCAATTATACAATAGGCTACTTTTCTATTTTCATAAAATGACGAACTATTTTTATATTTTAAGATTGTAAATGCGTGTCTTTTTGCTGCAGTCTGTCTACTTTCCAGCTGCTTGTTTTCAATCTGATTAACACTTAATATTTTTGTAAAATACAACATGCCATGTAGGGGAGACCGGGGCAAGGTGACAAACGGGGCAAGATGACGAATCAACCATAACTTTTGTAGTATTCTGTTCACTAAGTTGGCTACCATGTGACCTTGGGCCCGATATCTCACACATATAACTTACACATAGAAGAAAATTATTTTCAGTATGAGACATGCAGTGGTAGGGGGGTGTCTGTCTGGCGCTGTCGCACTAAAATATCTGAGGTATGTGCAGGAAGCTTCTACTACTAGTGTGCTCACAATACGAATTAACTGTTTTATTTTCTTTAAATGTCAATGTATTTCTTACTTACTTCAGTGTTAACTGAATCTTGATTGTAAGATATCTGTCGATTATAAGGACAAACCGCTTCCTAAGCAACCTGGGGCAAGATGACGGGGGCAAGTTGACGAATTCGTCATCTTACTCCAAGCCAGCTATAGGCTACACGTAGTCACCCATTCCCTTACGCTAATTACAGAAATGCCTAGAAATTTTCGACGGTAGTCGGATAGACGGGACAGGGATGAAGTAAGCATAATACCCGCAATGCATGCTGTCAAAGAATCTCATATGTCTCGTAATGCAACTATGAGCAACGCCATTGAAAGATTTGAAGCTTGTGCGATTGACTCATTCAACCCACAAATATTTGATGAGGAAATTGTTCTCCAGCAATGACAACTGAAAGATATTATGAAGAACAGTGAATAAAATTAGCCTATGTTCATCGTCTTAATGATGACTGGATCAGTGTATGATAATTGTGAAGTGTGATGGCATGAAGACTGCTCAGTTATGAAGGTAGTTGACAGTTTCTCTGTGATATGTGCTGAGTATATTCCAGTTTAAAACGGTTTTCTTTAGAGTTCTTGTATTTAATGTAGTGCACAGTAGTTATTAATTTTATTAATTTTATTTTCAATTTATTTTAAAGTATTTAAAGATTTTTCAAATTTATGTTCTTTAGAAATGTATGTCCTTGTGCAGTACATTATTAAAATTAAATTACTCCACGTGTTGATTATGTGTTGAACACATTTCAGTGAAGTTCCGTGATGAAACAGTTGTGAAGAATGCTCGTCATCTTAGAATATCCCAATAGGTTCGTCAACTTGCCCCGAGCACGGGGCAAAATGACGAAATTTACATAATTATAAACTTTACTACTTTAAACTAACTATTTAAACAAGCACTTTGAATGTTGCAGTACTGTTTCACGAAAAGGTAAGCAATAATAATCATGTCATCACAGCCGTAAAACACGCCATTTTCCGGCGGAATGTCGAAAGAAATCTTATCATCGTCAACTTGCCCCGGTCTGCAGTAATCCTATCTATCGGGGATGAGTGGAAATAGAAGACAAAAAGCACATCACAACAAACAATGGTCAATGTAATGTTATTGTTGATAAAGTTTATGACTCTATGAGCTTTCTATATTGCAGGCCTTCACATTAGTTGCCATCGGCCGTAGCCGTGTTGAGACACCGGATCCCGCGAGATCTCCGAAGTTAAGCAACATTGGGCGTGGTCAGGAGTTGGATGGGTTACAACGCGCTGTTGGTGGGGGTAAGGGAATGGAGGAGCGGAAAGGAACTGGCCACCCTACAGCACATAAACTCCGGCTCAGGAACACCTCTGCGGAGGTTCGGACCTGCCTTCGGGCAGAATAACCCTTACCTATCACATTAGTTTTCTTTCGACTCTGTGATATTAGGGCGTCATACAAAATTATTTATATCGTAGACTGTACTTCCTTATTCTCAGGTTTACATACATATTTTCACTAAATTCTGTTTATTAATATTTAGAAATTTCATGATCCGTATTGAAGTGGGATTACATTTCTTTTAATTAAGAGGGTTCCTCCTATTCAATACAAAGATATTTATTAATGTGAAAGAATCACATATCGTTCAAATGAGGTACTAGTTTCGGCACCAGATATGTGCCATCATCAGCCACAAAGTCAAATCGGGCAAACACAATAAAACCCTAAAACAACTTTATACACACTATAACATCTGCATGGATGAATATGAAATATGACTTTAAAACAACTTTAAAAACACACTATTGAACCCGAGTGACTTAGGCCCAAAGTCAATCATGATTTGATTTATGAAGGGAAATAGTACATTTATTGAAATACAGAAGTGTAGTTGAAAATATTTCATCTGTGTAATGTTGAAATATGAGCGAAGGAACACAACAGACTGGAGCCTGACGGATTAGCTCGACACAACAACATTTAGCTACTTCACAGCAGGGGACCCCATTAGTGGCGACCAGGAAAAATACAAGTCCACAAATAAGTCTTGGTCAGAAAGAGAAGGGATATTTTTGGCGGACGGAAATTTCCGTGACGTCATGGAAAAGTACAATGGTTGCGAGGACATTCGCTAGCCTAGGATATCGCAGGTGGAAATTTAAATCACGTGACAATTTATAGGCCAATCGCTAAAAGTTGATGGAAGACCCAGGGATACCATCTTAAGGAATGATGGATGAGATATTCTCGTAACTTCAAAAGTAATCAGTAATGAATTATTGTGAGTACACGGATCGATGTAATGAACTTATTAGATGTCACGTATAGAAAAATCATCAATAATTATTGGCAAATTAAATAAATTGAAGGCTGGATTTCTTGGAAACCAGACAGCTTGAATGTCATTGGCTGGACGAAAACCACGTTGTAAGGGACGCTTCCAAAAAGGCGAAAGGTGAGGAGCTAAATCCACCCGTATCTCCTAAATCTATGATCGTTAGGAGTTCATATTTAATCCAGCAAATATGCTAGCGGAGTGGATTAATTTGATATAAATTTTAACGTCCAATTCGGAATGCAAGTGCCGATATTAAAAATCCACCCCCTCCCTCATGGGTATGACGTCAATGAATCCGCGAGGGAAAGCTTCATCCATATATACAGGATAAGGGATACTCGCCACTACACTTAAAATGAATCTCTGGAGCTGAACCGTCGTTCGCAGCTGACTTCAAATCGCGACGGGCGTAAAATTCGACACACCGTCGTACGTGTCCATGTCCATTGTGCGGTAATTGGACGAAGCTTAAAACAGTGCAAAATATTAAAGTTTTGGGTCTAGGGTATTAATTTGTTTTATAAAAGTAAAGTTTTCAGTGTTAACATTGTCAATGGTGAAGTATCGTGATAATTAAGGTATTAGTGTAAAAATGGTAATGTGCCAGGAAATCATTTGTGGAACTACGCCATCAAGAATGGAGGAGTAATACGGCGGAGAGGGGCCGAAAGGAGCCTCTCATCTGCCAAGCTGCAATGGATTACCGATAACTAAGATGAGTACTAAAATGTAGATAATATTTGGGAAATGTTAGCGTGATTGGAAAAATGGGAATAATTTGGTTAGACTTGGTTACCTTCTGTAACAAGATGAGTCGCTTAACGACCCCATCCTAAATTTGTAGCACGGACAGTATTAAATAATAACAATGTAAATAATCGGGTCTTTTTTTTATGTATTCAATTTGTTGTAGGTGTAAATTTTGTAGATATAGGGTAGTACGTTAAGTCATGCATGCATTCATATTTTCTTTGTATTCAAGAATAATTTTCTTTATATTTGAATTTGTTATCATAGTCAGATAGACCCGATCTGTGCTTTTCTGTTAGTCATTTTGACGAGTTATGTAATGGCATTGAAGGAAAGTCTAGCTTTGTCATGTCAGCTGTGTTTGTTGTTGATCAGTGTGTTCATATTTTCAAAGTGAAGTTGTTAAATTTGTGAGAAGCGATATTAATAATAATAATAATAATAATTCATGAGATATTGGAAATTTTAGTGAGCCGTGCGTAATAATAAAATTTAAATGATCAGGTGTTGAGTTTATCGGGAATCATTTAGTGACGGGATGTCGTTTTTAATTCGGAATTAAAGTGTGTGGTAATTCAACTTGATAAATTAATAATATTGAAATATAGATCGGTGCTAATAATCCGTACAAGTTAATGAACGTGTGGTTTAAATTACGGTCCAATATTTTTTTTTACGAATAAATGTCGTGTCTTAAATTTGCAATTCAGTAGCCGGAACACGTAGGACTAATATTACGAAACCATGATTGTCAAATTTTGGTAAATATAATTTAAAAATGTTACGATTATTTGTGGAGAACGAACTAAGGCGTGGATCAAAATGAGATAGAAAAATGTTAAAGGATCTGCAGTCAGATAATAAAAGGTTGTACGATGTCAGAAGTGGAATAAATAAGTCAGTTGATAATTCTGTGAGAAATAAATGAATCAAGGAATATTGAGATAGAAAGGGATATAAATTCCGTACGAGAGGCACTTAGGATATTGAAATGAGTGTAAAATGTACGGGCAGTGTCACAGAGAAATACTGAGTTACGTAGCGGGTAGAATTCGAACCCGTGACAGCATGTACGAAATAAATCGACTGCGCAGCTATTCGTTGAGATACAACGGATCTAAGGATAATGAGAGTTCAGAGTCCACATAAATGATCGTATATTGTAATCATTGTAATGACGAGTGATGACAATCATGATGGCGTGATGATAATAATAAATATTGCAGATAAAAGGTTGGACCGCCTTAATTACATGAGCGTTGATAAAGATGCTAAACGGGAATCTAAATGAGAATATGCAACCGATAATAATAGTAACAATGTTAGGACGATGTCAAATCGTCGCGGTCAGATTAATAATAATTGTAATAATAATAATCTTGAGTGACATTAATAATAATAATATCTTGAGTGGCGTTAATAATAATAATAAAATCTGGAGTCACCTATTCATTAATAATAATAATAATAATAATCACCAGAGGGATATAATAATAATAATAACATCTTGAGTGACGTTAATAATAATAATAATAATAATAATAATAATAAAATCTGGAGTCACCTATTCATTAATAATAATAATAATAACCATCAGAGGGATATACTAATAATAATAACAGTAATAACCATTTGTGTTTGCGTCCCGAATAATAATAATGGCGATATTAATCAAACGTGGCAGTGCCAGGAACCGTTGAGAATAATAATAATAATAATAATAATAATAATAATAATAATAATAATAATAATAATAATAAATATAATAATAATAATAATTTCAAGAATGATAAATTCGGGGATAAATGAATATTCTGACGATAGTGAATTAATTAATTGGTGACAACATCCCTCTACTCGTATGTTTGAATAATAAGAATAATAAATATTATAGTCATTTCTTACCTCGTTATCATACGGTTTCCGCACGGGACGAGTTACAGTAATACTTGGTGTGTTCGTTTACTTCGCTCGCGATGCGAGGGGAGGTCATCGGCACGGTATTTCTCACCGCTTCTCGTGATCTCATCTGTGGCAGTAGTCTACCGAGGCTACTTTGTAACATTTCAGATCATGTGTAAATAAAATATAAATGCTAATTCAGTGGTATGGCATCAGCTGGACATCGTAAGATAGGAACTGTCCGTGTAATCCATTTTTCGTAATTCACGAGAAACATTGCCCAGTCCGAGTACCGGTCTCGGAAAAATGTATATAGCCGGGGTACATCATCTTAGTTAAATCGAGAAGCCGACCGTAACATGGGTTATGCTCGGGCTCCCGATAGAAGGAAGCTATATCCTTGAACAACGGTTCGATTCAAATGGAATCGATCCATAAGTTATACTCCACTTGTAATTTCTTTCAGAAGTAACCCAGCAACATAGGCTATTGATACCACTTGCGGTATAGCAAGTGATTTATTTATGTAACATGTGTGGAAATTTAAATATCATTGCCAAATGTATCAAAGTTTCGTACGTCGGATGGCGTAATAAACTGCTCCTTCTGGCAATTATTTCAAAGGAAACCATTCTCATAATCTTTTTATTGTAGTTAGATGATACCCTTTTTAAAGTTAACTGCAACTTCCTAGTCCTATTATGGAGTCCTTAAATTCAAGTTTACAATCGAGTTTTCCCCATTTTAATTTTAATTGCTCCGTTCATTCCCGTGTTCATTGATGCCTCTATATTTATATTTGATGACTTAAATAATGAACCGACACCCCTGAGATAAATGCTAGTCTGGGACTCGGAAGGTGGACGGGTGCACTATAACATTTGCACAGATGAATATAAAATAAAATATGGTAGATGAAGTTGCATTCCATTTTAAAATCCGTTAAAATTATGACTCCGTTGTTGTATACCCATGGCGGTTTGTCCAGCTTATATATAACTTTAGTTTTCTAAAACTGTTAAATTATGCTGTGAGGTTTATTGTCATATGAAGTTGACACTATGTGTGTTCTGTAGTTTGGTTCCGGAAAATAAACGTAAACATGAACTTGGTGAGATCCAAAGAATTAATTCCCACTTCAATATGGGTTGAGGAACCTTGAACAGCCTGAGTGATCGGCGGACAGCTAGCTGCTGTCATATTTCATATTCATCCATGCAGATGTTATAGTGTGTATAAAGTTGTTTCAGGGTTTTATTGTGTTTGCCCGATTTGACTTTGTGGCTGATGATGGCACATATCTGGTGCCGAAACTAGTACCTCATTTGAACGATATGTGATTCTTTCACATTAATAAATATCTTTGTATTGAATAGGAGGAACCCTCTTAATTTTTAAATATTGTAAATTCTGTTTACCCATTTTCTCGTGACTCGGAACTGATATGGACTTAGTAACAAAAATCCAAATTCATGAATATCTCTGTGATTATATGCGGTACGGTACCAATGTAGGCTATAAGACATAAGTGATTGGAAATTTAATAACTTCTTACATAACTACTACTAACTTACGACATAACTAAAGTTATGTTAGTTATGTAGTATTTATCTATACGACCACTAATAACATAAGTAACTTATTTGAGAATTACATTTCAGACCTTCCCCTAAACTACCATTTCACTCAGGGTGAATAAAATAATTTATAGCCTAGATTGTAGTGGTTCATCACCCGACTTTACGTACCGATATTCATTAAATTCCCTTCAGCCGTTGTCTCGTGATGCGTGTATAGACAGACAGACAGACAGACAGACAGACAGACAGACAGACAGACAGACAGACAGACATTACGGAAAAGTAAAAAAATGCATTTCCTTGTTACTGTGGACAAGACCGATGTAGAAATACCATTCTTTTCAAATTCTGTGCAATGTACAGACAAAACTCTTATTTTTTATATATATATATTCACACACAAATAGGTCACCTTCTACACTTGAACACTCGATATGGCGTCATAACATGCACTCCAAGCACTGAATCCATTTCTCGCACCTTCTATCTCTAGAACACTTACCGTCACAGTAGAAGTGTGTAATATCTTAATCACATGGGACCATTCAGTTCTCTAATAATAATAATAATAATAATAATAATAATAATAATAATAATAATAATAATAATAATAATAATAATAATAATAATAATAATAATAATAATAATGCTATATGTTTCGTCACTTATGCTGAGTGATTCTTTATCCGAAGACGAACTGTTATCTCTTGTCCGCTTCGCGTAGGCTAACGTCTGCTCAAACCACTGCACGAAGGTTGATGAGATCTTGAATGCCCACTCTTAACGTAGTTGCAGGTCTAGCTTCCTTTGAGGAGTATCTTTCCTCCTCTGTTGTCTCTTTCCTTGTTGTCAAACGAAACGAAGTTGTTCTTGGTACACCGTATACGCTTGATCGTCGCCATAAGACCTATCTGTGTCGATGCGACGTAAAGTAAATTTAAAAAAAAAGAGAAACGTTTACGCTCGCTACCATTTTGTACCCCATTTTCCCTGTTCTTACTGCAGTGATAGCTTCTCTCATGTCTACTTCCTTCCACTTCTTCCGTACCTTTCCCTGCGAACTGTCCTTCCGACCGGCCATGGTTCTGAACTGCCTAAGGCTCGTAATATGGAATACTATTCCATAACTGGAACACCACAGTATTCCATATTAGGTACCCAACCGTATTTAAATTTTATATTACAAATTACATCTCTCAGCACATCAAATTTATTTGTCGTCTGCAAAGTTTGTATTGTTACTTCCCAGCCCCGTGGTAGCTCCTTTCGGTACTTCTATGAAGGGGCTGGTGACTCAGACGACCTACATCCTTATATAAAAGAATACAAAGCATGTACTGTACATAGTACCGGAGTTATGAACGCGTAATGTACATCCCTCCAGTCTTGCGCTGTCTGATAACGTCCTGGACTAGCGCTCGTAACAGCTGTTTCTCAATGCACGCAGAGTTGTCAAGTCAGCTCGTGATTTTGACATACCTAGACTGGGCACGAGACGAGTGGGAGACGATGCCCCTCGCCACATGCACGGCGGATTCCCGCGCAAAACGTTTACTAAGTATTTGAACTACAGTAGCCTAGAGTAAATTTTCGAACCGTTAGGAGAGGGAGTGAACATGCTTATGCGTAATGAATGTTAAAGTCCTCCTCTTTGGTGTAGTGGTTACTGTGATTAGCTGCACCCCCAGAGGGCCGGGTTCGATTCCAGGCTCTGCCACGAAAATTTGAAAAGTGGTACGAGGGCTGGAACGGGCTCCACTCAGCCTCGGGAGGTCAACTGAGTAGAGGTGGATTCGATTCCCACCTCAGCCATCCTGGAAGTGGTTTTCCGTGGTTTCCCACTTCTCCTCCAGGCAAATGCCGGGATGGTACTTAACTTAAGGCCACGGCCACTTCCTTTCCTCTTTCTTGTCTATCCCTTCCAATCTTCCCATCCCCCACCAAGGCCCCTGTTCAGCATAGCAGGTGAGGCCGCCTGGGCGAGGTACCGGTCAATCTCCCCATTTGTATCCCCGACCCAGAGTCTGAAACTCCAGGACACCGCCCTTGAGGCGATAGAAGTGGGATCCCTCGCTGAGTCCGACGGAAATCCAACCTTGGAGGGTAAGCAGATTAAGAAACAAAGAATGTTAAAGTGATTATTAAATTTGAAACGTTTGTAAGAAATGAACCTCATGCTAATTAATGAAGCTAGCCTATGCTGATTTACGAACTGTATAAATAAGTACTTGAAAATTATTGTCATAACAGTATATAGCGGGTGGTACAGCTGCCCCTGTTTTTCTCAAACATATGCAACCAGACAGGAATAAAATGTCTCTTAGTCCTATCTTGCGCAACATCTTACAACAATTTTATGTTCAGTTAGTCCGATATAGACTTCTCCGCACAACGCAAAAAACGGTACAAGAGGCAGTAAGTGAGACCCATCTCAAAAGCACTATAGCCTACTATTTTATGTAGAGCGGAGTCCAATATTCTAGTCATTTTTACGAAATATTGCTATACTTTACAAACCGTAGCCACTCCAATAGCTGTCGGTAGAGAACTGCGCACCTGATTGGTTCAAGAGACTATTTTCTTTTGATAGAAAACGTGATAGGTTAGGATCTATTACAGACATGTCATTTCACCGCCATTTTGTATAGTCTCATCACATCGAAATTGATAGAAACGCGTTTTTCATAGTATTTTATCATCTATGGCACGCAAATGCTGTACAGCAGATGTGATAGCTTACGCCATGTAATTTCTACCGTTACAGCGTTCAATAAAGTCATATAACTGGACCATAAGCCTGTAACGTATCAGTAACTTCACGAAGCGAGAACTTTAGCTCTCCTAACGAATACAGAGTTGTAAGTGTTGGACGATCACGCTGGAAGTAGCTGCGCGGACATACGCATGTTAGATGTACGTGGATAATCTACAGGGAGCAGTGAGGACCGAAACATCATTGAGTTATGCTTTTTAGAAAATTTTTATTTTGTACACTTCTAGGCATCCTTTTCGAAGACTTGACTTTTCTGAAGTCTCAGATGTTCTTCTAAGGAAGTTATAATAAACAGACATAATAAGTATCGCCACGTAAGCACCGAATACGGACAAATTCATTGTGAATACCATCTGAAATATAACGTTGGACTCATTTATCCAAGTAATAGGTACATATCCGCCTCTGTAGTGTAGTGGTTAGTGTGATAAGCTGCCACCCCAGGAGGTCCGGGTTCGATCCCCGGCTCTGCCACGAAATTTAAAAAAGTGGTACGAGGGCTGGAACGGTGTCCACTCAGGCTCGGGAGTTAAACTGAGTAGAGGTTGATTCGATTCCCACCTCAGCCATCCTGGAAGTGGTTTTCCGTGGTTTGCCACTTCTCCTCCAGGCAAATGTGGGGATGGTACCTAACTTAAGGCCACGGCCGCTTCCTTCCCTCTTCCTTGTCTATCCTTTCCAATCTTCCTCTCCCCCCACAAGGCCCCTGTTCATCATAGCAGGTGAGGCAGCCTGGGCGAGGTACTGGTCATCCTCCCCAGTTGTATCCCCCGACCCAGAGTCTCACGCTCCAGGACACTGCCCTTGAGACGATGGAGGTTGGATCCCTCGCTGAGTCCGAGTTAAAACCAACCCTGGAGGGTAAACAGATTAAGAAAGGAAGAATAGGTATATACTCTTAGGGAATCGTTGCAACTCTCTGAGCTTAAGAGGAGCATGATTCTTTAGTACGCTGCGGTGTTTGTAGCAAGGTAAACCTGTCTGCACATTCGAGTTCAGAACTTGTAACATACAAGATCAGTTTCGAAGCGATGGCGTAGATTATTCCATTAGTACAGCGATACAAGACCTATTCTTCTTCTCATGGAGTGGCTACATGATAGTCTACTAATCGCAGCTAGCATGTGGTTTTTCCGACGGATTCAGAGTTCGAATCTAGCTACGAGCTTTTCACTTTTATTTTTATACTCTTAAGACATTCGTAGTTAAGTTCTAACTTATTAAGGTTTAATTTCCTTAAGTCCCAAGAGTCACTTTTCACCTTTAGAAAGAAAGCAGACATCAGAAAGGAATAAATACATGCGTTTCTTACATGGCAAACGGCCACAACAAATGAAGCGCAATGCACTTATTGTCAGCATTATGACAAACCCATTCAACCATACATCTGCGCATGTTCGACTCGAAGAACGACTGGACTTCATACGTATGGCACATGAAGCAGCACATAGTAGTCTTTACAGCAAAGTGCAGGCATGTTCCACCACATACGCTGCAGAAAGCAAGAATAACTCACCTATACTGTACACAGATATGCATTAACTAAGAGGTGGTCAATGTTGCTATTTGCTTTACGTCGCACCGAGACAGATAGGTGTTATGGCGACGATGGGGCAGGAAAGGCCTAGGAGTTGGAAGGAAGCGGCCGTGGCCTTAATTAAGGTACAGCTCCAGCATTTGTCTAGTGTGAAAATGGGAAACCACGGAAAACCATCTTCAGGGCTGCCTACAGTGGGGTTCGAACCTACCATCTCCCAGATGCAAGCTCACAGCTGAGCGACCCTAACCGCACGGTCAACTCACCCGGTATGTGGTCAGTTTGAACATTTCCTTCATTAATCGAATGGCCATACACAAGCCCATTTGACCTCTGTCGGTAATTGCTTATTATACTCCAAATAGCTCTTTTAAGAGATACTTAGAAATGAGCATAACAGAGCACCTGAAACATGAGAACTGATCATGATTTAGATTTGTCTTCAACAACGCGATTCACACGAACATTGAACAACGAAACAAAAAATCGTCCTATACGGGACTGGAACCTCCGACTAATGAGCACCGCTTTCCTCCTCTAACTTCGTGCACACTTGGCTATCACGACGCGTTGCTCGCCGGCGATATATCATCAGTACTTCTAGTCATTCAGCCATCATATTCTCTGTACATGAAGTTTCTGTGATTCAGAATTTTCACGATTTTTTACAATCATTCGGTATTTTATCGTTAATGCTGATTTCGTTGACACGTATAAACGAATTACAGAAAGCGTAGTAAGACCAGACATCGCTATGAGAAGCCAAGGTTAATGTTTTCAGGTTAGGCTATAATCTACGGGTTGCATGAAACTGAGTGAGTAGGGGCAACTGTACCACTCGGTATTCGTAGCGGGGAGGAAGGAGAGATGTACGTAGCAGGCCAACACTCAGTTACTCTGGAACCCTTGCGAGTGTGCATTGCGCCGTCGCGTGAAGCTGGGTACTTGCCGTGTGGCGTCGCTCGGCAAGCAATCGGCTGTGCTACAAAGACAGCATCGGACAACTTTATAAACTTCATCAAGCTATACGAAGGCACATCCGCTGTGTCTCTCGAAGCACAGCTGAGTGCACTGTACGCGTCTTGAACAATCACTTGCAGTGCACTAATAAGTACCTTTCTCCACCCTTTACCTAACCCTACCCGCGTTAAATTCTAATCACGATCTAAGCCTATGTAAAGGAGTCGGAATCACCCCGGTGAACCGAGTAGCTCGGACTCTGTCGCGAGCCAGTTCTCACTCCAAAACTGGCCATATAGTCGAGACTTACCAGCCAATCTTGTTGCCCAAACCGAACAGTTACGCACAATTGAACCTCCCACTTCCACATTTTCCTTTCACTTGAATACATTATTCTACTCTACCCAACGGAATCCATCTAGATCGGGTCCCCAGTTCGATCCCCGTTATCCTCAGTCTCAACCGGTTCGATACCAACCCAGCCTGAACCTGACCATCATGAATTTGATTACAAAAACCTGTATCATTACGTTAGAGACAATGATCTCTCCCGGACGTCTGCTAAATGTAAGGTAGTAATCGTCTAACTTACAAACGTAGGACCGACGCCCCCGTCATGATGCACCGCATTCGCATTCGACCCAAGAATAGTATATAGCAGCCATCTTGCCTAATAATCCTTTACGGCAATTCCGAAAAGATAGGGCCATAAATCTAACAGATCCTAAGTTACAAGATATGAGCCCCTGATGTAGCTCTTTAAAGTTAGGACCATACGAATAGTGTATAGCCACCATTTTTCCTACTTAGGTTAAGCGGTGGACCGAATACGAATCTGTAAGGTTAAGCTTCCACTCTTATGCGGTTAGCCCGGGTGTCGAACTATGAGTCTGTTAGGTTAAGCTTGCACTCTAGGGCATCGAACTTGAATCTGTGAGGTTAGCACCCCTGTGATGTTAAGCCTGGACTCGAATCCAAACCTGTGAGGTTATGCCTGCACACGTAGCCAGCCGCCCTACTTTTCAAATCACCCACCATGTGACGTCATGTACTGTTAGGTTAAGCATGCACTCTAAGCAGATACATCTCAGCGGTGGAGGTCGCTTCTCAGGCACTGGTGGTGGTGGTGGCCGCTGAGCCCGTGAAAATACACTACTGACAAAACATTCCTTTTTTTTAATTATACACGGGGGAAAATATCTACGTCCATTTTGTCACCCTTGATGATTTGTTATGAAATGAATTATTCCATGCATTTATTTCCCAGGTAAGCCTAAATATAAGGAAGGTTTGTTATTGCACGTTACAAAAACGATTTCGCTTGAGATATCAAATTAGAGGAACGTTTCAAATATCCAAGTGTCATTTGCTACAAAATTAAGAAATTGGACTTGGGCATTTTTGCATTTTGACTTTCCATTGCTTTTGATTTTATGAAACACTACCAATCTGAAACTTCACACTACAAAGGAGTTAACCTGCTAATACGGAGCTTACGTTCTCTAAAATGTCAAGTGACAAAACCGGCATTCCATCCCGCAGTCTTCAGTATAGAAGTCGATCCATCATCATAATCATCGTCATCTTACAGATCCAGTTTCCCGGGTACTGTTTGCGAACCTCTTCCACTCTGTCTCCATCCTCATTACATGCCCAGACCACCTCAGTCTGGACATGTTGACCTGATCTAACAATGATGTCTTAATCCCAGCTTCCTTTCTAACCTGTCATTCCTTAACTTGCCCAATTTTGTTTTTTGAATTGTGAATTTCTGGAACTTCATGTCACATGCCTGCAACCTTGATGAGACCTACTTAGTGAGGATGCAGGTTTCGATATCATAAGGTTAAGATCGGTATGAAGTACTGACTGAACATCCCCAGCTTTGGTATTTTGGGATCCCAGGGGAGTGTTCGTACTTGCTAGTAAAAGCAAGAGCTCTTCTGCACTCTATTTGCCATCTTCTTTGTGGCTAATGTGTCTCGAGAAATTACACATAAAGGTTTCCTAGCATGATGTTCGTTGGTCGTCCCTCTCTATTTATGGCCATCGATACTGTTTTGGGTTCGTTTATCTTGAGAATGAATTCCTAGAAAAATCTTCCTTTTATTGAGTCTCAATTGCACTTGTTCCTCAGTTTCCGCCCAGATCATAACATCATCAGCGAAAGCGACTGCATTTAATTGGCCACAGGTTTTCTTGATGTTCTTCATCATGTAATCCATGATGTCGATAAACAATAACGGGGATAGTGTACTGCCTTGCTAGACTGCACTTTTGTTCTGGAACCAGGATGAATATCTGTCACCCAATCGCACACATCTGATGCTGTGCTCATTCAGTCGATCCGTTAAAGATAGTGTATTTATTTTGACTTACATCACATTATGTTATTCTGTTACATTATTTAACCTTAAGTACATTATACTGTAGGAGTGCGTAAATAAGTCTTGCAAACATACATTCCTAGAGTGCGGTACGCTAAGGTTCATTTTCCTTTACATGTAAGCATAGGAAAATGAACACAACGAATATTGTTTTGTTGGACTAAATATCTATATGTGGCTGGGAGGTGTGACCAGTATTAAGGAAAATAATGGATAGGAAGAGCATTGGGAGATATAATCTTTTGCCCGAACATCAACGAATTGTCTTGATGAAGTACATTTCTTACCAAGTGCTTGTACGACAAATAATATTCATACCTAGATAGGGTTTCATGAAAATGAAGAACTTCGTTACACATACAGATCTGGACGTCAGTCTTAGATTTGTGAAATATTACAGCTAGTCTATACTTCTGTATGGTGTTGCGGAATGAACGTTACGAATGATTACAACGAGAAAGAAGTGTGTGAACTTACGGTGAGAATTTGAAACTGCAAGAGTTACTAATGAAGAAATCCTGAAATCTATGAACAGAGATCGAGAACTGCTGGTTACATTCATAAAAGACGGACTGTACACCTGGGACATATCTAAGGGAGTGCCTTCTACATTCGGTTATAGAAGGGATGGCCGAAGGCAGAAGAGGAAACGGGCGGTGAAGATTCTCGTCGAAACAAAGTATAGAGCAAATGACAGGGCTATTATGTCGACAGTCTGCCACACAGAGCACTAATCGGACAGAAATGCAACATGTGGTCGCCAACATTTGATAATGGATGTGCATAAACAGAAGAATGACAAAATGATTTAAATGAGAAAAAGTAAAGGAATTTAAGTACCCAGGTGATTAGATAACTGAAAATGACAATGAAAATAAATCAGTAGCTTCAAGAATTCAGAAAATGGAAATTGATTTTCAACACACAAATAATTTTTATAACATAATACAGTATGCTTGTCCTGAAACAGTAAAATTCGTCATGTGAAGCTCTTTATGCTTCAGAAACGCTCAATTCACAACATAAAAATTTAAAGGAACAATTAAAGATTAAAGAAAGGAAAATCATGAGAAAAATCTTAGAGCCAAGAATTTTATTATAAATGGAATGCATTACCCCAACCCAACTCAGAGGTATAAAACTTAGATACTTAAAAATATCTAAACTTACTGATACAATGAGAATGCGACGAGTTCAATTTATAAGCCATT
The DNA here is from genome assembly GCF_040414725.1 of Anabrus simplex. Taxonomy (NCBI): domain Eukaryota; kingdom Metazoa; phylum Arthropoda; class Insecta; order Orthoptera; family Tettigoniidae; genus Anabrus; species Anabrus simplex. The sequence goes on along the minus strand of NC_090265.1, from coordinate 861,060,451 downwards.
TGGAAAGAATGAAAAACAATAGACTTACTTATCAAATACACACAATTTTGCAAATCAAACGTCATCATCATCATCATCATCATCTGTTTACCCTCCAGGTTCGGCTTTTCCCTCGGACTCGGCGAGGGATCCCACCTCTACCGCCTCAAGGGCAGTGTCCTGGAGCTTCAGACTCTTGGTCGGGGGATACAACTGGGGAGAATGACCAGTACCTCGCCCAGGCGGCCTCACCTGCTAAGCTGAACAGGGGCCTTGTGGAGGGATGGGAAGATTGGAAGCGATAGGCAAGGAGGAGGGAAGGAAGCGGCCGTGGCCTTAAGTTAGGTACCATCCCGGCATTTGCCTGGAGGAGAAGTGGGAAACCACGGAAAACCACTTCCAGGATGGCTGAGGTGGGAATCGAACCCACCTATACTCAGTTGACCTCACGAGGCTGAGTGGACCCCGTTCCAGCCCTCGTACCACTTTTTTTAAATTTCGTGGCAGAGCCGGGAATCGAACCCGGACCTCCGGGGGTGGCAGCTAATCACGCTAACCACTACACCACAGAGGCGGACGCAAATCAAACGTACGAGATCAAAATGGCATAAGCAAATATAGAAACAAAGACCGCATTGAATTAGGATCACCAAATCTGCTGGATAGAAATATAATTAGGAAAATTATTCACACAAGAAGAAACCAACACGCCGTAGGCCTACTTGGACTCAGGAACAGAAATTGTAACAATCGACGAAAATGAAGAAATACGGGGCAAGGATAAAAGCTCAACAAATCGTCGTTGCCGGGACAAAACCTCCTATGTGATCATATTTTAGGAGATATACTGACCCGCACCACATACATCATGAAGAGCGAGAATGCCTTGATAATATTCACACGATATTGCACCTCAGCTGACAGAACCTTACCGGCCAAAGTTCTAAGCTAAAATATTTCACATAGGAGGTTTTGTCCCGGCAGCGACGAAATGTCGATTGCGCGTGGTCGTAAGTGACCCATTCGTGAAGAAGAGAAGAAGAAGAAGAAAAAGAAGTAAAAACCAATATCCATAAATAGGGTCTATAATATAGGGATCGTATCAATATATTTATAGATTGCATTTATATGCATTTCAAAGCTTTTTATCTGCTTCAAGGGAAAATATTACTGATTCTTGTTAACTAAAGGGCTCCGAATCTATACATGTGTTCAGAGTTTCTGTATCACGTCATTATATTTGTAATTTTGAAAAGAAAATCGAAAAACATTAAAATTGACGAAGTTCATCATTATAAAAAGATACATATAATTTAATACGACAATATAGAATACTTGAAATTACTGATTACGTATTGAGGGATGTAAAGTCCTAGTCTGTATTCATATTTTCTCTATCGTTCCCAGTTTTATGTAATTTTTATAAATAAGAACGAAATCTTCAAAATTTGTACAATTATTTTAATAACGTAAAATTAGGTATACTATTTTTTAAATTGTTTTAACACCGCAATATAAAATTTGAGTTTATAAAATTAATAAAAAACGTTTACTATATTCATAAAGAATACTTACAGCCATTCAGATGTTTACTTTTTCGGTCGAAATGTTTCGCCCTTTTGATGCCCTGCAGTGACTTTGAGACGCACTCCTCTTTAAGCATAAGCAATAATCCGCTAACATTGCTTCATTCCACTTAGCCTGGTATCTTATTTCCAGCGTTTTAATATTTTAAGTAGATCTTTCAAGGAATGGCAATTATACACATGTAGAAATAATTTGAGTTTTTTTCAAGTGTCCTTGTAATATTAAGCAAGAAAATAATAATTATATGATACTTTGTTCATAATTTTAAATTTTAGTTGTTTTATAAGATTTTAGTGATTCCAATATGTCTAATTTGCCAGCTTTAACGCAGTAATCATTGATGTAAATATATATATTTATTTCAGTATTTAGACATTTTCATAAATTTAAAAAAAGTTTCTAAAGAAATTGGACGTAATGAAACCAAACTACATATAGGCTTTGTAACTACCCATTGTCCACCTCCGTAGCGTAACGGTTAGTGTTATTAGCTGCCGTCCTCGGGGGCCCGGGTTCGATTCCCGGTACTACCAGGAATTTAAGAATGGCAGGAGGGCTGGTATGTTGTTGAAATGGTACATGCAGCTCACCTCCAATGGGGGGTGTACCTGAAAAGAACTGCACCACCTCAGGATGAGGACACGAGTTTACGTCCGACTCGTTGGCTGAATGGTCAGCATACTGGCCTTCGGTTCAGAGGGTCCCGGGTTCGATTCCCGGCCGGGTCGGGGATTTTAACCTTCATTGGTTAATTCCAATGGCCAGGAGGCTGGTTGTTTGTGCTGTCCCCAACACACCACACATAACACTACCCTCCACCACAATAACACGCAGTTACCTACACATAGCAGATGCCGCCCACCCTCATTGGAGGGTCTGCCTTACAAGACTGCACTCGGCTAGAAATAGCCACACGAAATTATTATTACGACCCATAACGGGGAAGTGAAAAATATAAACGGTTTCTCTGTAGCAAAATGGTTGCATATCAATGTTATAAGTAAATTCTGTGATATTCCAGTTAAAAGGTGACTTGTACTCAAAATCAGGTAGATAGTGATCAGACAGGCCCCATAACTTAGCAGCAATAGTGCGAAAAAATCCGCTTTGTTTAGAAATTTTCGCAAGTATTAATTTCAGAGTTATCTCATCTCTGGGAAACCCTGTTTACATTTTTTAATTAATTGAAGAGTTTTACTCCAGGTTTAAAAATATTAACTAAGTAACGCCTTTTTTATGTGTTGAGGAGAATATGGGGTCATATCAACTGTTAAAAGTACCTATTGAAGGAGATTAATTAGATTAGTGAGGTTGACAATGGGAGAAGACATTTTTAAAGAGCTTCCTCTGCTGCATCATTTATGTTGGGAGTAAAGGCAGCCATTGTTGTTGTAAAAGCGAACTATGATGTCGGTGAATTAATGTTGTGACGCGCAGATTATATGACAACCAAGAGCGCATTCAGTTTTGTTAATTTCCTGCGCAGATAAAGGGAAGCACACAAGCCACACGGCTTGTTCAAGTGCCTATAAATGTGGATGTTAGAAATTTAGCCTCGCATAAAGACACACTCCCGATAGGAAAAGAGAACTTTTTATAGACATGCCAGTTTATTAGAACTGCTGACGGATAAAGTGAGGGACTGCTTTTTGTTTTGTGGAGAATGGTATAAAGGGGGGAAGGGTAGTTTATATTTTTTCCTATGGAATGTGATTGGGTGTGAAGGAAACCGCAACACTCGTGTCCCCCGCTCCACGCCGAGACTCAACCTATGAAAAGGAAATGGTGAAAATGCTGGAATTACGACCAAAGATAAGGTGTTTACGACTCCCAGTGAGCGCATCCTGCCTCACTGCTGGGCGGGGGAGGGGGGAGGGAGGTTGAGTTTATGTTACCCAGGCTGTATAGCGCTCACAAGAGGGATGGATAGATGGATGGATCGTGCGGGCGATCATTCTGTGGTTCGCAACCCCTGTCTTTTTGGGATCCTGGAAATGTGAACAGACTGTCTCTTTGTCCGGTGTTCGATCCACGACATTAAGACTGATTGCAAGATTTGGTATGGTGTTAATTCAGCTTCGTTAGTATAACTGGACTGTTGTCTCATGAGAAAAAATAATATTCCCGCAGGAGCATAACGTTAGGGCGTGTAGGGGCCCTGCAGTCTCCTCGCAAAAAATAAATAAAATCTGGTGGCCATGATCGTTAAGGTGTTTAAATCTAAATGGTCTGACAGCGTGGTTAGTCGAATCGAATCCCGTTCGTCGAAAAAATGTTCACCATCAGAATGTTTTTTTTTTTTTTTTTTTTTTTTTTTTTGCTAGTTGCTTTACGTCGCACCGTCACAGATAGGTCTTATGGCGACGATGGGACAGGGAAGGGCTAGGAGTGGGAAGGAAGCAGCCGTGGCCTTAATTAAGGTACAACCCCAGCATTTACCTGGTGTGTAAATGGGAAACCACGGAAAACCATTTTCAGGGCTGCCGACAGTGGTATTCGAACCTACTATCTTCCGAATACTGGATACTGGCCGCACTTAAACGACTGCAGCTATCGAGCTCGGTCATCAGAATGTTGGCTGGCAGGGTAAGGGAGGTGGTGGTATACAATTTCTAATCACTAGATTGCGTGCCGAAATCTGGATTAAATCCCAAACCTCTCCTCAGTACTCATATGGAGTGAGGGCATATGGCGCTGTTGATGGTGATTCGTCCGTCGGATGGGGACGTTAAGGCTTGAGCAGACCCCTTGGTGCTATTCGACAAGAGTAGGCTATGTGCCGGCACCGGGTTTCACTCTCTCCCTTTCTGCTATCATATTATATCACGTCATTAATTTCATCGCATGAACTCCTCTGGTGAGGTTGACGTCAGGAAGACATCCGATCATAAAAACCCGCCACGACAGATTCATCTCACCTCATACCAGTCCCCGTAGACAAACGGGACAAAGGGATGGACCAACAACAGTTTATGTCTAGCCTAATGTCACTCTGCACGGAAATGATCAGGGTGATTTTGTAGAATCAGTCGAAATAGTTGTTTGTGTTTTACAATTCGTACGTGGAGAAATATCTACTTGGTTGCACCAGCAGCAATTTATTGTGTGTGTAACACGGAACAGCTGGAAACAATTCTTGCCCCTGCCTTCTCTCGCAACACCGCGACACGCTCCTTATAAGACCTGCATCAAATTACTGTATGGTTGAATGGTCAGCGTACTGGCCTCGGGTTCAGAGGGTCCTGGGTTCGATTCCCAGCCGGGTCGGAGATTTTAACCTTAATTGGTTAATTTCATTGGTTTTGGGGCTGGGTGTTTGTGCTGTCCCCAACATCCCTGCAACTCACACACCACGCATAACACTATCCTCCAGCACAATAACACGCACTCACCTACACATGGCAGATGCCGCCCACCATCATCGGAGGGTCTGCCTTACAAGGGCTGCACTCGGCTAGAAGTAGCCACACACGAAATTATTATTATTATTATTATTATTATTATTACTGAAAAATAATTCATCATCCTCATCATCTGTTTACCCTCCAGGTTCGGTTTTTCCCTCGGACTTAGCGAGGGATCCCACCTCCACCGCCTCAAGGGCAGTGTCCTGGAGCTTCAGACTCTTGGTCGGGGGATACAACTGGGGAGTATGACCAGTACCTCGCCCAGGCGGCCTCACCTGCTATGCTGAACAGGGGCCTTGTGGAGGGATGGGAAGATTGGAAGGGATAGGCAAGGAAGAGGGAAGGAAGCGGCCGTGGCCTTAAGTTAGGTATCATCCCGGCATTCGCCTGGAGGGGAAGTGGGAAACCACGGAAAACCACTTCCAGGATGGCTGAGGTGGGAATCGAACCCACCTCTACTCAGTTGACCTCCCGAGGCCGAGTGGACCCCGTTCCAGCCCTCGTACCACTTTTCAAATTTCGTGGCAGAGTCGGGAATCGAACCCGGGCCTCCGGGGGTGGCAGCTAATCACGCCAACCACTACACCACAGAGGCGGACCTGAAAAATAATTGCAGCAATGAAAGCTGATTCCGAAATATCAAATTTTTGTTACGAAGTTGTTGATGTGTGTTGCACCTGAGATAGTATTATGCACAAATTTTGTTGGAACATTGAACTTTTGACACATATTTATTTTATTATTTATTATTTTATAACAAGAAGTTAGTGTGGTAGCAATCAGTGAACAGAGTTTTGAACGAGCTCTTTCTCCTCGCGAAGTTAGACTAGGCATATCAGTTTTGCGCTTTGATTAAACCACGGAGGCAGTCAAATAAAACCTATTAAATATTATTTTTAATAATCTTAAGGTAGCGAATAATCCGTTTGTTTATATAAATTGAAAATATATGACATTACTTCTACCTGCTATTTTTTTTTTTTTGCTTTATGTCGCACCGACACAGATAGGTCTTATGGCGACGATTGAATAGGAAAGGACTAGGAGTGGGAAGGAAGTAGGCGTGGCCTTAATTAAGGCACAGCCCCAGAATTAGCCTGGTGTGAAAATGGAAAACCACAGAAAACTATCTTCAGGGCTGCCGGTAGTGGGATTCGAACCCACTATCTCCCAGATGCAAACTCACAGCTGCGCAACTCTAACCGCACGGTCAACTCACCCGGTCCTGCTGTAATTAAATTTGTATTAGTTATTCATAGGTTTTTATATTTTCTTTGAAGGGATCCGAATTTTTATTTTGCCAGGCGGGCACGTATCGCATTCGTTACGCCCCTGCATTCCCAGTGTAGTAAACTGGCATTTAGGCGTACGTCACAGAAAGCACGTGGCGCTCCCCCCGTCCTCTCCTTTGCTCCTTCGCTGTATTTGACTCTCGTGTACTCTACATCGTCTTCCCCTCTCCCTCTTTGCCTCTCTGTATACAGAGTGGTCGAAAACAACGTGAATTCTGTATATGATCGTTACAGATTTGGTCATACTAATAAATAATTTGAAAGAAATTATTCGATATTTCGCACCCTTGTCATTTTATCAGCTGCTGAAGTTAGCCATTGAGATCGCTTCGTGGACGAAATTCAAATGAGCTTTGCGGGACACCGTTGCTAAATATGCAGGTGGCTTAGACGAGCAATTATAGCTAATATCTTGCGGAGAGTACATCTTTCCCCCTGACAAAGTTTTTCCTTGTGTTCATTTATTGTATATCAAATTGGTTTCAAATGCTTAAACCAGTCGTTTTTAGAACATCAGAAGTCAGAAGCGTAACTGTAATTGATAATAAGATTATTTGTGGCCATATTGGCCTTAAGATACGACAACAGGAGGGTGCGGCGTCTATACCTTATAGATGGGAGAGTTGCCGCACAGCAGTCCTGTAGATTCCTCAATGCTGTCAGATTATAAAACCGATCTGGAAATATTCAATACAATTCAGAGGGTACCGGTATTTTATTCGAAAATTTTATTGCTTCACGATTCTTAAAATACATAATTTATTTTTATTGCTTTCGTTGTTAACATTGTTGTTTTTAGGCCTATATACAATTATGTTATTTTCAGAAATAAAAATGTATTCGATAGACCAGAGAGCGTTTTTAACATGAATGAGTTTGGAGTGCAGGCTAACAACCAACCTGGTTCTGTGATAACAGAAAAAGATTCCAAATCTCTTCATGTACTAAAGTCAGGAGAGAAAGGCGAAAATATAACTGTTCTGGCTTGTTGTAATGCTTCAGGCCAATGTATATAAATCGTGAATGAATATAAAAAAAAGTATAAATAAGTGGCAACTCTACCAGAAATACCTTATGTGTTACAAGCATAGCGCCAATTTATCATATCAGGCGAACGGCAGTCAGTGATATCATGATAAGCTACGAACAAAATTTAATCGTGTTTCGAAAATAAAAAACCACCGACGATAATGTAAACGGTCACAGAATAATAATAAAATAATAATAATAATAATAATAATAATAATAATAATAATAATAATAATAATAATAATAATAATAATAATAATAATAATAATAATAATAATAATAGTACCAGGCGGTACACCTCCACGCCGCTAATTCAAATATTGCGCCAGTTGAAACTCCTCTAAAGGAGAACGCCTGAAATTTAACAAACTGTCCTAATTCAAAGGTTACTTGGAAGATGTCACTACCGTAAATTTTGAAGTGTTCTGAACTGTGTCTATTTCGATTTGTGTTTGTTTGCTCCATATCAAGAAGTTTGGACGTTCCCTAACAGATGTCTCTACAAAAACTATAATAACGCACTCTGGTGTAAAGGAATGAACTGTCCTGAAGAAATTTAACATTCATAAGTTTTGTTTTTGCTAAATTTTGCTCTTTGGTTTGAGAGTTGGCAATGTTAATCCTTTCTTTCCGCCAGTTTTGAAATTAGCCAATCCCGAATTTCTAAAATTAATTTTCGGCCAATCGGGACTTTCTTCCCCAACCTGCTCTGTAACCTGCTCTGCTGTGGGTGTGTCTTATCATTCATGAAAGGTCTCGAATGTTCCACAAGGGTATATAAACTGCTAATTTTCTTGTCTCGGTGCCACTTCAGTAACATCTCTCCTAGTGTGATTATGTAGCAGGGGGCGGGAAGCGCCTCTTTCTTCGGGCAGCAGTTCATCCATAAGGTAATGGCCATTTAATAACTTCATTTCTCGCTAGCTCAGCAGTTTAACCCTCGGGGCAGGTTCGAAACCTTTCTCATGTAACCTATCTTTAAAATGTAATAGACACATGGTAAAACTTCGTCTCTTTAACTATAAATTGGGATAGAGAGTGCTAAACCCTCTCGAGCTCCCACTCCTATTGTTTTGAGGTGACTTTGTTTTCACAACCGTTTCTTCCTTTCTTAATGTAATTAAGTCTTCTTATACAAGTCACCTCTTTAGTATGGGATTAGCCCTTGTGTATGCGGCCTAGTGCCAAGTAGGTTTTAAAAGTGTATTAGGAGTGCAAGTTACGCCTCCAGTCAAGTTGGTATTTTGGGCCATGTAATTAACCTGCTTCTTTACTGAATAGGCCCAGTAGGTTGGGTATTTATTACCCCTGTTCTTGGTATGCCTTGAGGGCAGTTTGAAGTATTGTTTGTTGTGGCCTTTGATGGGCTTGAATCTTGAGAGCGGGTTTGCTCTTTCTTAAATTTGGTTTCTGTGTGCCTCGAGGAGGCTTAATATGGTAATCAGGAGTCAGTGCTCCTTGGCATGATTGGGGTTTTCTGCCCCTTTGTTTGAACTTGGTATATAGGTAAAGTTGGGCTTATAGCTCAAGGTTCGTGAGTGTCGGGCTCGAAGCCCAAATTTGTAATGAACTAAAATTGTACTTTCTTAATTTGTTGATCTGCTACTTGGTACCTGTTATATTCTGTTATTTATTTATCTTGAAAAGAAAATTTAACCTTTGTTAAAGTTTTAAATTAACTTTAATTTCGTAAGTTGAGACCTATTCCACCCAGCACCTTCTTTCACCTCTGCTGTTCCACAGATACCTCGGAACAATAATAATAATAATAATAACAATAACAATCGTATGACATCAGCTGCCGTGTGCAGGCACTTTAATATGACGCCATCTACACTGCCTGTTTGTCAATTTCAAGGTTCCATTTTTCTACCAGATGTTAAAGGAAACCGGTTCTCTGTTGGGCGATCTATAAGCGAATTCTAATTAATATTGTCGGGAAAACACCAAATGGTCCGCCTCTCTGGTGTTGTGGTTGGTGTGATTAGCTGCCATTCCCGGAGGCCCGAGTTCGATTCCAGGCTCTGCCACGAAATTCGAACAGGGGTACGAGGATTGGAACGGGGTCCACTCAGCCTCGGGAGTTCAACTGAGTAGAGGGAGTTTGATTCCCTCCTCAGCCATTCTTGAAGTGATTTTCCGTGGTTTCCCACTTCTCCCCAGACAAATGCCGGGGCGGTACCTAACTTAAGGCCACGGCCGCTTCCTTGCCTTCCTTCAAATCTTCTCATCCCCCACAAGGCTGTTCAGCCTAGCAGGTGAGGCCGCCTTGTATCCCTGACCCAATGTCTCACGCTTCAGGACACTGCCTTTGAGGTGGTATAGGTGGGATCCTTCACTGAGTCCGGGGGTAAAACCAACGCTGGAGTGTAAACGGGTTAAATAAATAAATAAATAAATAAATAAATAAATAAATAAATAAATAAATAAATAAATAAATAAATAAATAAATAATAAACACCAAACGCTTCGCCAGATATATTTAACATGCCGGTATCATATGACATGGAATGTTGAATATACTTTCGCCGCACTTCTGCAGTCCGACCACCTCTGCCTGATTTGATCCCGCAAGTTGGAAACTGGAGGTCGACACTCTTCCGCATATCGACAGACAGAGATAAGCGATTAAAGTGGCGAAGAAGAACAATGTGGTCACTGTAATATATCACAGATTCATTCAGGAGTCAAGGCATTCCACCTTCGGAACGAATAATAACTGCAAAATCTCTTGTTATGAAGAAGAAGCTCGGTATATTGTAGATCCATATTTCAAGCAAGCGTAGGCAGGCCACTGATAGCAGGTTTCGTCATGGTACTGGACAGGTGGACATAACGGGTGAAGAATTCATTGCGGATGATGCAGTGATTGTCGAAAAACTTCAATACGGTTCCTTAATTATTGTTTTATTATTTTATTATACTATCCATTAGTTCTCCTGTTCGTCACGACTCCCGACGGAAAATCGAGTTTTTGCTGTATATATTTTTCTCTGCTTTGATTTATGCTGAGTTTCGGGAGAGGTCCTGAAACGTGATAGTTAGGCGACAATTCATCGTAGGATGCGCAAAGATTTTACAGTCTATTTAGGGAATACGAGGATAAAACCGCAATATTAAGGCGAAATTGGAAGTATGTGTAGTTTTAGAATGATTATCAATTTAATATTTATACACTAGAACAATTGTAATTTAACTTTTAGTTAGTTGTACTTTAAAACCATATCATACTTTTTTTTCTCAATCCGTTTACCCTCCAGGGTTGGTTTTTGCCTCGGACTCAGCGAGGGATCCCACCTCTACCACCTGAAGGGCAGTGTCCTGGAGCGTGACACTTTAGGTCGGGGTAATAATAATTTCGTGTGGCTATTTCTAACCGAGTGCAGCCCTTGTAAGGTAGACCCTCCGATGAGGGTGGGCGGCATCTGCGATGTGTAGGTAACTGCGTGTTATTGTGGTGGAGGATAGTGTTATGTGTGGTGTGTGAGTTGCAAGGATGTTGGGGACAGCACAAACACCCAGCCTCCGGGCCATTGGAATTAACGAATGAAGGTTAAAATCCCCGACCCGGCCGGGAATCGAACCCGGGACCCTCTGAACCGAAGGCCAGTACGCTGACCATTCAGCCAACGAATCGGACAGGTCGGGGTGATAAAAATGGAGAGGAGGACCAGTACCTCGCCCAGGCGGCCTCACCTGTTGTGCTGAACAGGGGCCTTGTCTTGGGATGGGAAGATTGGAAGGGATAGACAAGAAAGAGGGAAGGAAGCGGTCGTGGCCTTATAGGGTGCAGTACCATACCGGCATTTGCTTGGACGAGAAGTGAGAAACCACGGAAAACCACTTCGCGGATGGCTGATGTGGGAATCGAACCCCCTTCTACTCAGTTGACCTCCCGATGCTGAGTGGACCCGGTTCCAGCGCTCATACCACTTTTCAAATTTCGTGGCAGAGCCGGGAATCAACCTGGGCCTCCGGGGGGTGGCAGCTGTTCACACTAACCACTACACCAGAGAGGCGGACAATATCATCATTTACTTTTCAATTAACTGACTTAGAAATATTATATTAATGACGGATAAATACGCAACGCTCTGAGTAATTAGGCTATTCAGCTTGGTATGGTCCGCGAATTCATTACCAATAACACTGCAAATGATACTAATTGCAAGTTAGTAATACATACTGTAGAAGTAACCCCGTTTCTTTCAAACAGAGAATAAGTACGGTACTGAAGTTTCTAGGTGCTACCACCAAAGGAATCTACTGCTCAACTTGCACCATCAAAGTTCAATATGTTTAGAGGACGTAACAAGCTGACCAGACCTTCTCCTCACTGTGCAGTAAAGCCACGGTAAAGTTATATTTCAGTTACTGCCGATTTAGCCGAGCCTCCTTAACTTTGTTATAGTTGGGAGAGGCCTTCAAACCTGATAACTTATCGTAGGGTAGAATAGGTAATAATGTTACTCTCTAGGTATATCCAATACACTAGTGGCCCACATTTGATTAGATCATAAATCCTAAGCTGAATCTGGCATTGCCTACACGAACTTTACCGGGGTCCTTTTTTCTTCCTTATCAGGTTTCTCTCGATTAATCTTATTCTTTTCCGATGTCGATGACAATGTTTGAAATATGTAATTGTTCCGTCCTTCATGATATTTCCATCTTCATGATTGAGTTGATGATCGGGATGATTATGTCTCTTATCATTTGAACTAACAATGGCCCAATGTCTAACAACAATACATATTCCCCTTAACAAGTTGTAAGGAATGAAGGAGTGAGAACTATTTGGTGGGTTCGATTCCGGTATTTGAAGGTGCTCAACTACGTCACAACTATGTCAGCTTGGTATTGGTATATATTGTGACATGTAAAAGAACCCCTGTGGGACAAAATTCTAGCTCATCGGTGTCTCCAAAAGCCGTAAAAGTAGTTAGTGGGATGTAGAACCGGGATCGTCGGAACCAATGGCCTCACCGCTGACCATTCAGCCAAGGAGTCGGACATTATTATTATTATTATTATTATTATTATTATTATTATTATTATTATTATTATTACCCATCTAACTTCTCTTGATTGGTCTTCTTCCTTTTAGACCTTGATGGTAATATTCCAGATAATTTAATTTCCCCTTCCATGGACCTGCCTCACTTTACTTAGTACATTCATGCGTGGAAGGATAAGAACATATCATATTTGTTCTTCGCTCATGGAGTAGATAACCTGGATGGTAATGCTCCTTGTACTGAACCAAGGTATCTATTAATAGTCCAGTGTCTAACAATAGTGCACATTCCTTTTAACAAGATGGAAAAAATAAAAGAGTGGGGAACTAGTATTGATGCATAATTTGAATACAAGATGATGACAGTATGAGAAAACACCTTTTGATTTCTTTTCACTTCAGTCGATTACTGTGCGATGATTTGAATTCATCCTAGGAACACAGAATTCCATTTAGATTGAACACTCTGAACAGACTGTGCTATAGAACATATCGTCGCTCTACCGGTAAAAGGTTGTATTCCACAAAGCTCTTCCTATCAATTATTCTCCTTAAGACTGGTAACGCCTCCCAGCCACGTATGGATATGAGGTCCATCAGAACAAATTTTGTTGTGTTCATTTTCCTATGCCCATGTGTAAAGGAAAATGAACCTTACAGTACCGTACTGTAGGAATGTACGTTTGCATTACGTATTTACGCACTCCTAGTGTACAATACATGTAAGGTTCATTTTCGTTTAATCGTCGACATAGGAAAACGAACACAACGGACATTGTTCTGATGGACTGCGTATCCATATGTGGCTGGGAGGCGTGACCAGTCTTAAGGAGAATAATGGATAGGGAGAGTATTGTGGGATACAACCTTTCACCGGTCGAACGACGATATGGTAACTTGATTCTCCAGTTTCAAGTTAGCATCCACCCTGTCTCTGCTGCATATGCGTGCACGCACGCCCGCAGGTCACTTAAATTAATGTTTCACGACATATTAATGTTCCAATACTCGATAAGAATGTTAGGAACACAGCATAAGCGATGTTACTGATAAAAATCTAACTTAACGCACTAGTTCAGGTGGTAGGCCTACACCTCTTCGCCTACTCTATATGTCTCTTGAGCCTCTTTCATAATACACTCATGTTCATAAAAACCAGAACACCTTGAAAGACTAGAGATAGGAAGTTCATAATCACAGGACATGTTCATTAGTATGTTCTGCAGAAACGATTAGCATTTCAGTCACCTAGGTTCAGCATGTGTCCTGTTGCCTATTAGGCATTGGGTCATCCATGGGCACTGATTACTTGTTCCATGCGTGATGGCATCGACGCGTATAAGGCGCGAATGGCATCCTGGGGTATAACCATTCATGCTGCATTCACCTGGTTCCACAGTTCATCTTTGGGGGTTGGCATCGGGTCACAGCGCCGCATCCGTCATTTCACCATATCCCACACATTTTCGATTGGCGACAAATCCGGTGATTGGGCAGGCCAGAGCAACAGTCAGATATCCTGTGACAACAAAAAGGCACGTGTTCGTGCATCAACATGTGATAGCGCATTGTCCTGCTGAAATATGGCGTCTGGGGTGTCGTGCAGAAAGGGTATGGCTACCGGTTACAAGGCTGTCATTCACGTAGGTCAAACTGGTCACAGTACCATGGACAGGCACTAACTGTTATTTGTGGTTGTACTCAATAGCAACCCGCACCATAAGCCTTGAGCTGGCGCTGTATGTCTCGTGTGAATGCAGTCAATGTGATGCCTCTTCCCCTGTCTGCGGCGAACCAAAATGCGATCATCATTTTCAAACAAACAGAACCTGGATTCGTCCGAAAACACTATCTGCTGCCATTCCTGTCCCCAATGACGTCGTTCCATACACCACTGCAGTCTAGCATGTTTATGAACATTAATCATAGGTAGGCGGACAAGTGGACGACGCGCCGGTAACCCAGACCGTAATAAACGGCGACGGACTGTCACTCCTGATAGTGTACGACGTGTTACACTGTTCCACTCTTGCGCCAGAGCCGAGGAGGACGCAGATCTGTCCTGCAATGCCATTGGGATGAGGTGTCGATCTTCTCGAGGGGTGGTCTGGGTGGTGCGACCAGACCCATCTCGTCGTGTTCTACGGCCTTCTGTGAACCATTCTGTACACACCCGTTGCACTGCCGACACACTTCGTCCCACACGAGCAGCAATTTCCCGGATGGATGCATCACGTTCTCTCATGCCAATAATGCGGCCTCTTTCAAACTCACTCATTTGACGGTACGGTTCTTGCATTCCTCTGAAAGGCATCCTGCACATCTGCTCAAGTCTCATTGACAACTAGAGCCGCAGGCATGTTTTACCAGTCGGTGGTTGTGCGCCGAGATATCGATGTAGGCCTTGAAACTGGGGGCCAACATGGTTCAAATACTAACAGTTTCTTCAGCACATACTATTGCACATGTCCTGTGAATATGAACTTCCTGCCTCTAGCCTCCCAAGTTGTTCTGGTTTTTATGAACATGAGTGTATTAGAAATTCTGTCGCTGGGTAGTAAGTTTATAGATATTTTTCTGGTATGGTCTATGATGTCTATTTTAAAATAGAGTTTCCGACGGAGTGGGAGTTCGTACAAACCATGTAGTTTTAAGCTTGCATTTGGGAGGTGGTGGCTTCAAGCCACACCATCGGCAACCCTTAAAGCGTTTTTTTGTGTTTTTTCATTTTCACGCCTGGTAAATATTGGAGTGTTTCTTAATTCAGGCTACGCTCACCCTTCCCAGTTATATCTCTCCTGCCCCTTCATCTCCGAAAATATGTATAAAAATTAAGAAGTTTACTGTATTATGGTACGCTCTCTACACAGTCTTAACCAGTCTATTACACTAGTGAATGTTCAATTATCAGTCTCTCAGTCTGTTGTGATACCCATGTGCTGGTTACTGTGAACTTAGCTAACTTCTTTCTTGGTTGAAAAGTATCGGTAAAAGATTTGGAAATTCGTAAGTTGCAACCAAAACAAGAACCCATGCACGCACAGCCCTTAAGGTTCTTGGATTACCATGGCTACTGTTTCCGGGTCAAATAACCTTCAGATGTAGGAGTTCCTTGTAGGTGGCATGACGACAACCTCAGCCATTTTGTTTGGCTTTCGTAACTGGGTGAACTATCTCTCTTATCACTCAACTCTTCAGTTTGTTTCACGAGGCTGAATGCACGCCTTTCCAGCCCTAAGTTCAGAATGAAAGTCTTTGGACTAGCCGGAACTCGAAACAGGTACCTTGTGGTTAGAAACAGGCATACTACCCCTACACCACTGGTTGACCACAAGAGGAACAATTGGCTGCGAATTGTTAGTCAACATTTAGATGCTGTACGAATATTAGGTATACGGAATGGAGTACAAGTACCGAAGTTGTAGCTTACTATTAGGATGCTTAGAAAGACAGCGTGTGTCCTCTGGTGGTGGTAATGATTTCTATTTTAAGAGGAGGGAGCTTAGCAGGATTAGCATTCCCCATTGCCACAGCAAATATGTTCAGTTACTAAACTGAAACACATATTTACCGGTTTATTGGTGATAAATATTGGTTTCATGCTTTAGTCGTAAGTTTGCTAGTTTTCAGGAATTTAGCAATAGATTGCATTTTTTCTGTATGCTCAATTTATAAATCAGTTACTGAATCGGCATTTGCTTGTAATTTTGCCTTTGTTCAGACATTACGTATTGATATTAATATTCTCTGCACATTTTCATTGTGAACAGCTTTCATATCTCGCTTGATCTTACTCATGCACTCCCCAGCATTCTAATCTCAGCAACATGTATAACTTACGTTCTTTGAGTTTCAAATTCTCTTGCCTCGTCAATTGCAGTCCTGCTGATCACAGCATTGCAGAAGGAATACTTCGGTAATATATCATCAACAACGACTGTAAAGTTGACATAAAATTATTGTCAATGATATGTATTTTTTCATATGCATCTATGACATTGTGCAAAATCAAGGGAAGTTTCCTACTTCTTATGATGTTTGCATTGCCTTGCTTATTGGACAACATCCACTGTCGGCAATTTTTACTTGTGTATTGTTGTATACTTCAGCCTAATGCCAACTTACTATGATATAGCTTCTGCTGCATTCCATATGAGAACAATAGGGTTGTATATATACAGACAACGACAATATGTGAATTTTTCTATCACGTTTAGTTGCTGCAGTGTTTGTTAAAATGATTTGAAAAACCCTGTAAGATGATAACGATCTTTAATTCAGATTTCCACGTATCTCGGTAGCTGGTATTGCCATACATGACGATATATCTGTTTTCTCTCTAAGTGTTTCTTTTATATAAACGAATCTAACTTTTTTGCGCACCCCAAGAGAATATTGAGATAACTCTCCTTTCCTTCGGAATATACAGTCCCGCTGAACAAGAAGTACGCCGACACGTTCGTCGGGTTGCCTATACTGATGTTTGAGCCCCTCGCCCGGTTTAGAGGAACGTAGGATTGCGTGAGTAGATTTAAACACAGTAGTTCAATATTCCACCTTCGGTTAATAATATATACTACAGACGTATTATAGATGTATTTAAACTGATTCCACTCTTTGCAACTTTTAACTTTCCTGCTAGGGATATATATAACGTCACATCAATTCATGTTCTTTGGACTTATTAATTAAATGCCTGAAGGTATAGTATCAGCATATGTCCGTTGTGAAAAGGGAAACTATGGAAAACCATATTCAGGGCTGCCGAGAAGGGGGTTCGAACCCACCATCTGCCGAAAGCACGTTACCATCTACACGGGCAGAACCATGCAACTACAGTAGTTCGCTCGGTTTTACACATTTTAATTCTCTGTATTATTTGTATGTCATGTCTATAATATGTATAATATTATTAACCGAAGGCGGAACGTATTATTCTACACCGTGTTCGGCCTGTCTGTCTGTTAGGTCATCAGCCCAGAGGCTGGTTGTATCCTCAAATAGCACCACCAAAGGTTATGCGGTTAAAAGGAAATCGCAAAAACCAATGGCAGCACCAAAATGAGGCGTACTAGGCAAGACGAGGAGTGATGTAGTTTGTCATTGCTTTCCTCACTGGGTCAGAAAGTGCTATTGCAGTACGACTGACCCTATGAGCAACACCTTTCATAACACTCAGATGTACTAGTCGTGCTCTGAATGCCATTACTCTGTACCACCCATACCCCAGCAGCTTCTATATTGTCACAGCCATGGATGAGACTGGGACTTCGGTGAAAGCTACACTTTACTCTGGCCTGTGCCAAGCGATGGATACAAACGTACTGTATCCATCAAGAAATGGCAGCAGGCAAATATTCTGAAGGGGAAGTACGTTTCCCTAAAGACTGTGTCACGCTAGGGTAGTTTACTTGCAGCTAGTATTGGCGGCTAGTGCCTGTCGCTAGCACTAGCGGTTAGTAAATCTGTCACACAAGGCTATTACTGATAGATAATTGTGAAGTGTAGCTGGGAAACGCTGTAAGTGCCCAATATAAAAATCTTGGGAAAGTAAAGAAAACAATATTACTTTAAAACCAATATTTTTCATTACATTTTAATATTTTCTAGCGGTCATTTCGTTTAAAATAAAAGTACTGACATTGAACGTGTAGTACAGCTTTACTCATTTGGAAGTGCAGGAGATTTTCAGTTTTCAGGCATGATATAAGTGTCATGCGAAATGTCTTTAGAAAGTGATAGACGTGTGAGGAGCAGGGAACATGATATCGACAATAAAAAATATTATGCTTGAGTGTCATTTACAAAAGGAGAAAATAACACCATACTATGCACTTGATGACAGAAAACAAGTGAGACATATTTGCAATGTAAGTCTAATATTGTTTATTCATAACATTTCGTAACGAAAAAGTCATGGTACTTTGGATCCATATATCCCAGCACTTCCACAGAGCGCGTTGGCACTTGAATCACTTCCTACGGGAATGCTGTTGCACTTGTATAGTGTTCCATCTGTTGGAAAGTGTTTGAAATACAAAGGGAGGTTAGTTCAACTTATATTGTCTTCCATATCAGTGACGAAGGCACATTGAACACTTTCAACGCAAAAACACACCGCATTTTGTGGCACTTATATATATATATATATATATATATATATATCGTTTTCCAGTTCCTCTTCAAAATTACTCGCGGCTAGTAACCTGGTTGTGTCCGACTCATTGGCTGAATGGTCAGCGTACTGGCCTTCGGTCCAGAGAGTCTCGGGTTCGATTCCCGGCCGGGTTGGGGATTTTAACCTCGATTGGTTAATTCCAATGGCCCGGGGACTGGGTGTTTGTGCTGTCCCCAACATCCCTGCAACTCACACACCACACATAACACTATCCTCCACCACAATAACACGCAGTTACCTACACATGGCAGATGCCGCCCACCCTCATCGGAGGGTCTGCCTTACAAGGGCTGCACTCGGCTAGAATTAGCCACACGAAAAGAAAACCTGGTTGTTGAATTCCTCTTCATATACAAATATCATGAGGGATCACTCAAACATTCATACTTCCTGAATAATTATGTTTAAGAAGTATATATTTTCTTCATTCCACTTTAATGTATCATCAACCAGTTGGCTTCCACAGAGAACTGAACTACCCCACCTGGTTTGGACTACACGTGTCTATCTCTTCACCGGGCAGGTGACGTTTGTTGAACTCTAAAACAATGCTAGCCAAGATAGCTTTCGGTCAGTTTAATGGAAATCGATTAAGTGATTGGATGAGAAATGCCTCAGCTTGTCTTCAGAATTGTCATTTTTGAGCAACAGGAGTTCACGCTGAAGAGAGCTATTATAGTGGAGATGCTCCAGGTTGCACCTAGTGATAACGCATCTAAACAGAACAAGATCTCTACGATATTGAGGATGAATCAGGAGAGGAACCATCAAATGCTTTGATTGGAAAGCACTAGTCTGTAGTACATGTTCAGTGAAATTTTTAGCTGATTATGCCCTCTAAATCCGTTGTCATATAAAGCAGGGATATTTGTCTTCCGATATAATAGCGAATATATGTTAATTATTGATATAAATACGATATCAGTAAATTTATCGCAATTATGCAGTGAAAGTGACTGATGACATTTCTCCAATAGGTACATTTAAAATTAGGCTTATTATTTCTCTCATTATAGTTGTGAGATATTTTTGTGTTACTTACGAGTAATTGGATAATACATTTGCTATAAATGTAAGCTTCTATAATTTTATTCCTGCCAGTTTCCTCATTAACTCCAATTTCCGCTGGGGAGTAACAAACCCCACCTCACCTACAATGATTTCGTTAGAAAATGAGATTTCAGCGGATATAGTAGGCTATGTATCATCTATTATATGCTGTGGTGTCATCTTATGTCTTACATTTCAACTTCAAGCTGGTTTACAGCCAGTGGAACTTTGTCTTTTTGGTGTAAGGATGGAACATCAATATGTCTTTGCTGGCGAGATGTAGTGTTTACAGTGCACTATGTCTTCTGGTATGGGCTATATCAAATTTGTTACTTTCATTGACCTGTATCAGTCTCATTCTTGGCTTTGATAATATGAAAGTGACTGAGGTATGATTGATGCTAGTAATACCATTGCTTATGCAGCCAGTCCCTGTTATGAATGGTGTGAAAATATCGCTCATAGGGTCAGTTGGTGCATGCATTTCAGTGGGCTTGGCAGACTGATATGTAATAGCAGCGGCTGGCTCGGCGAGGAAAGCAACGGGAAACTACCTCACTCCTCATTTCCCTAGTACGCCTCTTCAGTGACGCCTAGGCTATTTATGACAGCTGATGGCGGAGCTGCAGAGGATCAAACCAGCCTTCGGGCTGAATACCTAACATACATACATGGAACATCAATCAAGATGATGGACAATGTTTGTGTTGGCTCATCACCAGGTGTTTTTTTATTTGCTTTACGTCGCACCGACACAGGTAGGTCTTATGGCGACGATGGGAGAGGAAAGGCCTAGGAGTGGGAAGGAATCGGCCGTGGCCTTAATTAAGGTACAGCCCCAGAATTTGCCTGGTGTGAAAATAGGAAACCACAGAAAACCATCTTCAGGGCTGCCGACAGTGGGGTTCGAACCCACTGTCTCCCGGATGCGGGCTCACAGCTGTGTGCCCTTAACCGCACGGCCAACTCGCCCGGTATCACCAGGTGTAATAGAGCATTTAAATAAAGGACATAGACGAAATAACATCTACATTTTAAAATATTTTCTTGAAATTTGTATTGTTATTGTTGTTTTTATTATTACGCTAATATTTTTCGCTATCATTTTTATTCCAAGTGCATGTACAGGTTTTCTCTTCTGCCGTCGGTAGATGCAGAGTGGGTCTCGGCCTATAAGTAGCCACGGCTGGTACGTAGTCCAACAGCTCTACACTCCGACCGGCCTACCGAGCAGAGGAGGGGTGGCCACGGCTCTACCGTGGCTCTACGCCTCTGTATTCGGGAGACGGGACAGAGCTGGACCTCACGGCTGGCCCCAACCGTCGGTTTTCCTGAGAGTGGTTTTCCGTGGTTTTCCATTCTCCTACACTTAGGCGAATGCCGGAACAGTTCGTAGTATAGGCCACGGCCGCCAACTCCCTCACCTTCTCCGCACATCATCACCGTAACAAATCTCCCAGCCTGAAAGACGGCGTCACCGTCTAAAGGGCCCGCCTCCCCCTTCAGGGGAGGATTGAAAATATTTTAGTAGTAGTAGTACTTTAGTTCTCTTCTGTTATATACCAACTTAAGAAATTTTATATCGTATCACTTCCAATTTTTAATACCTTTAGTTATAACGATAAAATATTGTTTTCAATAGATGAACTTATTTGTATACTTGCTTATGCAATTAGTTTAAGTAGCGTATACCATGAAATAAATCCCAAAATTAATTTTCCTCTCTCCTGAAAAATTACTAATTTGTTGGTTATAACCTTATTCCAAGGGAAGTCTTCGATTGTTTTAACATTTTAATGAGTGGTTCATTGAATAATATACCTATAAAACAGATATTATCCCAATCACATCGTAGTCATGGCAAGCCCTTGTAATGTTAAAATGATACTTTTTATTAATATCATTCCTTTCTTGGAATATTTGCTCTTCAGTTCTCTATTTACGAAACAGATATTTCTTCCGGCAGCTGGTGGAAATACATCTTTCCACCCTCCGTAACGTGGCCAGCAGTATTGGCGGCGTGTATTCAGTAAACTCAGTCGGTATGATACAGGGGGAGGGTTTGAATATTAGCACGTCCCACTTACTCTGTTTATTTGTTTGTCTGTTTGTTTACCGATAGATCAAAGGTTTAAAATGGAATTAACTGCCGGTCATGTAAACAGTAATGAAAGCATTTTATTCGCGGGTGTGTTGGAGCTCGTGATTGGCCATTCAGAGGAGAATTAGTGGCTTCAATAGGCCGCCTGTTGCGCGCATTATCACCTCATAATACACACAGCTGGCGATTAATTTCATTTATTTAAGGTATTCAATAACACCACTCTCGACCGTTTGGAACACCCCATAGACATGCGGCTCACATATACTGTTCGAATTCTGGAGAGCGAACAACATGACTTCAGAAACACGTGATACCTTTTTTTTCCTAGTTGTTTTACGTCGCGCCGACACAGATAGGTCTTATGGCGACGATGGGACAGGGAAGGGCTAGGAGTGGGAAGGAAGCGGCCGTGGCCTTAGTTAAGGTACAGCCCCAGCATTTGCCTGGTGTGAAAATGGGAAACCACGGAAAATTATACGTTTTTAAGAGCTCGGCTGTTATAATAGTTTTGCACCTTAAGATGAAGTACTATTTCTTATAAGCCTTCTGGTAATGCTGCACTACAAGAGTGCCTCGTCAAGTTGAACACTATCTATCGTCTATATCAGTATTTCTCAAATTGTTCACACTAGTGCACTCCCTCTAAACCGATTTCTTAAACTTGTACTCGTGGTTGACGTAGAATATGTCTCTAGTATCAGAACCGTACTTGGGACGGTTGCGTTATGAACCCTGAACGACCGAACTCGATAGCTGCAGTCGCTTAAGTGCGGCCAGTATCCAGTAATCGGGAGATAGTGGGTTCGAGTCCCACTGTCGGCAGCCCTGAAGATGGTTTTCCGTGGTTTCCCATTTTTACACCAGGCAAATGCCGGGGCTGTACCTTAATTAAGGCCACGGCCGCTTCCTGCCAATTCCTAGGCCTTTCCTATCCCATCGTCGCCATAAGACCTCTATCTGTGTCGGTGCGACGTAAAGCAAATAGCAAAAAAAAAAAAAAATCCTGAACGTTTTAAAATAATGCACAGTTCTATCCCTGA
Organism: Anabrus simplex; assembly: GCF_040414725.1. Taxonomy (NCBI): domain Eukaryota; kingdom Metazoa; phylum Arthropoda; class Insecta; order Orthoptera; family Tettigoniidae; genus Anabrus; species Anabrus simplex. The sequence goes on along the minus strand of NC_090265.1, from coordinate 861,037,768 downwards.
AGGCAAGCAACTCAATGTTGAAAACATCCTAGGGATATGAGCTACGATTTTAGGAAAATAAAATATAATAACGTATGAGAACTTAAAGAAATTGAGAAGGAAAGAAAAATTCTGAGGAAAATTCTTGGACCTCCGAAAACGACGGATGGTACGTGGAGGAAAAGGAGAAATGAGGATCTCTACAAGTATTCCGAAAAGATCACGGACACAATGCGAAAACGACTGAAATTTTATGGACATCTCGTCAGAATGAATGACAACCGCCGGACTAAAAGGATATTTGAATATATAATTGGATTGAGGAGGACAACGAAATGAGTGTAGGAGGTTAAGAAGGACGCAGAAGAAGTTAAAATAACATCACAATTGATCCACAACAGAAAGAAGTTCAGAACTGGAGTAGATGACCACAAATTCCATGAAGAGCAGCGGAAGAACAGGCCCAAATTTGCAATATCTGAGGAGCAGAGAAAAATAAGGAGTGAACGAATGAAGAAGTTCTGGGAAGAGAAAAGAAGAAGGCTGGCCAGAAAGCATTAAGTTTCACGCGGTCCACAGTTGGCCAAATTCGTAAGCAAGAAGAAGAAGAAATCATGAGAATATATTCATTACTTATTCCTAAAAATTACAATCCTTTCCTTAATCATCGTTATCTGGTCGATTTGATTAGCAGTTTGTATTTTTCTACCACGGCGAGCCATAATGAGAGTCAGTGCAGAGTTTCACTTAGGCCTATTTTACTACATTCGGTATGGAATTTTTCAAAAAAATAAATGCCTGAAGGTATTGAACCAAGGATGTAAATTTGGCTAGGATTTGAATTTAAAAAAAAACAAGTAAAGAAGCAAGCTATTTTAGGCTGTTTTTCCAGAAACTGCATTCAGACCAGAATTGATTTTCGAAATTTGTCTTTTAGTTTCATAGAGCTATCCAAGACTCACAATTTGAAACATTTCAGGGCCCTTTAACCCTTCAACGTTCGGCGCAGTTGAGGAAATTGCTTAATATAACGTTTTTTTTTGCTACGGGCTGTACGCCGAGTCGACACAGATAGGTCTTATGGCGACGATGGGGTAGGAAAGGCCCAGGAGTTGGAAGGAAGCGGCCGTGGCCTTAATTAAGGTACAGCCCCAGCATTTATCTGGTGTGAAAATGGGAAACCACGGAAAACCATTTTCAGGGCTACCGATAGTGGGATTCGAACCTACTATATCCCGGATGCAAGCTCACAGCCGTGCGCCTCTACGCGCACGGCCAACTCGCCTGGTTTAATATAACGTTTTTCGTGGTATGGGGACCTCTATTTTGTCTGCTAAGAAATTTTTTCAACATTAAAAATAGCAATAGAATGGGTCATTAGGCCGTGTGCGGTTAGTGCTTCACCCAGGGCGTGCTATTTCAGCTCGTCCTTTAGGCAACACGAGCGACGACAGTGTTCAATATCTAGGTTTAAAGAGCAAGTACAAGTCACTTAGCAAGAGTCTTGAGCTACGTATGATGTCGTTGGGTGATGCTGTAACACTCCCATTTTGAGCACTAAAATCACCGTGCCGCGCGGCAAACTCTGGGCTCCGGCGTGTCAACATTTCTGGTAAGGTGGCATTTGATTCCTCTCAGTAGGTGCTATGAGAATACGGCGAAGATATGCGAGAAAGCCGGACTGAATGGCTCAGAATTTTGAAGCTCTGGCTCTCTGAACCGAACTTGGCAGGTCCGATCCTGGCTCAATCCGGTGGTATTTGTAGGTGCTCAAATACGTCAGCCTCATGTCGGTAGATTTACTGGCACGTAAAAGAACTTCTGCGGCACTACATTCTGGCACCTCGACGTCTACGAAAATCGGAAAGTGAGACGTAAAGCCATTATCATCATCATCATCATCATCATCATCATCATCATCATCATCATCATCATTATTATTATTATTATTATTATTATTATTATTATTATTATTATTATTATTATTATTATTATTATTATTGTACAGGGAGGCACACCTCAACGCCGCGCATTCAAAATTAGCGCCTAAGGGAACTCCTCTATCGAACTAAAGTGGAAACTACTACAACAGGAACTTCGAACGTTAATCAGAAGATGTCACCACCGAAATATTATGTAATTTTGTTATTGTGCAGTTTCCTAACCTGAGTGAATTTCTCCTTATTTTGTTTGCCATTCATCAAGAAGATTGGACATTTTTCTACAGATGATACCACTAAAAAATTATGAACATGCCCTCTGGTGCAAAGTGAAATAACATATAATTTAAAAAAGTTTTATGTTTTTAGGTTTTTGTGAGTGATTGATGTTCATTTATTTTTGGGTTGGCAATATTTCCCTTTTTTTCCGCCAGTTTTGAATCTAGCCAATAACTAATTTCTGTCATTAATTTTCAACCTATCACAGGCTTCTTCTTCGATTTTGAGTGTTACTTTTGAACTCAACCAATAAAATTGAGAGGGTGTGGCTAGTTTAGTCTTGAATGATCTCGAAACTTCCCTGAGGGTTTATAAACTGCGGCTTTTCTCGTTTCTTGGCCAATTGATCGTCGTCTATCTGAGTGTGTGTGCTTAAGCAGGAGGCGGCCTCTTTCGTCGGCAGCAGAACATCTATAAAGTAATGGCCACATAAACTACATCTTTCTTGTTGTATCTACCTCCGAAGATTATTCCAAGGGGAAGGTCCGAATCTTTAACCATGTAAGCTACGTTTCTAAAATGTAACTTTCTTCCGGATAATTTAAAAATTTAATAAAATCTTTAACTGTAAATCGGGGATAGAGAGTGATGTACCCTCTCGAGTTCCCCTTCATCTTGGTTTGAGGTGACTACGTTTTGTAACATTTTTTCCTTCTGTAATGTGTTTATGTAATTTCTATGCCAGTCACCTCAGTAGTTTGGGAATAGCCCCTGTTTCATCGGCCTAGAGCCCTGTAAGATTTTAAGTTCTCATTATCTTGGAGCGCAGTGCACGCCTCCATTCATTTTGTATTTGGGTCAGTTATTTAACCTGTTCTTTTTTCATGAAGGCGCCGTACGTTGGGTATTAAATACTCCTGTATAAATCATTTTCAAATTGTAAGTTGTGCTTTGAGAGGCCAGTGATTGTAAGTTGATGTTGCCTTGAGTAGGCTTGGAAACCTGAGAGCCTGTTAGTTCTTTTTCAAGTTTTGTAATTGTAAAGTGTGCCTCTGGGAGGCTAGATATTGTGATTTAGGGAACAAGTGCTCTTGAATGAGGGGATTTCTACCTCTCATTAAATAATATCTCTTCCTTTTGTAAAATTGTAAAACTAGGGGCTTGAAGCCCAGAATTAGTAAAAATCACTAATTTTGGACTTTCGTACTCTTGTTTCAAGATTGCTTTTGTACCTTACATATTGTTTTTTGTTGAGTTGTTGTCTTTTTGAAGAAATATAACCTTCCGTTCAATTTTTAAATTAATTTTGATATTGCAGTTAGACCCATTCACCCCGGCACCTTCTTTAATCTCTTTCTGCTCCACGGGTAACCCCGGAACAGTTACTATTATTATTATTATTATTATTATTATTATTATTATTATTATTATTATTATTATTATTATTATTTCTTTCTTTCTTTCTTTCTTTCTTTCTTTCTTTCTTTCTTTCTTTCTTTCTTAATCTGTTTACCCTCCAGGGTTGGTTTTTCCCTTTGACGTCTACCGCCTCAAGGGCAGTGTTCTGGAGCGTGCGACTTTGGGAAGGGGTACAACTGGAGCCTCCAACCTGCTATGCTAAAGAGGGGCCTTGTGAGGGGGATGGGAAGATTGGAATTGATAGACAAGGAAGAGTGGCGAAAGCGGCCGTGGCCTTAAGTTAGGTACCATCCCGGCATTTGCCTGGAGGAGAAGTGGGAGACCACGGAAAACCACTTCCAGGATGGCTGAGATGGGAATCGAACCCACCACTACTCATTTGACCTCCCGAGGCTGAGTGGACCCCGTTCCAGCCCTCGTACCACTGTTAAAATTTCGTGGCAGAGCCGGGAATCTAACCCGGGCCTCCGAAGGGTGGCAGCTAATCACGCTAACCATGTGCCCCATGATAGATATAATCGAATCTGTGTCGTGCGACCTAAACAAGTTGTAAAAAAAAAGTTATACTGACACATTCAGTGTATCGGCGACGTGGATCCCAAACCAAGCATTGCCTACTTCCGCACTGGTGGTGAAATGTCAACCCCATGCTGACTACTTAATTTCGACAATATCTCGTGTTCTACGTCAACACTTGTAGCCATAACTCCGACACAGCCCCGTTCGATCTCATATATAACAGGCGTTTTTAAAAATACAGATACTTTTGTTCAATGCCTGTCTTAACGCAAAATAGTAGAGATGCGGTAATAAGCTGAAAAAGGATGATCACAACATTAAAAGTACAAACAAACCATACAACTTTACAATATTTGTAACCCAAAAGTAAGTATAGATTCATACTAACAAATTGACTCCCTCAGGCTGTCCTGTAAGATCTTTATAGGGTAGGAAATATGAATTGCTATTTCTGTGCTGTAAAAAATGTGTTAAAAATGTAAAAGAAGTGGCTGTGTAAACTCATTTAGGGTAGAGAATCTGAGTTGGTATTCGTGTAAGAATTACAAGAAGTGGCTAAAAGAAGTGGTTGTGTAAGTGGGCTAATGAGACAATTGGACATGAAATTATACAAGTAGGACAGTGTGTGTAATATCTTGCGTTGTCGATATTGAGTACCTAAGTAGCGAGTTAAAAGTAAAGAGAAAGGCAGGCACGAGACTCAGCAAAGTAAAGAAATGATAAGGATGGATCAGCAAGTCTTGTACAGTGAGGTAGGTCGCGGTAATGAGCAAGCAGCGTTGTTAAGAAACAATGAAACATAACTCAGGACAAGAGCTGCTGGGCTCTTGCACGTGGAAAGGAATGTAAATAGATCAAGACTTGCTGATCCAACCAGGATGGAAGAGGTAGGTATTTTTATTCTTTGTTTTGTGTTGCCGTATTGCCGTGTTATTGAATACCCTTTCTCCGAACAGGAGAATGTTCTTTTATTTCTGTATTTCGGTGTTGCCGTATTGAGCATCCTTTCTCTGAATAGGAGAATGGTCTTTGGTTTGATTGTGCTTTTAGTTTTAGTTTTTTTTGTAGCTTGTAATTTTTTCCCTAGTTTTGCTTGGGTTTGTAAATGTTATTATTTTTCTCCGTTGTGATCGATTACGTTTGAATACTGTACGATCAAGAGGAAAATAAATATACTATACTATACTATACTATACTATACTATAAGATCTTCAATGCCGGGCTGAGTGACTCAGACGGCTTTCTGACTCCAACTTGGCAGGTCCGATTCTGGCCCAGTCCTCTGGTGTTTACGTTTGTTCAAATACGTCAACCTCGTGACGGTAGATTTATTGGCACGTAAAATAATTCCTGCGGGACAAAATTCTGGGACCTCGGTATCTCCAAAACCCTTCAAAAAGTAGTTAGTGGGGCGTAAAAATAATAACATTATTAAAATCTTCAAAGCAGCCAGCAAGAGCAAAGCCACTCGATCCCTGTGGATCCAGCGTATAGAGAAGAATCTCGGAGAACTTAACATTAATCAAGCCACAATAGTTAGCGACAGTAAATACCGTTCAATTATTGAAACAAGAAACTTCCTTAACATTCCCTACAGACGCAAAACACAACGAGACCAGGAAATGGTTCAAGGAACGCAAAATTGAGTCCAGCAGGAAAATAAAGATTTTCTGGGCCAACAGAAAAGCTCAAAGTACCAAGAATAAGCAACAGTCAAGAACACTAGAAGCGGCAAACATCGACTACAGTGCAGCTAAAGCACAAGCATCGTGGTCCTCAGGCGGCCCAAACGATCTATACTACTACTACTACTACTATTAGTAGTAATAATAAAAATAATAATAGGGTCCCAGGAATTAACATGGGAGGAGTCATTGTCACTGGCAAATGGTAGTGAAATGCGTCGTTGCTAACAGTTGCAACATTAATATATTGGGTTCAGCATGAGATTCCAACTAGCCTATTTCACTCTAACTCCAGTACATAATCTACAAGAGGTGCCCCTCTTAATTCGAACAACCTATTAGAAGGTTGGGTAACCAATCCCAGCGGGAAACTGGATCGACGAGCCGACCAGTGCTCGGAGATCGAAGGCTGGTAGTAAACAGAAGCCAGAAAACATCTTGAGGCAACCTCTAGGCTAACAACCTTAGTTGCAAGATGGATGCGTATGCGTCTAAAACAAATTCAAGTCAAGTAAGCATGATGGCAAAACATTTCAAGAAAGCTACCCCAGGGGAGTCTTCGGATAAATCCCTCGTCGTGAAACCCGCGGCGCAGAAGTCTCATTCGGATTCTGGGGGAGACATGAATTAATGCAAGAGTCGATTCGGAGCGTCTCGGTATATCACAACCAGTCAGAAACTCAGAACCAAATCGAAAACGTTCCTAGCAACATTCAATACAAACTCCCTTATACAAATTGGCAAACTGAAAACTCTCACCAAAGCCATACGTACATGAAAATCAGATACCCATAATTACCCTACAAGAAACACGTTACACAGATGAAGAAACTTTTGAATCTGAAGGTTACCGTTCCTTCAAGAGAAGAGATCAAAATAATCCTTAAATCGGTTGCAAATTTCGAACCAATAAATGACAGATTATCCCTATTAACAATCGAATGTGCCAACAAGTCTTACAGCCTAGTTAATACACTTGCCCCAACAAATGATAAGAACAGATCTGATACGAAGTGGATAAATTCTGGGATCTACTGGATGACAACCTTGCCATAATTCCCAAACACCATGTGAAACTTCTTATGGGAGATTTCAATGCCCAGCTTGGTCGAGAACGAAAGTACAAGGATCATTGAAACTATCCTGCCTACAAAAGAACCAATAAAAACGGGAAGAGTGGCCTGCATTTGTGAAAATCATGACTTGCAGATCATGTCAATACTCTTTCGCCATCTTCCCAGAAAACAGACAACATAGCGATCTCCTATACCAACCATCGAAGGGTTCCATATTGCACCCATAAGCGAATTTGCGTAATTAATGTATGACTTAAAAGTTGAATAATTCGCATATTGGAATACAACAGTAGGCTGTGAAAGCTGGCAGTCACAAAGCAGCATTCTGGCGCCTGTCAGACGGCAAGAAGATCCGCAAAACTTCTCTCATAGCACGAACAGCTTAGAGACTGGCCTAAGTGCTACATCCAATAAAGTTTATGGTACCGGCAAGGAGTGGCAACTTTCTACTCGATTCTCACGGGAAAATCACGCGTTGAGCCTGACCTACTTAGAAGGGCAAGAGAGACAACGATAATACCCGCCAACCCTTGGCAGAAAATGGAAGCAACCATGCTGCGAAGAGCGCGAACATCTCAGCCAATCACAAAATTGCAAATTTAAATGTTTTGTCATAGCGGGAATCTACAGCCAGTATTTCGCTATTTGGAGCCCGGAGTAGTTGTGAAAAACAGTGTCCTGACTTCCTAATAATATTTGAAAATTTATCGGTGCAAATGTGTGAATAATTATTGGCTAATTAAGAAAATTTCAACTTCACACGGAAGAGTAGTATCGCCCAGGAACTGAACTGTCATGGCGGGAAGAAACCATTCGCTGGAAGAAAATAACGCCGGTGACGCGCGCCGTCGTGTGGATTACCCTGTGATCATTTCCCACGGCGCAATATAATAAGTAAGTCAGACCGAAATTAGGAAGATTTTGTACATTTTTTGAAGCGTTAACCTACGGATGTATGATAAAGCGCTCCCAAGTGCTAGATTACTACGCCAGATCCCTTCCACAGAACTATTTTCGAAGTGGGGGGAGAACTTTACAAAACCAACGAGCAGAGTGGTGAATCTTCAGTGTGTGTCAGTTAATTCAGTTAGTGTGTGTCAGCTTTCAAATTCAGTCTTGTACGGAGTGAATTCAGTCTTGTGTGAACTTTTCTTTTGTGAATTCTGAGTCTGGTAAGAACGCGATCACAGACACTTGTTGGCATCCGAGTGAGCCATGTATTTATTTGGGAGAGTAATATTTCAGGAGAAATGAACACTTTAACAAACTTTTATTTTTATTTGAACTTATGCAGAGATAACAGGCAATAGCTACACTTTCCAACACTTGCCTTAAATGAACTTACACAACCAATCGAGAGGGACAATGGAACATGTTGCAACACGTAACTGCATTAAATTTTTCTAATCCACGTGTAGTTTGGATTTGTTGAAAGGCCATTTTATTCTTTTATTTCGGAGGACGGTTAGTATAAAAATTTCTCCACACATCATTGGAAACAGTACTTTTAGCTTGCTTTCATCACTTTCAATGAACTGTTATGGCAAGCGAGATGTTACGGGGGAGAAATTAGTCGAAGCAGACAGGGAGGAGAATGACTTTTCATTAATGGAAGGCCGCGATGCTAAGACCTTGAGTAAACTGTTATGTTCCGAAGAGGTGAACAACCGGTAAGCCTTAAACAAACAAACTGAGAGGGGTGAGTGTGACCAGCAGGAGACGTCAGGCAGGTAGCGGAGAGAAAACTTTCGACTTCACGTCAGATATTTATGCAGTGCTATTGTATAATCTTCACTGAAGTGCTAGAAAATGCGAGTGTTTATGTAAATGTGAACGTGTGTAACGCCTTTATAAAAATGTATCAAGTATGCGTGTGTGAAAATTCGGAATACCACATCAGCTTCAAGATGGAATTCTAATTCATCATGACAGAGCCCGGAGGGTGATCCAACCTGCCTCCATCACCAAGGTATGAGCAAAAATTATGCATAAATAAAATATGTAGGACTATGAACTAATCGATGATCAAATGTAGCTTAGACTGTTAGATAGGATTGTAAATAATTCATATAATAATAATAATAATAATAATAATAATAATAATAATAATAATAATAATAATTATTATTATTATTATTTTGCACTTTGAGCTAGGGTTATTTGCGCACTTCCTTTACGTAGATGTGTTTGCATATTATTAGGCATCATTTTGTAGTAAGTCATTTTGACAGATTAGAATGCTATCTTATTAGACTTAAATGAGTAAACAGAATGCGGATGAATAATTATAATAATGATCATCATGTTGTTATAACGTTAGTTATGAGCGATATTTCTGTTGAAGTTATGATTTTGTATATGCCGCCTTGTTGAGTTTTAATGCTTATTTTGCTACTTGCGCATTCAGTTTATTTCATGTTGTGTAATCATCATTCAGATGACCGTTTCCGGTAGCTCTTATACCGTGTATTTTGCGACGATTTGGTGACAAGCGAATGTTTATTTCTGTGTGTAGATGCGGTTATACATTTTTCAATAGCCGTGTTTTTGAGAGGCAATCTCGTCATTTTAGTGAATAGTTAGTGACAGGAAGCCATTGATAAGTCAGCTCTGATATTTTGTAATATGTGAAGCAGAGAATGATCTAGAGATCGAGCTAAGTGAATAATATCCCTGATGATCTGCGTTGATAATGGAAATGTGATATTTGGACCATGTCATGAACTGTCGTAAGAAATAGAGATGTGCACGACAGTTATTTCGCCCGCCAGATACGAGTGAGGCCGTATTATGAGTTACTACGTCGAGAATAATGATGAGTAAATAGAATTGAGAGATGAATAATTTAACCAAGAGTGTTAAATATGTAACGACATGGATTATGATTGTAGGCAGAAGCCTGTATTTTGTTTCAAATAGTCCCAGAGAAAGTAGATGCTCGGAAAAATATGCGAGTTAAAGCACGAGGTAATATGTGAGCGGAGCGACGAATCAATGTGTATTTTGACAGTCATGTAGAATCATGGATGACATGTAATAGCAGTAATTATTGTCCATAAAGGCTGAATAGTGTCATGGCCAGACATTTTTCGTCTGAGGTTAGAAGATTGCCGTCAAATTCACAATATTTTGCTACTTGTAGCGGGGTAAAATTTCCTTTAGACTCCGATATTTGCGCATTTTATTTATTTTATTAATTTTCAGCAGGCAGCGATGTTGGGATCTAGATCTGTTTATTATTATTCTTTCCCTGTGCCTTTTTTCTTTTTATCACCGTTTGTTTGTAGGATCTGATCATACGTGAATTATTTGTATATCATTGATGTAAATAGATAGGTGTAGTTAGGCTAGTTTTGATTTCAGTATTTTTTGTGTTGGAGCAGTGTTTCTCCATTAACAAGTTTAATTATGTAAAGAAGATTTCAGGTGTTAGGATAACAGATCATCGATTAGTTCATAGTCAAAACCATAGTAGTGGTATGCTCATATCAGACATTCAGTAATTACCAAGCTTAGAAATCCACTACATTTTAATTAGGAAATGAAGCGATCTTTAATAAACCAGTTGTATCACAAATGCTGCAAATGAATGAGGTAAATGAGATGGAATCTGCCTCCATCTAGTGGTGGTACCACAAATAATGAGTTCGTAATGAAAATGCAGTCAGCGGCAAATTAAGTAAAATTTTAATGTAAAAGGATCGCTGTCATTTGACATGTAAACATGAGGCACTTGGCCTAGTTATATTATTTTAGGAAGTCCAGGCTATCACAGTCATGCAAGTGAAGTTTAAATAATTAAAGGAGTGATTGTAACACTCAGGTTCATGTTTCAATAATTTCTTGTTTTGCAACCACGAGTAGTTATAAATGTGGCAGTGGATATGTGGTAGATGAAGTACAATGTTCATGGTTGTTTTCTCTAAATTCTCTCTTTATTTGTTACACATGGTTAGTGCAGTCCATGATTATTTTAAAGTTGGGTGTTTCCCAACTAAGTCACTTGTGTTAAATATTTGATAAACACCTCTGAGTCAATGTTGATTTGATGACTTAACCAATTAATTCATTAACTACACTAATTTATTTTGATAGACACTTTTCTATGTATTACAACTCTATATTTCAAATGAGGTGGTATTTTCTGACCAGAGTTTTGAATTTATTCACGTCATCGTCTTGAAGACAGTGTCAACGTAATCTGGAATAATTAATTTGATCGACCTTCAGTCAATTTTATTAGGCAGAGAATTGAGTTATTGTAAGGTAGATCTTCAGTTTTTAAAAAAATTTCTATTTCATTTCACTTCGTCACCAGTTTATTTTCATTTTTGGCACTTTGCCTTTGTTCAATAAATCAGTTTGTTATTTAAAATTTTAATTCAGTCTTTGGGTACCGTCATTATAGTTTAGTTTACCCCATCTTTTCATTTCCTCACTCCCTGATCGACGTGTGGCCTATCACCCGTGGGATATTTCGGACGCACCGCGACTGAGGAAGAAGAGTCTACATGCAGCGGTGAGTATCATTTAAATGTCATTATTTACAGGAGCAGCCGGCGCACAGAGAAAGGAAGAAGCTCACCGCATTTGTTGCCTTTGGAAGGGCACAATATAGATCACGTCGCAATTTCTCGGAAAAACAGTTCTGAGATTATGGATGTTAAGGTTAAAAAAGGCGTAAACGTGGCCTCAGACCACTACATGTCTAAAATTAAATTTAAGCCGGTCCCTACAAACTCCAACAATACCCCCAAACACATCATTCGCATTGACAATGTTAAACTCCGGCAAAAAGTCACGGAGTTTCAGGAAAAGGCTCGAACGATTGACTGTGACTTTAGCAACACCAAAAGCTGCCTTATTGAGGCTACAAAAGAAGTTGCTGAAATTAAAAGAAGCAAGAAACATGCCTGGTGGAATGACACCTGTGTTTTAGTTGTCAAGGAAAGGCTCGACGCATGGAAACAATATTATTCAACAAAATTGCAAACTGACTGTGAAACCTACAAAGCCCAACGGGCCCAGACAGCTAAAGTGATCCGAGCTGAGAAACGTAAATATGAAATGTCACTTATTGAGAAGATCGACTAAGACTTTAAGAGAAATGAAACCAGAGACTACCATAGAACGTTCGAAAGGAAAATTACGGGCTATTAACCTTCGGCGCTATGCTTGGCCAACCTCTGTTGATTCATCCTTTTAATGTGTCCATAGAAGAGCAGTCTTCTTTTCCTCATCGTCGTCGTACTTTTTTCGATGGTTTTAGAGTTTCTGATTTGATCTCACCCGGTTGGTCATTTTGCAACTTCCTTGGACCCAAGATTTTTCGAAGGAACATCCTTTCTCTTTTTTCAAGGTCTGAGTCGGCTTGCTTGTCAGTGTTTCTGTTCTATTAAGGCTCTCCGTTCTGACCACATAACTTAATTTGACTTGAATGGAAATGGACTTGGACTTGTATGTGTTATGGCATAGTCTGAAGGCTATCTCCATCCTCCTCATCCTCTCTGTTAATGCCTTCTCTACATTTCCATTGGGAGGGAGAATTTCTCCCAGGTATTTACATTTATGAACGCGATAGATGTCCCCTAACTGAGTTACAATTCTGTCAGTGTCTTCTGCTTTGTCTGAGTCTGTGAATGCTGTTTCTTGAAAGGAAATTCTTAATCTTGTTTTATAGTCGTTCAACTTGCTTCTTGGCTGTTTAAGGGATGTCTGTTTTCGGAAGGCCGTCATCTGTGAAGGCTAGACAGTCCAACATGACGCCATTATTATTATTATTATTATTATTATTATTATAATTATTATTATTATTATTATTGAAACCGACTTTCAACCTATTAGGTCGTGTTACGTACATTTGGTACGTGTTGAAGAGATGTTAAGTACAGAACAAAAATGGCCAACCAGACACCAGTGGGATCCGAACCCACAACATCCTGATTAAATCGGTTTCGATTACAATGCGGTCGTCAAAATTCAATATTCATTATTATTATTATTATTATTATTATTATTATTAATCGGGCCATAATGTAGCGGTAGCGCGCTCGGATCTTATCCGAAGAACCTGGGTTCATTTCGCGAACAATCCAGGTATTTTATTCCTGGACTGAGAGTTAGAACGGGGTTAGCTCAGCCTCATGAGGCCATCTGAGGTGCTATGTGATTGCAGAGTGACTTGGTAACGAATGCCAAGCAACATGCCATGGAATGTCGTTACGCTGATCAGGCGATACTCCGAAGTGTGCAGGGCGTCTTGCTGAGAAGCAGCCGTCTTGGCGGTCCAAGGCCCTTAAAGGCCTGTTGTGCCACGAGTTTGTCTTGTTTGCATTATTACTATTATTAACATTTAATTCGGTTAGGATTATTTATAAGGAACTAACCCCAAAATATGAACGTGTATCGCAATGTAGGTATGTTAAAGATCGTTAGAAGGATCTATATTGTATCCATCTTATATTGTATATTATATTGTATTGTAAATCTTTTATTTCCAGTCCATTGACTCTCGACAGCTCTGATGAGTGGGTCTCTGGAAACAACAGCAGCTATATAGGCTACATTACTTGCCCACTTAGGAATAAGAAGAGCTGCTCCTTGACAATAAGCAAATTTGAAATTCTTTTCCTATTACATTATATCGGGGGTTCAGTTCATTAAAGAGCGTGAGCCACGCCCCAAGGTAGTGGCACAAAGGGCTGACCGGCTGAAAGGGACTAAAGGGTCTGGTCATGGCTAGGGACAAAATCAAACAATAATTGAGACACAAAAACTGGTGTGTGGTATTGTTTCAGTCATCAGTGACGTATTCATGCACTGAATGGCATAATTAGGGGGAGGGGAGGTGGGAACACGCTATAGCAGGGGGAGATAAGGGCGAGGGCTCTGTCGAACTGGAGAAACACGACCACACACGGAGGTCACGTGCACCAATAATAATAATAATAATAATAATAATAATAATAATAATAATAATAATAATAATAATAATAATAATAATAATTGTACCGGGAGGTGCACCTCAACTCCCCTCATTCAAAAAGGGCCTTGATAAACTCCTCTATCGATCAAAAGGTGAAACTGATACTATATGAAGTTGGAACTTTAATCAAAAGATGTCACCACTGAAATATTAAGTAATTGTGTTATCGTGAAGTTTCCTAAAATGATTTAATTTCTCCTTGTTTTGTTTCGCTATACATCAAGAAGTTTGGACCTTTTTCTACAGATGTCAGTACCGAAAAACTCTGATCATGTACTCTGGTGCAAAGTAAAGGAAGTTGTTATTGAAAGAAATTTTGTGTTTATAGGTTTTCTCAACTTTCATTTGTTTCTTTTTTTGTAACTCTAGGTTTGCAACACTTCTTTCTTATTCCGCCAGTTTAGAATCTGGCCAATGAAAAATTTCTGTAATTAATTTTCAACCTATCACAGGTTTCTTGTTCGATTTTGAGTGTAACTTTCAAGTTTAACCAATAAAATTGAGAGGGTGTGAACGGATTAGCCCAGAATCCTCTCGAACCTTCCCTGAGGGTATATAAACTGCGGCTTTTCATGTTTCCTTGTCAATTGATCGCCGTCATTCTAAGTGTGCGTGTTAAGGCAGGAGGCGGGGCGCCTTTTTCTTCGGCCGGCAGAACATCTACCTGGTAATGGCCACATAAATTCTCTTTTCTGTGGCTACCTCCGTAGCTTTATCCGAGGGAAAGTTCCGAATTCTGAACTATGTAACAATACATTTCTAAAATGTAAATTTTCTTATGGCTAATATAAAACTTCATAAAATCTTTAATTGTAAATTGGGGATAGAGAGTGTGTTACCCTCTCGAGCTCCCCTTCATCTTGGTTTGAGGTGACTCCGTTTTCGCAACCTTTCTTTCCTGTAATGAATTACAGTTATTTCCATGCGAGTCACCTCGGTAGTTTGGGACTTGCCCCAGTTTCATCGGCCGAGAACCCTGTAGGTTTTAATTTTTCATCCTCTCGTTCTTGGTTTTCTTGCTAGTGGTTTTTAAACGTCGCACTAAAACATCAAAGAACGAGCAAGTGGCCGCATGGTTTGAGTGCATTCGGGAGATAGTGGGTTCGAACCCCACTGTCGGCAGCCCTGTAGATGGTTTTCCGTGGTTACTCCATTTTCACACCAGGCAAATGCTGGGACTGTACCTTAAGTAAGGTCACGCTCGCTTCCTTCCCTCCTAGCTCTTTCCTATCCTATCTTCGCTATAATACCTATCTGCGCCGGGCTAAGTGGCTCAGACGATTGAGGTGCTGGCCTTCTGACCCCAACTTGGCAATTTCGATCCTGGCTGAGTCCGGTGGTATTTGAAGTTGCTTAAATACGTCAGCTTCGTGTAGGTAGATTAACTGCTACGTAAAATAACTCGTGCGGGACTAAATTCCGGCACCACGGCGTCTCCGGAAACTGTCTAATTCGTGAAACGTAAAGCCAATAACATTATTATTATTAATGAAGGTACAGCCTCAGCATTTGCCTGGTGTGAAATGGGGAACAGCGGAGAAACGTCTTCAGGGCTGCGGACGGTGAGATTCGAATCCACCATCTTCCGAGTGCAAGCTCACAGTTACGTGCCCTTAATCAGGCGGCAACTAGCTCGGTAATATCGTGTCAGAACATATATAACACCATAATACATCCATATGTCCAGTGTGAACGAAGTAATTGAAATATCCGACGAAAGAAATAGACACTGATGTTTATATTTCGTAGGCCTAGACAAGGCCTATGTCAGAACACTAAGGTGATGATGATGATGATGATGCTTGTTGTTTAAAGGGGCCTAATATCGACGGTCATCGACCCCAGAACACTAAGGGAAATTATTGTTAGCCGTGATTGTAAGTAGGACCGTGTAACGGCCACAAAAGGGAACAGGAAAAACAAAAATGTAAGGCGTACTGGAGTGTAAGGTTTTGGAGAAGTATAGTCTGTCCAACCTGGATGCAGATGTGGGTCTATAGAATGTGAATGCGACGTAGTCACTGTGTTTTTATTCCTATGCGTCCACCATATGCAAGGGACTATTCAGGTGGGTACAGACATGCGCACCCAACTCTGTAACGTAACCTCGTCGCGCACTGCAGCTCGCAACGCCTAACCTATTGTTCCGCCTGTAGATCTACAGTAGTACAGCTTTCAAACATGGAGATTGCTGCAGCAGCCTATATTTATTTGCAATATGTAAGCAAACCGAGAAGGAAACACAGGCGATGGTGGCAAACTGTTATATACACGTAGAACTACACATAGTGCAAATTTGCTGGCTGACATGAAGTTTCAGACAGATAGTGGGCATTATAATTCTTTGACCAGAATGTTACTTACCTACAGTCTGATGCCATATTTTATATGTAATATTATATGATGTCCGCCTCTGTGGTGTAGTGGTAGTGTGATTACCTGTCACCCCCAGAGGCCCGGGTTCGATTCCCGGCTCTGCCACGAAATTTGAAAAAGTGGTACGAGGGCTGGAACAGGGTCCACTCAGCCCCGGGAGGTCATTGGGTAGAGGTGGGTTCGATTCCCACCTCAGCCATCCTGGAAGTGTTTTTCCGTGTTTTCCCACTTCTCCTCCAGGCAAATGCCGGGATGGTACCTAACTTAAGGCCACGGCCGCTTCCTTCCCTCTTCCTTGTCTACACCTTCCAATCTTCCCATTCCCCCGCAAGACCTCTGTTCAGCATAGCAGGTGAGGCCACCTGGGCGAGGTACTGGTCATCCTCCCCAGTTGTATCGCCGACCAAATGTCTCACGCTCCAGGACACTGCCCTTGAGACGGTAGAGGTGGGACCCCTCGCTGAGTCCGAGGGAAAAACCAGCCCTGGAGGGTAAACGAACTAACAAAGTAATAATATTAGATAATTTTATTTATACGCACATGACCGTGTTCCCATGCTTTTGTTTATTTTTCCTTTGTCACTTCGGAGTGAAGAAAGCAAGGGTGTCAGTTTCTTCCGACATTCCTCGGCCATTGTGTTAAGTTCCGTCACCAGCTTGTTCCAAGCATCATTCCTTAAAATTTTGTTGAAATACCTGGGATATCCAGCTACCCGCAGAATTTCCTTACCCCTGTACATTTCAATAAAATTCAGTGTGTTCTGCTCGGTCCACTGCATGTTTACTGATCGAGCATTCAGAGGCGTATGCGTGTTGTGCGCCGAGGTTCTGTGTACGTCCAAGCTTGCTGTAACTTCCGCGCGCACAGCTCTTTGATGTGACGCGGGAAAACCGACAAGCAGTGGAACGCAGTGAACCTTGTTCCGTATCGTTCATTTTGCGGGTGAGGGTTAGGTGACTAAAAAGTTACGCAGTACCGTCCCGACAGGAGCGCGACGCGGCTACGTTATGAGGTTCTGTTGCCAGTCTGGACGCGCCTTTACGGATAGTTTCACGGATACGTTGGGTGTCTGTTCTCGCTGATCCTTCAGGTGTAGCACACAATTGAAATCCCTTCCAATACACGTCTGCTCCCCGAGTAAATAATAATTTCGTATGGCTATTTCTAGCCGGGTGCAGCCCTTGTAATGCAGACCCTCCGACGAGGGTGGGTGTCATCTGCAATTTGTAGGTAACTGCGTGTTATTGTGGTTGAGGATAGTGTTATGTGTGGTGTGTGAGTTGCAGGGATGTTGGAGAAAACACAAACGTCCAGCCCCCGAGTCATTGGAATTAACCAATGAAGGTTAAAATCCCCGACCCAGCCGGGAATCGAACCCGGGACCCTCTGAACCGAAGGCCAGTATGCTGACCATTCAGCCAGCGAGTCGGACTGCTCCCCGAGTAATATGTATAGTCAGTTTCTCCATAAAAAATCTTTCTCCGTTAGGTTTTGTGAATCTACAGGACTATAGACATAGATGTATACAATATTATCACGTAAGGCTATTATCATTCGACCTCTTGCTTCGTTATGAACTCATTCATTGTTACTCCTGGTCGGTTAACGATTCCCGTTCCTCTTGAAGAATGGTCTATGTTAAAAATATTCACATGGATGGACTACATCGAAATTTGTCACACAGATCTCCTGTAAGATAAGCTTGCAACTTTCGATTATAAACTTCTTAATCAGGATCATCATCAGTATGCTGGTTGTTCCATTAATATTAGCTGTAGCTAAAGAGGTACAAGCATGTGTAGTAGTAGAAACACTTTCCATTGTAACAGGAGATGGTGTTTCCGGAATACTATCACTAGGATGTGGCATACGGAGGAAGTTATTTTCTGTTTGAGTACTGTTAACTTCTGTGAGAGGTTTCCATAAATTAACTGAATTCATCGCGAATAACTGCTACATTAATGCAACTAGGAACTTGGAGCAAGAACGTCTTTTTTACAAAATCTAGGTATAGAAATGAATGTTCAAGTTATGTCCAAAAGTAGCTATCTTCCCAGTGTAAGGAAGGTCCGACTGTTAGTACGAGACAGAGAAGTTCAGTCATGGACGAAGCTGCCGCACAAAGGAAAGGGCGTTGGGCTCTTCCACGAATACACGCCAGGGAACAAATGGATGAGAGATCACCGAGGCTTAATCTGTGCGGAATGGGGAGAGGCCATCAAGATGACAGCGAATGTGTGCGCCGTTCGCTCCGTGTCGGAAAGGTCCCAGGACAACACCCTCTGTCGGCGTTGCCACAGAGAGAACGACACTCTTTCCCACGTCCTGGGTGCCTGTTCTCACTGAGAGGTATAGAGAAATTCCCTCCATCATTCAATACGACTCGCGAACTCGCTGATAGGTCACGTTTTCGCAGTGCGCGAAGAGGTTTCTGGCCTAGCTACCTAGGAGTAACAGGCGTATAGACATGATAGCCTTTCAATCAGCTAGCAAGCAAGGAGTAACCTTAGATCCCACAATACGCTTTGAGTCGCATATTGGCCAGGCCGAGAATAAGTTGATTTACCAGTCAACCGTAAACTAGACAAAATTAATATCACCTAGACAACATCTACGACCGTGGACTCATGATTTTAGCTCGTGGCACACTCCCTAAATTTCTTTACAGCAGTGGGATTCTCTCGGTCTCAACCGGACACAAATTCACGACATCGCTATCGCCACAATACGAGGTTCAAATAACCATACTCCGCAATCATCCATATAACATTTGAAGAACCATACATCATGCCACATTCCAAAGTTATTTCTGAGCCTTGTGATTGTGTTCTCTGTCTGGCTTACTAACAAACTCACCAATAACTCAGAAGACAAAATACTGTGTAATCGACATACTTTGTCCTTGCGGCAGCCTCCTCATGTACGAGTATTAACGGTGTTTCGAAGATCTGAAGGGCGAGTGCGTGATAGTTGGAATACGTGATACTAAGAAATGTTGAGACATCACGTGCAGCTCTGTTCAACAGTAAGCTCTCAGAAGAGAGAAAATTGGGTCTACGTAAATCTGCAGCACTGGTTTCTTGTAGTTGGGCCTGATGACGGGTTACGGTCTTTTGGGTTAGTGATGATTGTAGTCTTCGGTGTTTTATATGCTTTACTGCGCTTTTGAGTGGTTTGTTGTGTTAAACTTTCTGTGGCTGATGACATGTCAGAGTCCTCAGCTGAGGAACTGATCGTCATTCCGTGGACAGTATATCTTCTTCAGAAAGTTCCTGTTTCTTACGGTTTACTTCTTGGTTCGTGTCTTTGCTGCTAGTTACTGGCACGTTTGTTCCTGTCATCGAGATAAGGACCTGTCGTAGTAGAAACAGGTGTGCTCGTACCTGAAGTTATGTTTCACGTAATATCATGTTTTCCTGTATAAGCACAGAAGTGGCTGTGAGACTCAACTGACCTTGTCCTTCGTCACTACTGGTGGGTACTCCCCGCATTGAACTGTTGTTGTTGCTGTTCTTGTTGTAATGTTGGCATGCTAATGGCTAGCTGACGCTTCCTATACATGCATTCAGAATCACACCAAGTTTAAGATGCTAAGCACGGATAGACAAAAATATTTGTCCTATGTTCCTTGGGCATCGGCCCGTTAAAGGTACTGAGCCCAGCAGCTGGATGAGCTGGGTCACAAGATTGTGAGAAGCTCTAAAGATCCATGCTCCAGAATTGTGTGCACGGAGTTTGACATAATGGGGAGTGTCGTAGGTAGAGATTATGGATTTTGTTTGCCAGACATCAACATTTGTTTGAATCGACGTTTAGAGATGTTCCTTTCTGGCAGCTCTATCTACATTCACCTCGTGGAGAAGTTTTTTGTACCATATTTTTGTAAAACAGAAGAAAAGGAATAAACCGACACTCTGATAAAAACTCATCCCACCCTTAGGCATCATTAAAATATTTCTGTTCAAACATTAGCGTTTGCGATATTGCTATTTTCAATTATCTGTATAAATTGCACGTTCCATGGTGAGCCATCAGAAATAATTTTTTTCACGAGAGCTAAGACGAACCAGTTTTGTTTGCTGCTTCTGGGAGCAGAGAAACAGAGAACTGCTTTTAGAAAGAGAAAACTGAGCGGCAGAACCTGGCAGACAATTAAAAAGGTAATAAAAATAGAAATTACAGGAAAACCTTTTGTCACAGCCCAGCTACGTGTGTAAACATATTCTTCTTCCTGGCCGTTTTACAAATTAATTGAAGTCGACATTTGTTGTGGATTTAGCCTATTTTTAAGGCCAGATGCCCTTCCTGACACCAACCCTACGTGAAGGCACATATTTCTGTATTTGTTTTCTATTATGATTTGTGTGTAGATGAAGAGAAGCGTATGAAGATTAACAGACATTTAGTCCCCGAGCCAGGAGAATTAACCATACGCATTTAAAATCCTGGGCCCTGTAGGATAACGAACACTAAACCCTCTGAATCGAAGGCCTGAACGCTAGCCATTGAGCAAAGGAGCCAGACTGTATAATCATCTATAGTATAATAAATTGGAATTAAAACAAACAAATATATAAAAATACGTGTTGGTCTTTTTATTCAGGAACCCCACCATCGCTTACTTTAGAGAAGGATATAATTAATATTAGGTTATTATTATGTTTATTGTTATAATATAAATGTATATAGTATATAGCTTTTAACTCATGTACATAGATCAATATTTAAGACCATACTTGTATTTCCGTCGCCTTACTATGTATTGTGTTCTGTTTATGCATTGCTTATATTTTTCACTTTGTGTTTTACTTTTTTCATGAAGAATTTTCTCTTTCTGTTTTTTTTTTTTTACTTTTATGCGCCGTACTTGTTTTTATTTCATTTGTGGAGCTTTGCTTTCTTTCTTCATTACAAGTTCTCCAAATCTGTTATTTAGCTTAGTTGTCTTTGACTTTATAATAGAATAGTACATTTCTTTTACATATGTATTATCTTGTAATTCACGTGGTTGAGTGCAATAAAGGGCCACAAGCCCTAACTTCACCACTGCTAAAGTCAAATAAATAAATAAATAAATAAATAAATAAATAAATAAATAAATAAATAAATAAATAAATAAATAAATAAATAAATAAATAAATAAATAAATAAATAAATAAATATAAAATAAATAAATAAATGGCCGTCTCTGTCGTGTAGTGGTTAGTGTGATTAGCTGCCGCCCCCGGCGTCCCGGGTTCGATTACCGGCTCTGCCACGAAATTTGAAAAGTGGTACGAGGGCTGGAACGGAACCCACTTAGCCTCGGGAGAGCAAGTGATTAGAAGGGGTTCGATTCCCACCTCAGCCATCCTCGATGTGGCTTTCCGTGGTTTCTCACTTCTCCTCCAGCCAAATGCCGGGATAATACCTTACGTAAGGCCACGGCCGCTTCCTTTCCTCTTCCTTGTCTATCCAGTCCGATTTTCCCATCCCCCTACAAGGCCCCTGTTCAACATAGCAGGTGAGGCCGCCTGAGTGAGGTACTGGTCCTCCACTCCAGTTATATTTCCCGACCGATAGTTCACGCTCCAGAATACTTCCCTTGAGGCAGTAGAGGTGGGATCTTCGCTGAGTTCCAGGTAAATGCCAACCCTGGAGGTAAACGGACAACCGAGCTCGATAGCTGCAGTCGCTTAATTACGACCAGTATCCAGTAATGGGGAAATAGTGGGCTCGAACCCCACTATCGGCAGCCCTGAAGATGATTTTCCGTGGTTTCCCATTTTCACACCAGGCAAATGAAGGGGCTGTAAGATAAGACCACGGCCGCTTCCTTCCCACTCCTAGCCCTTTCTCTTCCCGTCGTCGCCATAAGACCTATGTGTGTCTCGGTGCGACGTAAAGCAACTTGTAAAACAAACGGATAAATAAATAAATAAATAAATAAATAAATAAATAAATAAATAAATAAATAAATAAATAAATAAATAAATAAATAAATAAATAAATAAATAAATAAATAAATAAATAAATAAATACTGTGGATCTCAATTGTCCGACTTCTTGGCTGAATGGTCAGCGTTGAGACCTTCGGTTCAGAGAGTCCCTGGTTTGATTCCCGGCCGGGTCGGTTATTTTAATAGCGCCTGATGAATTCTTCCACGTCGGGGACTGGTATTTGTGTTTGTCCCAACACTTTCCTCTTCATATTCAGACAACATACTACACTATCAACCACCACAGAAACACCCAATAGTGATTACATCCCTCCTTCTAGGGTTGGAGTCAGGAAGGGCATCCGGCCGTAAAACAGGGCCAAATCCACATGTGCTAAAGAGCTCGCACCAGCGGTAGAAGAAAAAGAACAAGGGGGAGATTGAGGATCTCAATCAACCTTCCATTTTCGATGTCTTTATTGGATAATGCCAGGAAATTTCACGACTGATTATTAACTCCTATAAATAACTCAGTGACTAGTTTTAACAAGTTCACATTTGAGGTTTTGGCCATATTTTTAGAGTGTCTGGACCACTGTGCAATTCATGCAGGAGTGAGAGTGGGAACGCTGTGAGCCAAGCTCACCCAGAAGAGAGCGGTAGAATGAACGTGAGGAAGGGCAGTGTTAAAGAGACAGACAGCCGCCCGCCCACCAGCGAGGGAGTGGATAAGATCACGGCACAATTAGTGGTATTGTCGCCTCATTACCTCCCTTCATGACCACCTCCGATTTCTTCGCACGTCAGACAATGCTGCAAACAACACTTACATCCGGCTCGCACTGTTCTCCAAATCTGTCCATCTCTCACAGAATACACGTAATCTTATCATAATCAGGGACCGCTGTCGGGGTAACTATCACGCCAGAATAAAGGAAAGAAATTCAGTACCATCTTTACATAGAGGCTCAAAGTCAAACATATGAACAGTGAACTTCAGATGGGCATATTTTACAGGTTCAAACCCTTTAGCTCTCATCTCTAAATGAGCTGTATTTAGTAAAATAATTTATTAGCTACCTTTGTGCATGAGTGGTAGAGTGTTTGCTTCTGGATCCCAAGAAAAAAATGTTGTGAGATGGACAGCAGACAATGGCATGAATGTAAATGGAATGAAAAGTCAAGCTGTAAGTTTCACCGAGGGGAAAAAAAAATCTTCTCAGTTTTAATTATTGTGTTGATGGTGCAATAGTATCTCATGGGAACAATGTAAGTACCAGGTGTTAATATAAGGAACGATCTTCATTAGGGTAATCATATTAACAAGGTTATTAAGAAAGCTTACAGATACAGATCCTTTCACGTGGTTTTGAGAGTATTCAGGGGTTGTAGTAAGGATGGAAGGGAGAGGGCGAATAGCCTACATCTCTGGTAAGATCGCAGTTAGAGTATAGCTCCAGTGTAGGGGACCCTCATCAGGACTTCTTGATACGAGGACTGGAACAAATTCAAAGGAGAGCAGCTCGATTTGTTCTGGGTGATTTCCGACAAAGGAGTAGTGTTAGGAAAATGTTGCAAACTTTGGGCTGGGAAGACTTGGGAGTAAGGAGAAGAGATGCTCGACTAAGTGGTATATTTCGAGCTGTCAAAGGTGTGTTGGCGCGGAATGACATAAGTAGACGAATAAGCTTGAGTTGAGCTTTTTAAGAAAGATCATAATATGAAGATAAAGTTGGAAGTCAAGAGGACAAATATTCATTTTTAGGACGAGGAGTAAGGGATTGGAATAAATTATCAAGGGAAATGTTCGATAAATTTCCAAGTTCCTTGAAAATACGAGTATTTAAGAAAAAGCTAGGTAAACAATTGATTGGGAATCTGCCATCTGGGCGACAGTCCTAAATGCAGATAATTGTTTGTTTGATTGATTTATTGATTGATTGACATTGATTTATTGATTGATTGATTGATTGATTGATTGATTGATTGATTGATTGATTGATTGATTGATTGATTGATTGATTGATTGATTGATTGATTGATTGATTGATTGCGGGTGGAAAAAATTGCATTCAACACTCCATGTCGAATGATATCGGTGTTTACGTGACAAAATTTATTGGAACTCGGTCAAAACCCCGAAACAGGGACCGGGGTCCTCTGCCATCTGGTAGAGTAAAACGGAACGTGGAAATTGACGCGTAGGCAAACTAAGTGTGTCAAATGAAAATACCTGCACACGGTAGTTGAGGTAGAATCACAACACCAAACACCGGGGCAAACGCGAATACCGCAACATCAGCGATATATACAAAATTTTAAAAATAGTAACAGCACTCGCTTCCAGGAAATAACACAGAAAACTAGTGGGGCTAGAGTAAAACGGAACGTCGAAATTGACAAGCAGACAGCCAGATGGCTTCAAATTGAAATGTCTGCACACGGTAGCTGAGGCCATACGATTATTATTATTATTATTATTATTATTATTATTATTATTATTATTATTATTATTATTATTATGTCCGACTCTCTGGCAGAATAATCAGAGTAGTGGTTGTCGATTCAGAGGACCCTGGGTTAGGTTGCGATTGAGGGGGCGTTCATGGGCTGAGAAGCAAAATGGCGTATGAATGCAAACATCAGCAGTTCTTCCCCCAGAGGGAAACTCTTTTACCTAAGTGATTACGTGTGGTTTTGGGCTTAACATTTCCTTAGAAGACTATTCATTTTCAGTATGAAAATCCCCAGAAATGATGCTGGAAATTTTCGAAATATGAATGAAATAAGAAGCTAGCAGTACGTCATTGTCCGCACAATCTTCTGTAAATCATATATTAAAAATATTTAAATTATCAACTGTGATTTGTATACATTCGCATTGTAAGTTAATTATTATGCAGGAATATTTTAACCTATACTTAGGGGTCTAGAAACATGTACAAATGATTTAGTACAGATTTTGTGCAATTTTGAAAAATCTGCATTGAACTATTAGAGGTAGTACTATGATTTTCTTATTTTACAATTTGCTTTACGTCGCATAGACAAAGATGACCCATATGGCGACGATGGGATAGGCAAATACTGGGAGTGGGGTGGAACTGACCGTAGCCTTAATTAAGGTACAACTTCACCATTTGGCTGGTGTGAAAACCATCTTCAAGGCTGCCGGCAGTACTATATTGTCTCCAAAGAGGTCTACATTCACTACGCCATCTTGTGACTGAGTCGAACATAATGGTGTTGGCACGGCAAAGTTTAAAATTCGTAACACCATTATGAAGTGGTATTTCTAAGCGGAGAATAAGCACGATTAATTATGAAGAAAGTGAAGTGAGTGTTTACGCGATTATCTGATGAAGTTTAAGTTAATTTTTTTTTTTTTTTTTTTGCAAGTTGCTTTACGTCGCACCGACACAGATAAATCTTATGGCGACGATGGGACAGGGAAGGGTTAGGACTCGAAAGGAAGCGGACGTGGCCTTAATTAAGGCACAGCCACAACATTTGCCTGGTGTGAAAATGGGAAACCACGGAGAACCATATTGAGAGCTGCCAACAGTGACGTTCGAACCCACTATCTCCCGAATACTGGATACTGGCCACACTTAAACGACTGCAGCTATCGAGCTCGGTAATGTGTTATTTTACCACCATACTTGTATTTATTGAGCTTCAGAAAATCCACACATTCATGTGGACAAAGCAATCAATTTATGGGGCTAGGAAGTGGGAGGGTGTCCATAGGATTACTCCTTTTTCTCGGTAGATCACTGGCATCGTGTACCGTTTTACCGGCCACCCAGATGAGCAATTTTACTTCCAGCACGATGGCGCATCACCACACTACCATCGCGACGAAAGAGCTATCTTGATAACATGCAGCCAGCACGTTGGATAAGATGAAGAGGTGTTGTTGAATCCCCGGCATGTTCCCCTGAATTATCAACCCCTCGACTTCCAACTGTGTGGGGAACCTTCAAGGATGTGGTGTACCATGGAAAATTGAGATGGCCTGTTGAATAATCCCTGTGAACACTTAGTCGCCGTTAATCTTATAGTGCTTAGTCAAAATAATAGTTTTTGGATGCTAATGGTGAACATGTTGTGCACTTGAAGTTATTTAAGTTATCAAACATACCTTGAGTATCCACATAAATCTAGTATTACAAATTTCTTTGCGATATTTTGCATACTTCTTTCATTTTGAAGTGTGTATACATTTTTGGGACCCCTCACTTTGTAACTTTTGAATGAAATTCTGAGTAAATGAGTTGTAATTCACATTACGTGGTGGGGAATATGTCACCTTATTTGTCGTAAATTTGGTATAAATCTTGCAATTCTACGAACTACAGTACTGGCAAGTAATTTTTATTGTCATGTAATTTATGCCTCTTGTTTTCATGTAGGCCTGTATCTTTTTTATTCTTCCTCTTTTGTTAAATTGGAGTCTTTTCTGCAAAGTAATTTATGCCTTCATTTAATTTCGTTGTTAGACTACCTTAAGCTGACATTGATCCAGGGTTATCGCCCCTCAGATGTTGAAGTTAGGAGACAAAATTAAAGTAAGTTAAGAGCTTTAAGTATTTGGAAGAAACATTTTCAAGAGAATGGGTCCGAAAATAATGCCATTAAGGAGCGGGCGAGAAAATGGAAATTCCATTTCAACTGATAAGTAACACCTACAAGAGTAAGATTTTATTTTATGGGGCTAAATTGAGGCATCTTGGCACCATTGATAAACCTGAGTGCCTGTATTCAGTGGAAACATTGGACACGATTGGAAAAGGTGGAGTTGAAGATATCCGAAAGAGCGAAAGAAAATGCTTAAAAAATCTGGGCCAAAATGTAAATGAAAAAGAAAAATTGGCGAGAGGAGACTCAAATCTAACAAAGAATTGTATCAAAGAAGTGAAGGAGTGTTTGAAGTGATGAGAAAGAAAACGTTACATTTCTATGGACACTTGTAGAGGATGGACGATAACTAACTAACGAAGGGAATCTTTGAATTCTTCAGGAAGAGGAATACAGATCTGAAATTGTTTCGAAAACCATAGAATATGAAAGATAACTCGTCAAAAAGTTCCGCGGTTTCCAGGAGACTGGGGAAACGCTAATGAGGAAAGGGAGGTACTATACAGGAAAACAGAAGAAGGAAGTAGGAGAAAGAATGAACAGATACTGGCAGAGAGTGAAGGCAGAGAAGGTTAAAAATACTGCAAAACATTGAAAAACGTGGTCCATAGACGGCCGAAACGAAAATTAAATACATTAGCGAAAATAATAATCCATACACCAAGAAGGGGATGTGCTATATTAGCGAACGTTGGTAGACGTATTTATACATCTGAAAGATGATGTTGATTCAAATTTCCCGCAAATCGCTTTAGCGTGGCGCTAGTATTGGTCCCATGACGTTGCTTGTCAGGTTTACTTCAGATACGGGCTGTACTGTGCGAGAGCGTTAGTTGCCTGGGAGATTGGACCGAGTGACTGTGAGCGGGTCAAGAATGCCTTTACGGCGACGAAGAGGCCAGTATCAACAGATCACTGCGGTTGAACGAGGCCGTTTATAGGGCTGCAAGAAGGTAGATTTTCCTTCCGTGCTATTGCAGAACGACTTGGCAAGAATGTCTCCACTGTGCATGCGTGCTGGCAGCAATGGTCACGAGAAGGTACGCTCGCAAGAAGACCGGGCTTCGGACGTTCCCTTGGCACCACCGAGAGGGAGGACCGCCGTATTCGGCGTATGGCGGTGGCGCAGTGGACTGCGTCTATAGCAGCATTTGGAGCAGCAATTGGCACCACTGTGACGCAACAAACTGTTCGAAATCGGTTACATCAAGGACAACTCTGAGCCTGACGGCCTGCGACGTGCATTCCACTGACTCCAAACCACCGCCGTCTGCGACTTCAGTGGTGTCAAGCGAGAACTCATTGGAGGATGGAGTGGAGTGCGTTGTGT
Organism: Anabrus simplex; assembly: GCF_040414725.1. NCBI lineage: Eukaryota > Metazoa > Arthropoda > Insecta > Orthoptera > Tettigoniidae > Anabrus > Anabrus simplex. The sequence continues at coordinate 861,009,680 of NC_090265.1, read as the reverse complement.
TTTCCGATGAAAGCCGGTTCTGCCTTGGTGCCAGTGATGGCCGTGTGTTTGGTTAGAAGCAGGCCAGTTTAGCGCCTGCATTCCACCTGTCTGCGGCGTCGACCCACTGGACCTACACCGGTAGTTTTGGTATGGGGAGCAGTTTGCTATGACAGCAGGAGCACTCTCGTGGTTATCCCACGCACTCTGACCGCAGATGTGATTCGATCGGTTGTGCTGCTATTCATGAACAGCACTCCTGGGGGTGTTTTCCAACAGGATAATGCACGCCCCATGCCGCTGTTGTAGCCCAATTCTACAGAGTGTCGACATGTTGCCTTGGCCTGCTCGATCCCCCGATCTGTTCCCAATCGAGCACGTATGGAACATCACTGGACAACTTCAGCGTCATCCACAACCGGCAATAATCGACCCTGTATTGACCGACCAAGTGCAACAGGCATGGAACTCATCCCACAAGCTGACATCCGGCACCTGTACGACACAATGCATGCACGTTTGCATGCCTGCATTCAACAGTTAGGCGATTACACCGGTTATTAATGGGCCAGCATGAAACATTTGCAATGACACTTCTCGCGCGGATATTAACCTGTAGTCTTGTAGCTTTAATGAATTAAATATACTACCTCGACAAATATATTGCCAAAATTTCCATATTCTGCATTACTCATTTCATGGTGATTGGATATTTTTTCCTCCAGTGTAATACTAATACTAATTATATATATCATGGATGTATGCCTATGTGTGTAAATGACACATGTCCTCCTATACCACTAGAATAATTTCAACTAAACTTTGTACACTTATTACTTGTTGTATGGAGACGAGCACTGTGGGAGTAAGCCATCCCTACCCCCCTTACGGGTGAGGGATCAGGGGTGGTTAGGTGTACAGTAAAAATAATCGAAAATAGTGTCGAATCCATAGTTTTTGGGGTATCTGAAATGATTAGTGACACTCCGGATATTTTAAAAGTCCAAGTTCAACCCCCTTTAGGGTTGGGGTATGGGGTGAGTGGTATATAACAATAATCCAAAACACAGTTTTCGGGGTCCCTGAGATGAATAACTCCTAAGTTCAGCTTCCTTTGGCGTAGGGGTGAGAAAGGGTGGAAAAATAAAATGAACAAAATGACCGTGATTATGGATGTATGTGTGTAATTTCCAGCATAACTGTCAACTAAATTTGGTACAAATATTACAGTATAAGCAATTATTCTGATAACCCGAACATATCGACGGCTTAGTTCAAATACCACGTATCTGACAATGTGGTTCTTATCCATTATTTTCCTTAAGACTGGTCACGCCTCACAGCCACACATTGATATGCAGTCCATCAGAACAATTTTCGTTGTGTTCGTTTTCCTATGCGCCTGTGTTAAGGAAAATGAATCTTACGGTACCGTACTGTAGGAAGTGTGCTTGAGTGGCGTATTTATGCATTCCTACAGGATAAGGTATTTAAGGTTCATTTTCCTTTACACACCTGCAAAGGAAAATGAGCACAACGGAAATTGTTCTGATGGACTGCATATCAATATGTGGTTGGGAGGCGTGACCAGTCTTAAGGAAAATAATGGAGAGGAAGAGTGTTGTCAGATAACGTGGTATTAGAACTAGACCGTCGATATATAATTTTTAATATTATTTCATGATTCACCGTTATCCAAGGCTTTCGTGAAATCTATACATTTATCGTATAATCAAATTTGTAACAGTGGATCTGAGTGAAATGACACCACGCTGAAATCAGGATAAATTAATTTTCATATGATCAAAAATCTTCGTGTATAGAATGTGTTTGGGGCTGTTGCATTAAGAATGGATACAAGCCGATAATTCATTACCTCCTCTGACTTTCCTGACTTAAAGTTCGGTGCTGTTGAGGATTCCTTCCAGTTCTCAGGAGAGCAACAAGATTTTAGGGACCGGGCGAGTTGGCCGTGCGTGTAGAGGCGCGCGGCTGTGAGCTTGCATCCGGGAGATAGTAGGTTCGAATCCCACTATCGGCAGCCCTGAAAAAGGTTTTCCGTGGTTTCCCATTTTCACACCAGGAAAATGCTGGGGCTGTACCTTAATTAAGGCCACGGCCGCTTCCTCCCCACTCCTAGGCCTTTCCTATCCCATCGTCGCCATAAGACCTATCTGTGTCGGTGCGACGTAAAGCCCCTAGCAAAGGAAAAACGTTTTTAGGGAAAGATTGAAAATAAAAGCTAATTGTTCAGATAACATATGTACAGTGCACAGCCTTTCGATAAGCATGGATGGATTCCATCAGGTCCAACACTTCTTCTTGGCTTACATTGTTTTATTAATAACCATCTTGACGTCATCTGCTTGGGGGAAAATATTTATATTACCAAAATGTACGGATTCAGTATTGTAAGAGAACGTAGAATAGCCGCAGACTGAGGAAATATAATGATCAAATCCTTCAAAAACGTTTCCACTAATGATTAGACTATTTTATTTTTTGAACATAATCAGTTTAGCGATCTGTGGAAAGCTGAGTCATCAGTGTATTAGCCAGCGCTTGGAGAGGTGTGACATTCCGACTGGTGAGCCCGCTGCCGTACTGGGACAAAACGCTGGTTATATTGCGATTGAGAAAGCCTGCATAATTTCAAAAAAGAAATTCAGATGATATAGTACCGTAGGTTATCAGAAATATAGCTATTTGATGTTCAGAATCCCATGTCTCTGCTGCAAATTTAAGACTAGTTTGAGTTGCTGAAACGTGGTCTATATGTCCTCGCGAGGAAAACTGAGGAGTTTCTGTGTGCGAGAAAGTAATGATATTGATAAACGACCTTAAGGGAGGTGGAACCTCTCTTGCTGACATGGAGATATCCAGTGTCTCCCAGGACGGCGGAATTCCAACTAAAAACCTTAACACATATAGCCTCTATCACGAAGGTTCCATGATATCAATAATCAGGAAAGCTATAAATTTGACCTACTGTGGTCAGTACTCTTTGTTTCAAGGAGTTAACCAGGCACTTATTTCTGTTGTAGGGTCAACGAGTCGTAGTCATAAGGTTTGTTCCAACACGATTCCGAATCGGTTCTGAACTGTCTGCTCATGCGCAGTAACTCGACGGGCGTTCCAACATAAATGAGAATCAGTTCTGAACGGTTCTGAATTCCCAGCTTGCTGTTCCAACACAATTCGGAACTGGTTCGTAACGGTCCCGAACCGGTGAAAACGATTCTCGGTCTAAAGCGAGAACTACACGTTCTGGTCATGCGCACTAAAAGGTTTGTTCCGATAAGAGTTCGGAACTCAATCTGCGCACTTAGATATGCAGTGTGCACTGCACTTCCTCTGTAATCCTCACGAGCGATATGACCCTACATTTCTTGAGATTTAGGAAAATAAGGAAAATGAGTGATTTAGATGATGACAGTAACCTCTATGAGCAAAGCTTAAGTGAAGAGGATGAGTTAGATATGAACATACTTAGAAAAAAAAAAAAAAGAGAGAATGAAAATTATTTAGGTACGGTAACTAACAATTCAAACTTTATAATTAGATTAGGCCTATAATATTGAAGCCGAGGTTACGAATAGTGGAAGCCTTCGCCTTCTGCCATTCCAAAGGCCTTCATGGCCTGTACGGAGATGACTTTTCTATAATACTGAATATTTTAACTTGATTGCACAACCTATTTTTTTCAAGAGATTTTAATCCTAATGTAAACATATCAGTTAGGTACGGTACCTCCGTCCAGACAAGTATTGCGATTTGCTGAGCTCAGATAAATGTTTAGTTTTTGGCCGGATTACGGTCACGCATGTGTGAGTTTTCATTCGAAAGTTAGTGGGTTTGAACCCCCACTGTCGGCAGCCCTGAAGATGGTTGACCGTGGTCTCACATTTTCACGCCAGGCAAATGTTGTAACTTACTTTCATTAAGGTCACGGCTGGTACTGGTACCTTAAAAAAATAAAGAAATTCTGCCTTCTGTAAATCCTCGCATATGAACTTGCCTTGTCCATTAATGTTCCCTGGAATGTCCTTCCTGGAACCTGTTTATGGAGGTCCCACCAAGATATGATCTCAGATTGCTGGATTCAGGGTCCAGAGTGCTAACCTTTACACTATAGTCGCTTACCCAATCAACTATGTATATGCCCACTTTCAAGCGCAAGATGCTCTGGTTATGTGGGTTGGACCCTGTCTTGAATTTTCTTTTCGAATTGCCTAATTGTGATGCTGAGGGGATGTTTTTCCAAAAGGGTATAATATTTATAGGGGGAATAGGGGAAGCAGGGGTGCTGGGGTTTTCTTATTAGATATAAATAATTTTGCAAGTCATTAAATATTAAAATGTAAAAAAAATGAAATTTTATGTATTAGACTTCACATCAACAGCACAAAATTTTCTTGAGAGTAAGCTAGTGAAAGGGGACAGTGTGGAGAAATATGTACAGCTATATTAAAACACAGTAGGGAGTAAAAAGTAAAATTCCAGACCTAAAATGGGAGACAGGAGAGCTCAGGATGTGTCCTTGCAGATAGGGAAAAGGGGAGATGTAAAATTAGTGAATGATTTAATACAGTATGGAGGCCTGGATAGGAGGCAGATGGGTCATTAACAGAACCTCAGAAAGTGGGGAGGGGTATAGGAGAGGGCAGTAAACTGGCGCCTTTACATTTTTGTAATTTTTGTGAACAATATACAAGAAGGATTGAACTTGCAAATTGTATGTAGAAAAGTAAACTGTTTTATGAGTTTAAAATATTGCAGGAGGATCTGGACAAAATACGGATGATTGGGATGAAAGTTAATGTTGAAAGGAGTCAAGCAGTTAGTTTCAGGAACAAGACATGCAGGAGAGTGCATAATTGCTAAATGTGGGGGGGGGGGGAGGGAGAGAAGGTGAATTTTAAATATAATTATAGATACTTAGGGGTCACATCAGGCAGTGGTAAATCTCACTGGGGAAGACATAGGGCCTATAAGGTATGTAGTCAATAAAGCATTTAGATCACTGCACATTGCAATGCATATATTAAAAAGAACAAGCAGGGGTAGGTATAAAAGAGATGGCATATTTAATACTTGTAAGACCTCAACTGGAGTATGCTTCGCAGGTAAGGGATCCTTATCAAGAATTTTTGGTAAATGAATTGGAGTGGGTACAGAGGAAAGCAGGTTAGTTATGTGATGGGGACCCCAGAATGACCAGCAATGTTAGTCATGCTAAGATAACTTGCAAGGGTAAGTTTGACAGAAAGGAGGTTGAGAGTATGTACCTGGCATATACCGGTACAGGGGAAAGTGCTTGGGAGGATAATGGAAAGAGATTAAAGACTGAAGTGTTTATGGAGATAGGTTCGATCACAAGTTTAAAATAAGGTTACGCCAATGGCATAATAACTGGGGGAAATATTCATTTGTGGGAGGGGGGGGGGCGAAGAATGGAATAGCTGAGCAAATGACATCTTCAATCATTTCCAAAAATATGTGCATTCATTCAAATGTAGAATGAAGTCATGGCAGAAGTAAGTAAGAAAATACTCCATTTGGAAAATAAATTTTCTAATTCTGATGTGTTAACACCATGATTCTCATGAAAAGGATCATAGACTTATTGCTTATAACTTTATATTTTCAGAACAAACAGTCCCTCAGTATGAAGATGATTCATTTTTATAACATTTTCGGGTCACTCGAGCAGTTGCTGACAATATTGCTCAGCAGTTTCAGCGAACTCCTCAGTTTAAAAGGCACTATGGGCAGTATGTAAAACTATCAGCTCTAAGTCAGGTCAGCAGTGGTAATTTATAGTCGACTACGCTTCATGCATTTATTTCTCAGCAAAATGTCTATACATGTATTTTATTCATCTTTGGCATAATACATATGCATTGCTAATTTCAGGTTCTCATATTTCTGTGGTTCATGGGACATCAAACTGCAAGTTTCAGAGATGTTGCTGACAGATTTGATGTTACGATCAGCTCTTTACACGGGGTGCTCCAAAGAGTTGTTCTATTTTTTAGCAATCTATCTATCTATCTGCCCAAATAATCACCTGGCCTATAGAAGTTGATAAAAAGGGACAGTGAACTACATTGCAGAAAAAGAAAAAGAGAGTTTCTAGGTGTTATTGGGGCCATCGAAGGCTCTTACATAAAAATTGACAAACCAGGATTTTTTTTTTTTTGCTAGTTGCTTTACGTTGCACCGACATAGATAGGTCTTATGGCGACTACGGGATAGGAAAGGCCTGGGAGTTGGAAGGAAGCGGCCGTGGCCTTAATTAAGGTACAGCCCAAGCATTTTCCTGGTTAAAAACGGGAAACCACGGAAAACCATCTTCAGGGCTGCCGACAGTGGGATTCGAACCCACAATCTCCCGGATGCAAGCTCACAGCCGCGTGCCCCTGACCGCTCGACCAACTCGCCCGGTAACCAGGAAATGACCCGGATTCCTATATAAATAGGAAAGGTTTTTATTCTATACCTACAGTGTTCCATCCGTTTAAGTGATGCTGTATTGGGAGAGAATGGCATCGACATTATTGTAGAAAGGGCCTTGTCTCAACAGGAAATAGGCGACGTTGAGGACGATGACGATAGAGATGCTAAGATGCTAAGAGGATGACATTTGTCAATACATTAAGAATGTAGACATAATTAATTCTTTATCTCCTCATTACAGTAATCAAGTACCCGCCAAATAAATGATTCGTTTCTCCCGCTGTCACTAGATGACGCTGATTACGCACGGAATGATTCTATTTGCGTTCCAACACGCTACAATAACGAACCGGTTCTGAACGGTACTCAGTACGCGCTTGCGCATTCACAATTGTTGGTATCGGTTCTGAACGCGTTCCGAACTCGTTCCGAACTGTGTGTTGGAACAAACCTATAGTGTTCCTAATTTTTTTCGACTTCCTGCCGGAGATTGAATACTCATTATTCTAGGCGAAACTCACTTGCTTGTACTGCCTCGCGTAAATAATAATAATAATAATAATAATAATAATAATAATAATAATGATAATAATAATAATTGAAAAATCTCTACTGAGCCAAACTATATAAGACTTTCGGAAAAATAATACTAATTTCTACAAAACATCCGGAATGAGTTTAACGAGATACTAGCAATATAGGTGATGCTTTAAAAGTGAAAACTGAGAACACGCATTAAAAGAAAACTGTCAAATTTTCGCAGAATACTTCGAAACGCTTTTCAACTGAGATAAACCAATACTAATGTTTGACAAGCATGAAGCTCTAAACAATTTTCCAAATTCAAATAATCCCAACAAAACTGAAGTACAAAATATAATCAAAGCGCTCAGAAACAGGCAGGCTTCTGGAGAAGACTCAAATGTTTGCAGAAATGCGGAAATCTATCAGCGATGAAATGCTTAAAAAACTCCCACACCTCTTAGACGAAATTTGGGAAACAGAACATTTCCAGAAGAATGAATATTTTCTCTCTTATACCCACTGTACAAAAAGGGTGACCAAACAGAAGATACGTAATAATTACAGAGGGATCTCCTTGCCACCTATAACATATTATACACTCTTGAATCATTTAGAACAGGCATATGCTGGCTTGGATCGCTAGTACAGCCTACTGTACTTTCCTTTAGCTGCTATGAAGCCATATACAAGGCCTGTTCTTATTTGAAAAGTGTATCGCTGTCAACAAAGTCTATGCTTTCTTTAAGTTTACGAAGAAAACTCCCGGCATTCTGTTCTAAGGCAGGGGCTTCTGATTGTTTAATTTAAGATTTAGAATTTGTTCTACCTAAGACCTACCTTTTCTAAACCCTGCCTAGTATTCTCCAATTTAACAGTCAAATTTTTCTTCTAAATCAGTGCGATACAGATGCTAGGAAACTGGCAGCGATCTGCTACACGGGCAGCGGGCACATGGCATTGGCACAGGGGTGCATCACAGTCCACTGTGCTCTCGTACACTGTTTTTTTTTTCTTTGCTAGTTGCTTTACGTCGCGCCGACACAGATAGGTCTTATGGCGACGATGGGACAGAAAAGGCCTAGGAAGGGAAGGAAGCGGCCGTGGCCTTAATTAAGGTACAGCCCCAGCATTTGTCTGGTTTGAAAATGAGAAACCACGGAAAACCATCTTCAGGGCTGCCGACTGTGGGGTTCGAACCCACTAACTCCCGGATGCCCCGTACACTGCATGAATGCAGGTTTCATTTGTAGTTAGTCTCAGTTAACAGTAACACAATGGAGTTGACTGCGGACGGTTCAAAGCTGAGACTCCCGACTTCGTTGTCGTTTCGACATGAATGGGAAGTATTGTACTTATTTATGAACGCTCAAAGGTTGGATTAATATTTAATTTGTCATAAAACTTTGAACCAATCGATGAAATTCAATCTAAAACGAAGTTATATCATTCATCATAGTAAGGATAACGATCAATGAAGATGAAGATACAGTAGTCTAGAAGTAATAAAGTGACTAAAGGAGAAAATGATCAACCAAGAGGTAGGTATTATATTCCAACTTGGCAGGTTCGATCCTGGCTCAGTCCGGTGGTATTTGAAGGTGCTCAAATACGTCAGCCTCGTTCCGGTACTGGCACGTAAAAGAACTCCTGAGGGACTAATTTCCGGCACCTCGGCGTCTCCGAAAACCGTAAAAGTAGTTAGTGGGGCGTAAAGGCAATAACATTAACATTGGTATTATATTCACATATTTCAAATTTTATGATTAATTTATGCTTAATCACATTAGCGTATGAGCCTCCGTGGCTCAGACGGCAGCGCGTAGTTTTCTCACCGCTGGATACCGTGGTTCAAATCCCGGTCACTCCATGTCACTCCATTTGTGCTGGACAAAGCGGAGGCGGGACAGGTTTTTTCCGGGTACTCCGGTTTTCCCTGTCATCTTTCATTCCAGCATCACTCTTCATTCTCATTCCATAGCATCTATCAGTCATTAATAAATCACTTTGGGAGTGGCGATCCCATCGTACTAATAGCCTAGATATGATTAATTCATTACATCCCTGACCCGGTCAATGATTGGAAAACAGGTTGTAGGTTTTCATTTTCATATTAGCCAATTAAATTTGGTTCTTGTCGAGCTGAGTGGCTCAGACGGTTGAGGCGCTGGTCATCTGAACCCAACTTGGCAGGTTCGATCCTGGCTCAGTCCTGTGGTATTTGAAAGTGTTCATATACATCAGCCTCGTATCGGTAGATTTACTGACACGTAAGAGAACTCCCGCGGGACTAAATTTTGGCACCTCGGCGTCTCCTAAATCCGTAAAAGTTGTTAATGGGACTTAAGCAAATAGTATTATTATTAGGCCCCTATTATTATTATTATTAAATATGGTTCAAAAATAACTATACGCTAACTACGAATGATTATTAAAGAAACTAAAACTTGAAATTTCTATATATAAGAATTATTTGAAGTAAGTTATGTTTACGTCACTCTGCTTTCAGGACAATGAAAATATAAGCAATGAGCCAGCCGTCCGCCTCTCCTACAGAATTTCTCCTCCTTTGGCAAGGCGATTAGGCTACGAAGTTCATCGGATGGAGATTTGATCGAAGATTGTTTAAAAATGGAGGTGGAAGAATGTAGTACAAATCTGATAAAATAATATTAATCAGTAAAGCTATCAAGATGGACTGTGAATTGACGAATTCAAGACCTTAGCGAGGAAGTATGGGTTATTACTGCCAGCCCGCAGGTCACCGCTGGCGCACTGGCAAGCGTTGATAGAAAGATGTTTATAAGATGCCAATAATGTTTGTAAAAGTGGTGCTCGTAAGAGAACATTCTTTTCCGGGAAAGAGGGGATTACTAAACGTACTGAATGGAGACATAGCGTCAAAAATATCATAAAACTAATCTCTGTTCTGAAGAATTATCGATTGTTACGTTAATAATGTAGGCGTATATACCGTATTCTAGATAGAACTCTATTTGCACCGTGAGCTCCTAAGGTCATTCCTGGGCGAACATCGAGCAATATTGACCTATAAATGATGAAATGTTAAACTACGAAGTCAGACGATAGCAAGAAAGGAAGTTTATAGTGCCTGTTGATACTATGATCATAGCTAAAGAACATCCAGTTTTTCATAGAATCTGAACCACATAAACGTGACTTTTCATTTCAAACCCCCATATGTGTTTGCAGAGATTTGAACCGTAGCCCGCTTGGTGAGAAGCCAGTGGCATTGCCACTCAGCTATCAGGCTCCACAGAATAACTAAAAGAGTGAATTATTAATATTGTGCTCGCGGCATCTCCTTAAAACGATTAGTTAAGCAAGAAGCGTACCCAGTCATGGGGCTCTCCCCTCGGTCACGTGACTCGCACACTTGTAAGGATGAGGAATAATAACGGTGATAAAGCAATTCAATAACTGAAGGGGTCACAAGGGAAACCCAAGCAATGTTCCCTTTGACTTGGCCACAGTCTCGTCAGTAACGTGAACTCACCGTGAACACATCATAAGACTAAACAGACCTCATAATTGAGATTTACTTCGTGTAAGAAAAGATCTGTTCAATTTCCTTTACAATACATTAATAATAATAATTTTTAATTATACTACATTTTGTATTGTCTTAAAAATTAAGGTTGTATGAATGTTCTTCAGAATTCATATTAATAAGGCCCGCATGTTGACGTAAAGAAGATTAAAAATGCACTCAGAATGTTAAAAAGGTTATTAAATGACATAAAAATTAAATGGGTGTATTTAAATGGTATTCATATGCACAATGTTCGTCTCATTGACGGAATGGTCAGCGTACTGAACTTCGGTGCAGAGCGTCCTGTGTTCGATTCCCGGCCGGGTCGGGGAATGTAACCTTCATTGGTTAATTCCATTGTCCCGGAGGCTGGGTGTTTGTGCTGTCCTCAAAACACCTGCAACTCACACACCACACATAACACTATCCTCCATCACAATAACACACAGTTACTTACAAATGGCAGATGCCGCCCACCATCATAGGAGGGTCTGCCTTACAAGGACTGAACTCGGCTAGAAATAGCCACACGAAATTAAAATTTGCACAGTATCCACTTTGCAGATTATATTGCTATTTTTAACTAATTCTGAAAAGGATATGAGTAAAATGCTAAGAACTATCAACACTTTTTTTTTTCTAGGAGCTTTACGTCGCACCGACACAGATAGGTCTTATGGCGACGATGGGATAGGGAAGGCCTAGGAGTTGGAAGGAAGCGGCCGTGATCTTAATTAAGGTACAGCCCCAGCATATGCCTGGTGTGAAAATGGGAAACCACGGAAAACCATTTTCAGGGCTGCCGATAGTGGGATTCGAACCTACTATCTCCCGGATGAAAGCTCACAGCCGCGCGCCTCTACGCGCACGGCCAACTCGCCCGGTAAGAACTATCAACAAATTTTTAGAAAAATGTATACTAAAAGTAAATATAAAGAAAACAAAACACATGACAGTAGACAAGAAGAAGCCTGCAGGTAGAAAAAAACTTAAAATTAAATAAACATACCGATAGAACAAGTCAGAGAATTCTCCTATTTGGGCAGTGCATTTACCTTTGTTAACAGGTCCCTTTCGGAAATCAAGAAAAAAATCATGGTAGAATACAAGCTTTCCGAAATAAGAAAATCTTATTGTTAAACAACCATTCCAGTTTGGAGACCAGAAAACCATTTCTCAAGACCTTTGTTTGGAGTGTGCTACTGTATGGATGCGAAACTTAGACATGGAGTAAACTAAAGTTGGGGCTGCAGAAATGTGGTTTTGGGGAAGAATGACAAAAACAAGTTGGATGTATAAAAAGAGACCTGTTTTAAAGAACGTAAAAGAGGATCGGTGTTTATTAAATACGATAAATAGGAGGGAAACACAGTTTCTTGAACATGTACTGAGACATAACTCACTTCTCCAAATCATCATTGAAGGTAAAGTACTAAGAGAGAGACGCAAGGGACGAGCAAGGACGTTATACACCAGGAACTCGGTCGGTGAACTGGCATGTGGTTCATCTAGCAACATGAAGAGGCTATCAGAAGATCGTCAGATGTGGCTACAGTTACAAGGCATTGCCTTTAGTAGATGATGATGATTATTATTATCATGTAAGAAATGATGTTCAAAAAATGTTCAAAAATTCTTCGGAAAATAATACGAGTAGGTTAGACACAAACTTACAACGTACATAATATAGGCCTTTTATTTTCAGGCTGTTCGAAGACAATTAATACACAATACAATGAATGAAAATGAAAACATACAACCTGTTTTCCAGTCAGTGACCGGGTCAGGGAATGAATTCATCTTGCGGCGAGGATAGTAATTGTGCCGGCTGCCGGGGCCTGTCGCACTCCTCTGGGACTGGGACTGACAGACGAAATGAAATGATATTGGATAGTGTTGCTGGAATGAAAGATGACAGGGAAAATCGGAGTACCCGGAGAAAAACCTGTCCCGCCTCCACTTTGTCCAGCACGAATCTCACATGGAGTGACCGGATTTGAATCATGGAATCCAGCCGTGAGAAGCCAACGCGCTGCCGCCTGATCCACAAAGCCTCTCACAATACAATGAATATTGGTTGAAAAAAATATTGGGAATAATAAAAGACGATTTGTGAAATGTATGCCCACAAAAACATTTAAAAATATACGAATCAACTTGAGAAATTAGTTTCTACAAAATATAAATATTATTAAGCAAAAAAGACTCGAAAGAACAAGAATAAGACTACTTAATATAATATTGAAATGTTTCATTTCAATATTTGTGTAACTACTAGTTAAGGCTTTCAGATGCAATTTCTTAAAATGATTTGGTAATGGGAAAAATGAGATAAAATGAGCTAAAGAGACAAAATTCTCCAAAATATGACCGAAAAATCCTCCTAAATGTAAAATGCTCTTAAAATAACAAAGTCCCAAAACATACAAAATGGACAAAATGCAAAAAGGATATATTTTAAATCGAGGTTTGTATATAAATACTGGAGCATTGCACCTGACCACTCAGTAAAAACGTGACATGCCATCAACATTCAGGCCCTGATAGTTAATGTTCTTAAGAAATAGGCCTACATTCTTTCCGTGTGTACGTCTGCATTTTAAGTCTTGACTTCTGCCAACGTTGATTATTCTACTACCCAAGTGACAATGTTCGTCTACTTCCTTAAATACCTCATTTCCTAATCTAATACTTCCTGCGTCACCTTACTCGTATGGCCTCGGCAACCGTTTGTAAATATTTTGATTTGACGTCATTTAGACTACCTGAGTGTCAATCGGTTTTATTCTGCAAGATGACAAGAAATATCTCTGGGTGTTCTGTGACTGAGTTTTAATTAATTTATGTCCAGCTCCATGGCTAAATGGTTGGCGTGCTGGCCTTTGGTCACAGGGGTCCCGGGTTTGATTCCCGGCAGGGTCGGGAATTTTAACCATCATTGGTTAATTTCCCTGACACGGGGGCTGGGTGCATGCGTTGTCTTCATCATCATTTCATCCTCATGACTCGCAGGTCACCTACGGGAGTCAAATCAAAAGACCTGCACCTGGCGAGCTAAACCCGTCCTGGGATCTCCCGGTACTAAAAGCCATACGCCATTTCATTTCAATTAATTTATCGGGCCAACAGAGTTCTTTAACATACCGACATCCTACGACATGGAGCGTCAAATGAAATTTTCTCCGCTTTACAAAAATCCCCTCTTCTGGGTTTTAACCCATTATTTTTCCCACTGAGCCATGGAGGGAGTTGACTCTATTGATATTACTAGCAATTTCCCGCGGGCTCCACACGCAGTGTATCATCATGTTCATTAATATCCCCACAGATGTAATTGCAAAGTTTCGAGTTAATGAAATAAGCTTACTGTATCATATCAACAAACACTTGGAAATGCATCACAAATAGAAAGTGAATTATATTTTTTTCTGCAGTTTAATTATTTGAACTCATTGTGTATTATGGATATATTCCACAAGATGTGAATGAAATTTTGGACAAGCTGGGATGTGCAACGATTTTCCTACCCGAACCCTGGAATATTCCTTTCTTGTTTATTCCTTTCATGGTCGAATATCTTTCACAAAATATTATTATTATTATTATTATTATTATTATTATTATTATTATTATTATTATCCTCGATATTCGATCCGAATCCTCGATTAACTGAACAGGCTAATATACTTTAATAAACTTATATTTTTTGTTGATCATTGATCATTAAAATAATATTTATTTGTATTGTTAATATTCTAGTTCTCTATATTCTAACATTTTCCCCATCCTCTGTAGCCCATCACCTTCTTTCTGCGTATTTGCTTACTACGTCACTATTCTACTATGCCCCTCTTCTCTATTACACTATTCTCTTGGAACAATCACATACGACAGATTCGCACATTACTATTTTTATCAACAATTCATTGGGGTAATCATATTAACGAGGTAGTTTGGAAAGGTCCGAATCAGAAAGTGTAGCTGACGATGATAATAATCCAGCACCTCCAGTAACAAATGTGTATTTTATACAAAATGGCGAACTTTTTTCAGTGATACATCACTTTACACAATTTAATCTATCCTTGGATCTAATACACATAGAATCTTGATATTTACCATGCTAGTAAACAATAATATGAACTTTCTATTATCATCAATCACAAATTTGTGCATTGAACACTATTTCTCAGAATTATTTCAAAACTTTCAAAATCTGAAACTTGTAACTTTGTCTCCGCATTTGTTATTCTTTTAATTGAACCCTTCCGGTTTAGGGACATGACTTACATGCAGTGACAATAAATGGTATATGGTCTATATGTTTACAAACTTTCATGTTGATGTCCTTATTGGTGTGCCTTTCATGTAATTTTAAAAGAAATATGTGCATGATGGGGTAAATATGGCTGACAGTATTCATATTCATGTAATTTTAAAAGAAATGTGTGCATGATGGTGTAAATATGGCTGACAGTATTCATACATCCATCAGCTGAGAGCTTGAAAGCGAAAGGGTTAATCGCGTTTGATTAATTCTTCTGGCTCGGGGAATGGGTATGTGTGTTTGTCTCAATACTCTCGTCTTCATGTGCAGACAACACGTCGCACTTCCAACTACTACAGAAACACGCAATAGTGATTACATCCGTACACATAGCGTTGGCATCAGGAAGGGCATCCGGCCATAAAACAGGGGAAAATGCATATGTAGGACACAGTTTACTCCCGCGATCCCTACAGGTGTGGGGAAAGCGGTATAATAATAAGGATCTCTATGGCATAATATATATTTATCCAGGTCTACCTTTAAAACACATTTTCTAGATTTTGTGAACACAATGATACAGTTTCTGTTGGTCATATAAGTGCAGTCTCTCCAGGGTAGCACACCTTGCTACGTTAATGGAGTAGACTGTACAGTGCAGACAGCTATTCAGCACCGAGTGTTGCGTGGCGGTAAATAACTCGCTAAAGGGGCCAACGGCCTTCGGCGTAGGAGCCCCATTGAGTTGTGTAGAGATGGGAAATCTGATTCATTTAGAAAAACCGATTCATTTGAAACGATTCACCGAAATGATTCGTTCATTTGATTCGTTCATTCGATTACCACGTGACGGAAAGCCGAAAGCATAACCATGGACTCAGATGAACCATTCCGTTTTGTTCTTTATAACTGCTACTGCTTACAAGTTTACAAGTTACATGAAGTGAAATGTTGAAGGTAATTGCTAGCATTTTAACAAGAGTAATACCATTTATAGAGGTTACAGTCGAAAAATGCTACACAACTGTCTGACTGATCCTTTCCAAACTTAAGTAGCTACCATTCGAAACTATACGACAATCGAATTTGAAATTTATAGTAAATATGAACATTTTTGTGGCCATGTTCCACGTGTTTCTTCACATTAGTTCACGAGAACGAGAACGGGAACGTTGAAGTAAACTTAACCTAACATTTCGCAACGAGCTGGAAGTTGAGTGTACTGTATATTACAGTTCCGTGAAGTGTCTGACTTGAAACGACGTGATAATTTCTTATTTTAAAAGTATATATTCTTTCCTCTAAGGTTTAAGTCCAGGTTAAATAAAAAATAACGGAGTTGTTCTTCACAAGTTGTCATTGATTCAAAAATGGTGAATGCGCGATTTGGCGATATGAATAAGAACGAACGAGGTACGAGGAACCAAGGAACGAGTTGCGGCTGCCATCTCTAGATTCAGCTTTCGATTCATAAATGAGTCGATTCATTTCGTTCATTGAATCATGATTCAATCGTACAGTGCAATGATTCGTTCATTATGAATCACTCGTTCAGAATCTCCCCATCTCTAGAGTAGGGTGATGGTCCCTGAGTGGAGAAACTCGAGAACGATTGTGTCGCAGGCAGTCGCCACACTCCTGAGAAGGGACGCGGAATAATGAGGAGTAGGAGGAAGACGATAAGCGATTTTACTCTATTTTATCATTATGCTGTATTTGATCAAAAATGTATAAACACATATTTTGGGTTCTTATAATAATTTGTTTTGTGCTGATAATGCCAAGTGAGTTTGTTTGAGTTTGGTTATTTTGGATTATATTGGCAGGTTCGATCCTGGCTCAGTCCGGTGGTATTTGAAGGTGCTCAGATACGTCAGCCTCGGGTCGGTAGATTTACTGGCTCGTAAAAGAAGAGCTGAGGGACTAAATTCCGGCACCTGGGCATCCCCGAAAAATCGTGAAGTAGTTAGTGGAACATAAAGCCAATAACATTAATAATTATTTTGGATTTCACTTCCTTAAAAATATTTTGTGGTTAAATGGAGTTTGAAGATAACCGATTTCATGTGCAGTAAGTTACCAAAGTTGAAAGGAAAAAAGAATATGTTAGGAATATGGCCACTCTTCAGCCCGTGTTCTAAGCAAATTGTGGAAATATTTCATTTCATTTGCGCCAATCTCCCAAACTTTAAATATCATATTTTGGTATATTTAATGCATAAGTGCATAAATATGAGCCATTATTATTATTATTATTATTATTATTATTATTATTATTATTATTATTATTGTCCGACTCCTTGGATGAATGACCAGCGTTGAGGCATTGGGTTCAGAGGATTCCGGGTTAGATTCCCGGCCGGATCGAGGGTTTTAACAGCGTGTGATTCAATCTTCTGGCTCGGGGACTGGGAATTTGTGTTTGTCCCAGCACTATCCTCTTCCTATTCAGACAATACACACGCTACGAATCACTACAGAAGCATGAAATAGTGAATACATCCATCTCCACGAGGTTGGTGTCAGTGAGGGCATCCCTCCGTGAAACAAGGACAAACCTAAAGTACTACACATTTCGGACCCGCGAAGCCACAGATGTGGGAAAAATGTTGAAGATATGTATTATTATGTAAATTACATAATTTTGGCCTACTGAACGGACAAGTGTACAGAGGTAAACGTAATGTGTAAGATGATTTCATGTGTAGCAGTAAATGCACAAAATCAGTTGTTTGTGTAGAAACCTAAGGATTTCTGAACCATCCAAGCATGTTCGGTAATGAAGTAGGAACGTAACTGTGGACAAAAGCTTCCTCAGCTGAGCGTGTAGCAGCACAATGCCAGCTTTGTGCACTTCTATCGCTAATTTTATAATACCCTTCCCCCGCTAAACAAATAGGACGTGACAAGAAAAGATTCTCATTAAAATGGCGGGCAGAAGCACCTTCCACCCTTCCTCCGTCTTTTCTTCTCGATTGTATCAAGACACAAAAGCGCGCGCCAAGCTGCCTCTTTTTCGTCTCCCCCTTCCACCCTGCACCCCACCTCCCTTCCCTCAAAATCCCACAAATAGAGAATTGACGTTATAAACGCCACCATTTCAAATGAGATTTTTCAAACTTACGATATCACAAAGTCTATTCGCTTTTATACTCCGGTTGCAATATTCTCTTCTTTCTTTCCATTTTTTGTGATCCTTTCCATTTTCTTTATTCCCTCTTTCACTTCTACTTTTATATTCGTATTATGGGCTATAGTATATCTCGCGCACTGTCTCCCTTTTACTCGTTTTATCAGATTCCTTAATAATCGTAGTACCCTAAAGCTAATTACCATTATTTCTTTATCAATACCGCCTTCCTCTGCTGCTCTGATCTCTGGATTCATGGAATCAAGAGAGAAAAGAAGGGACAGTGAAAGGAGAGAGAAACGGAAGAAAGAGAGCTTCTATATTGCGCGGTTCACGAGAGAAGGAATCCGTTTGAATATTTCGAGCATGGCCGCCTTGAAATAGCCTTAATCCTAGCGGGAACCCACTTTAAGACCTTTTCTAACCGGCAGTGCAACTTAAATCCAAGAGATGGCACTGCGTTCGCCCGTTTCAAAAAATGAAACGCATGGTTATTATGATTATACCCCACTGTTGAAATGAGAAGTGGCAACGAGAAGTTATGATCTCTTATTCTCACCTCAGAATAGGAACACTGATGGGAATGTACTTCTAGCTTTAATGTACGCGTATTATTGCAAGCAAACTGACTGAATACAACTCAGTATTACTGAGTTACCTGAATTACTGGCGGAATATTACTCTGTATTATTATTATTATTATTATTATTATTAGTAATTAATTTCATTTCATCAAGTCTTCTTTGATGCCAGTTCTACATCGATAGTTGCTTTGGAAATCAAGAAAAATTGTTTTGAATGTTCATTATTAAAAAGCTTGATAAAGAAATCTTACGAATTAAATTTTAATTTCACTCAAGAAATACATTGCCAAAAGTCTGCAGTAAATAAAATGAATGACAGTTATGTTATTACTTTTTAGGCATTTATTCATAATTATCTGAGTTTCCTCTGTTCATAGGTGAAAATGATAACCTACATCCTGTTTTCCAGTCTTTGACCGGGTCAAGGATGTAATGAATGAACCATATATAGGCTATTATTAAAATGGGGTCGCCACTCCGAAGGTGATTTATTAATGACTGATAAATGCTATAAAATGATAATGGAGAGTGTTGCTGGAATGAAAGATGAGAGGGAAAACCGGAGTGCCCGGAGAAATAACTGTCCCGCCTTCGCTTTGTCCAGCACAAATCTCACATGGAGTGACCCGGAATTAAACCACGGTATCCAGCGGTGAGAGGCCGACGCGCTGCCGTCTGAGCCACGGAGGCTCCTCTGTTCCTAGGCATTTGATGAATATTTTTAGAACCGTTTCTTATTGTCATTTAATGCATTGCCATGGCAATGTTTGGAGCACGCAACTCCCACTGCGTTTCCAAAACTTTCAAAATATTTGTTATAAATAATAATAATATTAATAATAATAAACCGAGCTCGATAGCTGCAATTGAAGTGCGGCCAGTATCCAGTATTCGGGAGATAGTGGGTTCGAATCCCACTGTCGGCAGCCCTGAAGATGGTTTTTCGTGGTTTCCCATTTTCATACAGGCAAATGCTGGGGCTATACAATAATTACGGCCATGGCCGCTTCCTTCCAACTCCTAGGCCTTTCCTATCCTATCGTTGCTATAAGACCTATGTGTGTCGGTGCAAAGTAAAGCCACTAGCAAAAAAATAAATGTCATTGAAGTCTCTTCAAATTGTTGTCCATTTTAAGGTATGCTGGGGGGTCTGAAAGTACTTCAGCGAAGTAATTTATTTGCTACTTTCCTTTTTATTTTCATCACCACTATGTAATGGAGGTAGCGTTGAAAAATTAAATGATGATAATTTATTTATTTAATTGTTTCAGAAACATAACATATAGGCCTAATAGCAAATATGTTAGAAGATAACAAAATACATCCAAAAATTGGTACTATAAGAATATTATCATGTCTAGTAACGAGGAAACGTCAAATCAAAGGGGTCGATTCTACACAAATAAAATTTAAATGTAGTGTGACCAGTACCTAGCCAATTCACACGCTTCCTTCGCGGCATAAATCAGGTTCTGAGGGGAACATGTAGTTGGGCACACTTCGCGTAGTGTGGAGTCGTAGGCAAATCTCCACTTTTTTCGTGTTAGTCTTTAACCATGTTCGGCGTACGGCTCCATGGCTAAATGGTTAGCGTGTTGGCCTTTGGTCACAGGGGTCCCGGATTCCATTCCCGGCGGGGTCGGGAATTTTAACCATCATTGGTTAATTTCGCTGGCACGAGGGCTGGGTGTATGTGTTGACTTCATCATCATTTCATCCTCATTACGACGCGCAGGTCGCCTACAGGAGTCAAATCGAAAGACCTGCACCTGTCCTCGGACACTCCCGGCACTAAAAGCCATACGCCATTTCATTACCATGTTCGGCTCCATAGCTAAATGGTTAGCGTGCTGGCCTTTGGTTCAAGGGGCCCCGAGTTCGATTCGCGACCGGGCTGGGGATTTTAACCTTAATTCGTTACTTGCACTGGCTCGGGGACTGTTTGTGTGTGTCGTCCTTAAATAGAAAAAATAAGGAAAAATGAGAAAATAAGAATAACATCAGTAATTAAAAAGAAAGTAGTAACAATCCCACTTTCTCATGTTGGTCATTGACCTGCCAACTCCAGTGCGCAGCTTCTTGAGTGTCTTCCATGTTGACCAACTTTCCTCGCGACCTGAAGGGAGGCTTTCGGATGGTACCATCCATTCTGCGAGGTAGCTGTGTCTGGAACGCCATGAATTTACTCTAAATTTTGAAGGTGGTTCATTGAGGCTTTCTGTTGGATTAAGGAAGCTTTTTCTTGATGGATAATAATAATAATAATAATAATAATAATAATAATAATAATAATAATAATAATAATAATAATAATAATAATAATAATAATAATAATAATAATAATAATAATAATATGATCTCAGCTACCCTGTGTGGGCAGTTTTTCATGCCATTTAGGCTGCCCGCGTGTCCATTTCAATTTCCGTTTCACTCTACCAGATGGTAGAGAAATGGACATTGGGGGATCTGTGACCGAGTTTTAATTTATTTTTCTGGGTAAACATCAGCCGGCCCCGTGGTGTAGGGGTAGCGTGCCTGCCTCTTACCTGGAGGCCCCGGGTTCGATTCCCGGCCAGGTCAGGGATTTTTACCTGGATCTGAGGGCTGGTTCGAGGTCCACTCAGCCTACGTGATTAGAATTGAGGAGCTATCTGACGGTGAGATAGCGGCCCCGGTCTCGAAAGCCAAGAATAACGGCCGAGAGGATGCGTCGTGCTGACCACACGACACCTAGTAATCTGCAGGCCTTTGGGCTGAGCAGCGGTCGCTTGGTAGGCCAAGGCCCTTCAAGGGCTGTAGTGCCATGGGGTTTGGTTTAGGGTAAACATCAAATATGTCACCAGAGATTTTTTACTTCCCGTCATTGTACGACGTGGAGTGTCGAATGAACTATCTTTCACCCTTCAAACATGCAGTTACCTCTGCCGGGTTTGAACTCCCGATCTCGGGATCCAAAGGGCGACGACACTTTACCACTGATCCACAGGGGTAGGTAATAAAATAATAACTGTATTTTTGAAATGTTCCACTTTTTTCTTTTTAATAATAATAATGTTATTTGTTTTACGTCCCACTAACTACTTTTTAAGGTCTTCGGAGACGCCGAGGTGCCGGAATTTAGTCCCGCAGGAGTTCTTTTACGTGCCAGTAAATCTACCGACACGGGGCTGTCGTATTTGAGCACCTTCAAATACCACCGGACTGAGCCAGGATCGAACCTGCCAAGTTGGGGTTAGAAGGCCAGCGCCTTAACCGTCTGAGCCACTCAGCCCGGCTTTTTTTTCTTTTAGCTCAGAAAGTGTGATTATCATAATACTGGTGTCACTGACCACTAGAGCCTGAAGTTTCATGTAGTAATAGGATATAATTCAAAGTATATAATAATAATAATAATAATAATAATAATAATAATAATAATAATAATAATAATTTCGTGTGGCTATTTCTAGCCGGGCGCAGCCCTTGTAAGGTAGACCCTCCGATGACGGTGGGCGGCATCAGCCATGTGTAGGTCACTGCGTGTTATTGTGGTGGAGGATAGTGTTATGCGTGATGTGTAAGTTGCAGAGATGTTGGAGACAGCACAAACACCCAGTCCCGAGCCAAGGGAATTAACCATTTATGGTTAATATCTCCGACCCGGCCGGGAATCGGACCCGGCGCCCTCTGAGCCGAAGAGCACTGCTCTGGCCATTCAGAAGGAGCCGGACATAATTCAAACTAATCTGGATATTAGGAAGTGTCGTCTATAGCCAGTTCTTTTGTTATGTAAAGAGAGTAGCATAATATTTTTGTTTATGCAAAACTCATAGCATAGCCATTGTGCTGGATAGGCTATACTTGTTACCCACTTCGCTAAGTAAGTTTGCATTCGAACTTTTTACTGCCTAAAAAACGAGGCTACTGATCACTCTGTTGAAATCCGTTTATTTCTCTCAGAGTTTGTGAGATCATGCAAATAACAAAATGGGCATTTTGATGATTTTGCACTAAATGGCTCAAATGCAACATAAAGCATATAGGCCTACACACTTTTGATGCAGGTGTGCCAGTTTTGATGCTATTGAGAAAAACCTGAGTTCTGGAAAGAATTCCTAAATAACAAAGTGAGAAAAAAAACTTACCGTCATACTTCTGACGTATTGAATAATCAAACGTACATAGTCCTATCCATGTAGGAAATGGAGATACATGTCAGGAAACAAAAGAAAGCAAATCTGAACATTATACTGTAAATCATGACAACATAAGGATGTAGTAGAATATATCAAGGCTGCTTTGTGTGTGTACTCCAGTTACAGCAGTAGTCTGTGAGCACTGAAACACCCTGAGTTCCTCAGCAATATCTTTCATCTAATGCCGTGGTGATTTGATTAATAGCAAATCCTCAACCAGATGGACACATTTCACACTTGATTAGACCATTCAGCCAATGAGCAAACTTACTTCTATCCTCTCCAATTGCAGGAAAACGTGGGGGCGATACCTAACAGTCCCGACATCTACCCTGCACAAACTAAACTAGAGCAAACCAAACCCCATGGTGCAACAGCCATGAAGTTCCATGGCCTACGAAGCGACCGCTGCTCACCTCCGAGGCCTGCAAATTACGGGGTGTCATGTGGTCAGCACGACGAATCCTCTCGGCCGTTGTTCTTGGTTTTCAAGACCGGAGCAGCCATCTCAACGTCACATACTGTAACTCCTCAGTTGTATTCACGTAGGCTGAGCGGACATCAAACCAGCCCTCAAATCCATTTACAGATTCCTGATCTGGCCGAGAATCGAACCCAGGCCCCTGGGCAAAAGGCGGGCACGCTACCTCTACGCCTCGGGACCGGCATCTATCCTACACATAATCCCAAAATTACTCGTTATGAATTTCTAGGAACGTCACATTAATTCAGTAAGCTTATTGGACTCTTTTTTTTTTCGTGCATACAAAAAATATAAGAGGCCGAGTTTCAAAGACGACCATAACTCTTAAAGTGAATATACTGTTAGCTTATGATTGGTGATGGTCTCTTCACAAATATTTAAAAAGTATAAAGACACAGATGTAACATTCCTTGCGTAAATGTTAGTTTTACAGTTTATTTCCGATATGCTTTGTATTATGTTAGTGTTCTCCTCGGTTGAAATTTACACGACAGTGAGTCTCTGCCATCCAAGACATCGTGAAACATATGTAAGTCAAGTCATAAGACAGGAAATACGTAAAGCTGACTCGTGGGCAAGTGTGTGATGCAGGGTTGTACTTTTGCAGAGGCTATAGGCATGCTGACAGTTCAGCCATAAGCCATTTGATACTCCCAGTAGCAATTACATATTTTTCTGTCCTTACCTTTCACTGCAAGTACCGACCTCGAAGAGTGTGTGGAAAGCTGAGTCATTCGAATATGGATCAAGGCTAACTTTACCTGACTATATTCAACACGACTACCACCAGACTTTCAATAATAACTTATGGCCTTTCGCAGCAATAGCTGCGAACAAAGGCTAAAACTGAAACTGATGATACAGAAAGCGTGAGAAAAGTAACGGAAAATATACTGAACTCTGGAAGACAATTTACTCCGCAAGACAATGTATTTGCCTTTAGACTTACACTTCTGTTGTGATTATACATATGGAATTTTTGAACTTTTTCAATTTATAGAATTTTCACGACGAATTCTGTTGGCAAGATTTGGATCTATCGCATAAAGATGGCCGTATAATACTCGGCAATTTTCAGGAGGCAGTAAATCTGAAATGTATCTATGAATCATCCCCTGAATTTTGAAACACTAAGGTGCTAATCCTGGAATGTGGCTGCGGTTAGCGGAGAAGGATGCAAAGGATGATGTGTTGTTATACTGCCTTATATAGATCATGAAGTCATTATCAAGTAGCATCATACATTTAAGTGCGTCGTTTACTTGATATTGTGGATAATAAACCGAATCATTGTAGCAAAACGGATTAAAATGTCTATTTACCATTTCCCCAACGAAATATCGTACTTGGCAGCGGATACATATTTCATTTAATAATGCTACACTGAATAATTCAACATAAGTTTCATAATAAAGGACGTTTTGAAATATAGGTTATCCTGAGGTGGATTTCTTTCTGTTTCTCGCTTACTAGAACTAACAGTGAGCAACAATTAGCATTCTAGCATTCTGGTGACAACTTGATTTCACAGAGCCCTCTATCGGGATGGCATAGAAAGATCAGTGAAGACAAATTTCATAAAGCCATCTGGCGTGGAATTAGGTTAACTACAATGACCTAAGCTTAGTATTACTGGAATAAATGATTGAAAATGAAAACCTACAACCTGTTTTCCAGTCATTGACCGGGTCAGGGATAGAATAAATGAAACCCCCATATTGCGACGAGGATGGGAATTTTGCCTCCTCTGGGGCAATGATTAATTACTGACAGATGAAATTAAATGATAATGGAGAGTGTTGCTGGAATGAAAGATGACAGGGAAGACCGGATTTCCCGGAGAAAAACCTGTCCTGTCTCCACTTTGTCCAGCACAAATCTCACATGGAGTGGCCAGGATTTGAACCACGGAAAACAGCGGTGACAGGCCTATGTGCTGCCGCCTGAGCCACGGAGGCTTCTGGAATAAATGACTATTTTACGAAAATAAAGGACTTAATGAAATAAATAATATGTTTCTGTGGAGAGCTTTCTTTTCATGTATAACACATAAGTGTTAGTATTGCGGTTTCCTCACAATCAATCAATCAATCAATCAATCAATCAATCAATCAATCAATCAATCAATCAATCAATCAATCAATCAATCAATCAATCAATCAATCAATCAATCAATCAATCAATCAATCAATCAATCAATCAATCAATCAATCACTACTGATCTGCATTTAGGGCAGTCGCCCAGGTAGCAGATTCCCTATCTGTTGCTTTCCTAGCCTTTTCCTAAATGATTTCAAAGAAATTGGAAATTTATTGAACGTCTCCCTTGGTAAGTTATTCCAATCCCTAACTCCCCTTCCTATAAATGAATATTTGCCCCAGTTTATCCTCTTGAATTCCAACTTTATCTTCATATTGTGATCTTTCCTACTTTTATAAACGCCATTCAAACTTATTCGTCTACTAATGTCATTCCACGCCATCTCTCCGCTGACAGCTCGGAACATACCACTTAGTCGAGCAGCTCTTCTTCTTTCTCTCAATTCTTCCCAACCCAAAGATTGCAACATTTTTGTAACGCTACTCTTTTGTCGGAAGGATGCAAGGATGCAAGGATGCAAGGATGCAAAGGACGTTCAAATTATATATGTAGACGTCATTTGTTACAGCAGACGTTCTAATCGCTAGCGGTCTTGACAGGCGCTAGGTTTTCGAAAGTTTTGATCTGTAGCAGTCCTTTATGGTACCCGAAAATACTGACATGGAGTTGATGCATTTATATAGGCCTAGTCTATGCTCAAAACAAAAAAATACCGTGGTTTCCCATTTTCACAACAGGCAAATGCTGCGGCTGTATAAGGCCACGGCCGCTTCCTTTCCACTCCTAACCCTTTCCTATCCCATCGTCGCCATAAGACCTATCTGTGTTGGTGCGACGTAAAGGAAATTGTATAAACAAACAAAAATGTCTGACAAGAGACTGGATAGTGAAAATAATAAATATATTCAGGTGATTGTGGTTTCGAACACCACTGTCGGCAGCCCTTAAAGAAGGTTTTCTGTGGTTTTCTATTTGAACACCAGAAAAATGCGGAGGCTGTAACTTAATTAAGGCCACGGTCGCATACCTCCCAGTTGTAGCCCTTTTCCTACACCTTCGTCTCCATTAGGCCTTTATGGGTGCGACATAAAATAAATAACAAAAGAAGTAGATATTGTACACTGTGCACGGTACCTCCCCCATCCCTCCGATGGCCTCTGAAGGGCCTAAGCCCACCAAGCGACCGCTGCTCAGCTCGAAGATCTGCAGACTACAAGCTGTCGTGTGTTCAGCACGACGAATCCTCTCGGCCGTTATTCTTGGCTTTCTAGACCGGGGCCGCTATCTCACCGTCAGATAGCTCCTCAATTCTAAGTCGACCTCGAATCAGCCCTCAGGTCCAGGTAAAAATCCCTGACCTGGCCGGAAATCGAACCCGGGGCCTCCGGGTAAGACACGGGCACGCTACCTCTACATCGCGGGGCCGGCGAACGCTAGATCTCAGCATGATGGATTTAGGCTTAATAATAACAATAACAAAGAGCCACCGTGGTTCAGACGGCAGCGCGTCGGCCTCTCACCGCTGGATACCGTGGTTCAAATCCCGGTGACTCCATGTGAGATTTGTACTGGACAAAGCGGAGGCGAGACAGGTTTTTCTCCGGGTACTCCGGTTTTCCCTGTCATCTTTCATTCCAGCAACACTCTCCATTCTCATTTCATAGCATTTATCACTCATTAATATATCACCTTGGGAGTGGCGACCCCATTGTCATAACAGCCTATATGCTTCATTCATTACATCCCTGACCCGGTCAATGACTGGACAACAGGTCGTAGGTTTTCATTTTCAATAACAATAACAACATTAAACTCTCTACAATCAGTAAGTAAAATTCTTAGGAAACGTTACAATCCCCTGTGGATGGTATAATAATAATAATAATCATAATAATAATAATAATAATAATAATAATAATAATAATAATAATAATAATAATAATAATAATGACGTGTGATTGCGGCTTGCGTCTTGTGGGGAAGCCTGGTGCTGGTATTTGATTTGACGCCGTACAGGTGGCTTACGCGTCTGTGGGGCCCTATCTAAGTTAAAATCTAATGATGCTGTAAACAGCACAAATACCCAGACCGCGAGCCATAGAAATTAACTATGAAAGTTAATCCCCGACCTGAACGGGAATAGAACCCGAGACCCCTTGAACCAAAGAACAGCATGTTAGCCATTTAGACATGGAGCCGGACAAGTGGTAGAATGATACCCACGGTATCCCCTGCCTGTCGTAAAAGGCGACCAAGAGGAGCCCCAGAGGCTCTTAACTTGGGAGTGTGGGTTAGCGACCATGGGGCCCTTAGCTGAGTCCTGGAATTCCTTCCACTTTTTTGTGCCAGGTTGCTCACTCTCGTCCCTCCTATCCAGCCTCCCTTGGTCGACTCTTGTTCTTTTCCGACCCTGACGTTATTACGTTGTGAATCCTAGGGAGTCTTTAATTATCACGCCCTTCGTGGCCCTTGTCTTCCTTTAGCCGATATCTTCATTTTTCGAAATGTCGGACCCCTTCCACATTTTTCCTCTAATTAGTGATATATAGAGAATGGTTGCCCAGTTGTACTTCCTCTTAAAACAACAATCACCACCACTACGACCACCACCAGCAGCACTCCCGAATTTCGCCCTATAAAAGTTTATTTAACGTGTCAGTAAATATACTGATAAGGGTACGTCTCACTTACACACTCTTAAATATCAACCGCTTGTTTCGGGATCCGATCTCTGAAACCAGCTGCACAACTTTAGGTTCGAAACTATAGGCCTATGTAAGTTATGTTTAACGAAAGTGGAAGAGTAGAAGTTTAAACCATCTGGTAAATAACGCAAAAATATTGAATGTACAAAATGACTTATATTTGTGTGATTCGCTGCCATCCTCGGAGGCCCGGGGTCCATTCCCGGCTCTGCCACATTTGAAAAGTGGTATGAGGGCTGGAACGGGGTCCACTCAGCCTCGGGAGGTGAGATGAGTAGAGGTTGGTACGATTCCCACCTCAGCCATCCTGGAAGTGATTTTCCGTGGTTTCCCACTTCTCCTCCAGACAAATACCGGGATGGTACATTACTTAAGGCCACGGCCGCTTCCTTCCCTCTTACTTTGTCATCCCTTCCAATTTCCCATCCCCCCCCCCCAAGGCCCCTGTTCAGCATAGCAGGTGAGGCCGCCTGGGCGAGGTTCTGGTCATCCTCACCAGTTGTATCCCCCGACCCAGTGTCTCACGCTCCAAGACGCTGCCTTTGAGACGGTAGAGGTGTGATCCCTCGCTGAGTCCGAGGGAAAAACCAACCCTGGAGGGTAAACAGATTAAGAAAGAAAGAATGACTGAATGGCTGGGGATGGAGATGATGATAATGACAGAATCATATCATGATTACATCTGAAGGAATGGTGTGAAGGACGTTAAAAATGATAGTAACTTACGAATTTGTTAACTGTCCTTGGTAGAAAGGAATAAAACATTTACTATCATCAGTGTTACTATTGCCTACTTATTCTGGAAAAATTGGAAGTATGGTGCTTAACAGTATTTCCATGCCAATTCCGGAATACCTATTTTTAAAACTTTCTGGTATTTATTTATTATACTCAACAGCTGGAATCCTATTTTACAAGAATATATTAAGTTTAAAGTAACCTCCGTGGCTCAGGCGGTAGTGCACCGGCCTCTCACCGCTGGGTTCCGTGGTTCAAATCCCGGTCACTCCATGTGAGATTTGTGCTGGACAAAGCGGAAGTGGGACAGATTTTCTCCGTGTTACCGTGGTTTGGTGGATTAGCAGAGGTGAAAGAAGGTGCGGGGGTGAACAGGTATCAAAATACGAAATTAAAGTTAAGATAAAATTTAACAAGGTTATATTTTATTTTCAAGATTAAGAAATAACAAGTAGAACAGGTACTCAGTAGCCGAAACACAATTCGAAAATGTACAATTACAGTGATTACAGGATTTGGGCTCCGAGAGCCAGACACATAATTCTTGAGCAATGAGCCCAACTTTACTTATATTCAAGGTTCAACAAAGGGGCAGAAAACCCCAATTAGGCCTAGGAGCACTTGCTCCTATTTACACGGTAAAGCCTCCTCGACGCATACAGCAACTCAATTTTCAAGAAAGGGCAACTCGCTCTCAAAATTTAAGCCTATCAAAGGCCACACCAAACTCCACATTCAAGTTGTCCTCCAAGGACATGAAAACAGGGGTAAAAATACCCAACCTACTGAGGCCTATTAAGTAAAGAAACAGGTCAATTA
Source organism: Anabrus simplex (assembly GCF_040414725.1). Classification (NCBI taxonomy): domain Eukaryota; kingdom Metazoa; phylum Arthropoda; class Insecta; order Orthoptera; family Tettigoniidae; genus Anabrus; species Anabrus simplex. The sequence continues at coordinate 860,980,164 of NC_090265.1, read as the reverse complement.
CATGGCCTCTAAAATACCAACTTGAGAGGAGGCGTTCTTGCACTCCTAATACACTATATATAAAACCTACTTGGCACTAGGCCGTTACTGCAAGGGCTAATCCCATACTAGAGAGGTGACTTATAGAAGAAGACAATTTACATTACATTAAGGAAGAAACAGTTGAGAAAATAAGTTCACCTCAACGCAATATGAGTGGGAGCTCGAGAGGGTTAAGCACTCTCTATCCCCATATGTAGTTTAAAAGATAGAATTGATACTAAGTGTCTTTACATTTTAGGGGAAAAGTTACATGGTAGAAAGGCTTCGGACCTGCCCCGAGAGTTAAACTGCTGAGCTAGCAAGAAAAGAAGTTATTGAACGGCCATTACCTGGTGGTTGACTGCTGCCCGACGAAAGAGGCGCTTCCCGCCCCCTGCTACGTACTTTACACAAAGATAGATGTTACTGAAGTGGCGCAGAGACCCTAAAATCAGCAGTTTATAAACCCTCGCGGAAAGTTCGAGACGTTTCATGAATGAGAAGCCACACCCACCCCTCACTTTATTGGCTAGGGTTAAGCAACATATCCAAGTTGAAGAAGATACACCTGATTGGTCATAAATTAATTAAAGAAATTCGTGATTGGCTAAATTCAAATCTGGCGGAACGAAAGGATTAATATTGCCAACTTAAACAATAACTGAAAGAAATTTAACAAAGAACAAACTTATGAACACAAAATTTCTCCAAAAATATAGTTCTTTCACTCCCCACTGGGGTGCATAATTGTAGTTCTTCAGTAGTGCCATCTGGAAGAGAATGTCCACACTTCTTACTACAGGCAAAACAAAAATACATCGAAAACGACCCAGTTCAGAAACTTCAAGATTTACAAGTAGTGACATCTTCTGAGAAACTTGAAAATTAACACATTAGATAAAGTTCAGACTTCCTCCAGTAGAGGAGTTTCAACTGGCGCAAAGTTTGAATTAGCGGCGTGGAGGTGTACCGCCCGGTACAGACCTCCCCCCCCCCCCAAAGGTTCCTCCAAGGGGTAACACAGAAAAACATAAACTTTTGTTTCAAAATAAGGTCCAAGTTACGATGTTGATATAGAAGTTAATCGCAGAGGCACTTATAAAAATTTTCTAAATTTGGTTTGATTCAGTTTCAGAATTCTTTATAGTAACTTTAAATGTTAAGTCTTTATGCTTGTAGAGGTTGAATTCAGAAGGGAACATTTAGTTTTTAAAGTTGAAGAAAAATTTTCTAAGTCCACCAGATATTGCAGTTGGATTCAAAACTGTAGTAATTGTTGATATTAAATGTCCATGTAGCTGATTACATATATCCAAGGTTGATTAAGTTAGACGGCCAGACCGGCCGCTGCTGCTTGTGTCCAGAGGAGGCCGCTCGGACCCCTTAAGTACCCTGAGATACCGCTCGCCCGCACTATGAGAGGAGTAGTGGAGTTGAAGCACGCCGCGGGCCAGTTCCAGGTTGTGCGCCGCACATCAGCCTTGGCCGGGAGCAGGACTCCGGCTCGCCGTACACTGGTTGGCCTCACTGGAGAAGGGCGGGCCCATACCCTACTTCAGTAGCGGTACGGCGCCACGCTGCTGCGGGGGCACTGAAACATTAAAGCTCGGCGGCAGAATTTTGTTTGACCAGAATGATGTTAGGGTACATTCATTGTGGTGGAACTGAGGGGCCAGCGGCGTAGAAATATTTATTTCACTTGAAAGCCACTGTGTGTTGTTGGGCAGGAGACGGGAACGTGGTAATGGCCGTGGTAAGGACAGGATGGCAGTTTAACTGGTCGGGGAAGGTTTACAATAAATGGTTACACACAAAGGAAACAGATTCCAAGGGCAGAAGGCCTTAAAAGTGAAACCCCTCAAACAAAAATATAACCTTCATATTTCTTTCAAAATTATATGAAGCAAGTTAACACAGAAATTACACCGGTTTCACCTGTGACAGGTGAACCCTAAATATCCTCTCGGTGGCTGGATTGCTTAGCAATAAGGTAACGGGAGTAAGGAAATCGAGAATAGTACACGGCCCATGAAATCTGGGGGCAAGCTTGCCCGCGGGAACAAAATTCTTGACCATCACCTGGTCGCCTACCTTCAAATTGGTGGGTCTCCGTCCACGATCATATCTTTCCCTAACCTTTTCATGAGACACTTTAAGATTGGCTTTAGCCTTCTTCCAAAGATCTTTAATGTTATCGGGATCTATTGTCTCAGGTAGAATGTCACTCAGAGACCAGAGGTTAGAGAGCGGCGTGTTGGGAACAAACTTGAACATCAACGAAGCTGGAGTAAATTTATGTGATTCATGAACAGCCGAGTTCAAAGCAAAAGCTAACCAATGCAGGGACGTGTCCCACCTAGAATGATCTTCATGATGATAGGCAATAAGCGCGGACCTGAGATTACGATTAACCCGTGCCGCCAGAGATGGTTGAGGGTAATAAGCAGAAGTTGTCACATGAGAGATGGACAGGTCAAAGCAGAATTTACGAAATAGATTAGATGTGAAAGCCTTAGCATTATCAGACACAATATATTGACACGGACCAAAAGAAGCAAAGATTGAATTTAGACAAGTAATGGTGGTCTGAGCGGTAGCCAGCTTAGTCGGAAATAACCAGGAAAATCTTGTAAAACCATCTACACATACAAAGATGAACGTGTTGGCATTTCCCTTTGACTGGGGGAAGGGTCCCACATAATCAATATACAGGCGTTCCATTCGGCGCGACGCTTGATGAGAAGACAAAAGGCCTACCTTGGTAGACATGGTGGGTTTACTAAGCAAGCAGGATTTACAAGCCTTTACTAGTTCACGGATTTCACCGTCCATACCTTTCCAGATGAACCTTTCACGAATCTTTTCACGAGTTTTAAAGATGCCTAGATGCCCCCCTAATGGGGTCTCATGATAGTACTTAAAGATCATAGGTACAAGAACAGCTGGAACGACAACTTTCATCATCTTATCATGCCACGAAGGGCAACATAAAACACCATTGCTCAGTACATAAGGGACGACGTGTTCCCCAGAAGAAAGGGTTTCCATTATCGGAGCCAGCGTCGGATCTTCACGTTGGTATTTCTCAATGTCCCTAAAGAGCATGGGAGCATCTGTTAAGATGGCATTAACCTCAGATAGTATGGACTCGGGAGGTGATGAACTATCGACCGGTTCCTGGGTCTCGACGTCGTTGGAAAACATACGGCTGAGTCCGTCTGCGACAACATTTTCGGTACATCTGATATGCCTAACATCAAATTGGAAGGCAGAAATTCGGATGGCCCAACGGGCTATACGACCAGTACGACGCGGCCTGCCTAAGACCCAGCTTAAGGCTTGATTATCCGTCTCCAGGTCGAATTTGACATGTTCCAGATAGAGACGGAACTTTTCTAAGGCAAATAAGACTGCCAAACCTTCGAGCTCATAGATGGAATACTTGGCTTCTTGAGCCGATAGCGTCCTAGATGCATAGGCGATGGGTCGCCTCCCTAGTTCAATCTCTTGAAGAAGGACTGCAGCTACCGCCGACGACGACGCGTCGGTTTGGACGATGAATTTCTTCGAGAAATCTGGCATAGCAAGGACAGGGGCATTACAGAGAGCTAATTTAAGATCTTCAAAAGCAGCTTGTTGAGAAGGTCCCCACTTAAATTTGATGCCTTTCCTACGCAGAAGGTTCAAGGGCGCCGCTCTATTAGCAAAGTTAGGAATAAACTTCCTGAAGAAATTCACCAAACCAATGAACCTACCTTTGATGTCCTTGGAAGGTTTAAAATCACGGATGGCCTGTGTTCTAGAATGATCGACAGCAACACCATCAGGTGACACAATATGCCCTAGGAATGACATAGAGGGCTTAGCAAAGGCAACCTTGGACAACTTCACAGTTAACCCGGCCTTACGAAGGCGATTGAGAACTTCTCGCAGATGATCTAGATGTTCTTCAAGAGTCTCCGAAAATACGACGACATCGTCAAGATAGTGATACAAGTACTCGAATTTGATGTTGGAGAAGACCCTATCTAGCAATCTAGTGAGTACAGCTGCTCCCGTGGGGAGCCCGAAAGGCACGCGGTTGTATTCATATAAATTCCAGTCCGTGGCAAACGCTGTAAGGTGTTTAGACTCTTCAGCTAGGGGGATTTGATTATAAGCCTGATTCAAATCCAAGATGGTGAAGAACTTGGCCTTACGAAACCATGAAAAACAAGAATGAAGGTCAGGAAGGGGCATAGATTGTAACACCACCTTCCGATTGAGAGCCCTATAATCAATGACAGGCCTGAAGCCCCCTTGGGGTTTCAGGACTAGAAAAATAGGTGAAGAATACGCCGACTTAGAGGGCCTAATAATACCATCCTTCAACATTTGATCAATGATTTCTTTCAGAGCCTTCATTTTAGGTGGAGATAGCCTATAAGGTGGAAAACGGACAGGAACCGAATCCGTGACCTCAATTTTGTATTCAATAAGGTCAGTAACACCAAGAGTATCGGAGAACACCTCTGGAAACGACTGACGCAACTTACGAATACTATCAGCCTGTTCCTCAGGTAGATGTCTAATGTCTAACAACATCTCACCTGGGTAGGCGAAATAGACGCAAATTTGAAAGTGCACGACCTACTCTGAAGATCGAGCACAAGACCAGTGTGAGAAATGAAGTCAGCTCCCAATATAATGGGGCAAGACAAGTGCTTGGCCACAAAGAATTTAACTTTCCAAGTAAATTTAAAAATACGAATTTTGGCTTTTAAGGAACCTAAAATTTCTAATGGAGAAGAATTAGCCGAAACATATTGAACAGGAGATGAGCAATAGTCAGGAAGTTTACAAATAGATTTCGATTTCGAATACCATTGAGCCGAAATAATTGAACAAACACTGCCTGAATCTAAAAGAGCTGTTACAGATTCATTATTTAACTCAATTTTGAGGAAGGGCACAGGTGCGGGGGAATCCGCCGCAATCCTCAGACATTCTTTGGGGCATTCAAAAGATAAATCTGAAGACTGAGTTTTCCCTGAATTTTCGACCTGTTTACCAGGGGCTGAGCCTCGGGAAGATGGATTAGTCGACTCAGCCGAAGCCACTAGTCACTTTTTATTATTGGCATTGGTGGAATTTGCACCAGAAGTTGAGCAGGAGGGGGTGCTATTCGAATTTGGGCAATTCTTGGCGATATGTGAGAAAGCCCCACATTTAAAACAGCCTTGAGATGACCCTGCTCCTTTCCTTGTTCCACTAGATTTAATTAATGGACACTTGTTTCGAAGATGGTCAGGTGACCCACAAGCATAACATTTACGGACCGTGATGGTTCGGCGAGGTGTAGGCCGAAAGTTACTTGATGGCGGAGGGGGCTTCCTGGCAACACGTAATGTGTCCGCATACCTAACTCCTTTGGCTGACACAGCCAATGCTTCAAGTTCAGAGAAGGTTTGCGGGCACGCCGCGAAACACAAATATGACCTATAGGATGGTGAAATACCTTCCACAATAGCATGAACGATTTGGTCTTCGTGAAAATGAATAGCAAATACCCTAGTATAGAACTTAATATCTTGGATGAAATCTGCCAAGTTTTCATCCAACGGCTGTACACGATAATAGTACTTCTGAATCAGGGATGACCTCGCACGAGCAGGAATGAAATTTGCAAGAAGGTGTGCATGAAAGTCTTCAATAGATGACTGTTCCGCTATTGCCCTAACAATTTTGTCTGAGAGAACACCAATTGCATAGGGATAAATGAGTTGCAAAATTTGACACGGAGAAAGAGAGAAAACAAGGGCATGATCCTGAAATTCAACTAAAAACCATAAGAATGAAATAACTTCACTGGTAGTGTTAACAGAAAACTTCGAAATACCTCTAAGGAGCATGGCTAATGGATGAGGCAAACTACTGAACCCTGGTGACATAGTAGGTAGAGGTTTAAGTGGCGAGGAAGCTTATTCAGAACGTGCATTATTCAACGAGGTACGGCGTTCAGACTCGTTGTCCAATGGGGCAGAGATTTGTTGAGCTCCAACGGTTTTCCTATTGACTTCTCCCTTGGGAAGGATCATTTTCTTCAAAAAAACTAACTACAGATGCTAGCTCAGTAGTATTGTCAGTGATCGTGGAAAGAGAGTCGTGAATTTCTTTCTCTCCCAAAGTGGGGATGGAAATGGGCAAATCAAAGGACTCTCTAAGCTTATTTGTGTCTACCGCAATCGTGCCTCCAGATTGCACATTTCTAATTGTTAATTCATAGATTCACTCCTCCTTGCGCAAATAGTTGAGATGGAGAACATCGCGAGGGCCGGGCATGATGACAGAACAATTTTGAAAAAGGAAAAATCAAAAAATTCCAGCAACAGAGAAAATTGTTAGAGTTCGAATCAAAGCAATGTTTAGTCGTCAAAAGGGGCTAAATTGAGACCCATTCAACCACGCTCTGCTACCACTTGTTACCGTGGTTTGGTGGATTAGCAGAGGTGAAAGAAGGTGCGGGGGTGAACAGGTCTCAAAATACGAAATTAAAGTTAAGATAAAATTTAACAAGGTTATATTTTATTTTCAAGATTAAGAAATAACAAGTAGAACAGGTACTCAGTAGCCGAAACACAATTCGAAAATGTACAATTACAGTGATTACAGGATTTGGGCTCCGAGAGCCAGACACATAATTCTTGTGCAATGAGCCCAACTTTACTTATATTCAAGGTTCAACAAAGGGGCATAAAACCCCAATCAGGTCTAGGAGCACTTGCTCCTCTTTACACGGTAAAGCCTCCTCGAGGCATACAGCAACTCAATTTTCAAGAAAGAGCAACTCGCTCTCAAAATTTAAGCCTATCAAAGGCCACACCAAACTCCACATTCAAGTTGTCCTCCAAGGACATGAAAACAGGGGTAAAAATACCCAACCTACTGAGGCCTATTAAGTAAAGAAACAGGTCAATTACATGGCCTCTAAAATACCAACTTGAGAGGAGGCGTTCTTGCACTCCTAATACACTATATATAAAACCTACTTGGCACTAGGCCGTTACTGCAAGGGCTAATCCCATACTAGAGAGGTGACTTATAGAAGAAGACAATTTACATTACATTAAGGAAGAAACAGTTGAGAAAATAAGTTCACCTCAACGCAATATGAGTGGGAGCTCGAGAGGGTTAAGCACTCTCTATCCCCATATGTAGTTTAAAAGATAGAATTGATACTAAGTGTCTTTACATTTTAGGGGAAAAGTTACATGGTAGAAAGGCTTCGGACCTGCCCCGAGAGTTAAACTGCTGAGCTAGCAAGAAAAGAAGTTATTGAACGGCCATTACCTGGTGGTTGACTGCTGCCCGACGAAAGAGGCGCTTCCCGCCCCCTGCTACGTACTTTACACAAAGATAGATGTTACTGAAGTGGCGCAGAGACCCTAAAATCAGCAGTTTATAAACCCTCGCGGAAAGTTCGAGACGTTTCATGAATGAGAAGCCACACCCACCCCTCACTTTATTGGCTAGGGTTAAGCAACATATCCAAGTTGAAGAAGATACACCTGATTGGTCATAAATTAATTAAAGAAATTCGTGACTGGCTAAATTCAAACCTGGCGGAACGAAAGGATTAATATTGCCAACTTAAACAATAACTGAAAGAAATTTAACAAAGAACAAACTTATGAACACAAAATTTCTCCAAAAATATAGTTCTTTCACTTCGCACTAGGGTGCATAATTGTAGTTCTTCAGTAGTGCCATCTGAAAGAGAATGTCCACACTTCTTACTACAGGCAAAACAAAAATACATCGAAAACGACCCAGTTCAGAAACTTCAAAATTTACAAGTAGTGACATCTTCTGAGAAACTTGAAAATTAACACATTAGATAAAGTTCAGACTTCCTCCAGTAGAGGAGTTTCAACTGGCGCAAAGTTTGAATTAGCGGCGTGGAGGTGTACCGCCCGGTACACTCCGGCTACTCCGATTTTCCCTGTCATAATTCATTCCAGCAACACTCTCCAATGTCATTTCATTTCATCTGTCAGTCATTATTCATTGCCCCAGAGGAGTGCGACAGGCCTCGGCAGCCGGCAAAAATCCTATCCTCGCCGCCAGATGGGGGCTTCATTCATTCCATTCCTGACCCCAGTCAATGACTGGAAAACGGGTTGTGGATTTTCATACTAAGGTTTACATTTACATAGAGGAGTAGCCATGCGAGTTAACCCGATATGGCAATATGGCCATGAGGCTGAGCTCTGCATTCGGCAGACGCGTTGATTCGAAGCCCACCGTCGGCTGTAAGAATAATTTTCTGTGGTTTCCCATTTTCATTTGCAGGCAAATTCTGCGAACATTCCTATTCATACGCCACAAAAGATTCCTTCCACTTGTTACCCGATTTCATTCACCATAATTCATTTCATCTACATTAGCTCCTCAACTGAGGCTCCCGGCAGGATGGGCATCCGGCCACAAAAGCATGCCACATCGTATCATCTCACCTTATCCCCGACTCAGTATCAGGAAATTGGACTAATACACATATACAGATTACGTTTAATAATAATAATAATAATAATAATAATAATAATAATAATAATAATAATAATAATAATAATAATAATGTTATTGATTTTACGCCCCACAGGCTACTTTTACGGTTTTCGGAGACAAACGAGGGCTGTAAATAAAGTAGTGGCAATATTGATAGTACGCAATATTTAACTAACTAACAGGTACAACATCATTGCATTCCTTCACTGTAGTCACCCGCAAAGACTGTTACTTCATGAAAAATATCGGGAAGCCATTGGCGACCGTTCACAAGGCGTTTTCTGTTAATGACAGTGACGGAGCATCCTACTGCGCGGAGTACAGTTGTAAAGTCAGGAATCGGCGGCCTCGGAGGGGTTCCTTCAATTTCGGAAACTGGTCGAAGTCACATGGACTAATGTCCGGTGAGTACGGAGGATGTTCCAAGACCCTCAATGCCACCGTTGCTATGAGAGCTTGACAACGTGCGTTGTCATGCAACACGATAGAGCGATCGTCTTGCAATAAACATGGACGTTTGCGCCGCATTAGTCGGACGCAGATGTTGCTCATAAGAAAACTGCAATAGTAGTCACCGTTGACGGTTTGTTCCTCAAGCACAGAATGCGTAAGAATAAGAATAACACCCTCATAGTCGAATGCCACAATCATCATAAGCTGGATTCCTGTCGAAATTTCTGTGGACGTGGCGAACCTGGGTGACGCCGTTCTAATTCAGGCTCGTAGGCTCGTGCCCACGTCTCATCAATGGCGACAATACTCTACAGAATTGCGTCTCCTTCGTTGCGGTATCTGTCAGGTGGATGCATACCGGTGCCATTTGTGTACGTCGGTGAGTTGATGTGGAACCCAAAGGACGCAATTTTCCTCATGTTAAGACATTTCGTCAGTATGTGCCACACCGTTTGTTGACTGATACCAACCACTACGGATAATTCCCGAACAGCCCATCGATGGTCAATGTAAACGAGACCACTCACGATGGCAATCTGATCTTGAGGAAGGCCGACCTGTGCTGTGCAAATCCGCAGTCTCATTCCGACCAGCACGAAACCCCTTGACACGTAGTGCAACCGTCCTACACGGTAAAGCATTCTCGACACAGACTTCACATATACTAATCCTCGATAATATTCTGATGCATTTTTTCCACGTGCAAACTCGATTTTAATCCACGAACGCTGATCTCCTTTTGAAAACATGCTTTAGAGCGGAGAAATCGACACTCTTCACTTCAACGCCACACAGCAACTACACTCCTAACTGGATGCCCATCAAGTGCTCACTACACATCGACAACAGCGCCACCTACCGCTCCCATACCCTAATTGCACATGCTCGATCTCCTGCGAGTGTCTACATTACGTTGACACTACTTTATTTACAGCCCTCGTATATTATGTTTAACATTTAACAACCAGTATACCGGGCGAGTTGGCCGTGCGCGTAGAGGCGCGCGTCTGTGAGCTTGCATCCGGGAGATAGTAGGTTCGAATCCCACTATCGGCAGCCCTGAAAATGGTTTTCCGTGGTTTCCCATTTTCACACCAGGCAATGCTGGGGCTGTACCTTAATTAAGGCCACAGCCGCTTCCTTCCAACTCCTAGGCCTTTCCTATCCCATCGTCGCCATAAGACCTATCTGTGTCGGTGCGACGTAAAGCCCCTAGCAAAAAAAAAAAAAAACAACCAGTATATAGTAAATATCACTCGCGACAAAGAGCTGGGAAGAAGGTGTAACCATCATCAGTGACTGTCTGGAATATATGAACGAGTACATGTACTTTGATCAGATTATATTATGCAGCAACATAGCCAGAATGATAGTACAGAAGCACATAACAGTAGCAAGGTCTTAGTTCTGGAGCGTGCAATTCATGCTTGGCAGATAAGGATCACAACTTAAAACTGGAAACAGAAGTCATGGATGTGTTCATCATTCCTGTTCTTCTGTACGACTCAGACATTGAAGATGTGCTTGAGGAAAATGAAGAGGAATTTCTTAGACATCATTTTGAAGGGCAGAATAAAGGTTTACAGAGGTGAGAAAGAGGACAGGAAGTTACGACATGGTAACTATAGCAAGTTGTCTTATATTGTGGTAGGTGGACATGCGGAGAGAAGGGGCACTCAGGCTCAACAACGGAACGGGTGAAGGGAAGTAGGAAGATGAAGTGGTCCGACGAGTTGAAGTTTTACGGAGAAAATTTGGTGAACAGAGGCAAAATAGTGAAAGACATGGAAGAGACTAGTCAAGAAAGTTGTAAGAATGATAGGTTGAAATTTTCCGGAATGGCTGTCCAAGATTATCTAAACTACCCATCTTTCAGTGATTGAAAGAGGCCACTGCCCTACACGGGATGTTGCACGTTATTTCTAAATAAATTATTAGTCTGTAAAGCAGAAGTTAGGAAAACAAGTTACCGAAAATGTGGTTAATCCATGTAAGAAACTGTTAGTTGCTTTTGCTAGTTGCTTTTACGTCGCACCGCGACAGATAGGTCTTATGGCGACGATGGGACAGGAAAGGGCTAGGAGTGGGAAGGAAGCGGCCGTGGCCTTAATTAAGGTACAGCCAAAGCATTTGCCTGGTCTGAAAATGGGAAACCACGGAAAACCATTTTCAGGGCTGCCGACAGTGGGGTTCGAACCTACTATCTCCCTAATACTGGATACTGGCCGCACTTAAGCGACTGCAGCTATCGAGCTCGGTTTGCAGTGACCGGATTTCCTGAGGAGTTAATAAATTTCGTCTGGCTATTTCTAGCCGGGTGCAGCCCTTGTAAGGCAGACCCTCCAATGATGGTGGGCGGTGCCTGCCATTTGTAGGAAACTGCGTGTTATTGTGGTGGAGGATAGTGTTGTGTGTGTGTGACCGAGCTCGATAGCTGCAGTCGCTTAAGTGCGGCCAGTATCCAGTATTCAGGAGATAGTAGGTTCGAACCCCACTGTCGGCAGCCCTGAAAATGGTTTTCCGTGGTTTCCCATTTTCAGACCAGGCAAATGCTGGGGCTGTACCTTAATTAAGGCCACGGCCGCTTCCTTCCCACTCCTAGCCCTTTCCTGTCCCATCGTCGCCGTAAGACCTATCTGTGTCGGTGCGACGTAAAACAACTAGCAAAAAAAGGTGTAGTGTGTGGTGTCTGAGTTGCAGGGATGTTGGGGACAGCACAAACACCCACCCCCGGGCCACTGGAATTAAGCAATGAAGGTTAAAATCCCCGACCCGGCCGGTAATCAAACCCGGGACCCTCTGAACCGAAAGCCAGTACGCTGACCATTCAGCCAACGAGTAGGACTCCTGAAGAGTTGATATACTGTAACTGTTTTGAGAGTTTCAACTACCGGTACAATTGTTCAGGAAACACTATCTTGTCCTTCCAAACGTAACCCATTCAAATAATAAATGGTCTACAGTTTATGCACAAAAGTGCATCATAGTCGTCTGCAGTAAACATGTTAAAACTTTCAAAATAGCGCTTAAACTTTCCATGACCGAAACTAAACTGAGTGGGAATGAAATCTGGCTCTATTTTAAACTGTATTTGACTGTTCAACGTATCGTAAAAATTTTTTTTTATTTTAGGTAGATTATTTTGTACTTGAGGTTAAAAAGGTTGTTCTGCTACTTTATTACGTACGCTTTGAGCTTTTTCTTATCAGACGCTCTCATTGATTAGCCTAGTGACCTTAGAAATAACTGTCAAGATTTAGGTAGATATAGGATACCTCGTCATGCTTTGTTCTGTTACTGCACACAGCACAGTCCTTTGCAGACTTTTTGAGGTGTAGGTAGAAACGTGACTTTTCATGCCATTACTGGGAAAACACTTTCCAAAATTCATAAATAATTGCTCATCGATAGCCAATATGTTGCTTAAACGCTGCCGGCAACGCGCGCTATTCTTGAAGTAAACAGATGCCGAAAGTTAAAGTTTTGACATACGAGAATAACGGAAATTGTACCCGCCATGCGAACGGTGAGGGTAAAACGATGTTGTTCATTCCGTATTGTCTTGCTGCACTGAGTATGATATACTTGCATTTACTGAGAGAGTTTCATTGCATTCTTCATATTTGGAGTGATTTTTTAAAATAAATGCCTACATTTTCATGAGATGACTGAGGATATTGTAGAAGTCTTTGTTAGTGGAGACTTTCTCTGTCCATATCCCTTTTTATCCAAACTTTGCTGCCGTTCGAGTTCCGTGCACTATTCAAAATTCGGCTTGCCATTAGTAAAGAAACAAAATTCTAACAGGACTTCTTCCCCTAATCTTTCCCACCCTGTACAAATCATCTTTACCCCTATCAGTACAGTCAATGCCTACATGATCTCTCATTAGCTTTAAGGCTGAGTTCATCAATTCCATCGTAGACTCTCCTTCATTTTCCTTCTCTTCTCCTTCTCCCTTCTTCTACTATCCTCCCATTGAAGTGCCTGAACGTGTTCTTCTAGCGCCTTAATCCTCTGATTTAGTATCACCATTTCTTCTTGTCTTATCCTTTATTTCTGTTAGTTCTTAAACTGTCCTTCATGTCCTTAATTTGTTGAGACTACACCTCGAACTTTTCTTTGATCTGGACAGTCTGAGAAGCTTCGCGCAAATCTATCTTGATTTTCTCCTTGTCCTCGCATGACGATGGGCCTGGGTTCATCTTATCGCCTGCAATGACTAATAGAGTAGCCACTATAGCTGCCGCCGTCAACAATTATTCTGCCAGGCCTATTATTTTACTGTCTCCTATTTCGTACTCCGTCTTGAACAACTTGACCCGACTGTGCGATCGCCCTATCGCACCCCTACACCCATACTGCTTTCCCTGCACTTACGGATCGTTACCACAGACGTCTGCTCACCAGCTCAGCTCAGCAAAGATTGGCTGAGGATATGAATATTGGGGTTCGTATACTGAAGGAATAAACTTTTTGAAATAATTATTAGAAATGCCTACATTCTAATGTGGAGTTTGGGCCGATGACTTAGCTGTTGGGCCTCTTTAAGCAACAATCACCACCATCATGATCAACAATAATGGAGGCTACCTAGCCAAGACTGTAAAGAATTTATTGGTTCCCCTTGATGGGCGTGGGTTCAGGCAGTCGAACAGTTAGAAACGAGGCCTCACTTCTGGAAAGCCGTAAAGCTCGAGGGTTCACTGAAATGAAATGGCGTATGGCTTTTAGTGCCGGGAGTGTCCGAAGACAAGTTCGGCTCGCCAGGTGCAGGTCTTTCTATTCGACACCCGTAGGTGACCTGCGCGTCGTGATGAGGATGAAATGATGATGAAGACAGCACATACACCCAGCCCCCGTGCCATTGGAATTAACCAATTAAGGTTAAAATCCCCGACCCGGCCGGGAATCGAACGCGGGACCCTCTGAACCGAAGGCCAGTACGCTGACCGTTCAGCCAACGAGTCGGACGAGGGTTCACTCATCCTAAATTATAAATCGTTAATTCTTGGAGGCAAAGAGCTAACCACTCAAACTATCTCACATAATGTCTGTTTTGTGGATAGTAGAAGCCTTTAGGTAACTCTTTTTTCTTCAATTTGCGTTTCGTCGCACCGACACAGTTAGGTCTTAAGGCAACGATGGGATAGGAGAAGGCTAGGAATGGGAAGGAAGCGGTTGTGGCCTTATTTAAGGTACTCCCCTATCTCCCAGATGCAAGTGCACAGCTTGTACGGCCAACTTGCGCGGTTTTGTCTCTTTCATGGACATTCGAGAACTGTCCGGAGACGACGTTGATCCACTTTGCTTTTATTTTCAAATAATTTTTGGCTGATACAACAGATGAGAACAATGGCAGGAGAGTACTCAGAATGAGGAGAGAAAGGCTGAGTTAGGAAATGAACTCGATGGATGAAACTGTACGCATAAACCGGCTTCGGTGGTGGGGTCATGTGAGGCGAATGGAGGAAGATCGGTCAATTAGGATAATAAAGGTATCTGTCATGGAGGGTAAGAGAAGTAGAGGGAGACAAAGACGGCGATGGTTAGACTCAGTTTCTAACGATTTAAAGATAAGAGGTATAGAACTAAATGAGGCTACAGCACTAGTTGCAAACAGAGGATTGTGGAGACGTTTAGTAAATTCACAGAGGCTTGCAGACTGAACGCTGAAAGACATAACGGTCTATAATGATGTATGTACGTACCGTATATATAATAATTATTGGAACAAGGTTAGGTACAGAGGCTCATTCATGGAATGGCGATCCATTTGGTCAGATAATGAGCGGATAGTTTTTCTAATTTAACGGCGGCCGCGTGTAAAAGCCGCAGGAATAACGATGACGCCGGCGCGGCGTCGTCTGAGGAAAGATTGTGCGAGTTAGGAGTCTCCTGTACAGTGCGGATGGGATAAGCAGGTGCGGTAGGCGATTGATGGGCTATGATACACCTTCCTGACGGGAGGGAAATTGAGTATGCCAGCGGACTTCCGCTCTGCGAACCCCATCCCTCCTCCCCTTCCCACTGACCTTGAAGGGGTGACTGTATGTGCGTAACTTCCCCTCTTGCAGGGGATGATGTTTAGCTCAGTATTCTGCTTCTTTTACCACCCTCTGAGAAGTGTTCATTTTTTCCCATTCTTTGCGTGAAGGGGAGTTTTGGAAATATCCTTAACATCCCCTCCGGATTAGGATATATTTTAAAACTGTTGTATTAAAGAACTCTGATTTTATTTAACGTATTGACCTATCCTTCTGAATAACAGTTATACCATGATCGAGAAATTCAGTAGTTACAGTAAATATACAATCGTCGTTGAAGAAACAAAACCTCGTATGTCACAATGCTTTTCCTTTTTTAAGACTGGTCACGCCCTACAGCCACATATGGGTATACAGTCTATCAGAACAATTTTCGCTGTATTCGTTTTCCTGTGCTGACGCGTAAAGGCAAATGAACCTTACAGTATCATATTGTCGGAATATATGTTTGCGTGACGTATTTACGCTATCATACAGTATCATGTATTTAAGGTTCTTTTTCCTTTTTGAGGTGTAGAGAGAAACGTGCCTTTCAACGTTATTACTGGAAAATTATGTAGGCTGCCCCCCTAGTGGACATGACTGAACTCAGAACCGAAAATAAGCGATCTTTGTCGAGTGCGAAAGGCGGCAACAAAAGCAAATGTGGAGTGAGCTGTTTTAGTACGTTTGTGTGTAACTATAATTGTGGTGCAAAATCAAAGTGTAGCGAAGGTGGGTTCAGTGTGTTGCGTACTTCATTACATAATTAGCGACCCCAAAAATCACGTAGTAGAAGGACAGTCATGTTTCTCATTCGCTATCTAGATGATGCATATGTTACAGGGAAAGTCGTTTGTCCAATAAGAGTTGACTCTCCCTAGGTAAAGTCGAATCTTACTGGTCTTTTCAGTAAAATTTTATTAAAAGCAGTAAGTGTTCAATTTCGATCAACATTTACTAGTTTACTATACCTAAGGAGAAGTATGTTCTCCCTGACTTTAGATAGTAACAGTTGACTATTTGCAAGCAAACAGTACTAGCTAATAAAGAATCAATAAAAAGGCAAACGAATACATAAAGAGAGAGAAGTGTTTAAGAAAAACTAACAAAAATGCAAAAGCTTTATAATACATAAAGAGATTGTAATGTTTATCATTTATTACAGCAAAGTAGTAAAGGTAACACTTTGAGTTGCAAAGCACACTTTTCTTCTTACACATACACTTCATGGATTCGCATTTAGTGTTGCAAGAGCATTTAAAGAAAACCGTGTCCACTTCCAAGTGATTGTGAAGTTGCAACAGTCCTCACAGCTATTGTTTTATCCATATGAACGTCATTTTCTTGGATTATGTTCGGAGATCATTTACTAAATTGAGAACTGATAAAGTATAATAATTGAAATCTGAACAATTTCATACTACGGGCAGCGAGAGAGAGAGGAAAGAGATATATATCTTTTATTTTAGCTTTGAAAACTTACCTTGAGAAAAACTGCTTTAGAAAATTCTATTTCTCTTTCCAATTCGATAAAATCGATCATCGACAACCTCCAGTACCACGCCAAGGATGGATCGAGCATCTCCTCTACCGCGGTCAACGTCAGGGACAGGAATTCGAACTGACGTTCCTGTTTCTACTCAGGGATGAATGTGATCTGAGGGATTTTTTATGCGGTTAGCTTGTTGTTCTAGACAGTTGAAAGCTTCTTCTCTCTGTCCCTTGATGTCCTGAGTAGAGTCGTCCAGGTCAGTGAGGACATAATCACTATCATCTACGAGCTTTTCACCACTTGATAAATTTTGGTTTGTTTCATTTTCATCAGGATTTCTACTCTCGTTACTTTGAATTTCGTTTTGTTGTTGCTGAATTTGATCAATTGGGCATTGAAGATCGTCTTCTGTTTCTAAATTTGCCAGTACCTCAGTTGGTGGTTTTGAACTAGCTAAGCCGTGTCTCGGGGGACAACTGAACATTGCTTCATACGGGGATCTTTTTATCCTGCTATGCAATGCGCTGTTTTTCGTAAGTTGAATACAATTTAAGCCTTCACTCCATTTGATGTTTTGTGGTTTTGCATCCAGGTGATTATCAGATTCTCTATGTCCTGGTTGTCTCTTTTGACGCTACCTTGACTCTGACAATGTCGCGAATTGCCGTGCCCCATTTTGAAGTTAAGCCATGTGTTAACCAGGCTGTCAATAATGTTACTAACAAATTCTCTGCCATTGTCCGACTGCAAAATACAAGGAGGGCCTAACAAAGTAAAAATATCAATTATATTATTAGACATTTCGTCTTCAGTCTTTGATTTCAGTGGTCTTAGCCCAACAAACTTTGTCAAATGGTCCTTGCACACCATTATAAATTTGAAGTATTCATCGGGTTGCGACTGAAAGTCAATAAAATCCACCCGACATCGTGAAATCATGTCCTTGAATAAAAAAGGATTTCTTCTTATGTTTCAATTTTTGAACACAAGGTTCGCACAAGCTTAAACATAGTAAAATGTCCTTTGTAGTAACATTTTGAAATTTTCCTTTCAATTGCTGAATCGTACGACCTCTTCCCCCATGTCCAGTGGATGTGTGCGCTTCATTAAGAACTCCAAACAACTCTTCATCAAAAACACAATACCTCATACTGTCTTGGTCTGTGACAGGGTGTATTAATTTTGTAATACCATTTACTTCAAAAATGTCATATCGTCTTAAAAACCTGATGTCGTTATTTTCTTTTTTAGTTACAGTTTTTAGATTTTTCACTTTTTGAATGTAGCTATCATATTTCAATGTCAGTGAAATCACCTTGGAAGTAAAGCGTTTGTGCTTCAGTTTTTCACGAAACAGTTCTGCCGTGGGGTCTGACATAATTATTACACACTGAAACTAATTATTTAAATGAAAATGAATCATTTGTCACTATTGAACAACAATAAAGAGCCTAAAATTGACGTCTGGCGACTGCCTGTTTTGTGCTCGGGTAATCAAAACAAGGAAAAGTTCCAATAATAGAAGTACGAGTCCAAACAATTGGAATGTTTTAATAATCACAAGAAAGGTCTGTCCTGCGCGGTTACTTTTTCAGAGCAGCATCTGCGAATCAAGTTTTACTAAACCACAGCAGGCACAGTTAACTCTTCCTAGGAAAAATTGATCTCTTTGTTTTCAATCAACTGTTACTGATACTTTAGTAAGAGTTGAATCTACCTGGGGAGAGGCAACTCTTACTAAGTATCGACTTTCCCTGTAACATATATAACATTATAACATATAATATTATTTAATATTCTTATAATTATGGTACATTTTGTTTATGTTCATATTGTCTTTGTATCGTAACTTGACTACTGGAGGGGAAGCGGTGTAGGCTGCCCCCTAGTGGACTTGACTAAACTCAGAAACGAGTGAGAAAAGCGGCAGCAAATATAAAGATGGAGTGAGCTGTTTTTGAATATTAGTGTGTAACTATAATTGTGGTGCAAAATTCAGGTGTAGCTAAGGTGGATTCAGTGCGTTGTGTACTTCACTACAAGTACATTCCAAAATCCATTACTAATTGCTATTCTGTAGCCAATATATTACTTAAACGCTGCCGATAACGCGCACTATTCTTGAAGTAAACAGATGTCGAAAGTTTTGACATACGAGCATAACTAAAAATGTACCCGACACGCGAACGCTGGGGGTAAAACAATGAAGCTCATACCGTATTGTCTTGCTGAATTGATGTTGTTTGTTTGTATTTACTGAGAGAGTTGCATTGTAGTTTTCAACTTTGAACTGCAAAATTGTGAATAAATGCCTACATTTTCATGAGATGGCTGAGGATATGAATATTAGGAAAATGCGAGGTAGTATTTCTTCACCGACGATGTATACAGTGGCATAAAAATTACAGACTGTGAAGAAAAACAGTCAGTAACAGGGAAACCTTAAATGTTTTTATGTTTATTTCTGTGTAAAATTGATCACTTTTTCTTCCCCATTTTTTAAATTTCATGATTTACCTCCATTTAATGTACTTATGTTCACTTTTATAGGATAATCTTGTTTTTCTTTTCGGTCCCAACATGCCGTTATTTGCAACTCAACCAGAGCAATACACTAATATTTTTTATGAAGAATATCCGAGTACATTGCATTTTACCCTCTTCTCATATCTAAAGAAAACCTCAGGCATTAGAAATTAGTCAAATAAACAATTGCATTTGTTATTTATTAACATTTCGACTTTCTGAGCAATAGGTTTGTACTTATCCGTTGACGTACGATTATTTGTATTGAAAGAGTGCCAGAAAAGGTGATTATTTATTTACATGTTCAGTGTATAGTGGAAGGTAGAAGTAACCGTCGTCTCGATATAGGCCTAACTGTAAGAAACCGGAGGAAAAACGAAGCAGAAATCATTAACCTTACGATCAGGTTCAAATATTCTCTTTCCCAGCGAGATGACACAGGCGAAGAAAAAGGGTCATTTACCTGCCAATAATTCCATAGTTGCAGAGAGTCTACGATGTCAGCAACATCCATGTAAGAGGACTGCTTCAGGGTGCAATAGGGGCCAGCACCAGAAGTTTTGTTGAATGGCAGCAAACTTTCAAACTAGACAAAATTACAAGATCGGATTGTTAACACAATTATTTTATTTTAGAAGAAGATAATGCAGAACTAGGGCTGGGTATCTCAGGCGGTAGAGCGCTGGCCTTCTGAGCTCAATTTGGCGGGTTTGATCCCGGCTTAGTCCGGTGGTATTTCAGGGTGCTTAGATACGTCAGCTCATGTTGGTAGATTTACTGGCACGTAAAAGATATTCCGGCACGTCTGCGTCTCCGAAACCCGTAAAAATACTTAGTGGGATGTAAACCCAATGGCATTATTATTAATAGACTAATTTTATTTTTGCTAGGGGCTTTACGTCGCACCGACACAGATAGGTCTTATGGCGACGATGGGATAGGAAAGGCCTAGGAGTTGGAAGGAAGCGGCCGTGGCCTTAATTAAGGTACAGTCCCAGCATTTGCCTGGTGTGAAAATGGGAAACCACGGAAAACCATTTTCAGGGCTGCCGATAGTGGGATTCGAACCTACTATCTCCCGGATGCAAGCTCACAGCCGCGCGCCTGTACACGCACGGCCAACTCGCCCGGTTAATAGACTAATAATGCGGAACTATTTGCACGGGAAGTACGGTGGGCTACTTCATTTTCTTCATGCAAGTTTTCTTCAGTGTTGACATTTCTAAGTTCATTGGTATTTCTATGAAACTTACGTGTGAATTATTTAAAAATATTTGCGAGCTATTCTGTCTTTTAGAAAACACAAGTTGATGTCCGTGCACACATACACACACACACACACACACACACACACCTTGATCTTTTAAGGTTTTGGCCGGGGGTTTAAGGTCGGGTACCCATCCTGACACAACTTGATTTTTCAATTGAAAATTCCAACCGTGGATCGACTGGGAATTGAACCTGAGCCGTCTGGACAGAAAGGCAGCAGCTAAGCCACTACGCTAATCACGCCCCAACAAGTAATATTATTCTTATTCTTATTCTACCACTTTTCACACACCTATGGGGTCGCGGGTTCGAATTATGCCACAAATGTGGATTTGGCCCTGTTTTATTGTCGCATGCTATGTGGAAGGATGTAATCATTCCTGCGTGCTTCAGTGATGGTTGGTAGTATCGTGTGTTGTGTGTGTATACAGTGTTGAAACAAATAAGTGTCCAGTTCCAGAGCCAGAAGAATGAATCAGGCGGCCGGAAATCGAACCCGGGACCCCCTGAACCGAAGACTTCAACGGTGATTATTCAGCTAAGAAGTTGGACCCCGATAAATAAAATTATAAATATAGAGGCTTACACAAGTCTACATGTAACTACTTCTTCTTCTTGGCCCTTTCCCCACTGTATTGAGGTCGTAAGTTCATGAGGATTGCCTCCCAGTTGTAAGAACGTATGGCCTTCTTGATACCAACCCTCTATGTAGAGGAATGTGTTTTTTATTGCGTATTTCTCTGGCAGTTAGTTGGTCGTGTGGTGTGTTATGTTACTGTAGATGAAGAGATGCATATTAAGACGAAAACAGAACAGATGCATATTAAGACGAAAACAAACACAACACACCCATTCCGTGAGTCAGAAAAAATGAGCCATACGCAATTAAAATCATTTTCCCGGCCGGGACTCGAATCCGGAGACGTCTGATCCGACGACCATTTAGCCAAGGAACTGAATTTCAAATTCACTTACAACAATTTACCACAATTTACCTCTCTCTCTATGCAAAGACTAGCCTCTTGCTATTTCTTGATGGATGCAGTATTTTTACCCCTTGCATTCGGCACAGACTAGATCAAAATGTAGTTTCCACTGAGGTTTCACTCTCATTTAAGACTTTTACAGGATGTAAGTTACTGAAATATGGGTGGCGCCAAGTAATGAACAAAAGGCATCCAGATGTACGACTAATGCGACTGAATGTTATGAAAGGCACTTCTCATAGGCCCAGTAGTGCGGCGATAGCACTTTCTGAAACTGAGGAAAGCAATAGCAAACCACCTCACTCCTCATCATGAATTGTACACCTCATTATGGCACTACCATTCGTTTTAGCGGTTTTTCGTATAACCGCATAATCTTTGGCGCTGCGTTTTGAGAATCTAACCAGCCCCGGAGTTGAATGCTTAAAAACCAAACCAAACCCCTTGGCACTACAGCCCTTGAAGGGCCTTGGCCTACCAAGCGACCGCTGCTCAGCCCGAAGGCCTGCAGATTACGAGGTGTCGTGTGGTCAGCACGATGAATCCTCTCGGCCGTTATTCTTGGCTTTCTAGACCGGGACCGCTATCTCACCGTCAGATAGCTCCTCAATTCTAATCACGTAGGCTGAGTGGACCTCGAACCAGCCCTCAGGTCCAGGTAAAAATCCCTGACCTGGCCGGGAATCGAACCCGGGGCCTCCGGGTAAGAAGCAGGCACGCTACCCCTACACCACGGGGCCGGCAGTTGAATGCTTAAGGGGACTATAAATGCCCATTTTGTTGAAAAAAAAGTCGATGTTTGTTTCTTATGCAGAAACGCGTCATTCGGTGCGTATGTATGTTCAGTCCCCAGTCTGAAGGTTGGTTGAATCCTCAACAGCTCTTCTATCAGCTGTCATAAATGCCCTAGGAGAGAGTGAGGTAGGTTCCCATTGCTTTCCTCACCGAGCCAGAAGTTGCTATTACACATCAGTCTACCAAGCCCACAACTGACCCTATGAGCAACATTTTCACACCATTCATAACATGGACTGGCTGCATAAGCACTGGAATTACTAACATCGCTCATACCTCAGTCACTTTCATATTGTCAAAGCCAAGGATAAGACAAAGATCAATAAAGGTAAAAAAAATTCTCTAGCCCATACCAGAAGACTTAGCGCACTTGGTGCACTTAGGTCCCGCCAGCAAAGGCGTGATTTGTTGAATTTGGTTGACTGGAAGTATATTTAAGCCGGCCCCGTGGTGTAGGGGTAGCGTCCCTGCCTCTTAACCGGAGGCCCCGGGTTCGATTCCCGGCCAGGTCAGGGATTTTTACCTAGACCTGAGGGCTGGTTCGAGGTGCACTCAGCCTACGTGATTAGAATTGAGGAGCTATCTGACGGTGAGATGGCGGCCCCGGTCTCGAAAGCCCAGAATAACGACCGAGAGGATGTGTCGTGCTGACCACACGACCCCTCGTAATCTGCAGGCCTTCGGGCTGAGCAGCGGTCGCTGGGCAGGCCAAGACCCTTTCAAGGGCGTTAAGTGCCCTGGGGTTTGGTTTTTTTGGTTTGGTTTTATTTTTTCGGTCAAATAACCCGTTTTCTCAGGAACTATAGAAGAGAGACTCTTGATTTTTTCACAGTTAAATTACAATACCTTTCTTCTTCTTCTTTGAATAATTCACTCTAATGATTGCTTTGCCCCTCCGATGAGTCTCCTCCAGCTAGCTCGATCCTGTGCAGTACGTTTTGCGTCTGCATAGCTCTTGCATCCTGAGTTGACAAGAAATGTCATCATGAATGTATTTCTTGGTCTTCCACGAGGGCGTTTCCCTGGTATTTTACCTTCCGAAATTTCCATTAACACATTACTGTGTCGAAGCCATGTACCATGCAAGAAAGTTGTCTCTTCCTAATCTGTTTAACACATGTCTCTTTCCTTGGACAGTGTTCAATACCTCAGTGTTGTTCTTCTCCACCCAACTTATCCATTGCAGCCGACGCCAACACCACATCTCAAAGGCTTCTAGCCTCTTAATATCACTCTTGGTTAACGTCCAGTTCTCAGCATAATACAGTGCAACAGACCAAATATAAGATTTTGTTACGCAAGGCGAGGGACATTGTTTTCTGACATAGAAGGAACTGTTTAATCTCCGAAGGCTTGCTTTGCTATTGCTATAACATAACAGTAAACCTTCTGAGTCGCGCTGAAATAATACCTTTATGAAACTATATCTCTACAGCGGTACAGAGCTTGTATATTTGCAGTGAAATGTATAAAAATATCAGGAAAAAACCCAGAAACATTATATCCTAACTCTTAAAATATGTAGCGTACTGCAATCAAACTAGCGGAGTAAATACACGTATTACGTGTAAGTAACCTAGAAAAGTTTCACTAAGTTGCATGAAGTACTTCGTAAGAACATTGGTCATGGAATTAGCAAATTTAACATTAGCATGAAACAACAGCAAAATAACGCCATACGTTGCGGTTGCTCGTAGTGGATTTCTACACTTGATCGACACAATTCTGTCTCTCCTGAGATTGCTCAAGTGTGGACGCTCTCATTTGTTTTGGTGAGACAGAGCAGAGGGGGGATTATGTTCTCAGACAAAGGCGTTGAACTTGTCCGGGATGCGAATCAGGCATTGCGACGCCAGCGATCACAAAGAGAAAACCCTCGGGACGCACAGCCTGTCACTGATCTAATATTTGTCTTTCCGTTATTGGCCACTGGATGGCACGCAGGCGCCCTCCGGACAACAGTGGAGCCAATATAATAGCAACAAACACGGACCGTCCAAACCGGGCAATCGACGCTGCCTAAGGCGAGCGTCTCGCCTTTCATTTGTTTTGTGGCCAAACAATGGAGGGACTGAATAGAGCGCGACGCCAAGCCGATATGGGTCACAAATAAAGTAGGTACCCTCTCCCCTGCCTATTGCGATTGCGTCCCTTACCAGTTCTTTCTTTAAAGAGACTTAACTTACGTTCATATGACAATAGTGAGGCGTATGGGCATAAATGGTTCAGTTTTCATAACATCTATTAGGATCATAAAGACTGATTAGGGGGCTTTACAATAATAATAATAATAATAATAATAATAATAATAATAATAATAATAATAATAATAATAATAATAATAATAATAATTGGTCTTTTCGTTATTGGCCACTGGATGGCAAGAAAGCACCCTCCGGACAACAGCAACAAACATGGATCGGCCAACCCGGGCAATCGACAAATATTATTATTATTATATTATTATTATTATTATTATTATTATTATTATTATTATTATTATTATTATTATTATTATTATTATTATTATTATTATTATTATTTACGAGGTTACCATTCTACGTTCATACAGAGTGGAAAGAACACCCACATTGAATTTAGGACTGATCTGGGCGTTAAAGGCCGAATGTTCTTTCTACTGCCACGCGTTAATCGTAGCGAAAATCCCTACCGAGGTTACTGGGAATCAATCCTGAGACACTCGGGGTTGAAGACAAGTGACTTAGCCACTGCGTCAACGCACCTCAATAATAATAATAATAATAATAATAATAATAATAATAATAATAATAATAATAATAATAATAATAATAATAATAATAATAATATATTATACAAGTTGCTTTACGTCGCACCGACACAGATAAGTCTTATGGCGGCGATGGGACAGGAAAGGTATAAGAATGGGAAAGAAGTGGCCGTGGCCTTAGTTAAGGTACAGCCCCAGCCTGGTGTGAAAACGAGAAACCACAGAAGAACATCTTCAGGGCTACCGACAGTGGGATTCGAACCCACTACCTCCCTAATAGTGGATACTGGCCGCACTTAAGCGATTGCAGCTATCGAGCTCGGTAATAATAATAATAATAATAGTAATAATAGTAATAATAATAATAATAATAATAATAATAATAATAATAATTTTAAAATCCAGTGTACTGGCCGTAATTCGATCAAATACATTTAACCGTAGGAACGAGTGTTTAACAAGCTAGTTCAAATTCCGGTGCTTATTCTTATTCTTATTATTCTTATTCTTATTCTTATTCTTCTTCTTATTATTCTTATTCTTAAAGCCCGCCTGGTGGTCATGATCGTTAAGGCGTCAAGTCTACATGAGCTGACACCGTGGTTAGCCGGTTCGATTCCCGTTGTCCGAAAAACTTTCACCATCAGAATGTTGGCCGGCAGGGTAGGAGAGGTGGTGGTATACAATTTCTAATCACTAGATTGCGTACAAAAAAAGTCTCGATTCAATTTCAAACCTCTTCACAGTGCTCATATGGAGTGAGGGCATTTGACTCTGTTGATGGTGATTCGTCCTTGGATGGGGAAGTAAAGCTTTGAGCAGACCCCTTGGTGTTATTCGACAGGAGTAGGCTATGTGCCAGCACGGGGTTTCACCCGCTCATTACCTCATTATCATAATCATCCCACACCCAGACGCGCAGGTCGCCCATGGGAGTCAAATAGAAAGACCTAAACCATTTGAGCCGAACATATCCTCGGACACTCCGGGCACTAAAAGCCATACGATGAATGAATAAATAAATAAATAAATAAATAAATAAATAAATAAATAAATAAATAAATAAATAAATAAATTCAATTAATTAATTAATTAATAATACAGAGCGGGCTGGCAGTTTGGTTAGGGTCGCATAGCTGTGAACTTGCATTCGTGAGGTGGTGGATTTTAAATCCAATTGTCGGCAGTCCTGAAGATGGATTTGCGTGGTTTCCCATTTTCAAACCAGGCGAATGATGGGGATATACCTTAATTTAGACCACGGGCGCTACCATTGAACTCCTAGCCCTTTGCCATCCTTCCATCGCTGAAAACATTCGATGTGTTAGTGTGATGTTAAATCAGTAGGAAGAAAATACAATGTGTTTTCTGTCTCTTTATCTGAAAATCTCCTTCCCTTTCTACCTACGTCAGTGGGCTCGCGGTTACGAGTTGTGTCGCACACGTTGATATGGCCCTGTTTGACAGCCGAATGTTCTTCCCGACACCAACCCTGTATGGAGGGATGTAATCACTATTGCCTGGGGGTTGGTAGTGCATTTCGATGTCTGAATATGAAGAGGAAAGTGTTGGGACGAACACAAACACCCAGTCCCCGAGCCAGGAAAATTAATCGGACGCTATTAAAACACTCACCCAATGAGTGGGACTCTTTCTTCATCTGAAAATGGAAAAAAATGGTGTCATTGCTTTCATAAATACGTGCAACCAGCATGGTAACGGTGAATTCGAATGTACAGAATCTTTATGATAAATAAGACTGAATCGAATTAATCCGAATCTGGAGATCGAGAAAGTAGCCATGAACGTAGTCCAGTAGTGGTGGGACAGATCTATTGCAGTTGTAGTTGGACATAAGGTAGGAATGTCTTCTCATATCAGCCAGGGTCTGAACCTAGAATACCGTTATATATTCCATGTCCAGAAGCTACAACAATGTCTTATCACTGAATAAGCAGTGTCACCCTTGCATGCAGGAAATATGATCCATAGAGAAACAACAATTTATAATGATAATGAATTGTCTGTGGGTGTATGGGTATTTCGTCCTAAACGTAAACATTTATTGTCAATGTTGCTAAGTTTACAATTTATTGTGTCGAGTTTTTTGTATTACTTTACAGTATATACCCAATTCTTTTTAGTATGAATTCTTCTTCTTAATCTCTTTACCCAACAGGGTTGGCTTTTCCCTCGGACTCAGCGAGGGATCCCACCTCTACCACCTCAAGGGCAGTGTCCTGGAGCGTGAGACATTGGGTCGAGGGATACAACTGGGGAGAATGACCAGCACCTCGCCCAGGCGGCCTCACCTGCTATGCTGAACAGGGGCCTTGTGGAGGGATGGGAAGATTGGAAGGGATAGACAAGGAAGAGGGAAGGAAGCGGCCGTGGTCTTAAGTTAGGTACCATCCCGGCATTTGCCAGGAGGAGAAGAGGGAAACCACGGAAAACCACTTCCAGGATGGCTGAGGTGGGAATCGAACCCACATCTACTCAGTTGACCTCCCGAGGCTGAGCGAACACCGTTCTACCCCTCGTACCACTTTACAAATTTCGTGGCAGAGCCGAGAATCGAACCCGGGCCTCCGGGGGTGGCAGCTAATCACACTAACCACTACACTTTTAGTATGAATTATACTTCAAAATAGTTTTAAAACATTTTCATTATATGAAGGGGCTCTGGGAGATATCAGTATTAGTTTATATAATTAGAACGTATGGCAGTGATTTCCTTCAGACATTTGTAATTTTAAGATGTTAAAGTTTATACGTATAATAGTTATGATTTCAATTCCCTTATGTTTTTATTGATTTTTGTGTGTGCTTCAGTCTATATTATTATTCATGGTTTGTGTTCACTGTCTTGGGTGAATTTTAACTGGAGATTACGGTAACTTAAGATTTTTGTCTATGGCATTTTAATCATATAGACTCACTCTGATGAGCTTTTGTATTTGTGCGCTAATAATTCACTGATCAACAAAAAATGACTTTTGGTGGATATCTTTGTATCCAACAGGCGTTCTAAAATAACTGAAACATGTTGATTCAAAACATGCAAACTATTTGTCTCTATCCCCCACCATTTACACATATTTCACATTTCATCACGGAAAACAACTTACAGACAGAAGTTTCACTACAGAACTGATTGCTTCATGGAGTATGACTTTTGCTAAGATTAGAGTAAATGCACTACATGGCACGTTTGTTTGTTACATAGCCGCGAAACAGATTTGGTGAAGTTACGCAACTTCTGGATGCCATAATGTCCACTATACAATATTAAATAGAAGGAAGGATTTGAAAGCGGTCCCAAATGATCAGGTTGTAACTTCTATTTGGTTCAACTTAACAACGGAGTTTTGAAAGGTGGATCCTTCCTTGTATTTAATATTGTATATTTCTGTATTCAATACGGAAAAATCATAACATTTTTAACGTTAAATAATGTCCACTCTCACAGACAATAAAAAAAGAATACAATTATTCGGCTTTGTATGAAAGAATAACGAAAAACAATGAAAACAATTCTCGACGAATGCTGTTCCTTGAAAAATAAAGCTTTGTCAACATCTTCAAAACCTGACGTGATACAGCAAAAATGTTTTCAGATTTGAAGTTAGCATGAGAAACTGCACTAGAAACAGTATGTCAGATGTTTACACCTTATCAAACAGTGTAATTACTGTTATTGAATCAGTGTATCCTGTTGCCCGACTCGTTGGCTGAATGGTCAGCATACTGACCTTCGGTTCAGAGGGTCCCGGGCTCGAGGATGTACAACTAGTTAACCATTTTCCGTTAGAGTATAAAATATTATCGATAGTGGTAGTGGTTATTGTTTTAAGAAAATGTATAACAGGGTAACCATCCTCTCTTAACACTAATCAGAATTGACAATGGAAGAGGTCCAACCTTTCAAAAATGAAGGTAGTGTATTACAATTGATTTTTAAAATCAATATTCTATGTCCTTCATCTCTGAAATAAGTCTATTTCTGTAAGCCACATTGTTCTAAATCTATCACTATCATCTGCCTGCGACTTATTCATTTCCGATGTATTTGTTCATTAATACATCCTATAATTAAATAGCAACCTGAGAAATTCGCATGGTCAGTCTTTGATAATGTATAAGGTATAAGTTGATTGCTCTGCTTCTACTGTGAAATGAGATAAATGGGATTTGGAACAACGTGGCTCTACATCAGAGGTGCTCACGCTGGGCATTCCGTCCCGCCGGCGCCCAGCACTGTAAGCGGGCAGGCAGGCAGGCGATGAGTATATGCCGTTCAACCACAGTGACGTTATGGCTTGTTGTGGCTACGTCACAGGCAGTGAAATTTGGCAAAGTTCTCCCAGTCAGTCTCGATCACTGCGCCGATACACGGGTTTGAAATAGAAGTAGAAAACAATGAAAGGAAGAGGACAGAAATCCACATCATTTTCAATTTACGTCGAAAGAAAGAAATTATTTACGTTCATTGCAGTTTATGTATTCTGACCTGATACAATAAAGAGTTAGGCCTACAACCTCAAATATTTTTATACTGTAACTAATAAATTACAATTTTCACTATTAAATTTCAAAAGGTGCTTTAGGAACGTTTCTAATATAATACGGATTTACGGTGGATAAGCTATGGCTTGTGGTTGATTGGATTTAAATTATCTGATAAACTCACCAACAATCCAATAATGCTTATCGGGAATGAGATCAGTTAGATTATTTATTTGAAGGCTTGTTCTATTATCTAACTGGTAGATATATTTACATTGTTGTACTTTAATCTTGGGTAGTAAATATGTATGTCCTCAATCGTGACGAAACTCGCTCTCGCCATTTGGAGGCTAGTAATTATCATCGGTCACCTGTTAAATTTTAAATACTATTTTCAGAAATTCGGTGAGCATATAAAGTCACACAACACTACAACGCTGTGCAAAATCAAGCAGTAAACTTGTTGATTTATGCAATTATATTCATTTTTACTTAATGAATAACAGAAATTTTACTTTAAAAAATGCAAATACTGTCATGTCCATCCAAGAAGTTGTAAATCGTAGCTTGTACGCTTAAATCCCTTGTCAGTTTTCTTTGAATGTATTAATATAAGAATATAAATCGGACTGTTTATATTGAGCGCAGTATAAATTAATGCGGAATATCTTGAAAAGGTCAGTTTTGGGGTGGGGGGAATTATAGTGCTTTATTTTAAATACTGGACCCCCAATCAACATTTCGCTGAGTAGTGGAGAAGAGCTTCGTAATCACAAGTGAACGGGCAGTGCTCCCTCCCTTCCCTGCAAAGTGTATCCGCTCTCTCGCTTCACTGTGACGTTTGCCTGTTACGTAAGCTGCCCGTCACGCCGCACTGGGCCCTGTTTCATAAAACACCTTTCACTAATATTATTAGTAAGAAACCAATAATATTAACTAATAATATTAGTATTATGTTTCATAGCGTTATTAGCTAATAATATTAGTAAATAGTTTATGAATCAAAATTATTAGGGGATATTGCTATTAACTTTAGTAAATTGTTTCATAGACAACATGACTAATAAAATTTATTCATATTATTGGGATTATTTCCATGAGTGTATTTTGAATCATAATTCATGTTACTAGTGAAACCGAAGTGACTAGGATTTTAATATTTTGGCATAAAATCGTGAAGATCAGTGAAATGGTCGACTGTGATTCAAATAATGATGTGGAATAGTGTAAGTATTCACCGTTAAATAAATGTTTGACCAAAACAGCCTGTACTGGTACATAACAAGCATATGAACACAATGAGAGATTTAGCTTAGACTAGCGAATGTACCCGTGCTTCGCTACGGTATTCTACATTGTATTTGAATATCGACGTAAATAGTGTACATGCAGTAAATAAGATTGTTTTAAAATTGCATGTCTCTTAGCGTTATCCGAGAAAGAGCATGGGGAGGTCCCCGTACGTTGTTTCCAATGTAAAAAGTTTGTTATGTATTTGTGATATAACGGCAGGCTCACTTGTCTACTGCCATTCACAATCGAGTTGGGAAGTTTACATTATAATTGCAGGCCCCATTGCCTACTACGCGGACAGAATCGATTTGGGGAGTATCGTTAAAATGGCAGCCCCTTTTCCTACTTCCAGACAGATTACAGTTGAGGAGTTTTTATTATAATGGCAGGCAATTACCCTACTATCACTCGAAGTTGAGTTGTGCAGTTATCATTATAATGCCAGGTCCATTTTCCTACTTCCAGCTACCTTACTGCCAGTCACACCAAGTTGGTGAGTTTCCATCAAAATAGCGGGCCACTATGCCTAATGAAAGTCACATTTTAGATGAGGACATTTCTTTATAATGGCGGGCACCCTTGCCTACTGCCAAACACAATCGGGTAGGGGAGTTATAAACAAAACTGCATGCTCACTTGCCTTCTGCAAGTCAAATCGAGAAGGGAACTATTCATTACAATTGTAGGCCTTCCTTACACAGGAGTTGGAGAAGGAACCCTTTCCTACTGCCAGTCAAAGTCGGTGTGGGGAGTACTGATTACAATATCAGACCCACCCTTTCTCGATAGCTAAAAATCGACATCAGTGAATATATATAGATCGACATACGAAAGTATATGCGTGTTTACAATATTGAAGACCTTCATTTACAGATTAACTGCTACTAAACGTACGTCATATCGACAAAGGACACGCCGGATTTAGTGGCCTAAATGGCTGGTCATATGATATGTCATCTATTCTTGGGTCAGATTGAGTTAGAAACGTGGAACAGGGTAAAGGTTTGGTAAGATTATCTCACATTACATTACCTTTCGGATAATTATGTGACAGCTACATACATAGCATTTGGCTCACATATGCCTACTGAGTGGGCCGATTTTCGTGAAGAGTATGATGATTCTGTATTTCATATATGTAACTGAAAGTATGAATTATGCATGTGAAAATTCCAAATTGACTTAACATCGATTAATAGAGAAAAATCAAACGTAAATGGGATACAGATACGGCAAAAGTCAAAAGACCAAGGTTGTAGATCATTCCAAATTGAACGGAGATTGTGCAATCCGTTATGTGATAGGAATTTCCGAAGGTCTGCACCATCATTAAAATTGCCTGCATATTTCGATATTCTTCGGGGATAAAAAGTGAAAAATGTAATGATCTGGGATGTATTCCGTTCGTTACAGGCGAAAAGGTATAATTTTGTCAAATTTCAATTATCTTCTTTTTCTTCTGGCAGATTATGCCGCAATCTGGATTTTGGGCGAGGCGGATAAAAATTAGGACTTTCAGGAAACTAAACCAAAAATTATGGAGATGATCATTATTACCCCTTATAACGGAATGCTGTACGAAAATTTCGCCAAAATAGTCAGTGTAGAGGCACACAGTCGTTTCGATTTGATTTATATAGATAAGGAATCTGCTCCATGTAAAACACCTTTTGGGCTATGTCCGCTGGACTTAACCTGCAAAAGTGACCATTTATGAAAAATGCACATGAAGAAAAAGGTTTAGAGGTGGAATTCCATCACGTTTGGTCGATTTCCAGTTAGGTTGGTCTTGTTCTGTATATATTGTGGAAGAGTAAAATCACCATTTCCGTTCCCTATAAACCGCCAGTCCATTCCGGAACATGAAATGTTATTTACGTTTAAAACCTACCTTTGGACAGGTGGATGCTAAATATAAATTTTGGTTCGAATGTCTTCAGTAGTTTTCAAGTTGTAAGGAATACGCTTTACACGCACCCGCTCGTGAGTTAAGTCCGATGGGACTTGTACAGAAAAACGGTCCGTTAATGATATCTCCCTTATTAATCCTGGTATCGAAATGATGCACATGAGAAAAAAAGTTTAAAAATTAATTTCTACCAAGACAGGTAGATTTAAATTAACGTTGGTTGTGTATATTTTGTGGAAGTGCAAAATTACTGTTTCGGTTTCGTATAAACCCCCAGTCAGTTCAGGGATTTTGAAACAATATTTTCCCTAAAACCTATCAAGGACAGGTGTATTCTAAATATGAGTCTTGGTGGAAATACATCCAGTAGTTTGTAGCATTCGCGTACATACGGCGTAATTAAGAAAATAATACAGTTAAGAAAGTTGAAAGTAATAGAAAATGGATTATAACTGAGGACAGCCGGATAACGACAAATATGTAAATGCCAAGTTAACGTATTGGAAAATCAAATCCCCTCAATAAATTATGCTAGTGTGTGTTATGGATATAATAAAGCGGTAACAGAGGAGAAATTTAGATCCAGTGATTCCTAGGTAAACAAATAATAAGAAGATGACTAATGGTGTTATTACCTAATCTATTCGAGGGCGGTTATAACATCCAACGATATTCCGCCAATATCCCGCAGATAGGCCGATTGACGCCTCTCTTGCCTTCTACCCGAGGAACAACCACGAATTTAAAAGCATGATGAGGAAAATGGCAATACGTTACTTCCCTGCTGGCATGCAGTCAGAGACGTTGCCATGGTAACCTGTAGGTTCGTTGTCGTTCTGTCGGTCACTCAATGCAGAGCATGATACCAGCGGAAAATTGTAAATTTCTCCGTCATGTGAAGAGTAAGGTAAATTATGAACATAACGAAAGTTGTTTATAATGAAGAGACGTTTCACGTGCGGTAAACTAAGTTTACAGAAAATCAATAGTATAAGAGAAAATGGAGGAAAACCATTCTGTTCTTCCTGTAAAACCCCGTCTATTCAAATATTTTAAAATAATATGCATACAGAAACCTTCCCCGGGAGGAGTATACTCTAAATATGAAGTTTAGTTGAGATCTATCCAGCCGTTTCGAAGTGATGGTGGAAAAACCACTCAGGTTTTCCTATAAACCCCCCGTCTATTCAAACATTTTAA
The DNA here is from genome assembly GCF_040414725.1 of Anabrus simplex. Taxonomy (NCBI): domain Eukaryota; kingdom Metazoa; phylum Arthropoda; class Insecta; order Orthoptera; family Tettigoniidae; genus Anabrus; species Anabrus simplex. Next base: position 860,946,389 of record NC_090265.1, on the reverse strand, counting down.
AATGATATGCATATCGAATCCTTCCGCGGGATGAGTGTACTCTAAATATGAAGTTTGGTTGTGATCTATCCAGCCGTTTCGACGTGATGGTGGAAAAACCATTCTGGTTTTCCTATAAACCCCCCGTGTATTCAAAGATTTTAAAACAATATGCATATCGAAACCTTCCCCGGGATGAGTATACTCTAAATATGAAGTTTGGTTGAGATCTATCCAGCCGTTTCGACGTGATGGTGGAACAGACAAACAAACAGACAGACAAACAGACAAACAGACAAACAGACAAACAAACAGACACGAAACGTAAAAACCACCGATTCGGTCTTGAGTTGACCTAAAACGGATAAATATCTGAAAAATTGGCAAAACAAAAGAAATTACAGACAGCGGACCCCCTACAATTTTATTTATATAGATTACATAACTTTTTAGTACTGTATTTGCATGATAGGATTGGTAACAGAATGTTCCACTGCAAGGAAAGAAGCATTACCTCAAACAGACTCTTCACATTGCACTTTATGGGTTGGTAGTGATACACACTATCATTGTGTTTCCCTAGTGCAGTTCTGCTTGGAGACTGCAGCTATCCCTTAAAATCTTAGCCTATACCACCAGTAAACCAAGATGGTGGTAGTGATTATTGTTTTAAGAGGAAGTACAACTAGGCAATCATCCTCTATATAACACTAATCAGACAGAAAAATGGAAGGCATCCGACACTTCGAAAAATGAAGGTATCGGCCAAAGAATGAGAAGGAGCACAAAGGGTGTGAAAATGAAAGTGACATTAGCTTAGGGTCGGAAAAGAACAAGAATTGAACAAGGCAGGTCGTATAGGATGGATGAAAGTGAGGAGCCTGGCATAAGTAAGTGGAACCAATGTCAGCTCAGGGCCCTGTGGTAGCCAACCCACGATCCCAAGTTGAGTGCCTCTGGGGAACCTTTTAGTTGCCTATTACGACAGGCAGGGAATACCGAGGGTGTTATTCTACCGCCCCCACCCACAGGGGGTAGTAAACAAAAAATTCGGTAGTCTACCTCAACAGAGATTTTTAAGAGCACATGAAATTAAAAGAAAGTAAAACGAACAAGAATGGCTATAGTGTGCCAAAGGCTGCGAATAGTTGAGGCTTTAACTCAATCACTTTCTTCACTTCTTTTATCCATTCTCGTATGTATCAGTCAGAAAAACGAAAATATCAAGTGAGCTTATCCAACATATGGATTAATAGTCGGTTGTAGTCAAGCACTAGCCTACTGCTAGGAACAAACACAAACCAAGAACATATGCAACAGACCGATTCTAACCTCCATCTGTATCAGCTGACAAATGAACTATTATTATGAGTGAAGATATTTTATTAGTTACATGTAAACCTTTATGAAACAGAATTTGGTTAACTAATAATTATTTTGATGAGTTCTAATATTATTAGGTAATATTATTAGCTAGTTTTATGAAACAGGGCCCTGGGCTGGCCTCAATAAGCGCCCAGCTGAGCACCTCTGTTCTAGACCATCGATATATTAAAATACTGAATTCATCAAGAAATAGCATCGGGCTACTAAGGGAGTGAAATAGTTCATATTACGCCCTAGTTGATGTTAGAAGGTGATCAAATTTTGTTAGTCTTTGAACAAATAGTTCTTTATATATGAACTTTAAAAATAGGCCTTAAAACATGTAGGTTTCACATCCACGTGTCTTAAAAATCAATTAAGGTTGTGGCATAGAGCTGTAATTTTAGGATTCAGAACCCCAAATATACTCTAGAACAGATCTAACTCCCAAAGCACGGGATGACAAACAAAATTTGTTGGGCTGTGTAATTTGTGTGATAAATTAGGTGAGGCCTAAATAAGGGAATGTCTTTGTTTAATTAAAGTCTTATAGAACGAGGAGTAGCACACAATACTAGCTAAGGAGATCGGTATCGCAGAATGATTAATAAAGAACTGCGCGGCCGTCAAGAAAGGAAATGAACAATGCGAGCGGAGATAAAGAAGAAGAATATAGGATACAGGTCAGAGGAAGAGCAGGCACAAAGGAAGAAAACAAAGTTGCAAAGCGGAGAACGTGTCGGCTCGAATACAAATAGAAGAGAGAGGGTGGGCGTTATCTATGACACGTAGTTGGGTGTGGGGGGACACCCGAGTAACTCTAACTCTGACTGTACACAGGGTGACAGGAACCCCACCTGCTCATGTTCATAAAAATTCTCACTAAAAAGAATAATATACATTTCTTCGTAACTCTAACGATGTGCCAGAAAATTTCGCTGTTTTACTTGCTAAAGTAGCGTTTTGAGCATGCGGACGAGGGCAGCGTGGAGTCGGAAAAAAGCAATGGGTAAAACGTACAAAGCAATTTTCTGACAAATCGTTGGAGTTACGAGAAAAAGTACAAAATGCGTGAGCAAATGTTGTGAAGACCTCTAAGACCTTCTAAAGGTGAACCACACAATAAATAAGAAAATATATAATAATTAAAAATCGGACTTATAATCTCATATGTAAAAACTCAATTTATGACAAATATAAGAAATACTCCACCTGAACTTACCATTGGTATGAATGAAATCGTAAAACTAAAGGAATTTAAGTACTTGGGTGAACGGATCACTGAAAATAAATCAGTAACTTCAAGAATTCAGAAAATTACTTTCCAACACATGAAGAATGTTTAAGTTGTAACAAAAAAATGCTTATCCTGGAACAGTATTATTTGTCATTACTTAAAAGTGATCAAACCTGAAGCTCATTGTGCTTGAGATACGCTCAATTTAGATCATAAAAACTTAAAGGAACAATTAGAGATTAAAGAAAGGAAAATCATGGAAAAATCTTAAGGTTTAGAATTAAAAATGGAATATATTACCCCAAACCCAGCTCGGAAATACATTAAAAAATTATTTAAGTTATAGATACAATGAGACAGTGACTAATTCAATTTTTAAGCCATTTGAAAGAATGAATGAATAACACCAGACTTATCGAATACACAAATTTCTGCAAATCAAACTTACGAGATCAAAATGTTACAGTAGAGAAAGACCTCCCTGAATTAGGACCACCAGATCTGAAGATTAGAAATATAATCTGAAAATTTGTTCGCACAAAGGGAATTGAGGCAGACGACAGGAAACCAACACTACGTACCTGACTGGAAGATTAGAAATTACAACAATCATGGGTAGTGTCCTGGAGCGTGAGACTTTGGGTCGGTGATCCAACTGGGGTGGACGACCAGCACCCCGCCCAGGTGGCCTCACCTGTTAAGCTGAACAGTGGCCTTGTGGGGGGGGGGGAGGTTGGAAGGAATAGACAAGGAAGATGGATGGACATTGATTTCCCGAATGCAACTGTTAATTTCCACGAACTTTATCATCAAGAATTTTAATGAACAATTCACATACATTTTATTGACAAAATGACCGGAAACTTCAACAAACTTTGCAAATATTTTATTTTAAATGTCCTTGTATAAACTGTATTTTAATTTGCCTACCAATCTATGAATGTAATTATTGTATCTGACTAATTGTGTAATTGATTCCAGCTGATGATGTCCCTTAGGGGAAGAAACATGTAGGTACTAGATTTAATAAATTATACAGTGTATGTATTAAATAGGCCGACCACTAACAATGGAAAAGCGACAGGAATGATCTGGAAGTGGAAACTGCGTTGCTTGGCCATAGATCTTCCGCTGGCCTATGAAAGGGGTGAAGCTGGGGAGTGCCAGTTAGTTACAAGACTACCAGTGAGTCTTGAACGAGTCATGCGGGAGTACGTCAGCGAGGAGAGAGATCTAGTTGTACGTATCTATCGGTTTTCGTTATGCGAGGTGAATGGAAGAGGATAGGTTATCTATAAGAATAATGGACTTTGCCATGGAGGGTAAGTAAAGTAGAGGGAGACAAAGATTTCGATGTTTAGAAGCAGTGTTCAACGTTTTAATGATGAGAGGTATAGTACTAAACGAGGTGACAGTGCTAGTTGCAAATATAGGATTTTGGAGGCACTTAGTTAATTCACAGTGGCTTGCAGACTGAAAAAAGACATAATAGTCTACAGTGAAAAGGTATGTATGTATGTATGTATGTATGTATGTATGAAGAGAACAATCTTTTTATAATATACTGAGTACTGTATATTTAATTGTGTGTCATCAGATCCGTAACTGCAAGCTCGAAGTTCTTCACGTCTTGAACGAAGGATCAGACTACGTCAGAAGCAAGATTTTTGAGTTCCTGAATAAGCTTGTCGATCATGGAGTTGCTGGTTTCAGGTAAATCAAAAAACATATACTAAACGAGAAATCTGTTATGGTTTGATCTGTAATTTGTGAATTTCGATAAACTGAGGCTTTATCCTCTCGCACTTTAGTAAGAAGTTCCTATTGACTTGAGTAATTGTGCAGGTGTGTTTTAGAGTGGGCTATGTTTCTCTCATCATCATTATAAATAATAATAATAATAATAATAATAATAATAATAATAATAATAATAATAATAGTAATTGTTGTTGCGGAGGTTCTGTGGACCACAGAGGAGTAAGACAGTGCGGGCGTGAATGGGTCCACAGAGAAAAGATCAAATCTTAATATAAAACTCTAAAATTTGAAATTTAGTTTCTTTACTTGTTTTTCCTCTAAATTCAAATCTAGATGAGCAACACCAAATAACAGTTGGATAGACAAAGGTGAGCTCGTCCAGCTCTAGTAACGATAATGATTTGACAAACCTAAAACCATCAGGTACACATTAATTTAGAGAATGAGCTTAAAGCTCCAAATTTATAAATGTGTACAAGAGCACCACTGCTCCCTTCAATACATCCTCTAGGAGACTACTGGCCAAACTTTACAATCAAGCTGCTCCAAGGCACAACTTGGATCAATACAATCAATACAAACAATTTTCACTGTCTTACCCGCTCGGCAGTCTAAGTTACACTTATAGGAATAGTTAAACTTTTAACAGAGGCAAAAGTTGCCTATTCTACACTGACTTAGCAAATGTTATGGGATAGTCACCTAATAGCGTGTGGGGCCTCCTCTGGCCTTGCGAACTGCAGTGAGACGCCGTGGAAGTGAGTCGACAAGTCCCTGGCAGTCCTCTGGACGCAGCTGACACCAAATCGTTTGCAGAGCGGTCGCCCATGCTGGTCTGTTCGTGGGTGCAGGATCCATGGCACGGAGCCTGCGTTCCAGGACTTCCCAGATATGTTCGATAGGGTTCATATCAGGGCTCCTGGGTGGATATGGCAGTCGTTGGACCTCCGCTGCATGTTCCTGGAACCATTCCCGGGCGACGTGGGAGTGATGTGGCGGCGCGTTATCATCTTGAAACACCGCAGAACCGTGTGGGCACTGGAAGGCCAAAAATGGGTGGAGATGGTCTCCGAGCAGCTCAACATACCGCGTACCATTCAAAATCTCTTCCAGAACAACTAGGGGGCCCATTCCATACCAGGAAAATGCACCCCAGACCATAACAGAGACACCAGCGCCCTAGACCTCACCTTCGAGGCAGGTGGGATCTATCGCTTCATGTGGTCTGCGCCATACACGGTGCCTCCCATCGACATGGTGCAGTTGAAATCGTGATTCGTCCGACCATATCACGTTACGCCATTGTTCCAGTGTCCATCCCTGGTGACTGGCGACAAATGCGCGTCGTTGTGCCCGATGATGTTGGGTTAACAGTGGCACCCGTGTGCGGCGCCGGCTCCCAAACCCCATAGAACCCATGTTCCTACGGATTGTCCACTGGGAGACATGTTCAGTACGACCTGTGTTGAATTGAGCCGTGATTAGTTGCGCGGTTGCCTGTCTGTTACTATTGACAATCCATCTCAGATGTCGCCGGTTACGGTCATCGAGGGTGGCTGGACGGCCGGTCGTTCGTCTGTTGTGGACGGTGACACCCGCATTCAACCATTCACGATACACCCTGGACACGGTTGATCTTGTGAAGCCGAATTCCCGCACCACTTCCGAAATCGCACTTCCCATCCGTCGGGCACCGATCACCATAACTCGTTCGAACGGTGTCAGCTCACGACGACGTTCCATGTTACACCTGTCACATGCACAGCCACTACTCACAAGGTCTCCTATACAACTGCCGCTGGCACAGGGGGCGTGTGGTGCGCAGACAACACACCTGCGCATCACTGCTCCGTTATCCTACGACCTTAGTGAAAAAAGGAAAGGGTTTAAGTTATTGACCGTAAATCAAAAGTGCTAGGGGGCTAACATTTGCACTCCTTTGAAAATACTCTCTGAAAAGACTTATAATCCTATGTGGGCTTATCGCCCGAATTTATAGACGCTAAGCCTATACTACAGAGGTGACTAGATGGAGCAAAGTTAAGTTCCAAAAGAAGAGAAAATGTTTATATTTTGCGAAATCATAGCCACCCCAACACCACGTTGAATAGGAATTAAAAGAGGGTAAACACTCTTTATTCCCTAAGTTAGAGTCCGACTCGTTGGCTGAATGGTCAGCGTACTGGCCTTGGGTTCAGAGAGTCCCGGGTTCGATTCCCGGCAGGGTCGGGAATTTTAACCATCATTGGTTAATTTCTCTGGCACGGGGGCTGGGTGTATGTGCTGTCTTCATCATCATTTCATCCTCATCACGACGCACAGGTCGCCTACGGGCGTCAAATCAAAAGACCTGCACCTGGCGAGCCGAACATGTCCTCGGACACTCCCGGCACTAAAAGCCACACGCCATTTCATTTCATTTTCCCTAAGTTAGAATGAAGTCCTTACACTTGTTTGAAAATTGAGATTTACATTAAGAAATAATTTTGAAACCTTCCCCTCAAATCAGCTTTCTGAGACTATCACATGATTAAAAGATGTTTGCCATTACCTTGAGCTGGTGGACTTTCCGATGATGGGTGGGGCTTCCCCCCTGCCTTCGACACACTCTAAACCTCTTGACTGGAGCGATGGAAAGGACGACATGGCCCAAAAGGTCCCAGCCTTAATAGCGGAGAGGAAGGTTCCAGAACTCTCTGGGCCGACGCCCTGTACACGCTCCCAATTTTGATTGGATAATTTAATAAATATCCAAAATTTGTGATTGGTGGAAAATGTTCATGAAGAAGGAAGGGAAAGCAGTGTTAGTAACCTAAGAAAACAAAAACAAAACTATCTATAAACGCTTCAATATAGCAAACTGATATATACAAAATTCTCTTAAAAATTAATTGTCCATCCTCTTACCAGAGGGTGCACAAAAGTCGACAGTAGAGACGTCTGTATTTAAAGTTTGAAACTTCTTCTGATATAGAGTTCACTGTTCATATCACGGATGGCCTTCTAAAAGGTGCTCGGTTTGAATGTACGGAGAGAGTGTACCTCTGGTACAATAATAATAATGATAATACGTGTTTCATTCTTACGTCCAGTTTGCTAATACTATAACTAGCCTAAACTAATGCCATGACACTACAGCCCTTGAAGGGCCTTGGCTTACCAAGCGACCGCTGCTCAGCCCGAAGGCCTTCAGAATACGAGGTGTCGTGTGGTGAGCACAACGAATCCTCTCGGCCGTTATTCTTGGCTTCCTTGACCGGAGCCGTTATCCCACCGTCAGATAGCTCCTCAAATCTAATGACGTAGGCTGAGTGGACCTCAAACCAGCCCGCAGGTCCAGGTAAAAATCCCTGACCTGACCTGGAATCGAACCCGGGACTTTCGGATAAGAGGCATGCGCGCTACCCTTTCACCACGGGGACGGGACTGCTAATAGAACGAGTCTTTTAAATTTGAATTTATCTTACGTGGTACATTTACACACGACGTAGTTCTGTAATTTCGCCTCGTCCAATAACGACCTGAAATAAGTGCGTATCGGCCGTCCACGTGGACGTTTCCCTGCTACCTTGCCCTCAAGTACTTTGATCATTCATCCACTATGACAAATTTTTATGCCCAAACCACGTTCACAGTCTCTTTATGAAATGTATATGCTGTTACTTCACTCGCTCTAGGTATCTGCATCCAACATCCGTTCCACTCAGTTCAATCGTTTTAAATTTCTCCATTATCACGATATGGAAGCTTTCAGACTTTTAATATTCCCCTTGTTTAATGTAGCCTGCAAGTTTCGGCGCTGCATAGTACAATTGGTCGAACATATATAAGGCGTTTTCAAAACGTTTCCGTTTGGGGGCGTTGCTGCAGCGGGCATGCAACGTAGCACGACTCCAATGCCAGTATATAAGCAGGGACATGTAGGAAAAGGGGTTATGGTGGCAGTCGTGTCGTGTCGAGGTGCGTGCGTTAAATGCGGCTAGGTGAAGTATGGCGACGTTATTACCAAATGCGTCCAAACAGGACCAACGTGCTGTTATTCTGTTCTTAGTGCCGGAGGACAAACACAGGTGGACATCCGTCGGAGAATGAAGACTGTGTATGGGGCAACAAGTCTGTCGAAAACCACTGTTGTGGAATGGTGCACCAAGTTTCGTGCGGGTCGCGTTTCGACACAAGACGCCGATCGATCTGGGAGGCCCGGAGACACTCGATCACCCGCCCTGTAGTCCTGATCTCTCCCCATGCGATTATCACGCCTTCGGTCCCCTCAAAAAGGCTTTCAAGGGTGGACGCTTCCTGTCGGAGGACGATGTACAGCAGGTGGATACGGACTTCTTTACACGGCAGAACACGGTGTTTTACCACACGGGTATCTTCAACCTGGTGTGTCGGTGGGATGAGTGTCTCAATGCTCACGGCGATATTGCCTGATTGGCATCCCGATTCAGAACTGTACGGCATCGAACGGAAACTTTCTGATCACCCCTTATCATTTCATTAGGCATGTTCATAAACTGATCGTGTTCGTTGGTACGAGACGGTCGGTCCCCGCCAGGGTACCTGTCGCGATACAAGTTGCGCGACGTGTTTCCAAGTGTCGCGGAAGAAGAGTGGAAGAAGAATATTGCTCTTGGTGTCTACTGTTTATACGGCATAACTATATATTTGGCTTCAAGAACGAAGAGGAAAATTGGAGATGGGTTAGGACGTTTTTAGAAGACAGAAATACATTCTGTATGACGCTCCTTCAAACTTACAATTGAGAGATTTTTTTTCTAACTTTGCATGAACGATGGGTACCAATTTCGAGCACTTACTGCTGCTGGTTGGGAGAGTGGTTTCAAATAAGGATACACGGATTTTGGAGGAGTGTCTTCCACACTGAATGAAGGTTTAAGGTAACTTTGATCTCGCGTGGTGTTGCCTCCTTTCGACCGGGAACGGGTTGCGGGGAACGTGTGCTGTCATTTCACATTTGTTGCCGTATCGCTGCGACTTGTCGAGACAATGTGGCATGACGTCATTTCCAAGCGTGTGACAGTTCTACTTTCTTCCACAAGCTCCATTAATATTGATAGCTACCCATCGAATTCCATTTCGTTCACCAAATTGTTTCCAAGGAGTCCTTCACCTGTTAGGGGCTTCCTGGCTGAGGTGATAAAGGCGTGCTCGGTTCGCCCGGAAGGACGTGGGTTAAAATCCCCGTCAGGAAGTCGTAAAAATTTCAGAAACGATATTTCCACTTCCGGATGCGCACATGGCCCTGAGGTTCATTCAGCCTATACAAAAAATGAGTACCAGGTTAATTCCTGGGAGCAAAGGCTGCCGGGCGTAGAGCTAACCACTGTACCCCATCAAGTGCCGAGGTTACGGATAGTGGAAGCCTTTACATCCCACCCCTCCCAGGACCTTCATGTTCTGTACGGAGATGACTTCTTTTTTCCTTCGCCCGTAAAATGAAAGTGGGACTCCGTTAGCCCCATAGGTATGAGGCTTGTTTAAAATATTCTGAGCTCGGTAAAATTCAGTGAAGCTGGATACTACTTTATTTACACTTATAGGGTCTTTCATTTACACTAAGACCGAACGCACGGTGTTTGTACTCTGCGCTACAGCAGCTGTCTCAGCCGAAATTATGTCGCGAGCGGCCGCCCTGCTTTGAGCGTGGATACAACCTTACATGAAATCTCACCTTATAAAAGATGCTGGAAGTGGCGTCCTTCCTGGGTTATACAGGCGTTGTATCTGGTAACCACATTCTGACTGACGCGAGTGAGTTCTGCCACTGTAATGTTTCTGATTTCATTTGTAGTGTTTTCTTTCGGTTTCTCCAATGTGTATGCATTTGTTCGATACGCTTTTTCTTTCTTTCAGTTTGCCCCACAAGCGAAAATCACGCACTGTTAGCTCTGGAGAACGAGAAGGAAACAGACCAGTACTGATCACTCTGTCTGCAAACACTTCCGAGATTGTAAGAAGGGAATCTTCTGCTGTATGAGCAGGGGCTGAATCTTGTTGAAACCACCCACGCGCTTTTTCTTCTTCCGTTAGCTGATGGAAGAACGGCGTCACAATGTCATCTTGATACCTCTCTGTATTTACTCTCGCCTATAAAAAAGAAAAGGTCCAGTTATTCGTCATACACTAACAGCACACCAAACACCAATCTTCCGATCATAATGAGGGACTTCCCGTAGTTTACATGTCTCTCAGCTGGGATTTGAACAGGGTCCTCAGACTTGCCGGATGGAACTAGTATTTAGATTTTCGATATTTATTTCCTACACGTGAAAACTAAAAGATTAGCATTGTATGTGGTACAATACATATATTAAAGCATTATTATGTTCGTGTGGTGTGCCACCCAAATCGTGTTCGCGTGTCACTTAGGTTCGCCATCCCTGCAATAGGTCAACATCGTAGCTCCTCATTGGCAGCTACCCGCACAACAAATGCAGAGAAATTCGAGAGGTTACCGATAAATCACGGGGTGGTAAGGGTGTCGATTGAGAACGATTATTTGTTAGATAACGGCTGCTTTTAGAGACGTTACATCTTAAAGCTGTTTCTAAGATTTGTTGAGTGTGTTCACTGAACTTCCAAAAATGTACTAGCAAATGTACCGGAGAGTAACTACAACTGCACAGGCAAAGCGTTCCACTGTTTGATTGCCCTATGACAGGGTGTGTTTTGGTCAACAGCTTAGCGAGGGACAGCAGGATATTTGCTAGCTGGTGGGACAATAACACAATGAAACTAATACTATTTGAGGAAGGTTTTACTGTACGCAACCTTTTGAGATTCTATCTGTAACGCGTTTTTATTTGCACTCATTAATGTGGCTTTGAATCATATTTGGGGTGTCAATAGGGAATACAATGGCAAAGTTTTGGTTAGCTAAGAACTACAATTCTCCGTTCAATGATACGCATAAAAATACAGATAATTTATTGTCATAATACGATATAATGTTATTTGAGGGTAAATCTGTCGTCGCGAGGCAGACGTAATTCAGCGCCTTCAAATATCACTGGACTGAGGCGGGATCGAATCCGTCAACATAGACTCAGAAGACCAATCGTAGTCACTCATCCCGGATATAATATAGCGACTTAGGCTACCCGTTACGTTTTAATATACAACTAGAAAATGTACCCGTGCTTCGTTACGGCATTCTACATTGTATACGGATATCGAAGTAAATACTGTACATGCAGTAAATAAGATTGTTTTAAAATTGTATGTCTCTAAGAGTTATCCGAGAAATACCATGGGGAGGTCCGCATACCTTGTTCCCAATGTAAAGTGTGGGTTGCGGAGTTGTGATGATAATAACAGGCTCACTTGCCTACTGCCATTCACAATCAAGTTGGGAAGTTTACATTATAATTGCAGACCCTATTGCCTACTGCGCGGTCACAATCGATTTGGGAAGTTTTCGTTACAATTGTAGGCCCCCCTTTCCTACTTCCAGACAGATTACAGTTGAGGAGCTTTTATTATTAGAGCAGGCAACTTCCCTACTACCAGTCAAAATTGAGTTGTGCTGTTATCATTATAATGACAGGTCCTTTTTCCTGCTGCCAGCCAGCTTACTGCCAATCACACAGAGTTGGCCAGTTTCCATTAAAATAGCAGGCCACTATGCCTAATGCTAGACGTATTGTAGATGGGTACATTTGTATATAATGGCGGGCACCCTGGCCTACAGCCAAACACATTCGGGTAGGCGAGTTTTGAACAAAAATGCATGATCCCTTGCCTTCTGCAAGTCAAATCGAGAAATGAATTACTCATTACAATGGTAGGTCCTCCTTACTAATGCCAGTTACGCAGAAATTGGAGAAGGACCCCATTCCTACTGCCAGTCAAATTCGGTGTGGGGAGTACTGATTACAATAGCAAACACGCCCTTTCTCAGTCGCTAGAAATCGACATCAATGAATATATATAGATCGACATACGAAAGTACATGCATGTTTAAACTATTGCAGACCTTCATTTACAGATTAACTGCTGCTAAACGGTACGTCATATCGACAAAGGATTGTACCGTAAGAGGCAGTATTTAGCGGCCTAAATGGCTAGTCCTATGATATTTTCTCGCATCTCATCTATTCATGGGTCAGATTGAGTTAGAAACGTCTTGGAAACTTGGAAACTTGGAAACTTAGGCTGTTTCGTTTTCAAAATTGTTAATGGTTCTTTCTTTGCTAGTGCTATCAGTTTTTCTTCTTCTTTCTGATTGTAATGTCCCTTTGCCTCTTTAATTGTAGTTTTATATATTCTTCTTTTCTCAGCATATTCCTTTAAGGTTTCAACAGTTGGTGAATTTCTTGTTTTATGTAGAGCTTCGATAGCTTCCTTCCTCTTGGAGTAGCATAGTCGATTGAACCAAGGTCTCGCCTTCCTTATAGGCGACTCTTGCTTTTTAGTCGCGTGTTTAATGATTTCTTCTATTCTTTCCAGTGCTTTATCTATATTGTTGTCCTTAATTAGTTGTAATATAGGACGATGTTTCCCGAAGTTTCTCTTTCAATTTCAGTTGTTATTGCGAATGTCATTTGCACTGGAATGTGTTTCCTTATGATTATTCCGTGCAAAGCTTTGGTTGTTTTTTTTTTGTTTTTTTTTGGCTTTCAATGTTACTAAATAAAAGGTCTATGCAACTGCCTCCATTCGGTTCTACGTAAGTCTGTTCATTTCGTTTATTGCGCAGAGTGAGTCTTCTTCCTCTAGATATTGAATGACAGTTCGCGCTTTTTCGTTCTGAGATCCATCGATTCGTCAGTTGAGATCGCCCCTCCCTAGGATCAGATGTGTGTTGTCATGGACTTGTGTAAGAGCTATGTTAGTTTCTTGAATAATCTCGTATGACTTCCACTCTGGCTGTAAATATACGCTGATTATCCAACAAATTGTCGTTTCAACCAATAAGAGATTGTCTGTTTTATGTACTACTTCGAACGGGCACAGAGCTGGGCTTAAAAGGCATGAAATTCCCCCTTTAGGCCACCCTCTATCTCCTTGAGATACGAAGTTATTCACTGCATATTGTCCTTGCACATTTAGATAAGATGTTAGGAATGTTTCAGTCAGTATCACTATGTCATATGTACTAAACAATTTTTCAGTAACTACACTTAATACGCCATTCAACCCCTCAACATTCTACAAAATACACCTTAATTCACAAAGTTTCACTGATTGATTGAAATTTAAAACTTTATTGAGAGCTGAGTTAGTCAACTCGTATCTGTATGACTTTTCCCCTGCTATTGAAATCGAAAGCGGCGAAAAATGATGCATTCGGGCCAGAATTTTTCGTCATCTACCTTTTCTTTTTCAGAGAAAGGTACACCAAGTTTGAATGCTTTGCTATATTCTTTGCTAGGCAAACTTGTACATTCTATTACCTCCCTAACTCCATTTTCCTCCAAGTAAGATCTGATGTCCTTTTCAGTCATCGACTGCTTAAATCTCCTCACATACATCCACGTTATTCTTCCTGCCGCGGATAGCCGTCCATTGTCTCTTTTATTTCCCAACTGTTGTATCCTCCTTTGTTCGACCCCACTGTCGGCAGCCCTGAAGATGGTTTTCCATGGTTTCCCATTTTCACACCAGGCAAATGCCGGAGCTGTACTTTAATTAAGACCACGGCCACTTCCTTCCCACTTCCTAGGCCTTTCCTATCCCATCATCGCCATAAGACCTATCTGTGTCGGTGCGACGTAAAGCAAATAGCAAAAAAATAGTATCCTCCTTTTATATCTCATCTGTCCCTCTTGCGTTTCTCCATTGATTCTCCCGGTGAATACAGCACTATCCATTTTCCTATTTTTTAATCTGTTTTCGGATGAGTCCTCTACAATGTTTTCTTCCATTTTCTTTTTCACTTGTTGCATCATACTTTCATAACCTAACTGCCCCTCCGTCACTTTTCCAATGTTCCTTTCGATGTTTACAAAGCTATTCGATGCCCCATTTTCAAGATCATTTTCTGAAGTTTCACTTTCCGCATTAGTGATCTGAATGACCGATAATCTGTCCTCATCCGTATCGTTCACTCTTTGAATCTGCGGAAATTCCTCAACTCCTATGACGGTTTTTTGTAACACTCCCGCATACGAAGCTTTCTCACTTGCTTTATGTGTTAATGCCATATATTCCGCTTGTTGCAGTTGAGCTTCGAGTACTAGTGTCATTTTTTCCTCAACGTTTTGCTCATGTCATCGATCTTTTCTTTAAGCTCCTTATTGGTTTTCTGGTGTTAGCTAATCATTTGATTTATTTCTTTACTTTCTGGAAATGTTTCGTTCACTCCAAACATGTTTAAATAGAGATCGACATTTGCTGCACATCCATAGAATGTTTCCTTTTCAAGGCGTTGAATTCCGTTGTCGTCAGATGTGTGCATTCCTTGTGGTACCATGCCTTGCAATTTCCGTCACTTTCTACTGCACTGCTGTCTTCCTCAAAATGTTGCTTACGTTGTGGGCATATCTGTTCTCCTCTTGTTTGCTTTGCTTGTTGATCTGATTGCTTAGAGTGTTTAGCGTCTTGGAAAGGTGCAGCATTCCAACTGTTGTGTATATTTTGAGTTAGTGCAAAATCATGGTTTCGGTTTCGTATAAACTCCAGTCACTTCAGGGATTTAGAAACAATATTTTCCCTAAAACCTACCTAAGGACAGGTGGATTCTACTGTAAATATTAACTTTGGTGGAAATATATCCCGTAGTTTCGAAGTTATAGAAAGACAGACAAACAGACACCAAAGTTTAAAAAATGCAAATGGTCATTATTACACCTGAAACGGATAACTGTACGGAAATTTTGGCAAAATAGTCAATGAACAGACACACGGTCGTTACGATTTTATTTATATAGATTGGCGGCGTAGTAGCACATGTTTGACAATATAGAAGAACTCAATAGTGATCTTCGTTCTTCATAAATGTGCACTAGATTATGGCAAACATAATATTGACAACAGAGTGATATGGTATTCTTAAGTAGGGAGAGTAATGACACGGATATTTTGTCCCGACAGGACCTGAATGGGGTATGCTAGACTCTGGGAGTGCTTTAGTTTTTTTGGACAACCACGACAACCAAAGAGGTCATGGCGCTGGTGGAGATGTTCTTACATACAAGACTTCCAAATTATACAAGGTAAGTGAATCAGTAGTCTACACTGTACGGATGTCTATGGTTGCACTACAGTACTTAAACTTGAAAAATAACATTCTCCAATACACTCGTCGACAACAAATATCACGCACTAAGAAGGAATTATCGGTTTGCAGATAAAAAATCATAATACAGTTACTGCATTCGTATGACCGAGGTGCTTCCAGTGATACATAGCATCTGCAACGCTGTGTCGTTACATTTCAAGTAGACAGATACAGAATTGAAGGGTGCAGCCGAACAACGAGACAAGCGCCAATTTGAGCAACGCAGAAATTTCAGTGGAACATCAAGACTGAGGCCTCTTCTAACGTGAATCGTAGTATGTTAAAGGGGAAATCCACTACAAAACGAGGCAGGTTCGATTTAGTTGAACGAGCTGTATTTTGTGCCTATTGGAACAACGGGACACGTGCCAATAGAAGCACTGTCGCTTCGTTCAGTCCCCGCTGGGTAACCTGGGCTTTACTTCCTTCAGAGTCTGACACGTTTGTTTGCGCTTTCTCAGTCTTTATTCAACTCATTTCTCATCGCAAAAGGCGGCGATCATACGTTTCGATGAGAGGTGTTGAAGTTCCTGCTAAAATTACGCCGACTATGGTAAGCTGTTCTACTCCTACTTATATTTTTGTGGCTGTGTGGTACATATCTAAGAACCCATAAACACAATGGTTACTTATGTACCTATCTAAAACCCGGTCTTACGTACAGTAACTATATTATTTCTTCGATTATACACACACAGATCAAGCTACATCCCTCCCATTAGCAGAGGTGAACACGAACAAAGAAGTCTGATATTTGCCTTATCATACGACACTTCACGAGGCAGAAAGCTTCCATTAAAATAAACTACTACTACTAAAAATGTTTTCATTCCTCCCCCAGCTGCCTCTGTGGATCAGTGGTAGAGTTTCGGCCTCCGAATCCCAAGATAGCGGGTTCACACCCGGCAGAGGTAGTCGGATTTTTGAAGGGCGGAGAAAAGTCCATTCGACACTCCATGTCGTACGATGTCGGCATGTAAAAGATCTCTGGTGACACATTTGGCGTTTACCCGACAAAATTCATTAAATCTCAGCCACACACGCCCAAGAGAGTTTCGGTTTACTCGGTCTGCCATCTAGTGGGCCTGGAGTAAAACGGAACGTCGAAATTGACGAGCAGACAGCCAGATGGCATCAAATTGAAATGTCTGCACACGGTAGCTGAGGCCATACGATTATTATTATTGTTTTATTCTTCCCCTGAAGGGTGAGGCGGGCCATTTAGACGATGACGTCGTCTCTCAGGCCGGGAGATTTGTTACGGTGAAGGAGAGTCTCAGAGAAGGTGAGGGGGGTTTGCGGCCGCGGCCTATACTAAGAACTGTCCCAGCATTCGCCTTAGTGCAGGAGAATGGAAAACCACGGAAAACTAGCCAACAGCCGCCGGTTGGGACCAGGCGTGAGGTCCAGTCCTGTCCCGTCTCCCGAATGCCTAGGAGTGGAGCCTCGGTAGAGCCGTGGCCACCCCTCTTCCGCTCAGTTGGCCGGTCAGAGTGCAGATCTGTTGGACCACGGACTAGCCGTGGCCACTTATAGACCGAGACCCATTCTGCATGTACCGACCTTAAAATAAATAAAGATTTCACAGTCTAGCATGTTCGATCGTGCGTCTCATGTGAGAACGTACTTCTCAAACGTTGTTTTACTGCGCGAAATAGAATGGAACAACGGGAAACGTGCGCAATCAGTACTAGGTGGAAGCAGCAGGAGCTGAAGTCTTTTCAGCAACTTACTTTTGCCGTTCCTGTAGAAACGGCTCAGTGGCGCTTGTCCCGTTGTTCGGCCACACCCTTAAATTAGCGTAATGCCGTGATTATTTCATGGTCTTGCCACTAGAGGATGTGAAACAGGCAGCCACTTGTGGTCTTTGTAAAGGCTCAGGATACTAGTACGTAGTGGAACGCTGCTTCAGGTGGTGGAAAACTCGTCAACCACTCGAAATGCCTCTACGACGTAATCGAGGAAATTTCGCCCAGTTATCAGGGCTTGAGGAGGCACGCATTATTGAAGTGCGCGAGACTGGATGGACGTATCGATGATTCGCCAGTCACCTATACTCGTTTTGACAGATAGAGCTGAAGGGAGGAGCATTAAACCTGCCATTGCACGGTGTTGACGTATTTCCGCTTCCCTTTCTCCTTCTCTTTGCTTCCGGCTCACTTGTTTCTTCGTTCAGACTGCTTTGTTCTGTTGTAAGTAACTCAGATGTGAGAGGTTTGACAACTCCAACAACACGATCCGGCCAGCAGGCTTGTCTCTATGGCAACCACGGTGGGTCCGCCTATGTTTCCATGGCAGCCATAACCTCTACTCCCTTCTCCCCACCTAGGCAGACAGTAAATGGACCTCCCTCTAAGAACTGTCAGAACACATCTTTCAATGTTACGACTCTAGCGTGAACAAACAGATCCAAGTATTAATCCCATTACATGCAACACCATCGTTTTAGGCTCCTGTGTTTGCGCGAACCATTTCTAGGTGCTTGGCTGAAGGAAGTTTACTCTCAGGCGCTAATTACGTGTCCTCCCACTGAGAGCCACCAATCGTCATGTCCGTTTACAGACCTTCATAATTGAAGGATGATACCAACAGATCAGTGATTTTTCAGGAGAGAGGAAAATTATTTTTGGGGTTTATTTCATGGTATACACTACTTGAACCAATTGCATATGCTAGTGTACAAATGAGATCATCTAAAAAACCTTTCAAAATTATGTATGAATTGGAAGTGATAAAACGGAAAATAATCTGCAAGTAGGCCTATGTCTTACATTTGTATATAACAGAAGAGAAATCCTGTACATGCAATTGGAACAACAAAATCATGGTTCTGGCCCTTCAGGCGAACAGGTCAATGTGGAAAACATCCTAGGGATATAAACTACAAATTTTAGGTAAATAAAATATACTGTAATTATGTATGATAATATATTCCTTATTTATTCCTATACATCATATTCCTATTCTTAATCATCGTTGTCCGGTCGATTAGATTGCCTTTTTCTACCACTATGAGCGCTAATGTGAGTCAATGCAGGATTTTTCTTAAGCCCTTATAACTAGATTCGGTGTGTACATTTTTCTTAAAAAAGGCCTGAGGATATTGAACCAAGGAACACATTACATAAATAATTATGTAAATAAGTGAATTTGGCTAGGATTTGAATAAAAAAACGAATAAAAGAAAAACAAGCGACTTTAGGTTTTTTCAGAAGTGATTTTCGAAATTTGTTTTTATAGTTTGATAGAGCTATCCAAGACTCACAATTTGACATATTTCTGGGCCCTTTAGCTCTTCAACTTTTGACACTTTGTAAGAAATGAACATTAAAATGATAGCAAATAATAGGCCTATTAGTGTAATAATGAAAATAACTACAATAACAATAAAAATTTCTAGACAATATTTAAAAATATAGATGTGATTTCGTCTATGTCCTTTGTTTAAATGATGTTACAACACAAGCACCGACAGATGTCCCATCCTTACACCACAGAGGATAAAATTCTGCTGGCTGTAAACCAGTAAGACAAAAGATGATAGAGGAATGATGATACACCATATTTCCACTGAAATTTCACTTTTCAAAAATTAGTTGATTACATCTTTATTCCAGGGAGGTCTTCACTTCTCTTTGTATATTGATGATGGTCATGTTCGGGACTGGAGGTCTCATGGTGAGCTCCTCAATCATTCCTTCATTGTAGCCCTCTCGAGTTACGTCCTTTATCCAAGCTAGAGGTGGACCCACTAGATCATAACTCTCTTTTATCACTTCGATATTGCAATTTTCAGGACTGCCGACAGTGAGGTTCGAAAACACTATCTCCCAAATACAAGCTGACAGTTCCTAAGTGTGAAATGCGCCTCAGAGCTATGATACTGAATGAATGTATAAGGGTTTGACGTACCTATTGTAGCTCTGTTAGTTTGCATGATTAAATGTGTCTGCTTTTTTATCGCTTATCACTTTTTGGTACGTTGAATGCTAGTAATACTCTAATACTTGCTACCTATTCCTAAAATGGTTAAGTCATATTTTAACTTTGTTTAGGTCGTATTTAGCAGGTTTTAGGGCATGTTTCCCTGCATACTTTGTACTTTTTTAGGTCAGGCCCTCTCAAATGCCCAAAATTTCACCTGCGCAAACCGAGGTGCAGAGGTCCTGTGCACCGTCCATCGGCCCTACTTGGCTCAATTCGGACCAGCGTTTCGTCTCGGGGCGACTCGGCTAAGATCGGCTTAACTCCGCTCGGATGGTGGAGCACTGCAGAGCAAGTGAGGAAGGGAGAGACAGGCGGAGCGAGCGAGACAGGTGTAGGGAAAGAGAGGAACAGCGCCATTGCTTGAAATCTAGGGAGTGGGGTATGCACTCTGGTCAACCTAGCCAAGTCGTCTTTTGCACCTTGCGCCGCGCAATGCACCAGTGCAGGCAGCCTGAGAGGCCCTGCTTTAGGTCATACACTTCCGAACCCTAATGATGAGTGACCCTATGTAAGAAATTCATTCAGGCCGGACCTGATTTCCATGTTTTTCATGTTACAATATACCAATGGTTATTACAAAACAATAAGTTATTATTCAAGATCACTAATCCACTTCCAGATGGCTGTTGCCTTCATGTTGGCCTGGCCATATGGCATTCCTAGAGTGATGTCCAGTTTTGCCTTCGACAATACTGAAGTTGGTCCTCCAGCTGACCGCAGTGACAACAATATGAGTGTCTCTATCAACAGTGACGATACTAGTGGAAATGGATGGGTGTGCGAACATAGCTGGAGGCAGATTTACAACATGAGTGCTTTCAGGAACGAAGTGGAAGGTAAGATATCAATATATTGTTAGAATAGAAATAAGATTATATAATATGGGCTACTAAATGCAAATATCTTTAGATGTCCCCATGAGGGAGACTTGCACGTCGATTTTCAACATTCTATTTTCGTTGCTGGGTTGAGCACCAAAGGTAAAAATTACGAACAGACCTCAAACAAGCTGATCGTTTAGTAGAATGGCATGGTATCGAAAATATCTTCTTCGAAGAAGGCTCCTAATAAGTGTTCCGGTGCTTTCTTGTTGTGACATGTTCAGCAAGGTGATGTATGTACCTAATAAGTGGGCCGGTGTTTTTGTTGTTGTGGTTGTGCCATGTTCAGTAAGGTGATGTATACCCCTAATAAGTACTCCGGTGCTTTTGTGGTTGTGACATCTTCAGTAAGGTGATGTATGCCCCTAATACGTGCTCCGATGCTTTCGTTGTTGTGATATGTTCAGTAAGGTGATATATGCCCCTAATAAGTCCTCCGATGCTTTTGTTGTTGTTGTTGTGACATGTTCAGTAAGGTGATGTATGCCCCTAATACGTGCTCCGATGCTTTCGTTGTTGTGATATGTTCAGTAAGGTGATGTATGCCCCTAATAAGTGCTCCGGTGCTTTTGTGGTTGTGACATCTTCAGTAAGGTGATGTATGAACCTAATACGTGCTCCGGCGCCTATGTGGTTATGACATGCTCAGTAAGGTGATATATGCCCCTAATAAGTCCTCCGATGCTTTTGTTGTTGTTGTTGTGACATGTTCAGTAAGGTGATGTATGCCCCTAATACGTGCTCCGATGCTTTCGTTGTTGTGATATGTTCAGTAAGGTGATGTATGCCCCTAATAAGTGCTCCGGTGCTTTTGTGGTTGTGACATCTTCAGTAAGGTGATGTATGAACCTAATACGTGCTCCGGCGCCTATGTGATTATGACATGCTCAGTAAGGTGATGTATGCCCCTAATACGTGCTCCGATGCTTTCGTTGTTGTGATATGTTCAGTAAGGTGATGTATGCCCCTAATAAGTGCTCCGGTGCTTTTGTGGTTGTGACATCTTCAGTAAGGTGATGTTTGAACCTAATACGTGCTCCGGTGCTTTTGTGGTTGTGACATCTTCAGTAAGGTGATGTATGCCCCTAATAAGTGCTCCGGTGCTTTTGTGGTTGTGACATCTTCAGTAAGGTGATGTATGCCCCTAATAAGTGCTCCGGTGCTTTTGTGGTTGTGACATCTTCAGTAAGGTGATGTATGAACCTAATACGTGCTCCGGTGCTTTTGTGGTTGTGACATCTTCAGTAAGGTGATGTATGCCCCTAATACGTGCTCGGGCGCTTTTGTGGTTGTGACATCTTCAGTAAGGTGATGTATGCCCCTAATACGTGCTCGGGCGCTTTTGTGGTTGTGAAATGTTCAGAAAGGTGACGTATACACCTAATAAGTCCTCCGATGATTTCGTTGTTGTGATATGTTCAGTAAGATGATATATGCCCCTAATACGTGCTCCGGTGCTTTTGTTGTTGTGACATGTTCAGTAAGGTGATGTATCCCCCTAATACCTGCTCCGGTGCTTTTGTTGTTTTGACATGTTCAGTAAGGTGATATGCCCCTAATAAGTGCTCCGGTGCTTTTGTTGTTGTTGTTGTTGTTGTTGTTGCGACTTGTTCAGTAAGGTGATGTATGCCCCTAATAAGTCCTCCGATGCTTTTGTTGTTGTGACATGTTCAGTAAGGTGATCTATACACTTAATACACTTAAGAAAATGGAAATTGCAACACCATGAAGGCAGTGGTCGTTTGTGTTGATTTTCAAGGTATGGTACGATGCCATGTAGGTATGTAAACGATCAATGTTTTGGACCCATTGGATTGTTGCTACAGGTCTCCCCACGTGATTGGTCGCGGAGGAGTCAACTCCAGTATACGGACTCTGGTGTAGCGTAGTTGACTTGTAGTTTGTGCAGTGAAGTGTTCCCCGTCAAACATGCCTCGACGACAGAGAAGAGCACGCTATCAACAACTGTCGCCGTTTGAGAGGGCTCGGATAATTGGGCTGTGAGAGGCTGGATTATCGCTAGGGACTGTCGCTGCACGTGTTGGCCGACAGGCATCTACGGTACAACGTGTATGGCAGCAGTAATCAAATGAAGGTACCCACACTCGTAGACCTGGCACAGGCCCAGCGCGACAGAGAACTGTGAGAGTGAATCGCCGCATCATTCGGATGGCCCGGATGGAATCCCATGCAACAGCAGCGCAAATTCGAGCAGCTGTGGCACACCACGTTACACAACAAGCAGTTGGTAATCGCCTGCGTGCAGCTGGCTTACGAGCCCGTGTCCCTGCAGAAGGTGTTCCATTGACCCCACAACAGCGACGTGTAAGGCTGGTGTCGAGAAATATCAACGTGCGTCGACGAATGGCATAGGGTCGTCTTTAGTGATGAATCGCGCTTCTGTCTTGCCCGCAGTGATCGCCGGAATCGTGTGCGCCGACGTACCGGGGAGAGGGGCCGCCCAGATCTTATTCTGGAGAGGCACACAGGGCCAACACCAAGCCTTATGATCTGGGGAGCTATTGGCTTTATGCGAAATCACAATTAGTACTTGTTGAGTACTGCTCGACAGTACGTTGATAGGGTACTCCATCCAGTGGTTGTCCATATGATGGCGAACATTGCTAATGGGATGTTTCAGCAGGACAGTGCCCGGGTTCACACTGCACGCATCGCCAGAGAAGGTCTCCACGACATCACCACCTTAGAATGGCCGTCCAGATCCCTGGACCTCAGTCCTATTGAGTATGTGTGGGACATGATGGGTCGAGAAATGGCCAACCGTCCTCAGCCACCCATAACTCTGGAACAACTGACCCGTGCAGTGCAGCAAGCATGGGTCTCAATTCCTCCGGAAGCGATCCAGGGCCTTATTGACTCCATGCCTCGACGAATTCATCAATGTATCGCAGCTCGCGGTGGGCATATCTATTGATTGTTGTCCAAACTTGCGGTCAGGGGGACCTGAAAGTGTAATCATCGAATCACAACCAAACACTCGTCCTCCATATTCAATTGCAGAAATGTAGCACCACTCCTTCTGGGTGTTGCAATTTCCATTTTCTTCAGTGTAAGTCATCCGATGCTATTGTTGTTGTGACATGTTCAGTAATGTGATGTATACATCTAATAAGTGCTCCGGTGCTTTTGTTGTTGTGAGATGTTCAGTAAGGTGTTGTATGCCCCTAATAAGTGCTCCGGTGCTTTTGTTGTTGTTGTTGTTGTGTTGACATGTTCAGTAAGGTGATGTATGCTCCTAATAAGTACTCCGCTGCTTTTGTTGTTGTTGTTGTTGTTGTTGTTGACATGTTCAGTAGGGCGATGTATGCCCCTCATTAGTGCTCCGGTGCTTTTGTTGTTGTTGTTGTTGTTGTTGTTGTTGTTATTGTTGTTGTTGTTGTTGTTGTTGTTGTTGTTGTGACATGTTCAGTAAGGTACTGTATATCCCTAATAAGTGCTCCGGTGCTTTTTGTTTTTGTTGTTGTTGTGAACAGTAAGGTGATGTAGGCCTATGCATTTTCTCGTCTTCATAAATCCATTATATTTGTCATAGTGTCCCATGATGTGGGATGCGAGAAGCTAACTTACTAATTATTTAGTAGCCAAGACCCACAATCCTTGAATGTTATTTTTCTTCATATCACTTTCCTATTCACTTTCTAGAATGGTCTTTCACTTAAATGAACAACGTTTAGTGTGTCAGAGACTCCTTTTTTTACGAGTTGCTTTATGTCGCACCGACTCAAATAGGTCTTATCGCGACGATAGGACAGGAAAGGGCTAGGAATGGGAAGGAAGCGACCGTGGCCTTAATTAAGGCACAGCCCCAGCATTTGCCTGGTGTGAAAATGGGAAACCACGGAAAACCATCATCAGGGCTGCCGACAGTGAGGTTCGAATCTGCTATCTCCCGAATACTGGATACTTGCCGCACTTAAGCGACTGCAGCTGTCGTGCTCGATTCAGAGACGTTTGAAATCTTGAAAAATCAGTTGACTGATATTAGAAAATCGTTTCGTCTGTACCTGATTTCCATGCCTTTCCTGTTAGAATATACCAGTGATTACTACTATGGGCTTAAGTTGTCGATCCATACGCATGGTGGTTCCAGTTCACTACTCAGCCTGTTTCCAGTCATTCGACGGGGTCAGGAATGGAATGAATAAAATCCCAATCTAGCGGCAAGGATAAGAATTTTGCCGATTGCCGAAGCCTGACGCACTCCTCTGGGGCAATGATTAACGACTGACTGATGAAATGAAATGATACTGGAGAGTATTGCTGGAATGAAAACCGGAGTACCCGAACAAAAATCAGTCCCACCTCCATTTTGCCCAGCACAAATCTCTCATGGAGTGACCGGGGTTTGAACCACGGAACTCGGTGGTGAGAGGCAGGCGCGCTGCCACCTGGGCCACATAGGATCTCATGCACGGCAGTATGCTGCGGCAATCAGTGCAATATAAATTAGCGAACACACAACTGAGAGTAAACTTTATTGGTTCCTTGAACCATCGCAGTCCTCAACTATAATACCTTAGTGTGATCCTCGATCGAATTCTGTCTTACAGACAGCGGCTATAAAATCTAGCACGAAAGCTTAGCACACAAAATAACATCCTCCAAAAGTCAGAGATGATATGTATTTCACTACAGAAATTTAGGAACGAATTGCCATAGCAAAAGAAGGCTTTAAGATAAAATCAAGGTTAAAAATGAACTGGATCGGGCATTGTTTGAGGAGGGGCTGTTTACTGAAAGAAGGAATAGAAGGAATGGTGAAACGCAAAGGAGGAAGAGGAAGGAAAAGATATCAAATGTTGGACAATATCCAAGGAAATAAATATTTGGACATGAAAAACTTGGCGCAGGACAAGCAACAGCGGAAGAGGTTCATCCCATGACAGGACCTGCCATAAGGCAGAATACCTAGATGATGGTGAAAAGTCGTCTAGTACTACATAGTGTGCTTCAGAAGTTACCTTATGATGCCCTGCTCTTGGAAATTTCTTCAGCCGCTAAATACTACTGAGCAGTTAACAAGCATACACGGAAATTTGACACCCAGCATTAACACCTCGATGAGAATTATATCTGGCCCTACCCGATCCATTCCAACAAATCGGTTACCATTCCTTTCCCATACTGCTCCATCTGACCTTCGCCCCTCGAACACTCTGCTTCGAGAATATTAGATCTCCACCAAAACCTCTTCTACCAATCCATCCATCGGGATATCAAGGATGCCTGCTGAGAATTTTATGATCATTATCGTGTCAACCAACAGTAAGAACAGATAAGGAACTAAAACAGAAAGGTTTTAAGTTTTCTGAAAAATAGAATAAGAATGGCTTAAGGCCTCCGGAGAGGCCTGAAGTAGGTATTTCGAGTTGACACCCATTGGCGACCTGCGCGTTTGTGAGGAATAGGCCCTATCTAGGATGAAATCTAATGCTGAAGACATCACACTAACCAAGCGAGAGGAATTAACTAATGAAGGTGAAAATCTCCGATCCGGCCTTAAATCGAACCGGCGACCTCTTAAACCAAAGCCCAGCATGATAACCAGTCAGCCATGCAAGCAGACCGAAGAATAGAAAAGTCAGTGGATACGCTTAGCTTCAGAATGGTAAAAATTCTCTGTTCCATATATTCCAGGAGGTTATTATCTAGCACGTAGGATATTTGCGTGTTTGAGTCGAATTCGTTCGAAAAGCGGAAGATGTGCATGTCTACTAGATAAGTAGGGCTTCCGCAGTTCACATATCTGTGACCGCAGAGAAGCATTTAAAAAAATATAATGTTTGAATACCCTCTCCATTCCATACAAAGGACCACAGGCAGATTGAATAGATATCCCGATCAGCGTAATTCCGTTAATTAATGATTTTGATACTGGGTTATAACGCTTAACGTCACACTAACATATTGAAGAATTTTCGGCAACGCAAGGATGGGAAAAGTCTAGGACTGGGAAGGCTCCGGCCGTGGTCATAATATTAAGGTACGGCCTCAGTATTTACCTGGTGTGAAAATGGGAGACCACTTCAGGGCTACCGGCGGGGGGTTTTGAACGCTTTCTCTCCCGAATACAAGCTCACAGCTACGCTACTAGAACCACGTATCCAACTTGCTTAGTTGTGACTGGTTATGATGCTTCACACAACTTTCTGTGAACACCACCTTGTGGATAATAGTTCCATTAATTTTTTTTTTTTTTGAGTATGTGTATGTATTGTGAATTTACTAAATGTTTTTGTCCATGTTTAAACAAACAAACAAATAAATGAATGAATGAATAAATAAATACTTACATAATTCATGATGTATATTTTGGATTTATGCCATGCACTGAACTATATAAACACTCTCAACGCGTTTCGAAAGGAACCTTGCCTTTCTTCCATAAGGATAAAACAGAAAAATGAAACATGACGCAGGTGATATCTTAGTGAGTCTCGACGTGGTGTCTCTGTTTACGAGAGTACCTATTGATGGTGGTATGTCTCCCATTAATGATATTTTTACTGAAGACATCGTAAGACTTTTCTATCACTGCATGACCTCCTCCTACTTTCTATGGAATGGGGAATATTATAAACAGACAGATGGTGTGGCCATGAGAAGTCCTCTCTCTCCTGTTGTGGCTAATTTATTCATGGAGAGCTTCGAAGAGAAATCTTTGTCGTCGACACATTGCAATCCGAAGATTTGGCGGCGATATGTGAATGATACGTTCGTTGTTTGGATGGAAGGTGAAGATTATCTTGGTCATTTCCTGGATCACATTAATCGCCAGCACCCTTCCATTTATTTCACCATGGAAATGGAATCCGACGGGAAAAGAAATTGTTCTCGTCACCCAGCAAGAGGATGGATTTTTAGCACACAGCGTTTATCGTAAGAGTACACACACCAATAGATATCTCCACGCAGTTTCTCACCATCACCCTCCCCAGAAACATGGTACCCTTAGAACTCTTAACTACTATCGCTAGGAGGATTTGTGAAGTGCCTGCTCTACAAGAGGAAATTAACACCTTGTGAACCACCTTTGAGAACAACGGTTATAGCAAAGCTTTGATCTCCACGGTTCTGAATCCGACGTATAATCGGACGTCTGTTAAGGAAAAATGTTTAAAAGGAACTGCTTAGCTACCTTACATACGTAACACGACAGATGGAAATGCGAAACTGTGCCTATTATCTTTTATCTAAGCTAACAGGGGAAAGAATATAAAGAGCCCTTATATGAAATGAAACATATATGCTGTACTTCTCAGATCAATGTATTTTCTTCAAAATTTCCTTCTTTGTAACCAAATTCTTCTCTTTCTTTCTTAAACCGTTCACTCTCCAAGTGGTTTTTCCCTCGGACTCAGCGAGGGATCCCACCTCTATCGTCTCAAGGGCAGTGTCACAACTGGGAGGAGGTCCAGTACCTCGCCCGGGCGGGATCACCTGCTATGCTGAACAGGGGCCTTGTGGGAGATGGGAAGAGTGGAAGAGTTAGACAAGAAATAGGGAAGGAAGCAGCAGTGGCCTTAAGTTAGGTACCATCCCGGCATTTGCCTGGAAGAGAACTGGGAAACCATGGAAAACCGGGGGAATCGAACCCTCTCTACTAAGTTGACGATAAACTGAATAATACAAATAAATAAATAAATAAATAAATAAATAAATAAATAAATAAATAAATAAATAAATAAATAAATAAATAAATAAATAAAGGATAATTTTATCATAATATTCAGAAAATAAAGTGAATTGTTTGAAAGAAAATTTCAAGAAGCAAACAGAGAACACGTTTTAAAAGTAAAATTGATACTTTAATCCATCGACGAGAAAGATGAAATCTTTTCCCCTTTTCGGGAATAGGATTTAGATAATATGGTCATGTTTTTAAAGCCCCTTACATTTTAAAACAACAATTGTTCACGAAATTGAACTTTGCGTGACAAACAAGCGATCAATCGCTTTGATGCGATTCTATGTTCCTGGTTGATCTCGAAACTCAACGACTCTATCGAGATGCAGGCAGCACTTGAGATTGTGCCTACAGCTGCCACCTTGTGAGCGCTGAACGTAGCGAGACTCAAGAGTTCCTGGCTCCACACACCCGTAGCGCTCTAGTAGAGAGTGCGAGACAGGAGCTGGTCAAGTACTGCGCTCTCGCGGAAGTTCAAGCAATTGAACAAGGCAACAATAGAGCTTAAAATTCCCCCCTCTGATTTATTTCTGCAAGTCATTCTTGGTTTATCATTCGGGCGCTTTCTGCACATAATATTGATGCCTTCCAACCTAATGGGTTACATACTAATTTTTGAATCAATAAATTACTATTGATCTGTATTTAGAACTGTCGCTTAGATGGCAGATTCCCTACCAATATTTATCTAGTCTTTTCTTAAATGATTTCATAGAATTTGGGAATTTATCGAGTATTAAATATTAAATATAAAAAATTAAATGCGTGTGTCGGCTCATCGTTGCTATTTTTCTTTCATTTTTCTTCTATTTAACCTCAAGAACAACTCAACTTTGAAACTTGAGAAATAATATACTACATTTCATTCATGCCATTTGTATTTCCTAATTCCTCTGTGTACAAATGAATATTTTTCCCAATTTGCCCTCTTGTCTGCCTCTGTGGTGTAGTGGTTAGTGTCATTAGCTGCCCCACCCCCCTCCCCCGGAGGCCCGGGTTCGATTCCCGGCTCTGTCACGAAATTTGAAAAGTGGTACGAGGGCAGGAAAGGGGTTCACTCAGCCTCGGGAGGTCAACTGAGTAGAGATGGGTTCGATTCCCACCTCAGCCATCCTGGAAGTGGTTTTCCGTGGTTTCCCACTTCTCCTCCAGGCAAATGCCGGGATAGTACCTAACTTAAGGCCACGGCCGCTTCCTTCCCTCTTTCTTGTCTATCCCTTCCAATCTTCCCATCCCCCGCCAAGGCTTCTGTTCAGCATAGCAGGCGAGGCCACCTGGGTGAGGTACCGGTCATCCTCCCCAGTTGTATCCCCCGACCCAGAGTCTGAAGCTCCAGGACACTGCCCTTGAGGTGGTAGAGGTCGGATCCCTCGCTGAGTCCGAGGGAAAATCCAACCCTGGAGGGCAAGCAGATTAAAAAAGAAAGAAAGAATTCCAACTTTATCATCATATTATGATATGTTCTACTTTTAAAAACTCTGAAGCTTATTCTTCGATTAATGCCGTTCTATTCCATTTCTCTACTGACAGCTCGTGACGTAGGCTACCTCTTAGGCGAGCGATTCGTCCCCTAATTCTCAAGTTTTCCCAGCCGGAAGTTTGCAACATTTTCGTATCACTACACTTTTGTCGGAAATCACGCAGAACAAATCGTGCTGCTTGCCTTTGCATGATTTCTAGTTCTCGTATCAAGTACTGTAATTCTGGTGAGGGTCCCATGCACTGGGGCCATACTATAATTAGGGTCTTACCAGAGACTTATACGCCTTCTCCTTACATCCTTTCTACAAACACGGGGCGAGTTGGCCGTGCGGTTGGGGTCACACAGCTGTGAGCTTGCATCCGGTAGATAGCTAGTTCGAATCCCACTGTCGACAGCCCTGAAGATGGTTTTCCGTGGTTTCCCATTTTCACACCAGGCAAATGCTGGAGCTGTACATTAATTACGGCCACGACCGTTTCCTACCCACTCCTAGGCCTTCCCTATCCCATAAGACCTATCTGTGTCGATGCGACGTAAAGCAAATAGCAATAAACTAACTTTCTACAAACCCTAAATACTCTCATAACCATATGAAGAGATATTTAACCTCAATTTAAAACCCCGGTGAAGATTTTACCTAAGTACTTACAGCAATCCTTCTGAGGTACTTTCATCACATTCACGCAGTAATTAAAAATGAGAGGACTTTTCCTCTTGGTGTAACTTACAACCTTACTTATCACACCGTTTGCCATTATTTTTCTACTGTCCGTGTCAGAACATTGTCCAGGTCTTTTGGCATTCGCTCACAATCCTGTAATATACAGTATAACATCATTTGCAGAAAGCTTTATCTGTGATTCGAAAGCTTTACTCATGCAACTTATATAGCCTACATAAGAAAACATAAAGGTCAAATAACTTAATACTTGCCTGTGGAACCCCCACTCCGCCATCTTAATCGTTACAGGATCAGATAAGGCCTCATCTATTCTAATTCTCTGTGTTCTGTTTTCTAGGAATTAAACCACCCGTTAAATCACTTCATTGCCTCGCCCAATAGTCCTAATTTTCGTCAGCAGTATACCATGATCTGCCCTCCGATACATCAATAGCGTTACAGTCCATATGACCTTTTGAATCTAAAAATATTTTCTTACGTCGCACCGACACAGATAGGTCTTATGGCAACGATGGGATAGGAAAGGGCTAGGAGTGGGAAGGAAGCAGCCGTGGCCTTTATTAAGGTACAAACTCAGCATTTGCCTGGTGTGAAAATAGGAAAACTATCTTCAGGGGTGCCGACATTAGGGTTCGAACTCACTATCTCCCGAATGCAAGCTCACAGCTGTGCGCCACTAACCGCACGGTGAACTAGCTCTCTTCTCAAATATGTATATCTTGCTGGAATCGTACAAGCTGAGCCTCACTGGAAGAACCTTTATGATACAGATATAGTATAATTTGGATATAACCTTTAAAATCGGTCTTTTACAGAGACAATTTCTCAACAAAAGGTTCTTAACCTCCTCCTTACCAATC